>NW_027555958.1:464386195-464986195 GCF_003287225.1 Phascolarctos cinereus
TTCTATAGTATGCCATTCAGTACTGCCCTGTACTATATATATTTTGGGGGAGGGGGCTAGGCAATGAGGTTAAGTGACTTGCCCAGGATCACACAGCTAGTAAGTGTTATGTGTCTGAGGCCAGATTTAAACTCAGGTCCTCCTGAATTCAGGGCCGGTGCTCTATCCACTGTGCTACCTAGCTGCCCCTGCCCTATACTATATTATACTATCCATAGATTCCTTAGGGATCCATGAACCTCAGATTAAGAACTCTTATATTAAATGAACTCTTTGATCCTTTTTCTAAGCCTATGAGCCTATGAACAGATGCCATATTGAAGCATATTGCACCATATTCAGCATAGCTCTTAGTCTCAGAATACTCAGAGTTAAAATCCAACGTTCAAATTCCCATTAATACATCCCTATGCTAGATCATACCATATGACACATGAATTCAAAGCAAAAGTCACTTAATGAAAACAGTAGAAAGTCACATAAGAAGGAAATTTATCAGGGGTAAATGTTGGCTGAAGTTCCTCCTAAACGACTGTCTTCTTCTAAGTCTCCAGGGAAGTGCTAGTCAACTCATTTAAACCTTCTGAATCCTCAACCTCCCAGGAAAGAAGCACATTAAGGTCACACCCTTGGCACTTAGGTTGAATGAGGTCCCACCTGGGCCAAGCTGGTTTTGATAGATTTTCCTCTGCCTCAAGAGGCTAACAACATGCAATTTCTCCTTCATCCAAAGCCTCTCTTCCTAATCATTTTCCCCTTTTCATCCCGCAGTAATAGGCTACAGAGCCCTGGCTCCTCAGGGATGAATGAACATTGAAAACACTCACTTCAGTTTTCACAACCGGCATCAGTGTAACAGGACAGTAGAGTTAAGGATATTATGGCCAGGTCCCCTCTAATCGTTTTCCCTTCACACAATGCATTTTCTCTTTCTCTATCTACCACCCTGTGCCTCTGCTACTGGAATACTACTGCTTGGATCTCCATCACCCTTGTCTCTATGACCCACACCGGATCTCTGCTGCCCATGTCTCTGCCACCCATCACAAACTCTCTATGAGAAGTAACCATTTTTAATGTCCTATATTGCTGAGCCTCCTCTCCCACTCAAGATCCACACCAGGTAATAGCACCACAGTGCAAACTCATGCACAGCATTCTGGGAAAGGATAGTCAAATTAATAGGAATCAAGAGCTGTAGACCTGACCATAGCATCTCAAATCCCAGCATCCCAGTTGGTCCTTGATGATGGTGACAGCCACAAGAAAGTTCCCTTGGCCCCACAGTCAGCATCCTCGACCTGCCACAGAGTGCTTGATATGGGAGTTGACCTAACAGAGGCAATTCTGACTCTAGGCTCTAACACTAGAGTTGTGGGTTTGACCTGACTCTACTGCTTTCCATCAAGTTGGGGATGCAGTGTGATAAAATGGGGAGTCAAATGGCCCTCCTCTGGAATAGCAAGAGAGGTCAGTAATAAATGAGTTCAGGGAACACTTTTTAAAATTATTGATAACTTTTATTTTTATATCACCTATATTTCCTAATATTTCCTTTCCTTTTCCTTATAAAAAATGAGAGAGAAAAACAATTCAGTAAAAACTAACCAATACATGAAACAGGCTGATATTATATGCAGTTTTCTATAGCCATAGTTCCCCATATCTGCAAAAAAGAAAAAAAAAAGCAAGAGGAGTAGATAACCAAGCAGTGCCATCTCTCCCTTTCCCAACCTTCTTTCTCTTAGTTTTGAAGTAATAAGGATGACTCTGACCTACTCAGAGGGCTAGGCTCTGACGTGGGATCTCTTCAGCACATCCACAGAATTTTGCTCATCAGCCAGTGAAGGGGCCTCTACCTAGGGATGAATCCTACATAGCCAGAATTCCTTCCCACCATGTCCATGGGGTTTGCTCCAAAAGGGGAGGGGAGGGGAGCGTAACCAAAGAGCACCCACTAAAAGTTAATAGGTCTTCCTATACATCTCTGTATTCACCATAATCACCATTTATTACAAGACAGTTATTAATATTCTATTACATTCACGTACCACAAATTGTTTAGTCATTTCCCAATCAATGAATATCTACTTTGTTTCCAGTTCTTGGCTACTACAAAAAGACTTTTTATAAAAGTTTTGGTGTGTCTCAGTCCTTTATTTGGAGGGGGAATCATTCACCTCTTTGAGACAAATGCCTAGTGGTATAATTGCTGGGTTAAAGGGTCTATAATCTTTAGTTCTCTTAGTTTATTGAACTTGGAGTTGGAAAGACTTGAGTTCAAATCTTACTTCACACACTTACTAGTTCTGTGTCTCTTGGCTAGTCATTTAAACTCGCCTAGCCTCAGTTTCCTCATTAAAATGGGGACAATAATAGCACCTACTTCATAGGGTTCTCTTGAGGATCAAATAAATCCTCCCTTCACGAACAACATAACCTACAATCTCTCCCATGGCTTAGAAGACCATCTTTATGAGTTTTTGTAGTCAAGAAAATCAGTCATATGGTGTCCGAACTTCTTTTGTGGAGCCCCTAAAAATATTAGTTCCTGGTTTTTAGACGATATAGGGTGGCCCAAAAAAACATTAACAGCTTAGAACCTTAGAAAGGGTCTGTGCAAGACCTTTTGAACACCATGTATAGGAAACCATTCCTTGAGAACAGCTTGAGGTAGTAGAAAGGGGGGTGACTTTGGGGTTAGAGGACTTGAGTTCAAATTCTATCTCTGTCACTACCTGTGTGATTTTAAATAAGTCTGGGCTTCACCTCTAAAAAGAAGAGATTGAACTAGAAGACCCCTAAGGTCCCTTTCAGCTCCAAAGCAATGATCCTGTATTCTCATTCTCCAATGTTTCTAGCTCATAAAAAACCTCCCAAAGTGATTACTCCATTGGCATAGTTTTGATGTACCCAGTGTCACATCTACTAGATTTCCTAAGAATTTTAATTATTGTCTTGAAAAAGGGCCATCAAAAGGTAAGTGGCAAAAACCCTGCTGGGTCACAGCCCTGTTCAATTCTGCACTGCACAAGCACATGTAATGGACCGCTCCAATACACCAGGCATATTTCAGCAAATGAAATGGAGTGACTCTCTTCCCCATAACTCCTTTACACTTGATACGGAGGAGAATATTTCACCGATTTGCCTGGAGGAAAACAAATAGTGCTCAGCACATGCCTTCAAATGTAATGAAGGCAATTGATTAAATCAGAACTTCTAAGAAACTGGAAACCTTATCCTTGGGGAAAACCATGATCCAATAGAGATACAGAACCCAAATTCCACATCTGACCTTCAGGAATTATGCAGCCTTAGACAAATCATTTCATCTCTCCAAGCCTCTGTTGTCTCATCTGTAAAGTGGAGATAACAATGCCTACACCTCTATTTCACAAGGCTATAATAAGGAGGAGGTTTGTAAACTTTGTTCTATAACTGTATGTTCCTCTCTCCTGGCTTTCCTACATGTCTAACCATGTCTTTTCAGCCTCCTTTGCAGGATCATAGGTTAATAGTATAGCATTTGTAATGTGCCACTCCCAGGATACTCCCCTTACTTTCATTCACACTAAAGGGTTTGATCCCCAGAGGGTGGCCACTACTCTTGGGTTCTAAAAGTACCCTATGCATCTGAACTTCTAAAACTATAACGGAGGATCCCCCATCGGTGATCATCCCCTTAAGAATCAGCCAGAAAACACAATTAGCTCAAAGCAAAGGCATTTAGTTAGATGGTATAGAAAGAATAGTGCCTAAAAATCATTCCCCATATATCTAAGAATCATTCTCTCACAAATATAGCTAGCATCTATGGGAAGAGTGGGCACAACCTTACAGGAGAAGATTAGTGAGGTACACATATAGGAAACACATATGACCAAGGTAACTCAAACCTCCAGTGTTACAAGGCTTCAATGTCCTTTCTCTGTTCATGGAATCCTCACATGAATCTTCCCAACTCCAGGGAACAGTTTCTACTGGGTGGATTGCTCTGTGGGCACACAGAGTTCTGCTCTTTTCTGCAGTTGGACTCTTGATTCCTACATTCTCTTAAATTCCATAGTTGGCTCTCTGCTTTGCTACAACAGGTCACAATCCTTGAAGCTATTTCCTGCCATGACCGATCTAATTTAACTCCTCTGTGTGTCCATATTTGCTTCCTGTTGTATATGGTATCTCCTACTGGGAGAGTAGCTCTTCCTCTCTTCCCCCATCTGCTTCCCTCTAGTATAGGCACAGGGAGCCATAATTCACCAAACTATACTAGACTTTGACTAACTACAGAACTTAGTAAGCTAGATTTTAAGCCAGGCAACCAGAGGTTGGCTAATCTTCTACTGTTCAATGTCAAGCTACCCCATTAATTCCATTAGGGAGAATTTCCTACTTTGTACTCATCGCGTCTATTGTTGGCTTGAATTCTTACTTTCTGTGATTACAGCCTCTTTCAAATTTAGTTTAAGATCTCCCCACTTCCTCATCCATGATTATATCCCTGGCCTAGGAGAAATCACCTTCTCAAAGACCAATTCTTTCCCTCATAATAAGGTCTAGGATCATAGAGCTAGACCACGTTCTCTGAGATCCAGTGATACTGACCCCTAAGGTCCTTTGGAGATCCTGGGACAAGATTTAAATTCAATTCAATAAATTAATTAACCCTTTGACCCAGGAATACCACTTCTGGGTCTGTATCCCAAAGAGATCATAAAAACAGAAAAAGGACCACATGTAAAAAATGTTTATAGCAGCTCTTTTTGGAAATTGGAAATTGAGGGGATGCCCATCAACTGGGGAATGGCTGAACAAGTTGTGGTATATGAATGTAATGGAATACTAGTGTACTATAAGAAATGATGAGCAGGCTGACTTCAGAAAAACCTGAAAAGACTTCTATAAACTGATGCTGAGTGAAATGAGCAGAACCAGGAAAACATTGCATGCGGTAACAATAACCCTGCATGATGACCGACTTTGATAGACTTAGCTCTTCTCAGCAATCCAAGGATCTAAGATATATCTCCAAAAGACTCACAATGGGAAATGCTATCCACATCCAGAGAAAGAACTCTGGAGTCTGAATGCAGATGGAAGCATGCTGTTTGCTCTCCTTTCCTTTTGTTGTTTTGTTTGGTTTCTTCTATCTTATGGTTCCTCCCCTTAGTTCTAATTCTTCTATACATCATGACTAATGGGAAAATATGCTTAATATGCATGTATAAGTAGAACCTATACCAGATTGCATACCATCTTGGGGAGGGGGAGGAGAAGGAGGGGGAGAAAATTTAAAGCTGAAAATCTTATGCAAGTGACTGTTGAAAACTAAAACCAAATTAATTATTTAAAACTAAATTAATTAATCATCTACTTTGAAAGAGGTTTGTTGTTGTTCAATCGGGTCCAACTCTTCATGACCCCATTTGGGGTTTTCTTGGCAAAGACGCTGGAGTGGTTTGCCATTTCCTTCTTCAGCTCATTTTACAGATGAGGAAACTGAGGCAAACATCCCCAACAAGTGGTCATCCAGCCTCTGCTGAAAGCTCTCCAGTGGTGTAGAACACTCCCAGGCAGCCCATTCCACTTAGGAAGACCTCTCATTGTGGGGAAGCTTTTGCTTAAATCAAGCCAATGTTTGCCTCCCAGTAACACTCTCCCTTTGCTTTCTCATCTTCCTCTCTTTGCCTCTTCTGTGCCATAGAATCCAAGGTCCTTGAGTGCAGGGACTATCTCACTTTTAACATGATCCCCAGCACTCTGCATAATACCTGGTGCACAGCAGGTATTTCATCAATATTTATTGAAGAGAGAAGAGGTCAACAAGGAAAGGTGAATAACAATGAAAAAGAGATATCAACGAGGCTGATGTTAGCCTTTTTCGTGTTACAGACTCCTTTGGCAGCCTGGTAAAACCTACAGACTCTTCAGAATATAATATTTGTTGCCTACATTCATGAGTAAAGGGAATACTAAACTTCAGTTACAGGTTCATAAATATAAAGATGTAATTTTTTTCCTATGGAAGTTCATAGACCTCCTGAAATCTATCCAAGCTCCCTTTAGGGATCTCCTTGAACCCCATATTTAGAGCTCCTGTTGAAAAAAAAACTGGTCAGCTTATTTCTGGTCCAAGACTAGCCTACACTTCAAATTCCTCCCAACCAGCTTATAGAATCATAGAATGAGAGGTCTAGAGCTGTAAGGAGAATCAGTGGCCATTCAGTCCAACCCCTGGTTTTACATAGGAGGAAATAGAGGCTCAGAGAAATGAAGAGACTTGTCCAAGGTCACACAGATCAAAAGCAGCCAAGCTTATATTGGAACCCTGGTGTTCTGACTCCAAAGCTCACCTTCTTCCCACTGTACTATATTCATTTCAGGGTATTGTTACAGACATTCAGCATCGGAAGAGATCCCAGGAGCTGTCCAGCCCACATTCTATATCCAGGAATTCCCTCTACAATACCCCATATGAGTCATCAACAAACCTAGACCTTCAATGAGGGGTGGGCAAAAAACCAGACTCCAAGCCATTCTGACAGTTTATTGGATAACACCATTTGTGTAGATGAAAGACAGACAGCACCTAGTGACATAATAATGCTATTATTAACAATTACAGTGATAAGAAAAATGATTTTTAATAGCACAATTAAGCCTTAACCACTGTTCAAGATTAAGCTAAAACCCAACTACCTTTCAGCTAAATGTCGACAGTAAAATATAACAGGTTCTCAGCACTGCTAATCCTTTCCAATACAATCCAAAAAGTACTTATGAAGGGGCTACTAATTCCAAGGTACTGTGCTAGCTACCAAGGGCACAGAGACAAAAAGAAAACCCATCTCCAAATAAGTTTATATTCTCCTGGTAAGGATGGCAGTAGCAAGACAAGGGTCGGGGTAGCAGGATACAAGATATGATTACACAGGTTAACATTTGCAGGAAGAGAGAGAACTAAGAAATAGGAAAATCAAGAAAAAATTCCTGTTGTAGGAAGATGTGGAAAAAACAGTCACACAAGCATCCTTGTCATCCAAATATGCCAATGCAGCATGGATGATCTGATTCGTCTATGCCAGAGTCAAGCTTGCTATTATCACCCCCTCAAGTGTCCAGGGGTGTAACCCTGGGAGATTGGGGGATCTCTCAACTCTACTGATACTGGCTCATGCTCCCATTGGCTGTGCCCCCTCCCCATTGTTAGAGACCTGATCTTGTGCCCTAAGTCTACTTAACCCCTTCTTATCCATAAGCTAATACAAAGAGATATCTACTTAGAAGACAGAACAAGAACAAAATACAAACATCACCCATAATACCTGGGGGCATGCTCTCTTCAACACTACCTCAGGCTCTGGTGGGGGAGGGGGAGAGGAGCAGGTTTAGCTTAGCTCGTTTCCTAAGCAGTATCGATCCCACCAAGTTCACAGCCAAAGATGACATCTCTGCTACATGAGTCCTCAGCTTCCCCTGGTCAGGGAATTGTACCATTCTCCTAATGAACACTCCTTGGTCCTCGGGCATCGATGCTGGGTTGGTTGCAACACCCTAATCTGACTCCCAAACTCCTGTGGCTTGCTCTCTCAAGCTTTCTAAATTTCCAGAGTCAGAGACTTCCCTTTCTACTCCCTTCCCCAGACACTGAGAGCAAAGTAGTCACTGATATTACCCCAGAAGCAAACATGAGTCAGTAACAAGTATCCCAAGCTGACAGGCTTTGTGAAAACCCCCAGAGACGTTCAGCCTCTCTTTTGCCACAAGGCTAGCTGACCAGAACCAGTTAAAGAACATCTACACGTGCTCCACAGTTTTCTTCAGGCCGTTCACTTAACATAGGTCATCATGATTCAATTCAAGATTTCCCAGTGTCAAAAAAAAAAGCTTCTCTTTTTAAACAGATGTGACTCTCAAGGTGACAACACCAAGGAGGGAGAGATGCCCTCTTCATGTGAAGAGGCTGCATGGCCCACCAAGCTGACGAGGTCTGTGCATGCACCAGACAACCCATTGAAACAACTTGAGGACACTTTTACAAAACTGATAGAATTTCTGTAGGGCAGTGACTACTTCCTTCTTGGCTTTATATTAGCAGTGCACAGCCCAAGGCCTGGCAGAGTATGTAATTAATAACTGTTTGTCGAATGAAAGTAATCCAATAAGATCCCATTCAACCAAGAAGTCATTCTACCCTTAAGCCACAAGCCAAGCATCAGATGGTCAAATATTTGCCAAAGGTATTTAGAAAATCACCCAGCAGGAGGGGCTGGAAAGAGAGATGTGACTAACTCATCCTTGAGACTAAAGGGTATATTCTCATTTTGACATGCAGGGATTTATATATGCAACTCCCATTAATGCTAATGGGAACTGGGCCCATAAATTCTCCTACACAGAGATTAGAACACATCCCTGAATGTGCAAAGCAGGGATACACTCAGTTACTCTAATTCCAAAGCCTAAGAAACCCAGCCCATAATTAAAATGAGTGGATCTCCCGGTGGTGGCAGATAGAGTTGCTAACACACTACAGGCCCTGATATATCACAATCTATCTCTATCCCTTCTGAGCTAGAAGAACCCTGGAAGGCATCAGATACTACCGAAGCTAAAAATGTACTTGTTCAGGTGAAAGGTCATGGAGAAACTTCATCGTGAGGGGATGGATATGTATATATGTGTGTATGTGTGTATTATATTTCTAGATATATTTATATGTATGTGTATGTATGTATGTATATGTATACATACGTACTGTATGTGTAAGTATACATGTATATATACATGTATATATACACACTATATATGCATATATACATAGATATCTATACATGTATGCATGTATGTATGTGTGTTTCAGAACTTTCTGAGGTGGGGTAAGAAATAGCTCACTGGTGCTCCGTATTGCCTTAATGCTCTCTACTCTCTCTCCTCCCTCCCCTTTCCTCCTTTCCCCTCTTTCTCCCTTGTCCCTTCCCCCTCCTCCCTCCATCCCTTCCTCTCTCTCTTTCCCCCTCCCTCCCTTTCTCTCTCTCCTCACTTTCTCTCTCTCTCCCCCTCTTTCTCTCTCTATCTCTATCTCCTTGGTATTTTCACCCTGAGACTTACATCTGTCTAGGAAGAGGAGTTTCTTTTGACTGGAAAATCTTGAACTGAAGCCAAAGAACCTTATTTTAGAAGGTCAGTTTAAATTGTAAAAGGCATTTAGCGAAGCTATTTTGTTAACTACATACAATGAGAATGGTTTGCTTAGGAGAGCGGACCAGAGATGGAGACGTAATTTGGAAAATCCCAGATCTTTAGATGTGATTTAACATGACCTTGGGCTGCCATCGCTGGCTCTCCTTATGAGGAAATGATTCAGGCTTTCACTAATAGTAGCTCATATTTATATGGAGTTTAAAAGTTTGCAAACTATTTTGCATATGAAATAGTACAGTATGTTAACTTTATCTTATTTATCCTTACCACAGCTCTGATTGGTAGCTCCCAAAGGCAATCATATCAATAGTGATGATAATAGCTAGTATCTATATAGTGCTTTAAAGTTTGTAAAGCACCTCACAAATATTGTCCCATTTGATCCTCTCAACCTTGGCAGGTAGATGCCATTATTATCCCTATTTTACAAATGAAGAAACTGAGGCAGGCAGCAGTTTAAATGAATTATGCAGAGCCACATAGCAAATGTGTCTGAGACTGGATTTGAACTCAGTTTGAATTCAGATTTGAACAAGTCCCACCAAGCTAGAAAGGTTTTGAGTGTGGGCCCTATGATGGACTATAAGTAAATCTGTCATCTGAATTCCATCAGGGCTTAGTGTAGAGAGAGTAGTCATCAGGTCACCTTCAAGGTGATGAATTGGTTGCCATGGTAACTCTCAAAGATGGGTTGTCATCTGCATGGGGGAAGTAGTGCCTATGGTAAGTTGAAGCTCTTAGGGAAGTAACTGAAACCTAGTGCCTCAGTTTCCCCATTTACAAAATAAAAATGGGATTCAACACAGGTATCTTCTTACTCTGGGTTCATCACTTTTTCTACTAGGTGGCACAGCGGGTAGAGCGCTGGACCTGGAGTCAGGACAACTTGAGCTGGAATCCAACCTTGGATATTTACTAGTTGTGTGACCCTGGACAAGTCACTTATCCTTTGTCTGTCTGAGTTACCTGACCTGTAAAATGAGGATAATAATAACAATTACTTCTTAGGGTTGTTGTGAGGATCAAATGAGATATTTGTAGAATAATTTTGAGAAAATAAGTAATTTTGACTATTATAAATACCCAAATTAACTACAAAGGACCTATAAAGGAAGACACTATCTGTATCCAGAGAAAGAACTGATAAATAGAAGTATGTATAGAATGGTTTTACATATATCTGTGTGTATATATATATATGTACATATATATATATGTACATATATATATATGTACATATATACACACACATATTTGTATCCAATGATAGCCATCTCTAGGGTGGAGGGGAGGGGAAGGAAGAAAAAAGAGGAAAAAAAAGAAATTTATGTGATAATTTTATTACATATTTTAAAGGAATAGCAAGTTGTACATAATAGATTTGCAGTTTCATGTGCAAAAAAAAATGTTTAGCACGGTGCCTGACACATAGTAGATGCTTAATAAATGTTTTTGCCCTTTCCCTCCCCATGCTGTGTTACCGCTTGATTATTTCCTAAAAGAATGTGATCCCGGGAGTTACCTAAGAAAGGCATATAGTATAATGATTATGATGATGATGATGGTGGTGGTGATGGTGATGACGATGATAAAGATGATGATATAGCTAGCATTTATACAATGCTTTCAGGTTTGCAGAGTATTTTACAACTTATTATATCCTCACAATAATCCTGGGAGGTACATGCTGTTATTATCCCCATTTTACAGATGAGAGAACTGAGGCAGGCAGAGGTTGAATGACTTGCCAAGTCACACAGCTAATAAGTATTTAAGACTGACTCTAAGCCCAGCACTCCATCCACTGAGCCACCTAGCACCTGGGAAAATATTCTGACTCTGAGAAACTGGGTTCAAATCCTCCTCTGATGTTTAGACCCTGGGCTTCAGTTTCTTTATCTAGAAAATGAGGAGGTTGGACCAGATGACCTCTGATGTCCCTTCCTGCCTTCTATGACCCTGTGAAAGGTGGTGAAAGAACCAAGCTGGCTCTTCCCTATGAACTTGTCTTAACTCTGATCTTGGGGCTGACATTACCTGGTCAAGCACTCAAAACCCCAGTCATATTTTTTCCTGTAAAATCACCAGGTTAGGTTGCATTCCAGTTCAGCTTTTTTATAAAATATTGAGCTGAATAAATTTAAAAATATATTTTAGGGAAGCATACCAAGGCCTAAATGTGAATATCAAATATCAATCATCATGGCTGGACCAGATATATCATCCATATTTTTCATATTTTATAGAATATTATAAAAATGAGACCATTACCCAGGGCCCCGAGGGAATGTAAATTAGTTAAACTCAGGCCAATTTTATTGATAAAGTGCAATGCATGTAGCAATGTGGGCTGCCTCAGTCTGACTGCTCACTGCTGACTTTTCTTTCTATATTTCCTTTTGGATAACAGCCCCAAAGTGATTTGCTTTTCAAGTCTAATTAAAATTGAGAAAACACGCTCAATAGCTGATCAAATTAGATATTTGCAAAACTCTTAGCAGAGTTCCTGGTACATAGTATGTGCTATATAAATGTTAGTTGCTATTAATGATTATCATCATCATCTTTGTGGAAGGCAAATTCAATCCAATCCATATTTCTTAAGCATCTATTCTGCACCTTTCCCCTAGGGGGCAGCACCAAGGCTGCGCCTTGCAGGAAGATAGGAGAGAGTGCAGTCCAGGCAAAGGGCAAAGTCCAGGAGGTGGGAGATAGTGTGCCCAGGTTAAGGTACAGGAACAGGAAGTAGGTCAGTTTGGCTGGACGGTAGGCTGTTGTAGTTGTTGTTGTTAGATACTCAGCATTTTATATAAAATATATAAAGAGCCATGAGGTCTGCAAAGAACTTCACATGTATTATCTCCTTTGATATCCCACATGAATAAGCCAGCCAAGGTAGGCTGGAGCCAGATTGTGATGGGCTTTAAATGCCAGGCCAAGTAGCTTTATGCAAGATAAAGGCAAGTTGCTTAAACTCTCCATGCCTCAGTTTCCTCATCTGTAAAATAAGGGATTTGGACTCAGTGGCCTCGAAGCCCCTTACTGCTCTATGTCTGTGATTCTATGAGGAAGCAGAAAGAAATCTACTCTGGGAGCCTGCTCTGGGGAGTGGGGGAGGTGGTGCTCATGAAATGAATTGGAGAGAGTATTTTCTCTATTAGGCCATTTGTTTCCACTGTAGATTCTCCCTTCTTCCCTTTATGTAGTAGTACTCAAGGATAAAACTCTGTTCTGGTAAAATTGGTGTTTTCTTTATCCTGGACAAAAAGGAGAGAAATACAAAACCAAGGGCTTTTCTCAGTCATTCACATCTTAATGTGAATTGGTTTAATCAATAAACTCCAGGTGAAATCCATGAACTTGAGGGAATTAAAGTCTTGCCAAGACAAAGAAGGGAATAGAGAGGGAATAGCATTTGGGAACCTGGGGGAGAGTGGTGAGTAAAGGAGGTTGACTCTGAGTGGGCTACTGAAGGGGTGGGGTGAAGAGAGACCATGAAAGGAAGAAGGGGGTGAAGAATGGGAGGAGGGGAGGCAGGAAAAGAAAACACCTTTATCCTTCCAGGTTTTGAGGAAGATCAACCCAACCTGTTGAAAAAGGTTCAGACCAAGAGCTCAATATTCTTGATGCACAAATTTGCTTTTTCTACACTGAAAAGAGCCAAATATGGTCTTTTCTGAAAGCGCTGGAGTATAGGAGTCTTGTAAGTTACAAACACCTGATTTGGAGTATAGCAAACATAAGAAACAGCTGCTTCCCCTACTCCCTGACTGCTCTGGATGTCAACCTAGACCTAGACTGGTGGCCAGCTCAGGAAACTGCCTAACAACTCTCTGCCCACCCCTTTCTTTCCCTTCGAGGAATCTCTCTGTCTCTGTCTGTATCTCTGTCTCTGTCTCTGTCTGTCTCTCTCTTTTCCCTCTGTGTCTCTCTGTCTTCTAAAAATGAGCCCAAACAAAGCCTAATCATTGACCTGGGATCTTTATCTAATAAAGATAAGGGCTAATTTAAGAGGCAGTGTGACCTAGAGGATGCTGGGCTTGTCAAGAATACCTGAGTTCAAATCTTGTTTTAATCACTAAAGGAAGCATTTATTTAAAATGTGCTTTCTTATGCCGTACAGTAAGGATATGAAGACAACAGCGAAAGAGTTGCTGCCTTCAAAGAGCTTACATTCTATAGCAGAGACAATATATACTCATATAAGTCTATATATCTACACATATAAGTCTATACAAATAAATACAAGGTAACCAGTAGAAAGGCACAAGCATCTGGGGTAATCAGGGAAGGGCCCCCGTAGGAAGCGGTTGTTGAGCTGAGTTTTAAAGAAAGTTATTGATTCTTAGAAGGGGAGCCAAAGAGACGGGGCATCCCAGGCAAGGGGAAGACCCTGGGGAGGGTTTGGGGGGGGAGAGGAATGTTTTGTGTGAGGAACAACCAGAAGGCTAATTTGGCCAGATATTTTCTAGCTTTGTGATCATAAGCAAGACACCAAAGCTCTGGGTGCCCCACTTTCACTCTCTCTAAGATTACGTTACCAAAAAGTTACCAATCTGCATGTTGATGTGGAGGGAGACTCCACAGTAGGTATACCCCAGGCTCTTCCTGACTAAAATGGAGATCAGAGTGATTCCTGCAGTATTTGTCTCACTGACTGCTATAAAGCTCAGAACCACAGAAATCCAGTTAGAAAGACTGTCAGAGGCTCTCCAGCCTAACCATCACCTGGATAAGCTTCTGCTCTATGTCATGCCCACCAAATACTCATCCACCTTCAGTTTAAACAGCTCCAATGAGAAAAAATCCAATCTCTCCCAAGATACTCCAATCCACTCATAGAGTTCAAATCATTGGAGAGTTTTTCTTTCATAAAAACTATTTTTTTGCAACTTCCAACTCTTACTCATGATTCTACCTTGTTCTTCACAACAGCCCTTGAAATACTTGACACACCTACCTTGTCTCCTTGGGTCTTCTCTTCTCCAGGGTACACCTCCCCCGGGTCCCTCAACCAATTCTCCTTTGTCATAAACTCAAGGGCCTTCAACCTTCCCTAGTTTCCTTCTTCTGGACACTCTGGGTGCTCATCAATATCTTCCCTCAAATATTGAATCCAGAACTGATCACAATGCTTCAAATTGGATCTGATCGAGATAGATACAATGGGACTGCCAACCTGAGGATGATAACTCACTTGATACAGTCTAACATCTCATTAGTTTTCCTGGATGCGATTTCACATTATTAACTCACACTGATTTCACAATCCACCAGATTCCCCAGATTTTTTCAGAACATCTGCTAGCTAACCATCTTGTACTGATGACACTGATATTTTTAGGCCAAATGGAAGATTTTACAATTGCCCCCACTGAATTTCATTTTACTAAAGCCAGGTCCTAGCAAGGTAAAGTTCGTTGGGATCCTGATTGTCATCCAGCATGTTCGCTAAGCCTCCCCTCATTGAGTCGCTTGGAAATTTGATGAGCATGCCATCTATCCAAATTTCTTATAAAAAGGTTAAATTTATGTCAGATAATGTATATGTAGCACTTTGCACACCAGTGCTAAGAGCTCTGGAGTGGGGCAGGTAGGTGGCGCAGTAGATAGAGCACCGGCCTGAAGTCAGGAGGACCTGAGTTCAAATCCAGCCTCAGACCAAACACTTGACACTTACTAGCTTTGTGACCCTGGGCAAGCTACTTAACCCCAATTGCTCCCCCCCAAAAAAAGAGCTCTGGAGTCAGAGGATCTGGGTTCAAATTCTACCTTTGACACTCAATACTTGTGTGACCTTGAGCAAGTCAATCAAGTTCCCTGGGCTTCAGTTTCATCATCTATAAAATGAGATAATTGAACTCAATGACTTCCAAGGTTTTTCTAGGTCTAGATCTGTGTACCTATGATGCTGCATGCTGGATAAATGTCTGTTTTTATGAAATGGGGATCAAGAAAAAAAGCCATAATTTTTCAATGAAATTAGTCATCAGAAAGATGCTTTTGAATGTAGCCAGAAGACACTGTCAGAGTCTTCCCTAAAATCCCATCTACCTTGTACATTTCCCTCATATCTTGGCAGATCAAGGTGAACCCAGATTAAAGAACTAGCCCAAGATTGTAGCTGCTAAAGCCAGAATTCAAACTAGGTCCACTGACTCCTAAGCCTACCTTGTTTCCACTATGCTCCATTGTATCAAGAGAGCGTTAGTCCATTCTTCTACACCCTGTCATCCAGAAAAGATATATCTCAAAAAGTTTTATTTAAAATGCTGAATGTTCCTACTTGGGGCAAGCCTGATAATTGGTTGATGGTTCCACTTACATGCCAAGAATACTCATAATCAAAATTCTATGGCTAACTTCGATGTAGTTTTCTTAGATGCCCAAGCTCTTGAAACCAATGGGTCTGTATCTTCATCTGGCTCAGTATTCCCTTCAACATAGAACACCATAAGTCATCCAGGTCTGACCACACTGTGAGACTCTTGGTCATGACTGTGTCTCCATGTAAGAGTGTGACAGGAGCCCTTGATCTACCAGGAGGCTTTCTGACATCAAAAGAATAATAATGGAGCATAGAATTTTTCTCTAAATTATTCCTTTCTCTCATGCCCATTTTTGTTTACATTAGTAGTAGTATATACTTGTTATAATATAATGTATATATAGTATGCAATGTGATGTACATGGAGTGTTGACGAGGACTAGTATCTCTGGTGTGAGGGCTTGCCAAGCCCTTTTCAGGGTCTCTCATCCTCCTTTTGTGTCTACCTGATTCTCCCAACTCTTCCCTGTGGCTCCAAGAAGCTGTAGCATTTGCAGCAGCCATCCCCCAGTAAAACTGTAGGCAGATGAGCTAATCCAGGTTTAGGGTAACTGACAGGCCTCAAACCTGTTGTAAGTTAGGTGGGTGACTACCCCAAGCATGTGAAGATTTCCCCTGGTGGGTGGATGAGAACAATTTTTGCCAAAGGCCATGAAGGCAGCTGAAGAAGGTGCTGGGGAGCACTTAGACCTTGGTGAGACATTGAAGACACCAAGGTCATCCACTACATCCTGGGCTATCACCTGTCATCCTGACTTTTGTCCTACCATTGGACTTCAATGACTCTGAAAGAGAGAGTGAGGCTGATGACTTTGTGTAGCTCTGCCTCACTTAAATCCAATTCATGTACAAGTCAATAAATCACCGCATGATGCCATTGGTCCTCTTCAAAAACAAAAGACAAACAACAATATATAATATATATAATGTAGTCTATATGGTATGTACTATTATACATTGCACACATAATTTATATAATTTCATTATAATATAAACACTGTCATGATTTATCATCATCATCAATCATCAATCATTATTAGACAGCTAGGTAGCACCTTGGCAGATAGAGAGCTGGGCCTGTTATTGCTGTGGTCGATTATGCTGATAGTTTTCCTAATATTGAACCAGCCCTGCATTCCTGGTGTAAATCCCACCTGGCCATAGTGTATGATCCTTGTGATATATTACTGTAATCTCTTTGCTAGTATTTTATTTACAATTTTTGCATCAATGTTCATTAGGAAAATTGGTCTATAATTTTCTTTCTCTGTTTTGACTCTTCCTGGTTTGGGTATCAGTACTATATTTGTGTTATAGAAGGAATTTGGTAGGACTCCTTGGCCTCTGCTTTTTTAATGAAAATCTTTACTCTTCTCCTTTATCATTCTCCATTTGTAATGTGTCGTAGCCTACTAATACTTATTTTATATTTTCTCCATTGCCCTTGCTTTGATCTTTAATCAATCTATCAAGTGGTTATTAGTAAGAGTCTACCATATTTCAAGAACTGTCCCTGGTGCTGGGGATATAAACACTAAAGTGAAACTATTTCTGTCCCCAAAAAGATTGCAGTTTATCCATACACAACATAGATGCAAAAAGATAATGAGTAATTTGTAGAGGACAGACAGTAGCCCCTGGGGAGGGAGGAGGGGAAGTGGGAGGAAGGAGGGGGAAAAAAGGGAGGAAGAGAGAGGGGGGAGAGGAAGAAAAAGGAGTGGGAAAGAAGAGCAGGAGGAGAAAAGAGAGGGGAGGGGGAAGGGAAGAAGGAAACGGAGGGACAGGGAGAGGAATGGGGCAGAGGGAGAAGAGGAAGGGAAGGGGAGGGAGAGGTGTAAGGAGTATGAGAGAAGAGAAAGAAGGAGAGGGAGGAAAGGAGAACAGGGAGAGGGGAAGGGAGGAGGGAGGGGAAGGAACTCTGGCTACTTTGAGACTATTGTGCTGCATGAATGGTAATCTTACATTGTCAACAGAAGAATTCTGGTGTTACAAGAATGAGTCTTAATTCCAGGGAGAATCTGGGACCATTAAAAGAACTTTGCAACTTCACCAAGTCAATGGAGCCTCCTCTCCTCCCGCTATTCTCTGGTCTAGGGCCAGTTCTACCACCTCAGATAGCAAACACTTGATCTACAGAGATATGGGAGAGATATGGGTAGCAGCTAGGGGGCGCAGTTAATACAGACAGAACTTACAGTCATGAAGACCTAAGTTCAAATCTTACCTCAGGCACTTGTTAGCTATTTGACCCAAGGCACATCCCTTAACCTCTCTGAGACTCCGTTGCCTCTTCTGTAATATGAGAGAGGTGGATTTGATAATCTCTAAGATTTTTCATGGAGATGACTGGAGAGTTCTTTGGATGGCAAGGAGATAAAATCAACCAAAACAAAGAAAATTAACTCTACTCTTTATTGGAAGGTCAAATATTAAAGCTGAAGCTTAAATACTTTGGCCTCATAATGAGAAGGCAGGACACATTGGAAAAGACTTTGATGTTGGGAAAGATTAAAGGGGAAAAGAGAAGAGGATGCAAAGGATGAGACGGATAGATAGTGTCATGGAAGCAACCAGTATGAGCTTGGACAGACTTCAGGAGATAGTGGAGGACAGCATGGTCTGGCATGCTGTGGTCCATAGGAGTCACAAAGAGTCAGACACCACTGAATGACCAAGGCTTTTTCACCTACAAAAGCCAAGAGCAATCTGGTTTAAAGTAAAAGTCCATTTGTGAAATTTAACCCAGAGAATGGTGTAGTACAGAGGATGAGCAGTATCACCTCATAAGATAGCAGGGAAAGGGAGGAATAAGGAAAGCTGAATTTCTCTTTTTTAATAGTATTATTATATTTTTTCCAACTACACACAAAGACAATTTTAACATTCATTTTTTAAAATTTTTGAGTTCCAAATTTTCTCCCTCCATCCTTCCTTCTCTTGCCTCCCTCCTCCCTAAGATAGTAAGCAATTTTATATAGCTTATACATGTGCAATCATGTAAAATGTATTTTCATATTAGTGATGTAAAAGAAGAAACAGGCCAAAAGAAAAAAACAATACAAAAAAATAAAGAAAGTGAAAATAGTATACTGTGATCTGCATTCAGAATCCAGCAGTTCTTTCTCTGGCTGTGGAGCATTTTCCATCATGAGTCCTTTGGAATTGTCTTGGATCATTGTATCACTGAGAAGAGCTAAGTCATTCACTGTTGATCATACAATGTTGCTGATACTGTGTACGAAGTTCTGGTTCTGCTCACTTCATAAAACAAAATTTCTTAATCTATTTTGTGTCCTGACCCATTCTGGCATCTGGTAAAGCCTCTGGATTCCTTCTCAGAATCAGGTTTTTAAATGCACAAAATAAAATACAGAGGATTATGAAGGAAATCCCTTATATTAAAATAAAGATGTATTTTTTGTCCAAACAAGTTTATAAATGCGCTGAGTTCTATCCACTGACCCCTTGGTTAAGAACCCCATGGTTCAAAGAAAGCTTGGTCCAAGAACGCAAGTAAGCAAAGTCTCTGCCAAGGGCATTTAAAAATAAAAACAAAAGAAGTCCAACAAGCAAATGAAAAGTGGATGACCATTTAGGAAAAATGCTAAAATGCACAATTATACTTTGTGGCATTTGGCTAGTCCGGCATGTTTGCTATACCAGGTGCCATATAGATTTTATTCTTTCTCTATATGTATAGAGAAGTATTCAACTCCTTAATGTGGATAAAAGTGAGTCAGACAAGTATAATATTTCAATGGCCCTGTGGCCCCATCAAAGTGCCCATTCCCTCACACCCCATCCATGCCTGCCTTTGCTGCACAACAAACCCAAGTCACCTGACTCCAGACTCCAGATTTTTTTCATCCCACTAAGACTGCCTCTTACCAAGGACTGATGGATAAGAGACTCTGGATTGCAAGAGTATGGGGAGGGTAGCATGGTGTAAGGAGACAAGAAAGGTAGGAAGGTGCCAGGTTATGAAGGGCTATTAGGATATCATGAAGTCAACTAATGCATCGGGTATAGTGATTGGACTCAGTGACCTCGAACATCCCTTATAAGACTAAGATTCTATGATTTTGCAAAGTTGTTTTAAAGTCTTTTTTTAAAAATACACTATCCAGAGGTTGAAAAGGAAAACTACCAGATCATGAAATCTAATGACTGTGCTTCTGAGGGACAATGATTTTTAATAATAGTTACACTGCATTAATTGTTGAACTAACAGGCAATATTCTCCTTTTTTCTCCTCCATCATGAACATCTTCTCTCATATTCCCATTATAATTCATCACCAGGCAGGATTTTTTCTAAGTAATGTATCATCCAGAAGGCTTTGTTTCCATTGTCAAGGACTGAACTCTGTCGCTGTTGTAAAACGATGCATGGCCCCCAAACTTGACAAACTTTGCAATGAAACTCACTGGCATCACGTAGCTAAAATTACACCCTTTTATTTTCTTCAGTAAGTTCTGAAAGAAAATGAAAATGGTGGGAGAAGTACTTTAGTGTAATGGAAATTCACTCTACATTAGTTTTAAATGAATGTTGGACATCATTGAATAGTTCTTGCATATTCCACAATTTTAGCATTCTGCAACTTTAACAAAGCAAAGTTTTTGATTGAGGGGAGGAAATAATAACAACTCACATTTCTGAGAATTTATTCCCTCTTTTTTTTCATCTCTTTCTTTAGCTCTTATAGGAATGCTTATTGGGCTTGTGTCCAATCTGCATTTTTCTTTGAAGATTTGTTTGTAGATATTTTCAAGCCACTATCTTCTTCTAAGTTTGTGCCTTGGGCTTTGCTGTCACCTTAGAAGGTTTTTATGCTCAGTTTTCTTTTGTTTTGTACTCATTTTCCCAGCCTATTTCTTGATTTTGGACTTTGTATTAGAGATAGGCTCTGCTCACCTCTGGGGGTTGGGGTACGGAAAATCTGGCCTGAGCTTTTATGTCCTTCTGCTTTCGCAGATTGCTTGGGGGGGGGCAGTCTGTAATCTTTTGGTTTTTCCAACCTGGTATGATCCAGGACAAGATCTATTCACTGCCGTCCTGATCTGCACTCTGGTCCCGATCCAGGTAGAGCACACCTTGGAAGTACAGACCAGAACTGAGTAATGAACAACAAAGCTGCTAAATGGAACTCATTCTTGCTCCCAGTGCTAGCACAGGGGTGCCCTGGGGTCTCTTTCTGACCAGGTATCCAGTCCCCTTACCAGGTACTTTTACTAACACCACCCCAGCCAGGTGTTGCCACCACCATTGGAGCTACTTCTACTGCACACCATGCTTAGAGCCAATCCCCACCCCAGCGTCTGCAGACCTCTCTTTCTGTCTTTGTAAGCTGCCCTAAGCTGGAAAAATGGCTCATTTTTAACAGGCTTTCCTGCCCAAAATTCATTTTGATGCTTATGTTGAGTTGACAGAGGGAGATCAGAAAAATGCTGGTTTCACTGTGCCATTTTGATTCTGTCCCCCCTCTGAGAATATATTCCCATATGGCAACATGGGCTATGAAACCAGAAAGAAAAGAGGGTAAGTCTGATGATGTCCAGACAAGGGAGTGCCAGAAAGGTAAAAGGAGTTGTGAATGGTGGCTAGGGGATGGAGTGGTGGAGGCCTCAAAAAAGATTGGACAGAGTTGGGTTACAGGGGGTCATAATTAGAAACTCAGAACCTCAGAGCTGAGAGTGACCTCGGTGGAATTGAGTCTAGCCCATGCCTGAAAAAGAATGTACTCTACAACATAACCAATAAGTGGTCGTCTATACTCAGCTTAAACATTTCCAGGGAGGAGGAGGAGCCCACCACATCCTAAGGGAGCCCCATTCTATTCAAGGACAGCCTTCAGGGTGAAGAAGTAGATCCATTATATTGATGTGTAATTTCTATCCATCGTATCTAGATCTATTATCTGGGGTCAAACAAAATCCCTCTTCCAAGCAACAGTCTTTTAAATAACAAATAAACAACTCTTATGTCAACCAAGTGGTACAGTAGACAGAGCACTACACCGACAGTAAAGAAGACTTGATTTCAAATCCAACCTCAGATACTTACTAGATGTGTGACCCTGGGTACAACACTGAACTTTTGTCTGTTTCAGTTTTCTCAACTGTAAAATGGAGATAACAAAAGCACCTATGTCCCAAGTTATTGTGAATATAAAATATGCCGTACAAATTCTAGCTTTGTTACTGTTACTGTTGTTGTTGTTGTTATCATTATTATTACATTCCCCCCAAGCCTTCTCTTCTCCAAGCCAAGCATCCACAGTTCCTTCACCTGACCTTCATATGACATGGACTCAAGACCTTTTCCCACCCTGGTATACTCTCCAGCTAATCACCATCCCTCCTGAGATGTTGTACCTAGAACTAAACGGAACTCTAGATGTGCTCCCATGCTAGATGTCTGACCTCTGTGCCTCTTTCAATACAAACGGAGACCACTTGAGCTTTTGTTGGCTGCCACAACACACTGCTAACTCACAGGTAGCTTAAGGTCCTCGAGTTCTCAAACTCTGAGACATTTTCTCAGATGACGTGTTTCTAGCTGTGCAATGACTTGCTTAAATTCACACAGTCATGAAGTCAAAGATACAGGATTTGAACCCACATCTCTTACTTCCTGGTCAATCTATCAATAAGCATTTATTAGGCACTGAATATTAGGCACTGGACTAACTGCTAGGGACACAGAAAGGGGCAAAAGACAGTGCCTGCCCTCAAGGAGCTTCTACTCTAGTGCTCTTTTTACTGCCTCTATCAGCAAAGCTTAAAACATGATAAAGTGTACGCCCCTTAGGCTAAGGAATGTGTGATTTTTATGTCTTCATGTTATACAGCTCCTATCAGATAACTGGAATTTAATCGTTGGTTGTTGTATTAAATACAAGGATAGACTGGATACAGCCAGATGCTGTGCTGATTATTAAAAGGCAATGGAAAGGGAAACCAAGCCAAGAGTCTCCATCCAAATCTTTTTTCACTTAATCAACGAGTCAATGTGCATTGATTGGACAGTTCCTTTGTGGCAGGCATTGTGATAAGCGCCAGACATAGGAAGAAATACAAAAACAGTCTTCCATCAAGAAGCTTCTATTCCAGTAGAGGATACAACATGTAAACACATTAGAAGTATAAGATATCTCCAGAGTAAAGAGAGAGGCCTTCTGGAGTAAGCTGGATTTGAGCTGAGATTAAGATTATAGCATCGTAGATTTGAGTAAGCTGTGTTGCACAGTGGGTAGAGCACCAGGCCTGGAAGACCCATCTCCCTGAGTTCAAATTCTGCCTCAGACACTTACTAGCTGTGTGACCCTGGGCAAGTCACTTCACTCTGTTTGCCTCAGTTTCCTCATCTGTAAAAATGAGTTGGAGAAGGAAATGGGAAAATTATCCAGTATCTTTGCCAAGAAAACCCCAAATGGGTTCATGAAGAGTCACACATGACTGAACAACAACAAAAATCATAGATTTAGAAGCGGAAGGAACCTTAGAGGCCATTGACTGTACCATTTTACAAATGAGGAAAATGAGGCATAAAAATGTTAGGTGACTTGACCAAGGACACATAATGAGTAAGTTCTAAGTTCTATTTGAAACTCGGGTCTTCATGACTGCAACTCCAGCACTCTAATTCAAAGCCTTTTGATTTCCAAGCTTACCACGTACCTACCTACACATTTTAACTAATCCTGGACATTAATTGTTAACAGAGAGATGGTATTCAGAGCTTTCGTTTTCAAATGACCACTGCACCTATACTGAGGTCCCCTTCCCAGAACTGAACTCTTCCCCATAATAGAAATAAATAGCCAAGAAAAAACTACAAATCCTGTGACCATATCTGTCTAAGACATACAGCAATCTGCCTCCAAAGTCCACTGGCTCTTTGGCAATAGAAGGGATTTTATTAGCCATTTTCTAGTATCAATATTGGTTATTAAAACTGATTACTCAGAGTTTGACTTTCTCCTTAAGACTCTTTTCATTTACATTACTGTAGCATAAACCATAGATGGCACCGTGGATAGAGCGCCAGGCCTGAAGTCAAGAAGACTCATCTTCCTGAGTTCAAATCCAGACTCAGACACTTACTAGGTGTGTGACCCTGGGCAAGTCACTTCACCCCGTGTGCCTCAGTTCCCTCATCTGTAAAATGAGCTGGAGAAGAAAATGGCCAACCCCTCCGATATCTCTGCCAAAGAAACCC
Source organism: Phascolarctos cinereus (assembly GCF_003287225.1). Lineage (NCBI taxonomy): Eukaryota > Metazoa > Chordata > Mammalia > Diprotodontia > Phascolarctidae > Phascolarctos > Phascolarctos cinereus. The sequence goes on from NW_027555958.1 coordinate 464,409,951, forward strand.
CAAACAGGGTCATGAAGAGTCAGAAAAACACTGGAAAATGACTTAACCACAACATCAATTGCAAATTGTGCGCATTGTTCCCTGGCTTCTGCTTATTTCCCTCTGCAGTCATCCGTTCATACAAATCTTCCCGTGCCTCCCTGAATCCTGCCAATTGGCCATTTTTTTGACCCAACAATATTCCATTCCTTTTCCATTCCACTAGTTTGATCCACCATTTCCCCCAGTCAATGGGCACCTACCCTGTTTCCAATTCTTGTGAGTCAATTTTTTTTTAATTATTGGAAAAACCAACATATCAAAATCTCCCAAGGAAACCCTAATAGTAGTTAAGCATTTCACTGCCATTTCTCCTCCATGGAAAATTAAGTCATTTGCACGTGACTCCAGAAGGCCTGACACACAATTAAAAAGCAACAAACAAGAGGCATACACTTTCTAAGAAGGCAATTATGTTGGTGGGGCACCAAATGTAATTGAAAGACATAAGACATTTCATTCTATATTAAACTAGAATTTCTTCGAGTGGCTTTCCTGAAGCTCATTAGATATTCCCTGGCTGATTCCCCTAAGTAATTAGATCTTAACAGGATTTTCAACAGATCAGAGCAATCTCGGTGGGTACCAATAGAAGAGTCCCCCTCTGGCCTTACCAGCGGCACAGCATGGATAACACCCAGACTGGGAGTTAATAGGACAATTACTGGCCTCTTTTAAATGAGTTACATTAATGCACTTAAGCTTAAATGGCCCCCTCACATGATTAAATATTAACATCTGCAAAATATGAAATCAGAATCTGCAATCGAGTGGTGTTGTTTTAATTTCCCCAAAGTCGGATTCCAATTGTTTACATAGATGCCATTTGTGTGCTGTGAGAGCACCTTTTTTAAGGCCTGTGAATCTTGAAGCTATAGCTTGAGACCTAAAATAGACCCATTGAGCTGCATTTGAAATGTTTACCAAAAAAGAGAAAAGGTTGGGTAGCACAGACATTGAGAGGTTTGGGCTCTGTGACCCAGAGGGAATCCAGAGGCTTAAACTGCCCAGTTAAACACAGGCACAAGAAGTGTTTGTCCTGAGTTCCATTCTTTCCCTGTTGACTTTATAGAGAGATGCTTTCTCACCACTTATTATCATTGCAAGGTTATCCAGCCCTGAGGCTCCCAAACATTCCTATGAAACATTAGACAGAGGCCCCCTGGCCAGAGGGGAGGACCCTGACCCAGACAAATCAGTGTTCTGTTCCAGGGAAGGCCTGGCTCTGTCTGTTAATTAGCTTTGTTCATTCACTGCTGATTGTGTAACGTGGATCCTTCCCTGCAACCCAGACTCCAACCGACCCTGCAAGAAGCAGCCAGAAGGAAGAGCCGGGATGCCTGTACCCCCTGATGCAAACTTCTGGCCCCGAAGATACAAGCTGAAAGAATAAGGGATCTCCTCACATTGCTCCCTACAGATAAGTGAGGTGAAATAGATCAAATGCTTTGCAAATATTTGAAAGTTATAAAAAGACATTCATTTTTTGAGATGTAGAATGACTCCACGGATAAAGAGTTAAACTCAAAACTGATGAGACGTGTCTTCAGATCCCACTTCTACCTGTTAGCATGTGCCCACAGACAAGTGATTTACTTTCTCTAAGCCCCAATTTCCTCATAGTAAAGTGGGAACAATGATATTTGCAGTCGCTATCTTTTTAAGGCTTTACTAGTGGAATTTATGTATTTAAAGTTTGCATGCAAAGTCCATTTTGGAAACTTCAAAGTACTTTATAAATGGTGTTGTGAATAGAGAGCACTCAGCTTAGAATTAGAAAGGACTGAGCTCACCTCCAGCGTCAGATATTTACTAGCAGTATGACCTTACGGACATCATTCTACCCTCAGTTTCCTCATCTGTAAAATGGGGATAATAAAAGCACTTACCTCCTAGCATTGTTGTGAGGATCAAACGAACTAATATTTGTAAAGCACCTAGCATAATGTCTATCTAGCAGACAGTAAGCGCTATATAAATGCTGGCTGTCATTATTATTACTACTAGCTATTAGGTCCCAATTAGTGTGAGTAATGAATCCTGTGAAGCAGTTGCATTATTTGAATTCACATTACATATTTCCATTGGGCCGGAGCCAATTACCATATTTTACATATAGTTAAAACATCAAATAGTAGATTTTAATAATGTGCTCACGCTAATGGGGACCTAGCTATTTAGGTATCAATTTTTCTTGCCATTGTTGTGATTCCCTTCTGCAATAATTTGTTCCCTACTCTATCGTGTGCATGCTGGGCCCCCAAACCATAGACAGATAGGGCTGGAACCACAGCATGAAAAAAGGCCACCCGCCAGCATGAGTGGAAGGTGTTCACCCACAGAAGTCAGGAAAGGTCAAAGGCAGGAACCGTTCACCCACGACCTTTCCCCAAAGTCCCACAGATTGAGTGGAGGCTACTCTACTTATCAGAGATTGAGGAACTTGCCTGGGCTGGGCACAGAATGTACGCCTTGGTCCTTGTCTTAAAGGAGCCAACACATTTTCTGGAAAAAAATCAAAGTTATCCAAATGAAAAAAAAAAAGTGGAAAGACCTACAAGCCAGATGGCCTGAGGGGTCTCTAAGGTCCCTTCCTACTCTGAAATTCTCTGAGTCTATGACTCTGATCAGGTTCTGGATGGAATCAGTTGCCAGTTTCTATGGCCTGGCTACTACATGCAGCTGGGAATCAGGATGTTGCCTTCATTTGCCTGTTTTCCCAGCTAGTGATTTCAATACTGGTCCTTTCCTACTTACAGTCATACTGTATAGGATAATGACCAAAAGCCCTTACCTCTCTATGGACATTTTAAAGGCCCTTCTATGTAAGGGCCTCCCCAGTCTAGCTTTAGCCACGTCTCTCACCATGTCACTCCTCTGCCCAAAAAGTTTCCGTGGCTCCCTATTTCCCCTAGGAAAAAATACAAAGTAATCACGTAGTATTCAAAGCCTAGCCTGTCTTCCTGCATGATTTCAAATTATTTCCCTTCACACAAGCTAAATGCAAGCCGAACTGGTAGACATGGTGATTCTTATACAACACATCCCACCTCCTGTCTTAATGGTTCTTACACAGATTAGGAAGAAATATGGCTATGAGAAGAGCGAGGGTGAGCAGGTTTTCCCCATTGCCTTCCCTTTGCAGTTCTCCCAGACCCATAAAGCAACATTTCTGTTCACACAACTTGGACAAGCTGGGAGATACCAAAGACAAGCCTTCTGTGAGATGGAGGACTGTCAGGCTTTACCATATGCCTTTCATCTGCATCCTGGAGCCCTCTGCGATTTATCATCTGCCCTGAAGTATGCCCTCCAGACTCCTGGGTACTGCCATCCGACCTCAAGAGTTGTTGGCCCTACCAATGTCCAAGGATGCTGACTGGAGCATCCCCAAAAGCCTAGTTCTGAGGGTGCCCTTGAGCTATTGGGGTCATGCAGTGATTCAGGAGGGAAGCCAGTGAGAAGTAAGGGATGAAGTCCTAAGATTACAGGATCATGGACCCAGAGCATGAAGGGACCCCCAGAAGTCACCCAGTCCAAACCCCTCATTGTACAGATGAGGCAACTGAGGCTTAAAGAGGTGTCCAGTCACAGAGGTAATAAGTAGTACAGTCACAGCTAACACCCTAGTCATCTGACCCCAAATTCAGCCCACGCTCCACTGTACCAGCTTGCCTCCTCTAAAGCTGCTGTGGTGCGAAGAAAGAAGATGAAGAGGAGGAGGAGAAGGAGAAAGAGGAGGAGGAGGAAGGAGGAACAGGAGGAGAAGAAGGAGGAGGAGGAGGAAGAGGAGGAGAAGGAGAAGGAGGAGGAGGAGAAGGAGGAGGAGGAGGAAGGAGGAACAGGAGGAGGAGAACTGGGGTTCAAATGTATCCTATGAGTCCCTAATCTCCCAACACTTCCTCCAATAACACATCCCTAAGGCAGAGGTCTAAATATTCCTCTTTCCTACCTTCTGTATTGTGGTTAAAAGAGCGCTGGTTCCAGCCTCAAGGGACTTGAGTTGGAATTTCTGCAGCTGTGTGGCCTTCTCTCTGGACCTTGGTGTCCTTGTCTATAAAAATGAAGGCAGTCTTTTAGATGATCCCTAAGAGCCCACCCCTATCTAAAATCTTAGGGTTCTATGACCCTTGAGAGACTTTTTTCCTCTTCCGGGCTGACCTTCAGGTTCATTTTAGCCTGATTTTATCTGGATAAAATCTAGGCATGAGGCTGATAGTGGAGCACAGTGACTGCTCTGGACCTGGCTAGACCCCTTATGGCTTATGCCCATATATCATCTTAAAGATAGCCTCAACTTTCCTAGGATTATACTTCATTGTGTCTACCATATGATCTCCTAACTAATGATGTAGACCAGTGGTCTCTAAATTTTTTCAATTAATGTAGGCCTATCGTAAAATACTTTGGAGCACACACGCACTATACCCTAATTTAATTATTTATAAGCTAAGTACACGTACTATTACATCAATAATTGCATATGTTATTAAATTTACACAAGAAATTCTAAAAGGATGAAACAAAGATGAAACAATATTTTATTCTATAGATAATAGGGATTCACTAAGGGTTAATTGGGGGGGAGGGTAACCTGGTCAAACTTGTACTCTAGGAAGATCACTTTGGCAACTGAGTGTCAAATGGATTGGAGTGGGAGAGAGACGTGGGGCAGGGACTATTATAATAGTCCAGGGGAGAGGACCTGAGGGTGTAAACCTGTGGATGGCAGAGGAAAGTACAGCTATGAGAGACGTGGAGGCAGAACTGCTGAGTTCAGAAATCTCGGTGGCTTTGTGGGGTGAGGGAGAGGGAGGAGGCGAGGATAGACTAGGTATGACAAAGGTTTTGACACCTAGTGCCCCTCAGTGATTCTGCTTCTCTTCTTTGACCCCTGGAAGGGGGTCAGCCCAGCTCTTTGACAGCATCCCCTCCAGAGGATCAGAGGAGCAGAGATTTAAGGTTGAAAGAGACCCTAGAGACTGAGTCGAGCCACCTCATTTTACTGCCTTTTGGTTTTGTTTGTCCTTCATTTTCGAAAAGGACCAATGACATCAGGAAGGTGATGCCATGACTGGCAAGTGAATTGGATTTGAGTGAGGCAGGGCTGTGCCAGGTCACCAGCCTCACTCTCTCCTCAGGAGTCATCTGGGTCCAGTGGCAAGATATAGATCGGGATGACTAGAGATGGCCCTGGATGTTTTACAGCTAAGGAAACTGAGGCACTAGAGAAGTGAAACCATTTATCTACTCAGGGATTCAGACACTAGACCCTCAATATCAGAATTCTGGGTTGCCTGGGGGCACACCTACAATCTGGGTACACTTTGACCTTCCCTGCCCCACCCCATGCCCAGGCCTGGCTTCCTGTCACAGAGGAATGATAATAGAGTGGCTCCCTCATCATCAATGACCTTGGCACACTTGACCAGCTACACAGAGTGCTTGATTTTCATATTCCAGATAAAAATCTCCTTGCCCTTGACCACAGAAGCTGCTCTTTATTGAGCCCCCAGAAAAGGAGTGTAGAGGCAAGCTCCATATTCAAATCCCTGAAATTTATTTTCCATTACAGTATGTTAAAATATTAATTGTATCCTTTATTGCTGCTTCCACAATAAATACCGGGAACACATTACCAGAAGATGTATTAAAATGAGCCACTATGACTGAAATGCCAAATACAGTATGGAAAAAAAGAGTTAGAACTAACTCTCTCCTTCGAGCAACCCATTGAGATTGGCGGCGGTGCAACTGTGATGTGCAAAACCAAGGAGCAGCCTCACTGCATGAGCAAACTCTCCCCATCTTCTCTTTCCAACATAGTGGGTGTTGGGGCTGCAATGAACTGCTGTTTATTAAGCCTTTAGTGGGTATGCAGGACCCTGCCCTGTGCACCACTCCAACTGGAGGCAGCCTTCCCCCAGGATTCCTTTGTGGCTTTTACTTTGCTTTGAGAACACTGTCAAAATGAAGTGATGAACTGGGTTCCTGCCAGATGAGGGAAATGGTGGTGTGGAAGACAGCTGCTTTCACTTATGTTATCATTAAGGAAATATCTGGAGTTCTGTATGCGCAAAAAAAATCTCTCTCTCTCTCTCTCTCTCTCTCTCTCTCTCTCTCTCTCTCTCTCTCTCTCTCTCTCTGTCTCTCTCTGTCTCTCTCTCTCTCTCTGTCTCTCTCTCTCTCTGTCTCTCCCTCCCCCTCTACCTCTTTCTCCCTCCTCTCTTGCTGTATCTCTCTCCCCATCTCTGTCTCTCTCTGTCTCTCTCTCTTTCCCTCCCTCTCTCTCTCTCTGTCTCCCCTCCTACCTCTTTCTCCCTCTTCTCTTGCTGTATCTCTCTCCCCTCCCTGTTTATCTGTCTCTCTCCCCATCTCTGTCTCTCTCTTTTGCTGTCTCTCAGTCTCTGTCTGTCTCTCATCAAACCATGTCTTCACCAGAGGATTAGATTCCATTTGAACAATAACATGCTTTCTCTGCTGTCTCATAGAAAGAGAACATGAGAAAGAACAGAATAAAGATGGCTGGCTATGGCAAGAAGGGTCAGCGCTCAAACTTTCAGTAGTAATGCTGCTGGTAGTACTAATGCTCTTTCCAATAAAGGTCATAGGAATGGCGGTTGTAGTCACTGTAATAGTAATGGTGATAATGGTGGTAATAATAGTGATTGGATCAGTGACAATGATGGCAATAACAGGGAGTTTAGTATTAATAGCCATAGCAGTTGCAGCAGAAGGATCAAAGAAGAGAACATAGGGAAAGCTCTTTGTATCCCTTAAAGCCTTGTGTAATTGTTAGCTATTATTATTTCCGGAGTGGTAGGAGTCTGGGGGGGGGGTGCAGTGGATAGAGCCCTGGACCTGGAGTCAGGAAGACTCATTTTCCTGAGTTCAAATCCGGCCTTCAAATCCAGCTTCAGTAGCTGTGTGATCCTGGACATGTCACTTCTCCCATCTGTCTCAGTTTCCTCATCTGTAAAATGAGCTGGAGAAGGAAATGGCAAACCAGTCCAGTACCTCTGCCAAGAAAAACTTCCAAAAAGGGGTCACAAAGAGTCAGACACCATGACTAAAGAACAGCAAGGCAGTGCCAGTGGTAATAATAGTAACAGTCACATTAGGGGCATTGGAGTTGATAGTGGTAGAGGAAGTAAAAGTGATGAGGATAATAATACCAGTAATTACAGTCATAGTCATAATGGGCAAGCAAACATTCCTTAGGTACTTACTGTTTGCCTGGCACTGTGCTAAGTACTAGGAATATAAACAAAAGTGAAAAGAAAGATGCCCCTGCCCTGTCATGGAGGACATTGTCATGGAAGGTTATACATAAAAAGGCGCTGAAAAGCAGGGATGGGGATGGGATGGCTAAGAGGACAGCTGAGGAATGATGGTGACGTCCAGAGAATCAGAAGGAGAGTGAAGGTGGGCCAGCCCTGGCCTCTTCGCAAAGTGGGAAGCAGCTCACCCATGGGAGAGGGGAACTGAGAGGTACCTAGAGACCTTCCAGGGTCAGGAAGCATCTGAGGCATGAATGGTCATGATGATAGCAGTAATAATAAGAGTAGTTCCAGAGGTAGCAGGAGCGATTGTGTGGTGGCGATAAAAGTAGTAGTAATTGTGACCACACAGGTTATAATAGCAGTGGCAGGAGGGCCAGTGGTCCGAGTAGCAGTGATGGTGGTGGCAATAAGGTAGAGTGAGCAGCAGTAGCCTTGACAATAGAAAGTCTAAAAATAACAGAATTTCATAGTTGGGAGGGACTTAGTAAGTAGCTTCATGAGCTGATAGGGCTAAAAAAAAAAAACCCATTATCTGATGGCACCTTTGTGCTGATAAGGATTTCTGAATATGTGTGTGTGTGTGTGTGTGTGTGTGTGTGTGTGTATTTAAACTTCCGATTGCTTTCTTTGGTTTTAAGAAGCAAAGTGGTATAGTGAATAGAGATACAGACCTGTGTTCGAATTCCTCCTCTGACTTGTAATTGCTGTGTGACCCCAGGCAAGTCATGTAGCTTCTCTGGGCTCTGGAAACTTGCTAAGACTCAAATTACAGAGAGAGTATCCACCTGCAGTGGGAGCCAGTGGGAGTTTTCCTCCCCAGGGGGTTTCCTATTTCAGTGAAACCATTGGTCTAGAGTCCATCTTCTGTCTTTTGCTTTGATATGAAGGAGGTTCTAGGGCATGCCTTGAAAATCTCCCTCCCCTCCTCCCTGCCCAACAAGCCTTCTCTTGTAACGAAGAAGAGAGAGAGAAAATCACCTCAGCCCAAATGAACCGCGGGAAAGGGAAAAGCCTTGCTCTGCTTGGCCCCTGAGGATGGAGCTGGTAGCAAGAGGGTTAAAGCTGCAAAGAGACACGTTTAGTTTGATGTCAGGAACAATCGAAGCCCATCCTAGCCGAGCCCAGGAGGCAGCGGCGTCTTCCTGGCAGGAGAGCTTCCCACAAACCCTGGACGAGCACTTGTCGAGTTTGCTGTGGTGGGGATTCTCATTCAGACCTAGCTTGGATGGGATGGCTCCCTCCACATGTTCAGTCAAAGGGCTGAACTTGAGGACCACATGTGGCCTCCAGGCTGCAGGCTCCCCACCCCTGCACCTATGTCCTTCAGTTTTTTACAATTCATTCTCCCATTTTACAAATGAGCAAAGTGAAACAGAGAGTTAGGAAATTTGCTTAAAGGCAGCAGGGTACATAGAGAACGGAGTACTGCACTTAGAGGCAGAAAGATCTAAATTTGAATCTAACCTCAATCACTTACTGTGTGACCCTAGACCAGTCATTCAACCTCTCTCAGACTCAGTTTCCATATCCATAAAATGGGGATAACACTATCACCTACTTCACAGGATTGTTGTGAGAATTCTATGTATAACATATAAAGCACTTTATAAACCTTAAAGTGCAATATAAAATGTATTATTATTATTATTATTATTATTATTATTATTAAAGCCTCTATTATGTGCCAGGCACTTTGTTGGGCACTGGGCAAACAAAGATGAAAATGAAATAGTCTCTGCCCTCAAGGAGCTTATATTCTATCATATATTCCACCTGTTATTTCTAAACTACTAAAGTACTACAAATGCTGTCAATGCCCCCTAAATTTGGCACCTTGGGGCAAAGGTCAGATCACCCAGTCCTGGTTACTATTCTGGTAACTATTTGTACTTGGGCATCCAGAACCTGTGTATTAAATCATTTCATCATATCATATTCATCTTCATAAACATGGTGATCCCCACAAATCTCCTCTTTCCTCACACCAGCCTTCTGACAACGGAGGTATCTGATTGTTCTCGCAAATAAAAGAATGAATTTTCATTCCTGCCCAAAATTAAATTTAAAACCTGGGCTGAATGGACATAAACGAATACCTTTTAAATTTCTCTCCAGAAAAAAAAAAAAGAATCGTTGAATGGACATCTTTAACACCCTCACATGTTCTCCCCCTACACACACACACACACACACACACCACACACACACACACACACTTACAAAACCAGCATAACTGCTGACCAAACCCCTCTGCTCCAACTCGGCTGTCCTTTAAGGGTAAAGGAAAACGGGACCCTTAATGAAGGGAGAACTACCCTTGCTGCTGCTCTGGTAAATATTTGTTGAAGGAAAGAAGGGAGGGGATGCAAAAAGAGGTAGAAATAGGAGATATGCTGCATAGCCTCAGCTTTACTGAGAAGCCTATTTGTGTCATATACGTTAAAGAGATGGTACAAGAACAGCTCATCCATGTGAAAATATTAGCCCTGTAATTCTGCCAAGGTCAGCGAGACCTAGTGATTTGCTGAGATATCACCTTCATTTCACCAGGTAAATAAAGACTCGTTATTCAGTGTGTCCTACCCGAGAAGACACTCTATAGCAACACTTAAATTATGAATACCGCACATATGTTCCATATCATATCATTTACAGCACAATTTAGCCTAGACGTAGTGCTTTGTAACAAACGATGCCACCATTCACAAAATGCATTTAAATAGCATAATTTAGTTCATTAAATCCAGTCATTTACAGTAAATCAAAATCATCCCAGGAATTGAAGAGAGTACACAGTTGTTTGTTTGAATAGTTAAGCTAGGTAAGTCAATTTCTTTTTGAAGGTCAAGGACAGAGTTGTTTCCATTTTCCGTTATAAAAAAGATACAGTTGGTGTCAGGAGATAATTTAGTATCATCTCCCAATGATCAACCCTCTTTGTTTTTCCTGTCTCCTGGTTGGTGCCTCTCCCAGCTCAGACTTCTGACATGCAGCACAACCATGGAAACATTTAACCCAGCCTCCAGCTTCATTAGTCTGCGGTAATTGCAGATGCAGATTTCAGCAAGGCTGAAATGTTATGTCTTAAGCTCATTGTTTCTTTCCAATTCCGTTCAGTTCAACAAGGATTTATTAAGTGCTAGGAACTGAAGGCACAAGACAAAAATGAAAGCAGTTCCTGCCCTCAAGGAGTTTGCATTCTACCACGCACGTACTTTGTAACATATAGTGTACATTCCTGAATGTAAACTCTTTGAAAGCGGAGGGTGTTTTTATTTTTGTCTTCAAAACCCTACCGCCTAGCAAAGTACTTAGCGCACGATCAGCATTTAATAAATCCTCAATGATTGATTAATCCAGCTCAATAAATGTGTATGATAACGATGTTCACTTTGTGGCAGAGTGACAATAAATGAAAACATCCATTAATAAACAAACACAAAAGTGGTTATGAAGTGCTTACTAAATGCAATACATTATGCTAAGAAGTTGGGATACAAACAGAAAAGCAAGATGGCCCCTGCTCTCGAAAATCTCACATTCTAATTTGTGAGGTGAGGGAGAGGCAACACCGAAAGTCAGATGGAAAGGTCCCATGGTCCTTAGGGTACATTGCAAAGCAAATGTTAATGCCTCTTCTTTAATGCCATTTCCACTGATCAAATCCTATGTGTCTCTGATGTTTACGTATTTGACAATGCCAAAGATTTTAGTGGCAAGAATTTGCTTTTCTGCATCTTTAGCGCCTGCAGAAGCAGCTGCTGGGTTTTGTCTGAAAACGAAAAGAACTCTGGCTCTGGAGTCAGAAGACCCAGGTTCAAACCCTTCCTCTGACACTCCCTTTGCGACCTTAGGCAAATCACAACCTCCCTGGGTCCCAGCTTCCTCATCTGCCAAATGGGGACGTGGGACCAGATGGTCTTTGCTTCCATTCCAGTTTTCCATTTAGGATCCTACGAACCTGCTGGGTACTCTATCATGAAGGAGCTGGCATCAGAAGCTTTGCAGAAAGGAAGGGATTTCACCAGGAAGCAATATGGGAACTTGGCCTAAAACTAGACTAAAAACTCCTGAGAGCAAAGATCCCCTGGGATATTTACTTCAGTGCCTTGGATACAACAGATCTTCAATAAACATGTGTTGACTGAGTATTTCTTTTAAGGTAACCACAACCTGTACATTGCAAGCTCATACTGATGGCCATGTTAGAAACATTGTGACCAGAACAAAAATCTCGGTGGATCAAACATGCCACTTTGCTAGTGCACATGTGCACATCCACCAGGTGGCTTTTATACCCTAGCTGCCGGTGTTTGGCCATGAGCCACGTTCGCCCATCAATTGGACTTGGGAGTCTCTAAGGATGGGGAGACTGTAGACCTTCCCAATCAGTTCACTTCTGGACTGGAAGAAAAGCTGAAGAAAATTTACCTTTCAGCTCAAAAACACACTAACAGAAACAATAGCGTGATGCACGAGTTTATTTTCAAGAGTTTTGACTCAAGACCTTCAACAACAGGACAGAGTTTTGCAGAGAAATGATGTGTGTTCATAGGACATACAAGCTGGTGGGTTAATGGAAAGCGACCCTCTCCCTATTTCAGTGATAGGACACTGCCTCCGTCAAACCGAGACCTGTTAAAAAACATTAGCTTGAAAAGGCCACTGGACCCACATGGCTCCAGAGGAGAAAGTGAGGCTGGTGACTTTGCACAACCCTCCCTCACTTCAATCCAATTCACTTGCATGTCATGGCATCACCTCCCTGAGGTCATGGTCCTCTTCGGGAACCAAGGACAGACAGCAGCCTTCTGCTAGATATGGGAGAGACTTTACAAAATAGCCCCAGGGACTGGAACGGTTTGCTGCCTACAAGTAACTTAGTGGCACTCTTTGATGAACAAGGGCCGGACTGATGTACCCTTCCCCCATCATTGTTTGTTCTTGTTTGCTGTTCTTTCATTTTCAAAGAGGACCAACGGCATCGGGAGCCTGATTCACTTGAAAGTGAATTGTATTTGTGTGAAGCAGACCGGGGCAAAGTCATCAGCCTCACTCTCTCCTCCAACGTCAGAGAATCCACTGGTAAGACATAGGTCAGGCAACTGAGGGCGGTCCTGGCTGCAGTGGGAGGCGTGGCCTTCCCTTTTCTCATCAGACCCTAAGCAAAAGAAGCACAACGATGCCTGACTCAGACAGTGGTCCAGAAACAGACGTTCAAAGTGAGGACGGCTCTGTATATTGTAACCCCACAACCAGTTAGATACCTGAAAGGACCAAACCCAGAATGTCAGGTGTAGACTCCCAGGATATAGCACTTGGTGTTCAGAAATGCAGGACTACAGTTTTCAGGAGAATAATGATCAGCTCTTAGCATCTACTAACTCAGGTCTAGGGCAGACAGGTCTGCAGATCTCAGAAGAGGTAAACCTTCTACTTGGCTGTTAACTACACTTACAATGTCCCAGGGGAAACAGGAAAAATGGCTCCTCGTGTAGTCTGACAATAGTGCTAATGTTTACCCATGTAAGCATATGTTCATAGCGAGCATGTTAATTACCGAATATTTTGAGTACACTTCTGTTTTATTCCTTTCCTGTTCACGGTTATTTGGTTTTGTGCTCGTATCTTTCACGTACTGTAGTTAGATTAGTTGGCTAAGTATGCACAGTTTTGCTCTTTGTTTATTTGCACATATGTTGCTGTTTTGCATTTTTTGTTACTTTGTAGACATATTGATGTTACTACTTTACTTTTGCTAGCTGTTAGGAATATTTACTTGTGCTCTATGGAGATGCAGGTAATGCTGAGACAAGTATACCTTGTAGGTCCTTAACATAATTTAGTTACTGAAGCAACTGTCCCACTCTGCTATGTCTGTTGCATGCATTTCTGATGTAATTTTGCTGTGAATGGCACCTAAGATGATTATCTCAGATACTGAGGTCTAATTTGATACTGTGAAGTATAATTCTTTATGTTGCGTATACTGCACCTGATTTTGCATGGGTCTGAAAAATGCCTGACCCTGGGGAAAAATGAAATCCTGGTAACCCCTTATCTATAGGAACTACTACCTCCAGAGGATGTACCCAGCCCTTGGGGGGGGTACATATAAAATTTCCTCATCACCAGGAGTTTTTTAACTAAACTATCAGTATTCAAATTCAAGGGCGATTTTGATTTCAGCTTAGCAAGCTAAGGCAAGGATGACAAGTCTGGACGCTAAACAAGAGGAGCATAGAAGCAGCCGGAATTAAAGCTATCTCAGTTCATTGAGGCAGCTGGGTGGTGCAGTGGATAGAGCACCAGGCTTGCAGTCAGGAAGACCCAAGTTCAAATGCGACCTCAGAAACTTATTAGTTCTGTGACCCTGGGCAAGTAATTTAACTCTGTTTGCCTCAGTTTCCTCATCAGTAACATGAATTGGAGGAGGAAATGCAAACCAGTATCTTTGTCAAGAAAACCCCAAATGGGGTCACAGAGAGTCAGACGCAACTGAACAACAGCCATGCTAACAGGTAACTGAAAGCCAAGTGGAGACATCTGGGCCTCAAGCAACAGCAAGCCTGACGCTGCTGACATCACCTCTACTGCAACGCCTATGAATTTGTTTGAATTGCGATAGTCTGCTTTCCTCACTTCCTTCACTTTCTACCACCAAGGAGAGTGTGTGTAAAAATGCCCAAAGTTTATTTCTTCTTTAAAGTTTCTTTATACTTACGCTTAATTCATTTTTAATTCCTCAGATATATTAAGTGATTGATCCCAAATGCCCCCGTATGAGAGCAGAAATAATGAGTGATTTGTGAACTGGGAGTTTATGCACACACACACACACACACACACACACACACACACACACACGTATATAGTGGTTAGCATTTTTTATAAAGAGATAGAAACAAAGAGATCTGAACTATTGGGTATAAGCCTCCAGGACTGTATCCTGGCTGGGTCTGAAATAAAGGATATAAAATCTTGTGGGTTGTTATATTTTATATTAAAATTATATTAAATTATATTATATATTATATATAAACTATATATTATCATTATATATAAATGATATAGTTTTATATATAGTTTATATATAAATGATGTATTATAGCTTTACATATTGTTTATATATAAATGATATATTATAGTTTTATATATAGTTTATATATAAATGATATATTATAGCTTTACATATCGTTTATATATAAATGATACATTATAGTTTTATATATAGTTTATATATAAACTGTATGTTATAGTTTTATATCTAGTTTATATGTAAACTATATATTATATTATATATATAAAAATTATACTAAAATTATAGTTATATCTAAGAATTTTTACTTCCTTTAGGTGAAAAGCACCTGGTTATCCTTGCAGTCTGGAGGGTTAGGCTGGGTCAGGCTGAGCTATGTTCATCCTATAGACTTTCTCTACTGTTTACCCACCCGTGCATAGTCAGGGAAAGATCTCTGAAAGCATGGAATCAAAGGTAGTAACTGGAAAGTAGTTCCTGCCCTGTGGAAAAATAAAAGGAGTGATTGGAAAAGTCCAGCAATGCTCATAGGCCTAGGTTAGGACCATCCAAGAAGGTGCGGATAACCCTCACCCACACAGTGGTTTCACCGCATTTTGTCCTCCCAGCATAAGCAGTTTCTTAAACCAGAAAAGCTCTCAATCAGAGCAGGGTCTTGGTTTTTCTACATCTCTCAGTCAGCTGCATGACCATAAAGAGACATCCTGCCTAGTTCCTGTCTCATATTTTCATAGCGGATAAATATGAGCACAAACCAGTCTCACAAAGATTTTTATAGAGTTGAGAAAGCAGCCCCAAGGGTGAGAAGTAACTGATATCTTCTAAGATATCTTCTTTTTTTTCATAGAGGCAGCATAATTTAGTGAACATTGCTGTGGAACTGAAGTCAGGAGGCCTGGGCCAAAAATCCCAAGTCTAATGTTTACTATTTGGGGGACTTAAAGCAAGTTATTTTACCCCTCTGGCCATCAGTGCCTTCTGTAAAATGAAGGAGTTGGCTGTTAGATGACAACGGTCCTTTCCAACTCTAAAATTAGGATGCTGTGATCCTATGATACTCACTGCTTCATGACTTTAGGCACCTAATCCATCAGTCAGTTGCCAATGAGGGGGAAACAAGGAATAGGAGTATCAGCTAACATTGCAACAATGCTTTAATGATTTACAAATCATTTCCTTGCTACTACGTTGTAATGTAGGTGCTAGACAGTTCTGTCCCCATTTTACAGATGAGGAAACTGAGGCTCAAAGAAATTAAGTGCTATTTCTATGGATGCAAAGCTACTAAGTATCAAAGGTGGGATTGAAGGCTAGGATGTGCCTATGGCCACATAACTAGCAGGTGTTAAAGGCAGGATCTGAACCTGGGTGTTCCTAAGTCTGGGTCCAGCTAGTTGTGGCTTTTCCATGGTCAATGAAAAAGTGCCAGAGGCAAGATTAGGGCCCAGGGTGCTGATACCAGGCTCAAAGGATCATATATTTAGAGCTAGAAGAGATCTTAGAGACTATCGGGTCACACCCCCTCATTTTATAAATAAGAAAACTGAGGCTCACAGAGGTTAAGTGATTTTCTCCATGATCACACAGCATTTAAGTGTCAGAGGAAGGATTTGAACCAAGGTCTTCTTAACTCCAGATCCAACAAGTTAAGTGGCCTTCCCGTGGACATAAATAGTATGTAACTCAGAGAGGTGTGAGGCTTCAGATTCAGGACTTTGCCTCCAAAGCCAGTGCTTTGTCTACACTGCCTTCTGTAGGAGCCAAATTCCATGAAAACATACCTAGATGAGGGACCAGGCTTCCCAAGGGTGTCTAAGTGCCCCAATTACCAGAACCGGTGGTTTAGTGGACCTGTCTTCAGCTCAGCTGTCAGAGCTGCACATGCATGTACCCATCCTTCCATTCCTGCTACCACTACACAGCTGAGTCTGTCACCTATAGCAGCAGTAATGCTGGAGGTAGGGGACAGGAGGAAAAGGGGGAGAGGAAAAGGGAGAGGGGCAGAGGGGAAGAGGGGAAAAGGGGGAGGGGAAGAGGGGGAGGGGATCTGTTTTCTAAGAGCCATCACAAAGTTTGTTTCCATGGGCCAAGGGGTCAGTTAAGAGTGAGATTTCTGTGCTGCCTTATGAAAGCAGAAAAAGAAAGATTCCGTGAAGTAAGCTGTATAAATGATGGAAATGCTATTAAAGAACCAGGATCTCCCGTGCTGAGAAGACAGCCAGGCACACTCCTAGGGCTCATCCCTGGGTGTTCTATGCTCCAGTCAAACTCAGTCACACCCTTTATATGTCATTCTTTCTACCTAGAATGCATGGTTCTGTGGGGAAAGTGTTAGAAGTATGTGAGAAGACCTGAGTTCAAACTCTGACACTTCTATTTCTTACTTATTTGTTACCTATGACCTTGGTTGAGTCACTTCTCTCTGGGCCTCAGTTTCCTCATCTACAAAATAAGGCCTTCCAGTTACAGGTTAATAGTAACTCTCCTGCACATAGCTAGGAGGCACAGTGGCTGAAGCTCTGCACCTGGAGTCAAGAAGACCTGAATTCAAAGACAGACTCAGATACTTACTAGCTGTGTGACCCTAGGCAAGTCATTAACATCTGACTCAGTTTCCTCATCTGTAAAATGGGGATTGATAATAGCCTCTGCTTCGCAGGGTTGTTGGGAGGCTCAAATGAGATAATATTTGATATTTTTAATTTATGGAATAAAACAAGTATTTCCATAATGTTACAATAAAAAAAAAGATGATTATACATGAAACTGCAAATCTATTGTACAACCATATGTACAAGGTAATATTTGTAAAATGTGTTGCAAACCTTGAATATATATGAATATGTATAAATGAATACATATGAATATATAAATGCTAGCTATTATTATTGTCTAAGGTAAGATTTGAACCCAGGTCTTCCTCATTCTCCTTCCACTATATGCTACTTCATGCACTAAAGACCAGATGAAATGCTCCCTCCTTTAAGGAGCTTTCCTTGATCTCCTCCCTCAGTCCTTACATAGCACTTGGTACTGTAACCCTCTGCTACTTTAATGATGTGATATTGTATGGTGTGCTGATCTGTATGGGGAAACCTGAAGCTACTAAAGTGAATGAGGGAAGGGGCACATGCCACTCTGCACACAGTAAGCACTTTATAAATGTCTTGTTAGAGTTTGATAGCACAGTCTCTCGTTTGGTCCTGGCTGCCTCACTTTAGGAAGCACATGGACAAGCTGAAGAGTATTCCAAGAGGGATGCTCTTGGTGATCACAGGCTCATAGATTTATAACTTTCAGGGACCTTAAGGAGCACCGGGTCCAGCCTCCTCATACAGAATGGAAAATGTGGCTCAGGAGATAAAGGGACCTTCCAAGGGTCATATGACTAATTATGATCAGAGGCAGAATTTGAAACCAGGTCTTCCTATATCCAACTCCTCTCCACTAAGCCACGAGACCTGCATCAAGACGTTTAGTAAGAACACCAGTTAAAGAAGTAGTTACTAACCTCAGGTCCATGGATATGTTTGAAGGGGTCTGTGAACTTGGATGGGGAAGAATTACATACTTATTTGCATTAATTTCTACCCGAAAGTTAACATTTCCTTCTACTGTGAGTATAGGAAGCTGCACCAGACCATCAAAGGAATTCAAGACCCAAACAAGACCCCAACAAAGGTTTAAGGGGGCTGGAGAAGAAAAGACCTGAAGTATCGAGTGGCATGGCTGTGTTCAGGTATCTTCAGGGCCATCACAGGGAAAAGAAGTAGATGTGGCCCCAAAAGAAAAATTAGGAACTAATTAGGAGAAATTAGGTGATGCTATAGAAAGGCAGATTTAGTTTGATTTCAGGAAGAACTTCCTAGCCATTGAAGTTATCCTGACATGAACGGGCTGCCTCATTAAGCAGTGGGGAAACCCAGTGCCTGGAGGTCTTCAGGAATAGGCTGGATGTCCACCTTTGGGATCTGACACACAGGTGATTACTGTCCTGGAACATGTTGGGATAGATGAGCTCCTTGGGGCTTCTTCTGACCCTGAGATTTTTGATTGATGGGGACCACAGCCACACCCAGAAACTGAGATCCTTTAAGGATACTATTGACAACATGAGAAAAAGATAATGCAGGAAGGAAGGGAGGAAGGAGGAAGGAAGGAAGGAAGGAAGGAAGGAAGGAAGGAAGGAAGGAAGGAAGGAAGGAAGGAAGGAAGGAAGGAAGGAAGGAGAAAGGAAGAAGGAAAGAAGAAAGGAAGGAAAAAAGTAAGGAAAGGAAAAGAAAGAAGGGGAAAAGTAGGGAGGGAGGAAAGAAGGAAGAAGAAAGAAAGAAGGAAGGAATAAAGGAAGGAAAGAAGAAAGGAGAGGAGAGGAGAGGAGAAGAGGGGGAGGAGAAGGGAGAGGAGGGGAGGAGGGGAGGGAAGGGAGGAGAGGGGAGGGAAGGGGAGGGGAGAGGAGAGGAGATGAGAGGAGAGGAGAGGGAGGAGAGGAGGAAGGAGAGGAGAGGAGAGGAGAGAGAGGAGAGGAGAGGAGAGGAGAGGGAGAGGGAGAGGAGAGGAGAGGAGAGGAGAGGAGAGAAGGAGAGAGAGAGGAGAGGAGAGAGAGGAAAGGGAAAGTAGAAAGGAAGGGGGAGGAAGGGAGGCAGAGAGGGAGGGAGGAAGGAAGAAAGAAGAAAGGAAGGAAGGAAGAAGGAAAAAAGGAAGGAAAGAGGAAAGAAGAAGAAGAAGAAGAAGAGAAGAAGAAGAAGAAGAAGAAGAAGAAGAAGAAGAAAAGAAGAAGAAGAAGAAGAAGAAGAAGAAGAAGAAGAAGGAAGAAGAAGAAGAAGAAGTGGAGGAGGAGGAGGAGAAGGAAGGAAAAAAGGAAGGAAGGAAGGAAGGAAGGAAGGAAGGAAGGAAGGAAGGAAGGAAGGAAGGAAGGAAGGGAAACCATCAGTGAGCACCCACCAGGTTGAAGAGAACATTGCCTTGAAATAGGACCCTCGATTTTGTCCACATTCCAGACAGGCCCAGAAGAAGAGGTGTCAAACGAGGAGCATTATCTGAGCAGTTGGCAGTACATTTTGTCAGCCCGCCCTTGCTTCTCTGCATACCTATGGACAATTGACGTTCATCAACAAACGTGTCAAAAGGGAGCGTGTGCCAGGAGTTGTATATTTTCACCCAGAGGTTAAATGTCGAGTGTGAGCCCAGAGGAATGCTTGGATCAACAAGTTGGGATGCATATTCTCCTTCCCTTTGATCATGTTACAAACTGTCCCTCGATGCCCTCTCCCACCAGCAGTTCCATTCTTCAGGGGGCATGTACAAAGCAGATGCCAGTTTGTATCGTCCATGTGACAATGTGGTGTTCATTGAACATTGAAAGCTTAGTGTTGACTCTACCTGAGAGCTCAGAGGACCCAAGGGGAAAGGGGAAGAGAACACGTCTTTATCATGCCTCTATTATGTGCCAGGCCCTGCGTAAAGCACTTTTATAACTATCCCGTTTCCTCTAGGGCGGGTTCCCCACCCTTGATCTCTCTGCAGCTTGCAACCCAGCTACGGTATAAATCCGTTCAAGGGAAATGGCTGAGGGTAAGAGGTGAGATGACTTGCCCAGGACCACATAGCTAGTATCAACAGAGTCACAGAATTGGAACTCAGATCTTCCTGGTTCCATGTCCAGCATTCTATCCCTATAACAATAAAATCCCCCAAATAAAACAAACCCCCAAAAGTTCAAAATTTTCATATCTATCTCCTGATGTTTTTCCTCATTTATTCTTTCTGAATGTCTCCATCAGCAAATATGTCCATAGTGGGGGAAAGTGTTGACAGCTGACATACACCCAGCTTAGTTCAGGCTGATCTGGCTGAAGGGCACAAAAATAATCTAGAGAGGGCTGATATTTCTTCTTCTATATTTAAAGAAACTAGTTATAAAAGGTTAGGATTGGGTTTTGACTCTGTCACCAGGTCAGGAAGGAAATTCCAGTGCTACTATCCATTGGGGCTAAAATCTACTTTCTTAGAACAGTCTGTGAGCTGAAGGCAAGAAGATTCCTCCTCCTTGTTACTGCAGTTAGGGACAGAGGACCTCTCGTTGATACTATGCCCCACCCCAGATTCCAGGCGACCTTTGGGATCACCTCTCCGCCGGCTCCCCCCTCTTGCTCAGCCCCACCAGCATAGAGCACTCCCTTGGGCAGGTGGCTCTCAGCTCAAAGTGGAAAGCGTGAGCCAGGCGGTTACATGAGCTCAGGCATTCTGGGCGTGACATTTAACTGAGACCCCAGAGTGGAGCTGGCCTGGATGCCAGCCAGAATGTAAGGAAGGAGAGCGTCAGCGTCAGGATGGTGACACAGGGGAAACAATCGTGACCTCGGCATCGGGAGCCAGACAGAAACCCAAGGCCCTGTGCACGCCAGGCCTGAGCCTTCCACATGGAATGGAAATTCCCCGGGGCTCTTAACACTTTCTACTTCAGGCTTGCTGGGGGCTCAAGGGTATGTGCACCCATGCAGTCAACACACTTAGGATACAGGTTTTATGTCTCTTTAGATAGAGACCCAGACAGACAGGCAGAGACAGAGACAGACAGAGACAGAGTTAGAGACAGACAGATACAAACAGAGATAGAGATAGAGACAGAGGGGAAACAGAGAGATATGGACAGAGATGCTATAGATTAGAAATAGAGAAATACATACAAATGGATATGCATATGCATTCATATGTAATGACATGCTTATTTGTAGATCACCTTTCTAATAATCTGGATGGGCAATTTCCCTGACAGGTGGAACTTCCATTGTGAAAATGTCTTCTACCAATTCAGGCAGTCAGTCAACAAGCATTTTTTAATTCCTTTGTATGTCATGCTAAGTGCTACAACAAACCCAGTCCTGCCCTCCAGGAACTTACAATCTAATAGGAGAGAAAGCATGCAAACAACTGCATATACAAGATAAATGTCAGAAGGAAGGTTCTAACAGTGGGGGGGAAGCAGGAAAAGCCTACTGCAGAAGGTAGGACTTGAGCTAAATCTGGGAGGAAGCCAAGGAACACAGGAGGCAGAAGTGAATGAGGGACAGCCATTGCAAATGCATGGAGTTACAAGATGGAGTGTCATATGTGTGAGAAACAGGTGGCCAAGGTTGCCGGTCATATAATACACGAAGAAAAGGTTTGTTATTCAGTTGTTTCATCTGTGTACAACTCTTTGTGAATCCAGTTGGGGTTTTCTTGGCAAAGATACTGGAGTGGTTTACCATTTCCTTCTCCAGCTCATTTTACAGATGAGGAAACTGAGGCAGACAGGGTGAAGTGACTTGCCCAGGGTAACACAACTATTAAGTGTCTGAAGCCAGATTTGAACTCAGGAAGATGAGTCTTCCTGATTCCAGACCTGGCACCACCAGCTACCCAAAGGGAAGGTAGGAAGGTGACAAGATGCGAAGGGCTTTGAACACCAACAAGAAAATGTTTTCATTTGGTTCTAAAGGTGATAGATGACCACTAGAGTTTATCGAGTAGGGGAGTAGGGTTATGCTCTAGGAAGATCACTTGGACAATAGAGTAGAGGCTGGATTGGAGTGGGGAGAGACAAGACAAGCCAACCCACCAGCAGGCTAGTAAAGGACTCAACCAGGATGGCAAATGTGTGAAGGGTCAGGGGACAGTGAAAGAGTGCTGGCACTTGATTCTGAGGATCTGGATTCAAATTCTGCCTCTGATTCTTACTGCTTACGTGATAGTGGTCTTAATGCATCCATCGGTCATTTTGTTCATCTGTAAGCTGAGGACAGGACAAGATGGCACCTGAGGTCCCTTCAAGTTCTAGATCCAGGATCCTATGATCCTATTATCATGGTGGTTTATTCAGTAGATCAATCAACCAGCATTTAATAAGTACCTACTATGTGCCAGGCACTATGGCAGGTGCTGGGAATATGGGTACCAAGAATGAAGTAAGCCCTACTCACATTGTAATGGATGGAAAAACCAGGACATATCTACAACGGAAACATAAAGTAAATAAATGCAAACATATTCCAAGCACAAGGTAGTTTGGGAAGGATGGCTCTAGCAGTTGGGGAGACCAGGAAAAGCTTCAAGCAGAAAGTGTCCCTTGAGCCGCGTCTTAAAGGAGGAGAGATATCACCAACCCAGAGGTAACTTATAGTCTTAAGCCAGCTGCCTAGGGGTACCAAGAGGTCTGGAGTCACACAGCTAGTATGTGCCAGAGGCAGAAATAGAACTCAGGTCTTCCCAAATCCAAGGCTCAGCCTGTAGACACTCTTCCATGCAGCCCTTAATAATGAAAATATTGGTATTTACATTCGCAAGCTCCTTGGGGGCAGGCACAGTTTTTATTTATTTACACAGAGAACACAGTACTGGGCACATAGCAGGTGCTTAGTAACTACTCATTGACTGATTGATTGATTGATATAATAAACCATCATGGTCCCATCTTATCATAGGATCATCTGTTTAGAACTAGGAGGAATCTTAGAAATCCCAGAGCTATCAGTACAGACCTGGCAGAGACCTCAGAAACTATGGTGTCATTGACTGAGACTGGGAAGGATCTCCAACCTCCTCCTCATTTCACAGATGAAGTCACTGAAGCCCAGGGAAGGTAACATGCCAAGTACCAAGAAGCCAGATGTGCCCAAGCTTGCTCAGGCACTAATGCCAGAGCTGAGATTCAAACTCAAGGCCCAATCCAGCACACCTTCTACTTTACCTGTCAGCTAGCCTGCCTCATTTAGGAAGCCATGCTACCCCTCATTTATGTATCAAACTATGCATCATTTCTGTGTGTGCTAAAGAGAGCTTACGCATTAATTCAAACATATATTAGGGCAATTTTGAGTGCTGTCCTAAAATAATGAGTAATAACAACTAACATGTATACAATGCTGAGTGCTTTCACAAATATTATCTTCCCACTACCCTGGGAGGTAGATACTATTATTACCCCCATCTTACAGATGAGGAAACTGAGGCTGAAAAAAAGATAAATGACTTGGCCAGGGTCATATAGCTAGTAAGTGTTCAACCTAGGTCTTTGCTGACTTCAAGTTCAATATTGTTTCCCCCTCACTGAATCTCCTGCAGGAATTTGGGTTTACATGCTGCTAAGAGAGTGTAAAGTGACTTTTAAATGAATTGGGGGGGTGGAGGTTCAAAGGAGTCTGTGACTGACCAAGAGTTGGTGTCAGCAGTGGGTCAGAGGTGCAGAGGGAGGAAACCAGGTGAGAAGACTTGAAACAAAACTGGAGCAAAGGAGTAGTTGCAGCAGTCAGGGAGTGCTAACATCAGAAACTAAGCTGTATTCTATCAAGAAATCTGGAATAGGACTTTAGTATAAGTACTAAAGGCAGCTAGGTGGCTCAGTGGATAGAATGCTGGGCCTGGAGTCAGAAAGACCTGAGTTCGAATCCAGCCTCAGACACTCACTAGCTGTGTGACCCTGGGCAAGTCACTTAACCTCTGTTTGCCTCAGTTTCCTCATTTGTAAAATGAGATGGGGAAGGAAACAGCAAATCACTCCAATATCTTTGCCAAGAAAACCTCATACAAGGTCATGAAAAGTCAGACACAGCTGAATGACTAAATGATAATAACAAGTACTGAAGGTGAAAACAAGGCACGAAGGTAGGCAGGAAGCCCAGAGATGTATGTACTGATGGGTAAGGTAACACAAATGGTCCAAAGTCTAGCAACCAGCAACTCAGAAACCCATAGGAATAATACAGCATGATGGTAATAGCGAAGAGTTACCAAGCTCTTTGAGGTTTTCAAAATATATGAATAAATGTAGGGAGAAGACTAGAATTCTGAGTGCAGATCCAAGATCCAGTCCTAGATTTACCACAATCTAGCTAGATGATGTTAAGTAAATCACTTATTCTTAGTGGGACTCAGTTTCCCTATCTGTAAAATGAAGTTTGGACAATATTCTTGCTAAAGCTCGTCTTTTCTCGTTTTAAAATTCTCTTACTTTTGTGATACATGTGGAGATACAAATCACAAATAAACAAGCTATTCACAAGGCACAGTAGTCAGAAATTAATTCTGATGATAGCAGGGCAACTCGGCCTTAACTTTTCTCTCATTTCCAGTCTCTCCTCTGAGTCAGCCACTTCTTTGGAGCCCTTTTCAGAATCAGTTGCTACAAGCAGTAGCAGCCCTCCTCGGGCTCCCAGTTCACTGGCAGAGCTCTGATGATGGAGATGTGCTGGGACCCACAAACCCTGGGCACTTATCCCTAACATAAGTGCTCCTCCCATCTCTCAGCTCTCCAGCATCGTACATGACTCATATTCTCCCACTCAGCAAACATTCCCTGCCTCCAAGGAGTGACCTACTAGAGTCCAGACTTACCATGAAGAGAAATCATTCCTTAAATATATCAGCAGAACATTTCTTTTCAGCGCTCCCTCTCCCTATCACCACCAGCTAAGGACACTACAAAATTAGATTTCTTTTCAATCTTGCTTCAAATGGCATTTGTTTTCCAATAATGCCTCACATTTATTTAGTACTTTAAGCTTTACAAAGTGCTGTATATATGCCACCACAGCTGAATCTCACAATGCCTTCCCTCTTGATCTCACACACATCTTGTTTGTTCAAAGCTGTTTGCCTGGTGTCTCCGCCATTAGACTGGAAACTCCTTGAGGGCAGGGATTGTCTCTTGCCTTTCTTTGGATCCCCAGCACTTAGTACAGTGTCTGGAACCTAGTAGGCACAGTACTTAATAAATGCTGGTTGGCTGACTGACAGATGCTATTATCACCCCATTTTACAGATGAAGAAACAAAGACACTGAGAGGTTAAATGAATCAACCAAGGACCCACGATAAATAAGAAAACTGAGATAGAATTCAAACCCAGGTCTCCCTGACCAAAAGTCCAGCCCACTATACACAACAAACACCATGCTAGTCTTCAGTGAAAATACAGTAAAGTAGTTCTTTGGAGTTTAATGAATATACATATACTGTTATTTTAATCCTTATAATTAAAAAGGAAAAGCATAATTGGCCTGCCTTTGTACATTAATTTCCCATTAGTTTGGAGATAGTCTAATTATTGGTCCTTTGAAATGCTAAGCAGACATCATTGTATACCTCACAGCTAATCCAATTGCATGCAGAGTATCTTGGAGACATTAAGCAGCCTCTGGGGGGCTGCTCCAAAGAGTAAACCCAATGGAAACGCTATGGAAACAACCCAGTATCTTTTACATAATATCAGTTCTGCATAGTTGAATGTACAGACAGATGATCAGCAGGTGCCTGGGCCAAGAGTACTCCACATGTCCCATCAAAGAGATGTCCTCCACCATCTCAATGCAGTCTCTTGGTGGGGGCACCTTTTGGGGAGGGGAGGCAATCGGGGTTAAGTGACTTGCCCAGGGTCACACAGCTAGTAAGAATCTGGGGATGGATTTGAACTGAGGTCCTCCTGACTCCAGAGCTGCTGCTCTATCCACTATGGTGTTACCTAGCTGCCCCTCAGTATAGCCTCAATGGATATGTCCGAACCTTTCATAAAAAAAAGGAATCAAAATTCCAAACAAAGGTCTCATTCTTTGGTCTTATTAAGTTGCCCTTGCCCAGGCTTACTCTTGGTCTCACCTTCTACACCAAGGGCTTTGAAAACTATGACACATAATAGAAAATAAGAGTAATCATAAAGATATCAAATTACAGTAATAGCATTTATATAGCGCTTTAAAGTTTGCAAAACACTTCATTAATATTATCTCATTTGATCCTCACAACACCCCCAGGAGAGATGTTCTTTTATTAGCCTTCTTTTACTGTTGAGGAAACTGAGGCAGATCAAGGTGAAATGACTGGGCCAGAGTCCCCCATCTAGCAAGTGTCTGAGGCAGATTTTGAGCTGATTCTCTACCCACTGTGCCACCTAGCTGCCTATATACTATATAAAATATTACTATCAAATGTGATCACAAGGCAGAAAGGGTCCTTCTTGAGGCTGCCTTTCAGAGTTGCTAGAAAAGTAGTTGGTCAGGCTTCCTCTGGAAGACAGAACTTGGCTCTGGGAACCCCAGTTGAAGGGCACTGACAAGCAGGAAAGGGCCCAGGGGATAGCCACCAGGATGAAAAAGGGCCAAGAGTCTTTGCCAAAGGAGGGTCAGTTGAAAGAACTGGGTATGTGACCCGAGGGAAGAGAAGACTGGGGGATGGAGTGGGGTCAGAGGAGCTGAGTTCATGTATTCATCAGAGGAGATTCGGTTGGAGTGAAGAACTAGGGGCAAAAAGTGGAAGCTGCTGGAAAGAAAACTGAGGATTCATGAAGAAAAACTTTCTAACAATGAGGGCTGTCCAAAAGCTGGAGTGAGCTGCCTTGAGACACTGGCTGGTGAAGACTGCCTTTAAGCAAAGGTTGGACAACCACTTGGCTTTGAAATAGTGAGCTCTGGTTCATGTATGTGGTTGATGAGACAGACACTAACAACCCTTCTCGCCCTCAAATTCTGTGATTCTGTCGGTGCGGAATAGGAAGGAGACTTCCTATTCCATTGGTATGTATAGGAAACTCCCAGGTGAGGGAATTCCCTTTACCAATGCAAGTTAGCCCCTTTTAGAACCCTAATAGTCTTAGAGAATTGCCTAAAGTGAGAGGAGAAGCTAGGAAAAATGTTTAACAGATGAATAATTTTTTGAAAAATGATAATATATTCAAACAAATGTCAACCTAAAGGCCACGAGGAGTGAAGGTGTATTCTTTTATTAAACATATCCTTTTAAAACTATATATACTCTCAGACTAGGTGATTATATTAGTTTATTTTGCTTAACTGCTTTCTTCATTGGGGCAGCTGGAGTCAGGAAGACTCATCTTCCTACGTTCAAATCTGGCCTCAGATACTAACTAGCTGCATGACCCTGGGCAAGTCACTTCACCCAGTTTGCCTCAGTTTCCTCATCTGTAAAATGAGCTGGAGAAGGAAATAGAAAACCACTTCAGTATCTCTGCCAAGAAAACCTCAAATGGGATCACAGGGAGTCAGACACGACTGAAAAAAATGACTGAACAACTGCTTTCCTCATTATAAGGAAGAATTTAGTTGTGGTGATGGGCGAGGTGCATAATGAGCCTGTTTCTGGATATGTCAGCAATATAAAAACAAAAGATAACAATAAAGCTTTTAAAAATCTTATACTAGTATCTTGTTTTAAAATAAAATAAGATAGGGGCGGCTCGGTGGCACAGTGGATAGAGCTCCAGCCCTAAAGTCAGGAGGACCTGAGTTCCGGAATGCTTAGTAGCTGTGTGACTCTGAGCAAGTCACTTAACCCCAATTGTCTCACCAAAAAGAAAAAGAAAGATAAAATTCTGTATCTAAAAAAGTAATGTTATTGATTCATTCTGCAAAACTCTTGTAATGGATTTACTGACTTCATTCCTCACACATATTAGACTGTATACTCATTGAGGGCAAGGATTGGGTTTTTTTCTTTCTTTGTAGCTTCAGGACTTCGCCTGTGTCTAGTACACAGTCAGTACTTAACAGGTACATTAGAGTTGAGTTCCTTGAGGGCAGGGACTGTCTTTTGCCTCTTTTTGTATCCCCAGCATTTAGCATAGTGCCTGGCATATAATAGGTGCTTCATTGACTGATTGACCAACAATTCCATCTCCCTTCTCCATGCTTTTAAGCGGCCTCAAATGTCCTGCCTTCCCACCACTGACCTTTAGGATCCCAAGTTTCCTTCAAAGCCTCAGCTCACACATCATTTCCGATAGGAGATCTTTACACATTCCCTCAGGGCCTAGTGCCTCCCCTTATCAAATTACCTTGGGGTTTTTTTGCATCATATATGGGTGTATGTATATGTATATATACACACATACATACACATACATATGTGTGTATGTGTGTGCACATGTGCATCACCTCCCCCACCCCAACAATAGCTACTGCTCTTTCATTAGAATGGAAGATCTGGAAGATCAGGGATGATTCTGTGTTTGTCTTTACATCCCCAGGATAGTGCCTGAGACATAATGGTCACTTAATAAATCCGTTGATTGTTTGATAAGTTTATTCTTCCCTTAAGAGTTAAAAAGCTTTGTGCTTGAGTCTGTATAAACCTGGGTTCAAACCCAATCTCTGACATTTACCAGCTGTGTGACCTCTCTGGGCCTCAGTTTCCTCATCTGTAAAATGAGGGGTGCTGATACTTGTACTACTCACCTCAAAGGGTTGTGCTGAGGGAGATTCTTTTTAAATCATAAAGCACAATAAAAACAAAAAGTGAGATTCCTCATCTGCCCCTCAAAAATACTGTGAGGAAATTGCAGTTAGAGCCTTGGTCTAAAAGGTAAATGAGTTGAGCGCTTTCCTTCATTGCAGCAATTATCTGGATTCCAGAAGCACCTTGGTCCGTTTACTCACCTTGTTTAATGGAGGCCGACCCATCACAGAATGTCTCCACCATAAATTGGCCCCTGGACTGGCTCCTTCGGAGGGTACCTCCTCCATCAGACCCAGTAATGAAGTGGGCAGTCTTCTACCATATGTCGCCATGTCTATTCATTAAAGAAATGCAGATGGCTCATACCTACATTTCTTTGCTTTCTGATTTTATTTGGGGTCCTACAAATAAATGAATTGAACCTTTGGCTCCAGCTCTAGCATTCAGAAGAAAAAGTCAAGACTTCCTTCCTGGGCTACTGCTTTCAAGTGGGTATAAAGTGATGCCTTCAGGTTTGCCAACTGACTCAAAGACATATTTAACCCAACCATTATTAAGATGGTGGTAGCTATGATTTACTTCTGTATTGCAAATGGAGAAATTGAAGTAGGAAGAATTTTTTAGATATCTACTGCACCTGTATCTCCATAACCATTCAGTTGAACAAAGCATTTATTTACTATGCACTGGGCACCAGGCTAGGCACTGGGGGTATGAAGACAAAACCAAAATAAATCCTTGCCTTCTGCTGGGAAGCAACAAGGAACACAGAGATAAGTAGGTTGACAATAATTAAATAATAATTTAAGAGAGGGAGCCCAGACAACTGAGGAAAGAGGAAAGACCTCTTGCAGGAGATAGCCAAGAACTGAGCCTTGAAGGGTGCTAAGGATTCCAGGAGATAGAGACGAGGACCAAGAGCATTCCAGGTGAGGAAGATGGTTTGGGCAAAGGACATGGATCATAGCGTAAAGTGAACAACAAATAGGGAGGGCTGATAAGGTGAAACCAGCCTGGGAAGATAGCCTGGAGCCAGATTGTGAAGGACTTGAAATGTCAGAGGAATTTATAGGTCATCTCTTTTTAAAATTAATTTATTTATTTTTAGTTTTCAACATTCACTTGCATAGGCTTTTGAATTTTTAAATTTTCTCCCCCTCCCTCCTTCCCCACCTCCTTCCCCAAAGTGGCGTACAATCTGATATAGGCTCTACATATACATTCCTATTAACCATATTTTCACATTAGTCATGTTGTAACTAAGAATTAGAACCAATAGCAGGAACCATGAGAAAGAAGAAACAAAACAAAACAGAAGGAAAAAAAGGACAAATAGTATGCTTCAATCTGAATTCATACTCCATAGTTCTTTCTCTGTAGGTGAATTGTAGTTCATCTTAGAGGCAATAGGGAGCCACTGGAGTTTCTTGAGTGATGAAGAATCATTGTGTTGTATCTTTAGAATTGAAAGGATCCTTAGAAGTCACTAAATCCAACCCCATCATTTTACAGATGAAACTGTAGCCTGGAGAGTTTCAGTGACTTGGCTAAGGTCCTGCAGGTAAGAAGTGGTAGAACTGGGATTTGAATCCTTTTCTCTCACACTAAATGTACTACTCTTTCCACTGTGCCAAAAGTAGAAAGACTACACTAGGGTGCAGTGGAAAGAACACTGGATTTGTAGACTGAGGATTGGGTTCAAATCCCAACTCTTCTATTTATTACCTATGTGACCATGAGCAAATGACTTAAACTCTTTCTCAAATTCCCTTTCCTCTTCTGTAAAATGGGGATAATAAGAGAAAAAAGAATGTTGCGAGAATCAAATGAGATAATATTTGTAAATAACTTAGCACGGTGCCTGGCACATAGGAGGTGCTTAGTAAATGCTTCTCCCTACCATCCTCCAAAGAATTCCCTACACCAATGAAATCACAGGACCAGTCTCTATGGCTAAGTCATCCTTAGTATTTTGCTCCAATTAATCCATCCACAAGCATTTATTAAATGCCTAATATATGCAAGGCACTGTGGATATTAAGGTAAATATTCCATTATACTGAGTCTCCTACATTCTATCAGGAGAAACAACAGACAACATGGACATAGAACAACCATGACAACCACAGCATCCTTATAATGCTTTAAGGTTTACAAAGCACTTTACAAACATTATCTGTTTTATCCTCAAAATAACCCTGGGAAGTAGGTGCTATTATTATCCCTATTTTACAGACAAAAAACCTGAGGTAAACAGAGGTTAAGTGACTTGCCCACAATCACAAAGCTAGCAAGTATCTGAGGCCAGATTTGAACTCAAGTCTTTCTGACTCTGGATCTAACATTCTAGCCACTATACTACCTAGCCGGAGTATATTTATGTCTACACTTACATACAACTATATATAAATATATGTGTATATAGCAGACAGATAGATAGATAGATAGATAGATAGATAGATAGATAGATAGATAGATGGATAGATAGACAGATAGACATCTATCAACAGTGTAGATGAGAGAAGGCCCTATGCAGGGGGTGATAGACAAGTTGAGTTTTGAAAGAAGAGTTGCTGCGCATACCTTTTGACCCAGCAATACCACTTCTAGGGCTGTATCCCAAAGAGATCATACAAATGGGAAAAGGACCCACATGTACAAAATATGCCCATCAAATGGGGAATGGCTGAATAAGTTGTGGCATATGAATTTAATGGAATACTATGGTTCCATAAGAAATGATAAGCAGGCAGACTTCAGAAAAACCTGGAAAGACTTAAATGAACTGATGCTGAGTGAAGTGAGCAGAACCAGGAGAATATTGTACACAGTAATGGCAATATTGTGCAATGACTGACTTTCATAGACTTACCTCTTCTTAGTAATGCAAAGATATAGGACAACTCCAAAAGACTCATGATAGAAAATGCTAACCACATCCAGAGAAAGAATTATGGAGTATGAATGCAGATCAAAGTATACTATTTGCTCTCTCTCTCTCTCTCTTTTATTTTTTGTTTCTTCTTTCTCATGGTTAGCACCATTGGCTCTAATTCATCTTTATAACATGACTAATGTGAAAATATGTTTAATGTGAATGTATATGTAGAGCCCCTATCAGATTGCATGCCATATTGGGGTGGGAGAAGGGGAGAAAATTTGGAACTCAAAATATTGTGGAAGTGAATGTTGAAAACTAAAAATAAATTAATTAACATAAAAAAGAAAGAAGAGTTGCTTGAAATTTTGAATCTTCTGAGCTTATAGTGCCCCATGATTCTTAGCCATAGAGCTTCACCAGAAACATATTCCTGTTAAAGGGATGGGCCTTTGAAGCAATGAAAAGTCCAGAATCATTCAAAGTACTACGTGATTTTCCCAAGCAACTCCAGCTCTTGCTTCTCAACTCTAGGCCCAGTTCTTTGTTCATAGGCAGGACAACCACCCACGATATAAATGATGATAACTAACACACAGGGCTGCCTGCCCAGCTGCATGTCAGAGGCAGGCGAATCAGAGTTTTTCCTCCACTTTGTTTTCACAGTGTGGATGGTTAGGATGATACCTTCTGCATAGCTGTGGATTTCACTGAGAAAGCTTTGTAGAGTTCTAGCATTTGAAGCAATTAGTACAGTGTAACGTGTGACTGGGTGCATCTGAACCACCTTACCATCACAGGATCCCCTCTCCAGCTGGCCTCTGAGTCATGTAAATAAGCTAACTTCAATAATTACCTGACCTGGAAACTGTACACACACATACAATCAGGATTCATGGCCTTAGCACACAATTGTTGCTTCTAGCAGCAGAATTCCTCCCCAAGCCCTATGCTGAGATGTCAGTGCAATAAATAAGTAGTCCTAAGGAGTTTCAAGGAAATCTGTCCCAAGAGAATAGTCCAAGATCCAAGTTGAAAAAAAAATAAACAAACAACAACCCCATGTCCAGAAAGGAAAGATTCTTCACCCACTCAGTGGAGGGAAAGAAACACGGCTAGGACTGAAACCAAGAGAAAATCTTACCATGAATACTTGCGACATTTCATTTTATGGCCCTGAATTTCCTCCACTTGGATGGAAAGGACTATAACGGTTCCATCTAGCCTCTACCTGTAATCCTGTTAATCAGTTTCCATTACAGACTGTCAAACACATACATCATTTGTGGACTTTTAAATCTAAATTTTATCGAAGAAATGTTACATATGGTTCAATATTTCAGTTCGGCAATGGCCATCAGCAGTGTACATCAATCCAAGGGTAGGGAATAATTAAATATTCCAGCAAGCACAGTGGTCAAATAGCAAAGAAAAACCCTGGGCACTGAGCCCAGATTCCCCACCCTCTCTTATGGTGTGGCTTATGCTTCCTCCCACTCCCCCTCCTTGATTAAATCAACAACCAACAAATCTTTTATCATCATTAGTTAATTTGTAAATGGGCAACACATTCTCAAACTTCTCAAAAATCTCCCTTTAAATTCTACCGGTAGAAAGAATAATCAAATTCTTCCATTAACAAGATATTTGTCAAAAAAAAAAAGAGAGAAAGTTGGTATAATTAGAAGGACTGGCATCCCCTGTCAGTCATCATTGTTCAGCTTTAAATTCACTTTCCCACCCCTCGGTGCCATTCAGAGAAACTGAGCATTCCTTACATTCTAGCACTTATATTTAAAGCTCTAATTGTGCAATCATGAGGGAATGTTTTGTATTACAGTTATTCATGTATGCGTCATAGGATTTAGAGCTGGGAGGGATCTTAGCATGGTGTAGTAGAAGAGAATTAGACATAAAATCAGTAAAGACTTCAGTTCGAATCCTAACTCTAATACTCAGTAGCTGTGTGACCATGGACAATTCCCTTAACTTCCTTGAACCTCAGTTTCCTCAT
This sequence comes from Phascolarctos cinereus, assembly GCF_003287225.1. Lineage (NCBI taxonomy): Eukaryota > Metazoa > Chordata > Mammalia > Diprotodontia > Phascolarctidae > Phascolarctos > Phascolarctos cinereus. Next base: position 464,443,426 of record NW_027555958.1, read on the forward strand.
ATTTAAAATGGAGATGAGAATGACTCTGCATTAACAGGATTGTTGGGATTATATAAAATAATCTATGTAAAGCACTTTGCAAATCTTAAAGATCGTATGAATGACCATTGTTTTTATCTAATCTAACCCCCTGGCTGCCTACTTTCTTAACTAAGCAATGTTGTTATAAGAATTATCTGGGCATCTGTGGAGGGTATCTTCAATGCAGGTATTATTAGGGAGCAAGCAGGCTTTTTTACAAGTGATATTCCCTAGTAGAATGCATCTCAATCATCACACAATTGAAAAAAATAAAGAATGTTGTAAAAAAAAAGTTGTAAGAATAAAATATCCCACCTTCCCTCAAGCCAAACTCCATCTGAAAGACTCTTCTAACGAGGTGTCTCCCATGCTCACATCAAAATCATTCAAGATTCTTTGAAAGGTATAATAGAAATAACTTTGTTCTGTGACCCTCTGATGATTAACTCTGCTAAAGCATAGAAAAAATGGAAATATGTTCCTCAAAGGTGTGCTTCACTGTCATGGAGGAGATCAATTACAGAGTCTAAGCTGAAGAAGGATTTAATGTGGATGGTAAGGTTCTCCTGATGTTCTTGTTTGGGGATGATATCGTGTTGGCTATATCAAGCACCATAACATCACCAAGGCATGTGGATGAGACCCATGACCACGCAAAAAGGCTTTGACCTAACCATCCACACAGGAAAAACCAAGTGGGACAAAAAATGCCTATTGTCTAGATTACAGCATTACTGCAGTATGACATGGAGAACCAACAGAGTTGGTTCATTATTACATCTGTCTTAGACAGAAACTGCAAATGGTTGGCAAGGAGGAACCAGAATTAAACAGAACTAGGAGAGTAGATTGGATCGCCTTCATTAATAATCCCAAACCTCTACCAGAAGCAAAAGTCCGTCTTTTTTTTTATGTCAACAACGATCACCAGCGTCATTGTATTGTTGTGAGTCGTAGGACACTACAGCCACCAAGAATAAAAAAATAAGAATCCCTCAGAGGACAATGGAGAGGTACATGGTGAGCAGGAGCAAGCCAGAACTACAGTCAGGTTAGGATCTCTGAGGAACAGGAACACAGGCTATCATCAAAGAAACATTCCATCGAAAAAGAAGATGAGAAAGTTTGTGGCAAGATCAGAGGATAAATGATGGATGCTCTGTGTGCTTCCGTGATAACCAAGCAAAGCCAGGAGGAAGGAAGGAAGGTCCCCCCAATGCTCCGGAGACAGCCCAGTGCAGGACACATACGAGGGTCACCTTCCACTTGAGATACAAAGACAAAAAGCAGTCCATGACCTCAAGGAGCTTACATTCTATCAAGGGAGACAACATGAAGTGTGTGTGTGCGTACATGCATGTACACATACACACATGTGTGTGCCTATATGTATGTATATGCGTGTGTATACTTTTATACTGTAAGCTTGTATATATACACATATGCACATGCATATACATATACTTTTGTGTATTATATATATATGAGTGTATTTGTAATAATAATAACCAAAATTTCTATAGCGCTATGTGCTAGGCACTGTGCTAAGCACTTTACAATTATTTTCTCATTTTATCTTCACAATGACCCTGGGAGGTAGGTGCTACTATTATCCTCATTTTACAGATGAGGAAACCAAGGCAGACAGTGGTTAAGCAATCAGAGTCACCCATCTAGTCAGTGTCTGAGGCTGGATTTGAACTCAGGTCTTCATGTCTCCAGTCTTGGCACTCTGTAACATCTGGCTGTATCATACTTGTAAATGTATACTATGTAGATGTATACAGTGTGTGTGCATATATATATATATATGTATGTATGTATATATGTGTGTGTCCATGTACATGAGTATACATGTGTATGTATACATGGGTGCACATGTATACACACGTACTTACATGCAGCTTTTGGGATGGACACCCCAATTATAAAGTAAATATGAACTCATTTGGCAGGAGGAAGGTGCTAACAGCTACCAAAGCATGGAAACAGTATGGTCTGTATCATCACAAAGGATGGGCACTAGAATTGGCATTGTCTTGCTATAGGAAACTCCTGGAGTAGGACATTCTCTCCACCAACACAGGTTGACACCTTTTCTGCGATTCAGGATCCCAGAGTTTCCTGGAGCGCTGAGCACGTCCAGGACTTGCCCAGGGTTTGTTGTGGTTGAGTTGTTTTGGTCATGTTTGACTCTCTGTGCCAAGTTTTCTTGATAGAGATACTGGCCATTTCCTTCTCAGCTCATTTTACAGATGAGGAAACTGAGACAAACAGGGTGAAGTGACTTGCCCAGGTCATGCCGCTAGGAAGTGTCTAAGGCAGGATTTGAACTCAGGTGTTCCTGACTCCAGGCCTGGCGCTGTACGCACTATGGCGCCATCTAGCAGCCCAGCATATGTCAGAGGGAGAACTTGAACCCGATCTTGTCGGCTTGGAGGATCACTCTCTATGCATAGTACCTCACTGCTTCTCACATCATTAGAAGAAACATTCAAATCAATGAGATCCCAGATCCACTTTAGGATTTGAGAATTTGAATAATTCATCTTTCTCTTCTTTAATTAATTAATTAATTCGTTTACCTATTTTTAGTTTTCAACATTCACTTCCGTAAGATTTTGAGTATAATCCATCTTTTATTCTTCAGACGAGAAAATAGAAGCCCAGAAAAGTTAAGGTACTTGACCAATGTCACACAGGTATCAAGTGGCAGAGATGAGACTCGAACCCAGATCTTCTTGTGCTAAAATCAGAACTCTTTCCAGGACGTTGTGTTGTTTTCGTGGTTCTCTTGGTCAGTTTTCAAGTGACTTAGCATTATGGAACACTAAAGGCCAGAGGGAACTTGGAGATGACAGAACTACAGGATCTGGAGTTAGTCAGCCATTTATTAAGCACCTACTGTGTGTCAGGCATTGTTCTAAATTCCGGGGTTACAAAGAAAGTCAAAAGGCAGTCCCTGCTTTCAAGTCTAATGGGGGAGAGAATATGCAAATGACTCTATACAAACAATGGGCAGGATAAATTGAAAATAATCTCAAAGGGAAGTGTTAAAAGGAATGGGGAAGGGGCAGCTAGGTAGGCAAGCGAATAGAGCTCTGGCCTTGGAGTCAGGAGGACCTGACTGCAAACCTGACCTCAGACACCTGACACTGAGTAGCCGTGTGACCCTGGGCAAGTCACTTAACCCCAATCACCTCACCCTCCCCCCCAAAAAAAGGAATGAGGAAAGGCTTCCTGTAGAAGGTGGGAGTTGAGGGGAGCTATAAGAGACCTAACCAATCATGAGAGGAAGCATGTTGCGTGGAGTGCAGGTGGGATTTGGCTTCAAGAAGACCTGTTTCTGATCCTGCACCACATCCTTGCTGGCTGTGTTATCCTGGGAGACTCTAAATTTCACCTGTCTGAGCCTCAGTTTCCTCACCTGTAAAAGGGGGAACTGGAGAAGGAAATGGCAAATTCTTCAGTATCTTAACCAAGAAAACCCCAAATGGGGTCACGAAGAGTCAGACACCACTGAAAAACAAAAGAGAAAAATAAATAATAGCCGACCCGAGATGGTTGGGAGATCAAATGAGCTAATGTGCATCAGGCTCGCTGGAAGCCTTTATGCTCTAGGTTGAGTTGTAAGGCATGATCCAACCCCCTCACTTGACATATAGGTAGGTCAGCTTTGCACATGCCGTTGAATCTTCAGCCCAGATGCACTGACCTCAGGAAATCCCAGGGAGACCCCTGTTCCTGAGTCCCACTGAGGTCAGCTGGCTGTACCTGTGGGTTTTAACCTGAACTTTGAACTTCCTTGTTTTGGTGAACTTTAGTGGAGCCCTAATCTTTCTTAATTGTAAAGTCAGGTCAGGGGAGGCTCAGAGCTGCATAGTTACAAAGGATCTTATTCAGAAAACATCGGTAGCTACCTTTTCGCTGTCTCCCTCTGCTCCCATTGGCAAGTCAAAGTGACACATGTCAGATATACTCCAGATGCCATTACTAAATCTGTATTTCCAGAGCACTGATGTCTGCTGTGGCAAACTGTCTCCTCTTCGATCCTTCTCTGGGACTCTCTGAGGATGCTACCCACACCCAGATATTTTTGAGACAGTAGCAGCAGAGATAAAGAGCCAGTAAATAAAAACTGCCATTGTTAGAGGGCTTTCAAGTTTGCAAAATGCTTTAGTTTTGAATCATAAATTAAAGTTAGTCAGGGCTTGCAAGGTCACAGCTAGTAAGTAGAATTCGAACCCAGATCCTTTGACTCTCAAACCAGAGCAATTTTCATGGTATCATGTGATCTCTCGTTTAAGTCTTCCAACAACCAATAAAATGTAATAATGCCCATTTTACAAGTAGGAAAACTGAGGCTTACAGGGGTTACCCAAAGTAATGGTAAGTAATAGTGGTAGAATTTGAGCCAAGGTCTTCCTTGCTCCAAGTTCAATGCTCTGTCCATGATGTCATCCTGTCTCCACTAGGAAAATATGAAATAACCAGGGCTATGAAGGGCAGGGGCACCCAGAACCACTGGACATCACAGTATGGCACTGTAAACTTGAGGCCTGATTCACTTACTAGCTGTATGACCATAAACAATCCACTGAACTTTAGTGTGGAGCTGAAAGGGCCCTCAGAAGCCATCTCATTTAAACCATCATTTTACAGATGTGGAAACCGAGGTGCAGGCTTCCCTAGCTTCATTCAAGTTCCAGCCAAAAATCTACCTTCTCCAAACCTGTTCCCATCTTCCTTAATGGCGGTGCCTTCCCTCTTTGATTGTCCCCAGTTTATCCTATACCAAGCGTCTTTACATGTATGGAGTTGTTTTCTGGTTTTTCCTAGTGAAGTTATGAGCTGCCGTTGTTGTTGTCCAGTTGTGTCCAACTCTCTGTGACCCAGTTTGGGGTTTTCTTGGCAGAGATACTGGAGTGGTTTGCCATTTCTTTCTCCAGTTCATTTTACAGATGAAGAAACTGAGGTAAACAGGGACGTGACTTGTCCAGGGTCACACAGCTAGTAAGTGCCTAAGGCTGGATTTGAACTTGGGAAGATGAGTCTTTCTGACTCCAGGCCCAATGCTCTATGGACTATAGCACCCCGGAGCTGTCCAGAATCCGGGTCACCAGACTCCTAACCTAGAATTATTATCACTACCCTGCCCTGCTTCCCATCAGAGACTAGGTTGTAGAATCCCCTTTGGGCTGCCTGGTTTTGCTAGTCTCTTTCCTTTGTAGTCCCTCTCCTCTCCCACTCTCCTTCCCATGTGCACAATTTCATGCCTTCTTATATTTCACCTTGTACTGGGAAATGTGTTGCTTTCAAGGTCTCATGAATTCAATTCAGTTCAATAAACAGGACTCTTGTACTTGTAAGAGCCGTCAATTTGTAGACAGAGTTCCCTCACCCAGGAATTCCCAACATAAATGAAATTACAAGTTTGGGGGATAGAGGGGGAGAAGTTAAATACCTACTAAGTTCAAAGCATGGCGCATGCTGAGAGTATTAAACCATGAATATTGGTAACATCCATGTTTCAAACCATCACATAATCTGAGCCCATAAAAAAGTTTGGGGAATAATATTGTAGGTTTCTCTAGTGCTTTTTGAAAGGACATATCCATGTGTTATTTTATTGCAGAATCATAGGACCACAAAAATTCAGAACCGGAAGGGATCAAATAAACATAGAATGTTGGAGCTCATAGGAATCTCAGAACAGAGAGCTGTAGCTGGAAGGAACTTTCAACTATCTGACGTTATAATATTGGATATAAAATGCTTGGGGGTGGTGGGGAAATGAGAAAGAGAGAGCTTAGAACATAGACCATTAGACCTAAAGGGGTCCTTAGAACTTCAATTGTTTGAGCTGGCAGGGAATTTAGAATTCATCTAACCTAACCCTCTGGTTTTACGGAAGAGGAAGCAGATTTAACATTTCACCATGTTTCGAACAGTTGAGTAATTCTATCCAGTTCTACAAATAAAGAAAACTGAGGCCCCAGAAAGCAACAGGGAGTTCTCCAAAGTCTCAAGGTAGGTGAAAGAACCAGAACCCAAACATCCATCATCTCCGGTCCTCCTTCCACTCAACTAGCCTGACATAAAAAAATCCTTTGGAATCACATCTTAACCATAGGAAACCCTTTCAAAAGATGGTTTTTCACTGTTTGCCTGCAGACCACACACAGTTCTTAGCCTCGGACAAAATGCCTAATGAATAGGAATGTGTCCTTTGGAATGGGAGGGATTGGCTATTTATTGGAATACAAAGAAAACCTATTTCTAAGAGGTTCCCAAATGATTATTTCTTGCTGATATCTTAAATCTCCAAAGTCCACAAAATGAAAGGAAAAGACATACACATTCAATATAGAGATACAGTCCACTTGAAGCCAAAGTGCTCAATAAATTGATCTAAGCATTAACTTTGTTAGAGTATGAGGCATGTTTTCAGTGAAAATAAAAGAAACAAAAATTGTGTGGCCTCGGCATGAGATAATCTTGAGCTCCAGCGGATTAATTAATAATGAATTGTAATCAATAAATGGCACTAAGTTTTCAATATTTTGTTTTCCCATTCAAATATTACATTTGATTATGAATTCAGAAGACGGACCAGTAGCACATTAAATACTGAGCAACGTACATAAATCCTAAAAGGCCCATAATCAACGTAAGCAGGTAGGCATTACAAAACTAACAATGATTAACTTTTTAAAAACATCATATGCTTTCTTCACATTGAAATAAATACTGTTAAAAATAAATTTATTTATATAAAATATTTATTGGGGACACGATATCTTACCTATCCCAATCGTACCATAATATAGTTATGATTGATGTTACATTTTTGCAAGGAAATGGCTATGATTAAGATGTAATTTAATTTCACTTAATAACAATCCCATAGCAGCTCCAGTCCCGGAGATTTCCCAGTTTCCAGTATACAGCCCGTGTTTGTTGAATAAATATTCCCCTTCCTGGGTACGTATTTCAGCAATGAGAATTTTAATATTTAGGAAGAGTCGTGAGTGCTGTGACTGTTGTAGTTTTAATTCTCAATTTTAATGTTTCATTAACACAGCTTTTGCTGTGAATAGATCATGAATTGTCAACCAAACAAATGTTTAATAAAGCAATAACCTGTTGAAGGAATAAATTAGCTGTACAGGCAGGTTATGCTTTTAGAATATCTTCCCATCAAAAAAGGTTTTGTAGCCACTCTGCTCAGTGATCAGTCTTATATTGCAATGTGACTCATAAGACTGGCTGTACTGAATAAAAATTTAGACAATTAGTGATCTTATTTCTTAGGAAGAACTGCTCGCTATCGTATTAACACGGATCTCTCTCAATTAAAATTATTCACAGTCAGCAAAAACAATTTCTGCACTGTAATGAAATGATGAAATAATTATATGCAAGGGAGGACTTGTGATCTTTTTAATTATTCTATTCTTCATTTTTAAAAGGGCTATTTGAAAACGCACTCTTATAATTGATTGCTATAAATCAGTCAAAAGCATTCTAAGGATCATAAATATTCTAACTTTTAAAAGACAAAGAAATGCTAAATATTCAATGGAATACTTCAATATTCAGAAAATTTAATCTAGGGGGAAAGGATGGACTGCTCTTTGGAAAATAAAAAAGTAAATTTGTTGTCCTGTGAAAAATGAAATATCTTGAATGTCAGTAACAGAAATGGAATTAACAAGAGATCTTTTTATTGTTTTTTAAGGTCATTAGGCTGTGAATTCTATAATTATGGAAATTGTCAGTCCAGTTCTGTAGAGTGTTTGCTCCCATCCATAAGGTACTGGAATGTTCAATCAGTCTCTCTCTCGTGGGAAAGTTAGGTCATAACTGTAAGTGTACCAGCAAAATTGAATTAAGCAAAGAGATTTCATTAGTATTTATAGCCAGAAGGCATCTGTAAAAGTACAGGGCAAAGAAGTTATGCGGAAGTCAAAGGAGGAAAAAAAATGGGTTTCTAGTGACAAAGGCGACTCTGAAAGAGATATAAGTGTGTAATGAATAAGCGCTATTGAGCGAGCCTGCAAGGAGGGAGTCGCAAAGATGTCAAATATTGATTTTCTTGTGTATGCCTTTGGACTACATATGTAATTGTTTGGATTTGCTGTCTTCATGGTACAACAATATTTGTTGTTGAAGGTTAAAAAGCATGGTGTGAAATAAACCCTAAAAAAAGCCGGAAACATGCTGGAGAATGGTAATAATATTTCACCCAGCATCTCATTAAAGGTTTGGGGTATTTTCTTACAAAGGAATATTTTAGCCAAGAAAAACCGCACTATCTGTATCCATTTTTAATAGAACGAAAAGTCCATATTGGTGCTTAACTATGTTATTGAACAATATTTGATTAATTGATTGCCAGCATCACTTTAATTAAACTAATTCCCCAACTACTTACTTGAATGCACAGATATTCTTAAGAGCCATATGTACAGTGGGAAAACAGAGACAGGTTATTTTTATTTTATTTGAGGTCTTTGCTGTGATTTTAATTAATCCAATTAAAATTTAAGAGATTATAGAAATCGAGAGAGCCGTGTCTGAAGAAAAAATTTCCTATGGCTTTTTATACTGTCACTAATTTTATTTCATCTGCACAGGGGAAAATGTTTCAAAGCATCTCTGGTTTAGATTATACATAAACATATGTATTATGATAACAGGTCATAGTTGAAGTAAACAAATTAGCGATGATGTTCATAAGGTTACCGGCTGAGTAAAACAAATTTTCAAATGTTTCTGGGAGTTTCTTCCCCCTTGAAACTTCACAAGTCTTAATTAGGACTGTTAATTATCATAATAATATTTCTTTTATGATCAGCAAAATAGCCAGTTTTTTTAATTATCTTTTATTAGTAACCTCACCCTTGACCTTGGCATTGCTGTTTTCTTAGGAACCTTTATTTAAAAGAAGAAACAAAAACAAAGCCAAAACAACAATGAGAGAGAGAGACAGAGAGAGAGAGAGACAGAGAGAGACAGAGAGAGAGAGAGAGAGAGAGAGAGAGAGAGAGAGAGAGAGAGAGAGAGAGAGAGAGACTACCAACAGCTCCACTGTGAATTTCTGGTAGCCTGAAACCACAAACTAAAAAAGAAAAACCAAGAAAACGTAAGGCAGGCAAAAACCTGGCTTTTCCCAGGCACCACAAGGACTCCAGAGGCTAGGTTCAACACTACAATAAAGGAGAGAGCTAGCTGTCCTTGCCCAAGCATTGTTCACTTGGAAACCAAAATGGAAAACTCTAAGGTAGGGCAGCTCCCAAGATAGGGCCAAGCTCAGGAACACCGGGAAGATCCTGGGTCATTTGTTGATTTGAGTGTGGCTTCAGCAGTTGAACTAAAAACATTAAAGCTGCAATGAAAACAGAAGGGCCAGATAGCATCGGGGCCTGGTCCAATGCAGGATGCTCTATTTTCCAAGTATTTTCCTGGCAGGTGGGACCAGGAGATGCTGCAACGTGAGCATCAGTCCCCAGTGTGAATACTTGTCAGGAATGACATACAGCACAGTTGTGCGTTCCTATTTTCCTATACGGGCTGCTTGCAGGGTATCTGTTAATAAAATAAATTACGTTTCCTAAAGAGCTATTAGCACACAGCCCTTTGGCTTCATGAACAGCCTCCTCCCATATGTTGTCCCCCTCTCTTTTTCTCTTGCCCCTCCCTTCACTAGGCACTTGACAATTCCTCTGCTCCTGGGGGAGCTTGCTGCCACGCCGCCTCCCCATGCCTGGCTGGCCATTAAAAGGAAAACCAATTGCTGTTTGTTTGTCCTAACTCTGAAACGTTTTTCTAAACCCCAAAGGTTAGAAGCTGGTTTGGCCCCAGCCCCTCTGATTTTAGAAAGCTTCACTACTGAGCTGAAACCAGCATGATAATGTCACCCATCCTGGCAGAACCCCAGGGGCCCAGCCTGTTCATTTCATTCTGTGTCCTGGTGCCGAAAAAAGAGGTTAGAAGTTTGGGGAAGCCCTGCAGCCAGACCATAACCTTCCCTAAGCAAGCATTAAGGGAAGACGGCGATTGGCCATGTGCTTACCCCAAATCAAGGGTTTCATTAATCAAGCTATATTGAGATAAACCTGTCAGTGGACAGAGGAGACCAGAAATCAAACGGTCAGTGGAAAGTTCTGACAGATTGTTAAATAGAAACCCTTTTAAAATGGAATTTAATTTACTGTGATATTATAGATATTTATGCATCAATAGGCAAGTGCAGATTGAGTTCAGGGGTCAGCTCTGGTATTTGAAAAATAAAAGCTTGGGCTGAAACAAAAGGTGGCAGTTACCTTTGTCTGAAATTAGGGTTCATTAGACTAAAGAGGATGTTTCTAGTGGATCAGTTCCTGGGAGATGAAGCTGCTGTCTAGGAGGGGGATGTGATGTGGGAGGACAGGCCAGGCCAATCAAGATTGTGTCAGCTTCGTTAAAGACTTGCCTACAAACTTCAATATATATACACACACACACACATATATACGTACATACATATGTCTATACACATATGTATGTTTATGTGTGTATATATGAATGTATTCATATAAATATGTGTGTGTCTATTCCCCCAGAAATCCAATACATTCTACCACTCCCCTCTTCAGGTACCTCTCTCTTTTCTTTTATTCTCTTCTTCTTTCTTTCCTTTTTAAAAATTTTTCTCCCAGTTTTTTTTTCCTTTCCCTTGCTGCTTCTGTCTCATTTCTTTCCCCACTCCACCCTCGTCCCATACCGGCCCATCAAAGGCAAGCCCTACTGGAAACCCTAACCACTCCCTCTCCCGCTAAAACGTTTTTGAGCCCCTACCCCAGGAGAGCTCCTGAGCAGAGACCCCAATGAAATAACAAAAGAGCCTTCTCATGGACAATGCTGCCCAGATAAAATGTTTAGGGGATTTCCTCTGCTTCTAACATAGCTGCAACTGGTTTGGGCAAATGAATAGAATTAACATCTAAGTCCCTGTTAGACTGATGCCTGGGCGCTGTCCTTCCTTATAATCAAACTGGGGTTTTGTCCCGTGTCTGTTGCTGCCTGGTACCAGAACACAGTTCCAGTACAACCTGGACCCTGAAATCTTTCCCGATGTTCCCAGCTGTCAGTGTGCTCTCTCCCAAACTACTTTGTAATCATTTTGACCTACATAGTGGTTGTCCTCCTCCTTAGATTGCAAGCAACTTGAGAGTTGAGATTATTTGATTCGCTCTCTTTGCATCCCCTAGTCCCTAGCACAAGGGCTGCTGTACCTATACCTGACACATCGTTGATAGTAAATGATCGTCGATCTGTTGATATGACTGCAGACAAAAATTATTGTACATTCTGAAGACATTCCACACCCAGAAGGGTTGTGTTTTACAGTTCAAAATTACTCATGGTGTTCCCTTGATTCATGTTTTTGGCAGCGCTGCACTTCCCCAAGATGTTCCTGTTTTGCTTTGGTTTGGGGAGAGTTTTTTATGGTCCTGTGAGTTTCTTTTTCTTTCTTGTTTCTACTCATCTAGCAGGAAAGAACAAGGAAGGCTTTAAAAAGAGTATGAAAAATGGCTACATCGATAATGGTCATTTTCTAGAAAACATAAAACATTTGCTATCTGTAAGTGGCTTTATAGAGGAGTCAGTCACCCAAGCAACAAGATCAGCTGGCCAGGGGTCAAAGAGCATTGGATAAGTCAAGGAGAAATGGTATGAAATACTGTCACTCCAGCCCCCACTAATTTGTTAAGCAGCCTAGACTGACCAAAAAGTTAGTCAACAAGTATTAACACATACTGTGGGCCAACTAGTGTGCTAAGCACTGGGGATACAAGAACAGGCGAAAACAAGACCCTGCTCTCAAGGAGCCCTGGTCTAATGGAAGAGGCAATATGCAAACAGCTATGTTCAAATAAGACACAGACAAGATGAATCGGAGATAATATTATAGCGAAAACACTGGGACAGTGGCAGAGGTGGAGTAGAACACTGGAAAGGCACCTTGCGGATTAGGAGATGTGAACAGTCTTGTAGGAAGCCAGGGATAACAAGAGACTGAGATGGGAAGAGAAAGAATCCCAGGCCTGGGGAACAGACAATACAAAGGTACAATCAGAAGATGAAGTGTCATGTTCAAGAAAACAGCAAGTAGACCAGGGTAGCTTGATAGTACAGTGTGAGGTAAAGTGTAAGAACACGTATAATCTATGTCAAATTGCTTGCCTTCTCAATTAGGGGGGAGGGAAGAAGAAGGAAGAGAATTTGGAACTCAAAATTTGAAAAAAAGAAAAGAATGTTAAAATTGTTTTTACATGTAACTGGGAAAAAATAAAATATTAAGTAAGGTACCGTGTAAGAAGACTGGAAAGGTAGGAGGGGGCTAGGTTGCGAAGGGTTTTAAAAGTCAAACTGAAAACTTTACCTTTAGTCATAAAGATAATAGGGATCCGTTGCATTCACAACAATGATCCAAAGGATTTATACTAAAAGTTTTTTAATGGAACCTTAAGCAACAAATAATTGCCTGATTACATTATGCTTATGTTTTTCCTCTAATGACAACAAGCATGCGCAACTTGGAGCACCATAGGTTTGTTTTTACGGCTACTCAAAACCTGATCGTGGTCATACACACAATGACTGGTGTTCATGATGTGATTACATCAAACTGGGACCGCATCTGACTAGGCACAACACATACTTGTAGCTTCTCAACCTGTCATCAAATTGTTTCCAAACTGCCACAAGGGTCGACATTTGAGTGCAACCAATGCCCAGTAATTGGATGCATACACATACCTTCACTTGTATTCTGCACACTGCACCACAGCAGCTCCCTTATTCCCTTCTATCACCCTATAATCATACTTCATCAGCTGTTTAATCATGTGATCAAGATGTCATGAATGTTTGGGTTTTTTTACAACATAAGTCTCAGGCTCTTTGAAAACCATGATCATTGGGCATGTACATCATCCACCATCTTGAAACCATAACAAATTATCCCGAAAGGTCTACAGAAACAAGTCTTATATTGCCTCTCATTGCAGTATCAAAAGTGTTTTTTGCTTTCAACATCCTCCACTTACATTATTATTCTTTGATCTGATGGATTTTTAGTTGAACTTTTTGGCAACACTGATCAGTCACGGTCATTTAATTAAAGTATCTCAAGTACTATTGTCCTATAAGAAATGTTGGGCAGGATGCTTTCAGAAAAACCTGGAAAGACTTAAATGAAATGATGCAAAGTGAAGTGAGCAGAACCAAGAGAACACTGTAGTACACAGTTAACAGCAACTGCATGATAGTCAACTGTGAATGACTTAGTTCTTCTCAGTAATACAATGATTCAAGACAAAGGACCTATGATGAACAATGCTGTCTGCCTCCAGAGAAAGAACTGGTAGAGTCTGAATGTAAATCGGAGCATACTTTTTTTACTTTATTTTTCTTGGATTTTTTTGGTCTGTGTTTTCTTTCACAACTTGACCAATATGGAAATATGTTTTGCGTAATAGCACGTGTATCACCGATATCAAATGCTTGCCATCTCAGGAACAGGAAGGAATAGGAGGCAGAGAACTTGGAACTCAAAATTGTTTTTACATGTAATTGGGGAAAATATTACTTTTCAAAAAAAGTGTCTTTGAGAGTGTAGCTGGTGTGCAAGTGGTAGAAAACAAGAATGCACACTTAGAGAATCTTTACTTGTGAAGGTTAGTTTATATATAAGCATCATTAAAACAACAAAACAATATATGCAGCCATACTTTAGGTACATTTATCACTTACTACAATGCTTGTCATTGGCCAGTAGAAAAGTAAACATTTTTAAGACCATTGAACATAGTAACAGCAATATTACAACAATGACCAACTGTAAAAAACTTCAATACAACGATCCAAGACAATTCCAAAGGACCTATGATGAAAAATAATATCCACCTCCAGAGACAGAACTGATGATCTCTGAGTGCAGTTTGAAGCATACTTTTTTTCATTTTTCTTGCATTTAAAAAAATTTTTTTCAACATGCAAAAATACATTTTGTGTGACTTCACATGTATAATTGATATCATATTGCTTTACTTCTCAGTGGAAGGGGAAGGGGGTGAAGAAAGGGGATAAAATTTGGAACTCCAATTTTTTAAATGAAGGTTAAAAATAAATCATTTTTTAAACAAAGTAACTAGCTGTTCATTCTTGTCAATTGGTTTGGTGACTAAAAATTTGGAAAATGAATTTCCATATTTCAGCAAGAGACCTTGGAAAAGTCTCCTAAGATTTTCCACCACATATTTGTGTAAGTGAGCATTTTTTACTCTATTCTGATTTTAAATGATAATTCAGAAATACACTCAGTGCAGAATCAGACTTAAGACCATGTTTGTTTTATGTTGAGTCAAACTTGTCAAACCTTTTTCAAATAAAAAAAAGTCCAACATCAAAGTTTACATGTGATTATTATGTTGCATTAAACGTTTTCCAAGTTGCAATTTATTTCACTAAAAGTGTTATTTATGTTCTACAAAATTTATAAAAATAAAGAAATATAATATGAAGCCTTGCAGATAATAGTAAGCAGATGAAATCTTGCTGGAATACTTCTTTTAATTCTTACAGAATGTCTCACATAAAATATTAGTAACTATTTTGTATTTAGAATTTTCATATTACAGGTTAAATGCAGCTTTATGTTTTATGATTATAATTATGTAATATAAATTTTAATTTGTAGTTAGGGGGGGCAAAAGTTCTTATTGTAGTTATTGTAAGCACTGAATGAAAGTATCTAAAAGAATCTTATGAGGAATATTTTATATTACCCTGACACATCACAATGCATTTTGTTGTTGTTGAAAGAGGTTTATAGGACAAAAAACATCTGGAAGTACTGGAGTAGAAGATGATAACATCAGGTTTGCGAAGAGGCCACTAACTCAGTCTCTGCCCCTGGGCAAGTCCTTTAACCTTTCTGAGTTTTGTCAACTCAAGAAGCATATATTAAGCAACTACTATGTTGCCAGGCAATGTGCTAAAATGTAGGGGTACAAAAAAGGGCCAAAATAATCCCTGCTCTCAAAGGGCTCACAGTGTAATGGGAGAGAAAAGATGTAAACAGGGGCAGCTAGGTGGCACAGTGGATAACGCATTGGCCCCGAAGTCAGGAGGACCTGAGTTCAAATCCAGCCTCAGACCAAACACTTGACACTTACTAGTTGTGTGACCCTGGGCAAGTCACTTAACCCCAATTGCCTAAAAATAAATAAAAGCAGATAGATAGATAGATAGATAGATAGACAGATAGATAGATAGACAGATAGATGAATGAATGAATGAATAAAAGATGTAAACAAGTACAAACAAGATATAAACAGAATACATTGGAGACAATCTCAGAGGGAAAACACTAGTGTTAAGGGGGAATTCGGAAATGCTTCCTATCTAAGGTGAAATTTTATCTGGGACTTGAAGAAAGTCAAGAAAGTGAAGGAAGCCAGAAGGCAAGGATGAGAAGGGAGAAAATTCCTAGCCTGGGACACAGCTAGTTTTCAAAGACAGAATGTCATGGTTCAAGGAACAAGAAGAAGGCCAGTGTCCGTGGATCACACAATACGTGGAAGGCAGTAAGGTGTAAGAAAACTGGAAAGGTAGGAGGGGGCCAGGTCATAAAGGGCATTGAATGCCAGAGAATTTGATATTTATTTATGGAGACAATAGGGAGCTTCTGGTGTACATTGAGTAAGGCAGTAACATGGTCACACCTGTGCTTTAGAAGATCACTGTAATAGCTGAGTGGAGAGAGACTTGAAGGAGGGAGGTCAACCAGCAGGCTATTTTGATAGTCCCGAAAAGAGATGATAAGGACTGGTACCATGGTAACAGCAGTATCAGGGAAGAGAAGAAGGTATATACGAGAGATGTTATGAAGGCAGAATTGACAGGACTTGGCAACAAACTGGATAGGGGATTGGAATGAGAAAGGGAAAGTCAGGAGTTGAGGATGACATGTAGGTTGCAAGCTGAGGTGACCCAGAGGATGAAAGTACTCCTGACAGTAATAAGAAAATTAGGAAGAAAAAGGGCTTGGGGTGGGAGGGATAAAGTTAATGAGCTCAGTTTGGGACATGTTGGGTCATCTAGTTCGAGCTGTCCAAAAGGCAGTTGGAGATTCAAGATTGGAGGTCAGGAGAGAGGTTAGGGCAGGATACACAGACCTGAGAATTATCTACAAAGAGATGATGACTGAATCCATGGAAGCTAATGAGATCCCCCAAAAAATCAGTGTAATAGGAGAAGAAAAGAGGGCCCAGGGTGATTTGAATCAAACCAATGAAGATCCATCAAGATAAACTGAGGCTTTGATTGCCTTATCTGGAATATAAAAATACTTTAAAGGAAAACAATAGCAAAAGACTTCAGAACTCTGATCTATGCAGCATCCAACAGAGATTTAAGAGGACTAGTAATGAAGCATGTCTCCACCTCTTGGCAAAGAGGTGGTGGACTACAGATGCAAAATGAGGTATATATTGTCAGGCATGGCCACCATGTTCATTTGCTTTGCTTAACTGTATTTATTACAAGAGAGAGTTCTATTAGAGGTTCATTAAAAAGTATCAGTGATGAAAAGAGCTTCAGCAAAATATTTTAAAATGGAAAAAATATATAGTAATGACACCTAGCCTTTTAGATCATACAGTTTCAGAATCAGAAGGCATTTTGTAGACGAGCTAATTCAATTCCCTTCATTCATCTGAAGAACCCAAGACTCAGAGAAGTGACCTGACCAACCCAAAGTCCCATAGCCAACTTATGAGATATGAACTTGAACCCAGCTATCAACTCCCAATACAGTATACTCTCTACCATGCTGCAGGCAATCTCTAAGGGCTATGATGCTATGAAATATGGCATAGTTGATCCTTCTATGACATTCCAATATCATATAACACAGATTCACAGATGCTTTGAAAGATGTGTAGGCATTCCACCAATGAAAATCTCAACCCCTCCTGTTTGTGCCCATGTCTTTCCATAGAAGGCCCCACCCAGTGCATTCATTGGACACCTCCTTCTAGCCTTTTAATATCTCTGGGATGATGCCAATACGACATTGGTTTTCTCTCATTCTCATCGTACAACTGGTCCACCTTCTTCTCCAATCATATACTTCCTTGAGATACACAGCACAACTAGTCAACATCAAATTCAGGCCCCCAAGATTCATTAGCTATGATTTGATTCATGGAAGTCTAGGTTAGCTCCAAGCACAACGGCACCTTTTGGCTTGGTTAGTGTTATTCTGGACTAAATCTTTACTTTACCAAGTCTTAATGGGGCCATCTCTAACAGAAATGTAAATAGAATGGAAGTCAATGTCAATGCCTAGTTCACATGGGGGGAACCTTGGAAACCCAGAGTTTGATAATGCTAAAGGCATAAATCAGTGTGCTACAGCAGCTCAGACTGGGCAGGACAGGCCCTGGAGCTCTGAGATCCCTAATACAATCTGAAGTTAACATAGAGGCCCCTCCAAATCCACCATTCTGTTCCTCAAATATCCCACATGGCCTAACTAGCTCCAGGAGGAGGCCATCAGCAGAAAAATCCAGGTAACACAGAGTGAGACTTACTCAAAAGTGCAGCAAGGGGCAGAGCTTCACCCTGCCACAAAGCTCCAATTCAGGAGGTAAAGCTGGAGAGAGAAAAGAGAAAAGGAAGAAGCATTTATTTAGCAGTATTTTGCTAAGTGCTTCACAAACATTCCAATGAGCAAATCAAAGAAAACACTGACCATCATCAAAAATACTGCAAATCTAGAAACTCCTAAAAAGGAGTTAATCACTCCATAACAACTGCAAAAAGAGACTTAAAGGGGAAAAAACAGATTTTCCACAAAGACTATACAAATACACAGAAGATATTAAAGAAAAAAATTAAATAAAAGTTGGGAGGAAAGAATGAGGAGAAGTCATAGCCTAGAAGGGAAAGTGGTCCATGAAAACTAGAATAGACCAAACAGAAAACAAGGAATCCATGAGACGGAAAGAAATATGAGAATAAAATCAATAGGCTGGGGGGAAAAGCAAGCTATCTGATATCTTAACCCTAATGACTGTCCTAGAAAATGGCACTTGGGAAGATAACTTAGGAATCATGGGATTCTCTGGAAACCATGACTAAAAAAAGACTGGATACTGTATGTCAATAAATACCTTCTGCTTTCTGGAGTCACACAGAAGTCTTGGCACTGTTGTCCTTTACAATTCTCCGAATGGGACTATTTTGTTCTGCCTAATTTTTCTTTTATCACACTAATGATTCCCAATTCCTTCAACCTAGCCTCCCATTAAGAGGTTTCAGGTACTCTCATCATTTCACTCTTCAATTTTTGAATGTTTCTTCTAAAATGTAAGACTCAATACCGGACATGAAATTCCAGATATAGTCAAACCATCCCAGATTAACAAAAACTGTCCAGATCTATTAAAACCAGAGGACAAAGTAAAGATAGAAAAAATCCATTGATAACCTCCTTCAAATAACCCCAAAAGAAAAAGTCTCAAGCACTTCATAGACAAAATCCAGAGCAGTTATGTGAAAGAAAAAATACTACAAGCATCCAGAGAAGCAAAATTATAGTCTGGATTACATAAGACCTGGAAGCTTCCGCTGAAATCAAGGAGAAATCTTGATTTTCCAAATCATATTCCATGTTCCAAAACTATTCCAAAATATTCCATATTTTTCAATTCCAAAATTGAAATTCCAAAATTTATATATTCATATTCCAAAAATTAAAAGATATGGGCTAACAAGCAAGGATAACTTATCCAGCAAAGTTGAAATAAACTAAAAGAGAAATAAATGATCCTGCAGTGGAATGGAAGACCCTCAAGGATTTCCAATGATAAAACCAGAGCTGAGTTGGAACTTTGAAACTCAAACACAGGAGTTCAGAGAAAGCTAGAAAGGTAAATTTATTTGAACAATTAGAAGGAGCTGTATCATGATGTGGTGCTAACATTTTAGTAAGGGGAGAAGAAACAAATGCCCTTTCAGAGCCTTAATGTTCTTAAAGGGCACTGGGGAAGTTAAATAAGAAAAACAGAGATAAGGTACCAATAGTGAAAAAAAAAGAGGACCGTTATAATATACACAGAAGAGAACAAAAGAAAACAGAGCAAGTAAAACAGTTTTGAAAGTAATATGTAGAATTTATTACATAGTTTTTTTATTTTTTAATATATACTGTTTTTTTTAAAAAATGCAAGCAGTATGAAATTTGAGATTCTTAATTTCATCTTTTTGTGTTCTGATGTATACATGAATGTGCTTTTTTGTTTAAATTCAGAATAACATTTTTTAAAAGAAATCCAAGAAAGAAAGATGAGAATAAAGTCAAAAGACTGGGGGACAAAGCAAGCTATCTGATATCTTAACCCTAATGGCTGTCCTCGTCCATAATTCCCATAGATGCAGCACTATGGGCTTGGATGGAATCACAATATTTTCCCCCAAACAAGAACACATGTGGTCAGAAAAGGGGGCAGAATATTCAGTAAAGAGAATGAAGGATGCTAGACAGAGACCTCTAGTATTGTTCCAGTAGCTACAAAATATATAAACACCAAGAGGAAGGTCTCTAACATTGAAGACATCCTGATGGGAGGGAAACACATGCAGTGAAAAGTCATGGATGGGCCACGATTTGCATCAATGGAAACAATACCCACATTGATGAGATCAGCAATCTCACAACCCAGGTAGGAAGCAGACGAAATTCAATAGGGAGACATGGATTTCACCGAAACAATTCTTACCAACATCTTAGTCTGTTTTGTTTCTAGGCATCCTAATCTTCATTTTAAAGTCCTTTCCAACCTGGTTCCAATCTATCTGTCCAAGCTCACAGTCTCTTACTCCCCTTTATGTTCCCTGTGTTCCAATTAAATTATTTCCTGTCACTGGATCTTTGCACAGGCTGAGCCCCATGCCTGGAATGCTCTGCTTCCCACATCTGATTCTTGGAATTCCAATTGCCATTGAAGGCTGAGTTCAAGTGCTTCCTCCCACACAACACCTTTTTAAATCCCCGTTAATTTTTAACACCTGTGAGTGGTCAGAGCTGCCTGAATGGCAACCCAGCTGGCCAGTTTCAGTTGGGCAACTCAGCTCCTCCTCTCCCTTTCCCTCCCTTTCCCCCTCCTCCACTCCCCTACCTTCTTTCCCTCCTCTCCTCCTTTGGGTGTTCTGCCCAAAGGTGGGTAAATTTTTATGGCCTAGTTAACTTGGAGTTTACTTGCTAGATTTCTTTCTCAAAGACTGAGCCTTAAACCCAATTCTCTCTGGATCTCATGGATTGGACAGCAGTTAAGTCTCTGCCCAAGCACCATTTAATGGCTATTTTTTGGGCCCGCCTGGCTTAGAGTGAAAGTAACTAGTAACTGTTTCTTTTTTGGCCAGCAACCCTGAGGGTCTTCCCCATCCAGTTTGAATTTATTTTAATTAAAGGGGCCATCCCTTGACTCACTTCTTAAAGAGGCCTATTCACTGAATAGGCTTTGCCTCACTCAAAGTGAGAACCTGAAAAGACCTTAGCTTAAAAGGGCCAGAGTCTCCCATTGCATCCTGAGAGTCCCCAGTCATCCTGATCGACATCTGGCCACTGGACCCAGATGGCTCTGAAGGAGAAAGCGAGGCTGGTGACCCTGCACAGCCCTCCCTCACTCAAATCAAAGTCACTTGCACGCCGGGTCCTCATCTCCCTGATGTCATGGGCCTCTTCAAAGAGCAAACCACGCAACGATTGTGAACAAATCCTGTCCTTCTCCACCACCTCAGAGCTTCTTGGCATACTTTCAACATTTACTTGTCAGCATGCTTGCTTCCCCATAGCATCATATGAGTTCCTAGGGGGAATGGACTGCTTCATTCTTGTTTTTTGTAGCCCAGCACAGGGTCAGGTCCACAGGAAATGCTTAATTGTAAAATTGTTTAATTGAATTGAAGGGCACAAGTGAACCTTGGATTATAAATGACATGACACTTGATGTCATCTCAGCATCCCTTAAATAGATCTCCCCGGACTACCTTTGTCTAGCCTAATAATAAAGTACCCTTCCATAATTCCCTCTCAAAGTGCTTTGCTTTGCCCCCTCATCTCTCCCCACCTCTTCTCAGACATGTACTGGCTTTCAATATTTTTTAACATTTCAACATTTTTCAGTTTTTCAACATTTGACAATATAGCATTTTGGCTACGAGGAGAAGGGGAGATAAAGAGAGACATCGTGGAATAATAATAGTAATACCAACAATAGCTAACATTTATGTAGTGCTTTAAGATGGCAAAGAGCTTTACATACACTGTCCTCACAGTGTAGTTGGTCCTCACAGTAACTATGTAAAGTAGGTGCTATTATTATCCCCATTTTGCAAATGAGGAAACTGAGGCTGGGAAAAATGAAATGACTCGTCCAGGGTCACACAGTTACCCTGTAAATGAAGGATTCTAATCTAGGTCTTCCTGATGTCAAGTTCAACACCAGGGTACCAGGAAGATGGATTCAAATCCTGCCTCTAATATTTCCTAGTCCTGTAGGACAATTCACCTAACCTCTCAGTTAACTCCCTAGCTGCAGTATGGTACTATGGAAAGATCATTAAATCTAGAATTAGAGGGGCTGGCTTTGAATCCCTGCTCTGAGGCTTCCTACCTAAATAATCACCTTCTGTAAGCCTTTCCTACTACAAGATGAGGGGACAAGATGAAATGACCGCCAAGGTTCTTGGCAGCTTGAAAGCTATGACCTAATGATTGATTAAGTCATAAAGGTCCTGCAGTTCTCACTGGTAGAGGGGAGTTCCAACATCTGGGAGCTTCCCATTTGGACAAAATCCTAGCCTTCTTACTGTATGCAGCGTATGGAGTCAGAGAGAATGCAAGGCTTTTTTCTCGAGAAAATGTTGCTTGAGAATGCTTTTTGAGACCTAAGAACTCTGACCAGTGCAATGACCCTCCAGCTCTGCAGAGGACTGAGGATGGGGCCTGCTACTTATGTCCTGCTAAAGAGATCACAGGCCCAGGGTGCAGAAGGAAACACATTTTTTTGGACATGGACAATTAGGGAACTTCTTTTTCCTAACTCTACATATTGGCTATAAGTTTTGTTTTTCGCTTTTCTTTTTCAGTGAGGGAAAGGGAAATAGGAAAGAGAGAAAAACAGATTTTTGTTCATCAAAAAAATTAATTTATTTAAAAAAGAAAATGCTCTTTGACCTTTCACAGAAATATAAACATTCAGGCCACCTGAGTTTGTTTTTTTAAACTAGTGATGAATAAACCAACTTGAAGGCAAAGTTAGATACATAATTATGTATACGTGTAAAGAACAAATGTTAAAATTTTGGTTTTGATCAAAAATAATCCTTTGTAGACACAAAGAGGGAGATATCTTTGCCCAAGGATTCATTCTGTACATGGTCTCTCAGAGTAATGAAAAGTTATGCTTTCCCATGGCAGCCCAAGTAGTGATACTCCCACCAGCTGCCACTCATCTTCTCTCAGGAGCAACTCAGAGGCCCAGTGGATGGAGCCCTGAGCTTGGTGTCAGGAAGACCTGAGTTCAAATCTAGCCTCAGACACTTACTAGCTATGTGATCATGGACAAGTCACTTAATCTCTGTTTGCCTCAGTTTTTCTTGACTGTAAAATGGGAATTAGAATAGTACCCATCTGTCAGAGTTGTTGTGAGGATCAAATGAGATATTTGTTAAAAACAAAACAAGACAAGACAAACTCAGGATAGTGCCTGGCACTATATAAATACCTATTTATTCCTTCCTCAGAGGATACACAGATATAATCAAAATAGCCCAAAAATATCTAGTGTATCTGAATTTCCACGGGAAAATTATCAGGTGCGGGAAAGTATTATCAATTGTGCCAAGGCCAGCTATGAGAGGACAAGGAATTATACTTTCCCTTTCTGACTCACAGGGTTCTTGTGAAAAACAGAGAGGCAAGAGGATACAATTCATGGGGAATAATGAAACGGAAATCAGCAAGATTTTAAAGGGGGGAGGGGTATGGGAACCTCTTCAATTATTATTCCCTGACCAGACAGAGAGATTCAAAGGAAAACTGGAAAGTGAAAGACAGAAACTGAAACTACAAAAGAATAAAGGATAGTGAAAGTAATGAGTAAAGTAGAAACAAAAAGTTGACAAAAACTGGGGTCTTTATCTGCTACCAGACCACCCCCCAGGCAACCAGCTCATAGTCACTGATCAGAAACGAGCCTGAGGGAGGGAGTCCAGCCTGGTCAGTGCCAGCACATCCCCAACCATGGGAAAAATGACTCAGTCTCCTACTGGTGGGTCATTCATGTCAACTTTATGAATCGTGATGGGCAGATCTTCCCCAGCTTTTCTTAGCCTCTCTTTCACGTTTCTGAGTTATTTCTGTTAAACACTTAGTTTGTTTTCCATTTTATATTCATTTGTTTTTGAAAACAAATTCCAAAAAGTGAAGTTAGAAGAATCAGTAAAACAATATACACATTGACTATAACTATAAACAGAAAGAACAAAAAACCAAAACAACAATTAAAAAAATCCTGAATTCTTCATAATTATAATGACCTGTTTTAATCCTAAAGAAGAAAGGAGAAAATATAGCTCCTTTAGATTCGGTGAATCCCAGGAAGACTTGTATAAACAGATGCAATGTGAAGTAAACAGAACCAAGGGACCAATGTATACTATAGTAACAACACTGTAGAAACAAACAACTTTGAGACACTTAAGAACTCTGATTAGTGCAATGACCCAGAAGACTGATGATGAAGCATTCTACCTATCTCCTGAGACAAAGGTGGTGGACTCAGGATGCAGAATGAGATGAAGACAATAATGACCATGATACCAACTACTGCTGCTACTACTACTACTACTACTACTACTACTACTACTACTACTACTAGTAACTCATATTTACCTAGTTCTTTAAGGCTTGCAAAGTGCTTTACAAATATTATCTCATTTGATCCTTAGAGCAACCCTGGTGGGGAGCTACTATTATTATTTGCCATATTTTTTTCTGGACAGGGCCAATGTGGGAATATGTTTTGCTTGACTATGTATATTTGTTACAAAGTTTTTGGTTTTGTCTTTAATAGGAATGGAGCACGGCAGAGAAAAACCAATTTCTGTTGATTGAAAACACAAAATTTAATAAAAGTTTAAAAAAGAAAAAGAGCATGTCCCTCCCTTCCTTCTTTGCAGCAGTGAGGAACTGTGAGTGTGGAACATTACATATATGGCACAGTTAAACTCAGTGTGTTGGTTTTGCTGAACTTCTTTTTCCCTTTTTTTTTTCTTATTCTTAGGTATGGGAGATGTCTCTTTGGGTAGAAGAGGATTATATGTGGAAAGGAAGGTGATGTAAAAGCAAAACGTGTAAAGAAAAAAATGTAAGAAAATAGTGATTAAGAATTAGGAATGTTCAAAATAAATATGGACTTAGAGAGCTCTAAAATAGAAGGAATGTTTCTAATTAGCCACATAAATCCCCTGATGTCATACAAAATATTTCTTCACATCTTGATCAATCAATAAGCATTTAATTTGTTTATTAAGCATTTAATATGTCCCAAGTGCTGTATTAAATACTGAGAATACAAAAAAAAAAAAATACCAGGGCTGGGGAACCTGTGGCCTCCAGGCCACATGTGGCCTTCTAGGTCCTCAAGTGTGGCCCTTTGACTGAATCCAAACTTCACAGAACAAATCCCCTTAATAAAAGAATTTGTTCTGTAAAACTTAGACTCAGTCAAAAGGCTGCACCCGAGGACCTAGAAGGCCACATGTGGCCTCAAAGTCACAGGTTTCCCAGCCCTGGAACAGTTCCTGCCCTCAAGAAGGTTACATTCTAACGAGGGACAAAATGTGTCCTTAAATAAGTCCATATGAGATACATATGGTAACCTTGGAATGGAAGGTTCTAGTAGTGCTTCTCTGGCTTAAAATGTTACCAGAATCTTAGAATTCCATCTCATTTACCCATTCAGCAAACATTTACTGAAAACCTACTATGTGCAAGGCAGCACCACGGAGCTACAAGGAAGAATAAGATGCCTTCCCTCAAAGTGCCTGTGTTCTAACAGGGGAGCCTAAGCAGGCACCATGGACCACTCTAGTACAAGGCAGAGGCCCAGTGGAATATAGTAAAAAAAAAAATGGATACAGTGTGTAGTGAGATAGGAGGAGGGGTGATTTCATCTGTCTGGGGGAGCAAGGAAGGCTTCATGAAGGGGTTAATGTTTGACCAGGACCTTGAAGGATGGATAGAAATTGACCAAAGAGCTGGGAAGATGATGGGCACACGTTCTTTGCAGAGGAAATGTCCTAAGCCAGGTGATGAAGATGGGCAGATGACATGCATTCTAAGAATAGCAAGTCATCCAGATTGGCAGTAGATAGAGTAGGAAAGAAAAGGCAGCAGTCATTTTAAAAAAATCTTTTAAGGAAACCCTTTGCGCACCATTTTGGATGTCTTACTTTGTAATGTTGGACAGTCACTTTGCCTCTCCAGGCCTCAGCTTTCTCATCTGTCAAAGAAGGGGGAAGTTTGGCCTCAGTGGCCCCAGAGTCTTTTCCAGACCTAGATCTAGGATTCAATTATTTAAAATGGAGGGAGGAGAGGGAGCACCGGACTCCAGAATCACTGAGGTCCCTGCCCACTCTCCATCCTACGTGCCCATGAATACAGGAGTCTTGTCCTTTGGAGGAGTGAATGGTTTGCTTCAAGAGTTTGTTCTTTGAGTTAACTCCTGACATGAGATCAAATCGTATTACAGTTTGAAAGCTCAACCCGTTCCCAGGCCGCAGAGTATTTTAGGACTTGGAATAAAGCACACACTCACACATCTGTCCCTTTAGGACCGTTTAGACTGCCACTGTAATTGTTCAGTGACCACAGTTGTTGCAACTTTGACACAAGAATGACCACAGCTCTAGGTCAGGTTTCACCCAGAAATGAAGACACATTAAAAAAAAAGAAAAAGAAGCACGTGTGCGGGCATGTGCACACACAGAGGCTGCCCAGGGAAGAGACAGAAAAAATACCATCTATCTCAGCATTGCATAAGTTTTCCAATGAAAGCCATACTCTAATTATTATTATTACCATCATCATCATCATTTCTCACCTTGATGAACATGAAAAATCATTCCATCTCAGCATTTAAATAATAAAAAGCTTTTAGAAATTAATTATATTATTTTAAATGGGCAAAAATCAAATCAAACAGCCAGTTACTAATGAGCTCAATGGAATGTTTATCAAAGGTTATACTTTACTATAAATAAATACTTCTGAAACGAAACACTGGGAGATGAGAAACAAAATTTAATTACATCAAGACGATCTATTCACATATTAGCTTCAACATTGGTTGTGGGCTGGTAAATTCTGTAAACACATCCATAAAATCAGCTGCCATTGTAGAAAATCAAGTCAGGTTTTAGCTACTAAATGGATGAAGCCATTTGAAGAGGTATTGTCAAGGCAAGACAAAGTAATGAGAGTGCCATGCTCTCTCATAGAAACTGCATTATCTGAAAGGAAGGAGATCTGCCACAGAATCCAGAGCACAGCATTTCAGAGCAGGAAAGGGCCTCAATGGAGTTCTAGAACAACCTAGGCCTAAACAAGAATTCCCTTCATGAGCTACTGACAGGAAACTCACTACCTCCGAAGAGGGCCATTCCACTTTGGGGCAGCAAAGATTTCTCTTCCTTAACTTTGGTTCCCAAATCTTCTTCTCTGCCATTTCTAAATGTTGCTGCTGTTGCTTCCGTGTGGGGCCAAGAAGAATAAGTCTAAATCCTCTTCCAAAACCATCAGATACTTGAAGACCAATCTCACATTTCCCCTAAAATGCCTCTCCTTTAAATTGAACATTCTCGTTCCTTCAGCTGACCCCAATATGGTATGAACCTCATATGTCCATAGGATTCTTGGATAGCCCTTCACCATTCTGGTCACCCTGCTCTGGACACTCTCAAATTTAGTATTGTCTTTCCTAAAATGTGGCATGCAGAATTGAACCCAATACTCCATCTGTGACTAGACAAAACAGAATATATTATACTATAGCCTTATTCCTGGATGTTTACCTCTCTTAATGGGACCTAAGATCATATTTGCTTTCTTAGCTATAAGAATCATACTATTAACTTATATTGAACATGTAGCCCACCAAAACCTCAAGATCTTTTTTGGAGAAATTGTTGTTTAGCCATGTCTCTCCTATCTTATATTTGTAAAATTGTTTTTTAAACCCAAGTGTAACTTTAAATTTATTTCTACTAAATTTTGTCTTGTTTGATTCTAATCAGTGCTCTAGCCTGTCAGTATCTTTTTCAATCTTAGCTCTATCATCCAATTTATTGGCTATCCCTCCCTGTTTTGTGTCATTTGGGTACACCAACTAACTGAAAAGTGGTTTCTTCTGACAATAATGTTAGAGACCCCTCAAACCAGAGAATTTGGAAATAACATTCTAAATAGCAAAAGCAGTATATTAGCACCAGAATGAAAGGAAACCCAATATGTATAAGACGTGTCATAGTCTTTTATCAAAGGCTCCATGGCTGGGTTCTTCTGTGAAAGTAGGAGGTACCCCTATCACGTAATACACCTAAAGTTTTAACAGAAATACTGGAATTGAAACATCTATATGGGTACTGTCCTCTTCAGAGCCTGCATCACATTCTTTTGGTTATCCCAGACTGTAAAAATTCTTCAACCTTCGAGGGTGGATTTTTGAGAATGGCCAAAAAAATGGAAACGATTCTGATGGATAAGATAATTAATCACTTTCAGTGGGGTTTTGTTGCCTAACATAGGGTCGGTTTTCATAACGGTACCATAGACAGTTGAGAAATATATAACTTCCTTTCTATTCCCTTTCAGTAATTGCCAGATAGCCACCATCTCAAAATTTTCTAAAGTTCTAGCATATTGTTAATGTCTTTCTTGTCTAGTCTTTTTTAGATTTACCCTGGTCTGAAAGAGGGGTCTCTTTCTTAGTCAATGCTGGCAAAATTATTGCCAGAGTCCTCCTTAATAAGCTCATTCTTCACCTGGAAAATAGTCATCTACCTCAGAGCCAATGTGGCTTCAGAAAGGGCTGAAGAACAATTGATATGGTGTTTGCTGCCCGACAACTCCAGGAGAAATGCCAGGAGCAGAACAGAGGTCTATACACAATGTTCATCAATCTGATACTGTCAGTTGTGAGGGCTTGTAGAAAATTATGTCAAAATTTTGTTGCCAAGAGAAGTTAATCAGTATTATACATCAGTTTCATGATGGAATGCTTGCCCAGGGTTCTGGATAACGAATAATACTCTCACTCTTTTCTAGTCACCAATGAAGTGAAGCTACCACACTGATGGTAAATTATTTAACTTAAAAAGAGTACAAGCCAAGACTAAACTGAAGAGAGAGTTGGTGCATGATTTTTTATTGACAGATGATTGTGTGTTCAATGCAGCCTCTGAGGCTGACATACAACAAAGTATGGATCAATTCTCTGCTACTTGTGCTAATTTTGGCCTAATAATTAACACCCAGAAAACAGAGGTTCTCCACCAACCAGCAACTGACCATCCGTACACGGAACCATCAATTACAGCAAATGGAGAAGTTTTGAATGCTACGGATAAGTTCATTTACTTTGGAAGTATACTTCCCAGCGACGTACACACGAATGATGAGGCTGGCACATGCATTGCCAGAGCTAGCTCAATATTTGGGAGGCTCCACAGGAAAGCATGGGAGAAAAGAGGTATTAGATTGCCTACCAAACTGAAGGTCTGCAGAGCCATTGTGATGACCTTGTCGTTGTATGTCTGTAAAACTTGAACAGCCGATTAGAGCCAGGCCAGGAAACTGAGTCACTTCCATTTGAATTGTCTTAGGAAGATTCTGAAGATCACCTGGCAAGATAAGGTACAGGACACTGAGGGCCTTTCTCTAGCTGAATGCCAAGCCTTCAAACTCTACTGCAGAGAGCGCACCTCCAATGTGCTGGCTGTAGATCACACAGCAGTATGGGTCAGAAGTAGTATATGAATCCATTCTTCCTGGCTTCAAAGACAGCTCTTTCCAGGACAGCAAGCTGCCTTTCCTACTCTTTGAACAAGTCCCTTAGTTACGGCTCTTTGATATACTCTTATGCCCCTCCCTTCTGTCCCGTGTCCTTCCAATCTGTAATTATGCTGCATCCTGAGCCAACGTTACCCATGTCCTAGAAGAATTTTCTCACTCCCCCAAGATTTTTCTCTCTGCGGGGCTATGACATTAGCAA
This sequence comes from Phascolarctos cinereus, assembly GCF_003287225.1. Classification (NCBI taxonomy): domain Eukaryota; kingdom Metazoa; phylum Chordata; class Mammalia; order Diprotodontia; family Phascolarctidae; genus Phascolarctos; species Phascolarctos cinereus. Next base: position 464,472,843 of record NW_027555958.1, read on the forward strand.
AAATGAGGGTTTGTGCTGAACACAAAACAAAAGTATTGTCAATGTTCCAGCAAAAGAAAAAAGCCTCCCAAAACTTATATTTCATAATCTTGATTAAAACAAAAACCACTGAGCATTAGAACGTAACTTCTGGGAACTCCAGCTACAGAAGCACAGAATGTTGGCACCAAAAAAGAAATCAGGGATCACACAGGCTGGCATTTCCCAAACTAGGCTAGGCTAGCTTTAGAACTTTTTAAAATTTTTTTGCTTTCTGAAAAATTTTATTGCTATATTTGGGTTTTTTATTACAATATTTACAGATGACTCTCACTCCATGAGAGGTCTCTTCTAACAAAGTAAAACAGTTCAGTAAAACTAAAATATTGTGACCTCATCGGAAAGTGCATTCAGATTTCACATCTGAAACCCTTTTCTTTTTTTAAATGACCAGAAATCTATTTCCTCTTCCTATCATCCCCACCCCATAAAAGAGAGAGAGACAGAGAGACAGGACAGAGACAGAGAGACAGAGAGAGAAATTCCTTAGAACAAATACGTAGTCAATCATGGGCAGCTAGTTGCATAGTGGGTAGAACGCCAGGCCTGGAGTCAGGAAGACCTGAGTTCAAATATGACCTCAGATGCTTACTAGCTATGTGACCCAGGGCAAGTCACTGAACCTTGTTTGCCTCAGTTTTCTCATCTGTAAAATGAACCACTTCAGCATCTCTGCCAAGAAAACCCCAAGTTGAGTCACAAAGGCTCACACATGACTGAAAATACTGAACAGCAACAATATGGTCAAGCCAAACAAATTTCCTCAGTGGCTGTATCTAAAAATACATACCTCATGTATGCATCTGTTTGTGTGTATAACATTTGTAAGCTTGAAATATGCTGAAAGAATATGTATGTGCTAGTCTGGGAAGTCTGGGCGGATGGGGAGATGAAATATCCCAGGACAAAAGATGATCAGAGAACATTAAGTGTATATTAATACCAAAAAATGATAACCCATAGGTATTTGCAGAGCTATATAGAGATCTAGTTTCCTATTTAACATTTTAGGGAGGAAGATTGGAGGCATTATGGTACGATGGAAAGACTGTGGTTTTGGAATCAGAGAATTTGGATTTGAATCCTAGCTCTGTCACTTACTCTCTGTGTAACACTGGGCAAGTCACTTAACCTCTGTATGCCTCAGTTTCCTCCTCTGTAAAATGGGGGGGTGGACTAGATGGCTTCTGAGGTCCCCTCTAGCTCAAGGTCTTCGATCCAATGATCTCTACTGCTAGCACCAAAAACTTTCCATAAAGTCACAATTTAAAAACAAACATCGGGGGCCGCTACGTGGCGCAGTGGATAGAGTACTGGCCCTGGATTCAGAAGGACCTGAGTTCAAATCCGGCCTCAGACACATAACACTTACTAGCTGTGTGACCCTAGGCAAGTCACTTAACCCCACTGCGTAGCCAAAAACAAAACAAATGAAAAAAAAAATCAAGACAAAATGCCAGGAAGACCTAGGTTCAAGTGCTGCTTCTGGCACATATTATCCAAGTATCCCTAGGCAAGTCACTTAACCTCTCAATGTTCCAGACATCTCTCTATGTCTAAGGTACACAGAAGGTGCTGGTCTATTCTGGGAGGGGAAAGTTCCTAACCCTCTCTATACCCATGAAATCAAAGGTCTAGTCAAAATCTATTTCTTGACAGTTTCTTTTTAATATGTGGCCAAAACATTCCAGGAGAATGCCCTGAGACCGGAGAATGCCTGAAGAAGTTATGGAATGGGAATGTCATGGAAAATGACTGCTGCATAAGAAACAGAAAATGGGGGCTTCCAAGAAACCCAGGAAGATGTGGATGAAGGAAGCAGAATCAGGAGAACAGTAGATGCAATGACTGCAGGAATATAAGAAAGGCAAATGGACTCTGATTGATTAATTAATTAGTTAATTGTATAATGACAAAACTCCATCCCAGAGGATTGGTAATGAAGCCTACCTCCCTCCTCTTCACAAAGAGGATGGGGGAACAATAGAGGTAGAATAATAATACTTCTGTAGCGCTTGGAGGTTTGCAAAGTGCTCTATAGATATGATCCCACTTGATCCTCACAGCAACCCTGGAAAGGAAGTGCTATTATTATCCTTATTTTACAGATGAAGAAACTGAGACTCAGGTCAGAGAGACCATTAGCTTTGGAGTCAGAGGGCCTGGGTTCAGATTCTATCTTTGCCTCTTCCTGCCTGGGTGACTTTGGGTAAGTCTCTTTACCTCACTGGGTCTGAGTTTCCCAAGCTTCCTGAGTAAAGATAAAGTGATAAGACTAGGTGGTCTCTAAGATATTTCCCAGCTCTAAATCTATGAGAGACTCTATTCACTACATTCCCCTGATGGAACTAGGAGGGGTCCTGGAAGGAAGGAAGCCTTTACATAGTCACCTTCTTGCATAGGTGTTACCATTTATATAGGCACCTACTATGTGCCAGGCATTGTGCTCAAACCTTTACAAATACTATCTCACTTGCTCCTCACAACCATCCTGCAAGGAGAATGGTATCATTATCCCCACTTTACAGATGAGGAAACTGAGGAAAAAAGTGGTTAAACTGACTTGCCCAGGATCACACAGCTAGTGTTTCTAAGGGGAAAAGATATTATTGATCCCCTCTTACAGGCACAAGGCAGTTAGGTGGTATAATGAATAGAGTCCTGGGTCTGGAGTCAGGAAGACCTGAATTCAAATCTTGCTTCCGACACTAACTAGCTGTGTGATCCTGGCAAGTCACTTAACTTCTGCTTGCCTCAGTTTCCTCATTTGCACAATAGGTATAATAGCACCCATCTCCCAGGGTTGTTGTAATGGTCAAAAGAGATAATAATTATAAAATGCTTTAGCACAGTGCCTGGCACATGGTAAGCACTACACACACACACACACACACACACACACACACACACACACACACACATACACATATATGTTATGTTAATGTGAGCTATTATTATTATTCTTAGGAAAAGATGGCAAGCAGTGTCAGCTAAGACTGGAATCGGAAGATTTCAAAGGGCTCCTCCACCTCCAATGCCACAATGCTTCTGTCTTCTTTTATACTACAGATTGAACAAAGGGGAAAGCCTGAGAAAAGAGAGCACACAGGAGTAGCTGAAGCTCCATGTAATCTCTTCCAGAACTCTGCCCATGGATTCCAAAGCCGCCACATAACGTCCTGGCTATTTCAGTCTTGGACAACTCCCAAGGGGCTACTGACGATCATATCAGATTGAAGACCTGGAGTGTGGAGTGGACCACATGGAGACAAACAAGCTCGTTTTCACTTATGACTCAAACCGGATTTCTTTCTCATCAACTGGACAGAAATGTCATGCATTTGACTGGGGCTGCCCTCTAAGAGCCAAGGACAAAGGTAAGAGAACCAGGCCTGGTCAAGGAGGGAACTTCTAAAAAAATACAGATGCCCTAGGAAAGCACATCTAACCCTAGCATGTGAACGCCGGGCACAGGGAGGAAACTTAATCAGTTCTTCGTGAGTGATTGAGCAAATGAATGAATGAATGAATGAATGAATGAATGAATGAATGAATGAATGAAGAGCAGGATCTCAGCCTTGGAAAAGACCTCGGGTCCAAATAGCCTAACTTCTACCTGAATGAGAATCCCCTCTCCAACATACCTGGCAACTGGGCATCCAGTCTTTCCATGACACCCTCTACTGATGCAGTTCATAATACTTTAGGATACTATAGACTTCAGCTCTATTTTGCAGGTAAGTGGTGCAGCAGATTGAACACTGGGTCTGAAGTTTTATGAAGACCTGGGTTCAAATCCAGCCTCAGACATTCCCTAGGCAAGCCACTTAACTGCTGCCTACCTCAGTTTTCCTGTCTGTAAAATTGTGATAATAATAACTAACTCTCAAGTTAGGTGTTATTAGCTGTAGTGAGGATAAAATGAGATAATATTTGTAAAGTGCCTTGTAAACCTTAAAGAACAATTAAATATTAGCTCTTAGTATTAGGAAGAATGAATGAATTAATAAAAATGTTGTTAAACATTAAATATGTGCTAAGCACTAGAGATAAAAACAGAAAAACTGAGCTAGTCCTTACTCATTGTTATCATCATCATCATCATCTATAGCATTCATATGTCACTTTAAGGTTTGCAAAAAGTTTGATATGCTGACTCATTTGATCTCACAGAATTCACATTTAAAAGGAGGGGCATACATAAAAGAAAGTTGAGTTGCAGGGCAAATGGAAAGTAATTATAAGGAGATAGCTAGATAGACAGCTACATATATGCATATGTGCCTACACACAGAAAGAATGCTAATTCCTCTTTAAGTGTGTTTAGAGATATCTTGACATCCCTATATTTCAGGCTGCCTCATTTCCTGTCTATGTATTCATGAATGATCTATTATTTCATCAGAACAGGGGGTTCCAGGCGTGAGAACTCCTTCCAGCAATGCATCCCTGTTGATCACAGCCATCTTAAGATTAAACAGATAAATCCAAGAGAGCTATCCCAAGGCATGTAAAGATAAGTGACTTGTCCAGAGTAATGTCCCCGATAAGCATCAGAGGGCAAGGGTGGACAGTGACATTCCTGACTCAGAGGTCTGTAGTCTACCATTGATAGTGGAGTTTCTTGACCTAGGCACCACAAATTTGTGGTGTGATTTACACATCTTACTAATTGTGTTTTAATTTAATTGGTCTCCTTGATGGTCCTATGTATTTGGCTAACGGTATGATTCAGAAACAGAGTCCCAAGACTTCCCTAGACTGCCAAAGGATCCACGACCCCCCAAAAGGTGAAGAACTCACATGTAGGTCTTGTTTCCTTTATACAATTGCTATTGATCCACAGCAATCACCTCCTAATAGGGCTCCAGGACTCTGGTCTCTTTCCTCCAATCATCCCTCACCCTGCTCTTCCTAACATACAGTGCTAACTATGACAGGATTCCTGGACTTAAAAATCTGCAAGGGTTCACACTGCTTGATAAATAAAGAGCAGATGCCTTACCCTAGCATTCAAGGCTCTTCATACTCTGGCTCTAACCAGCCTTTCCAGTCGTATCTTCCATTTCTTCCATTTTAATACTACAATGCAGCCAGACTCAAACATTCATGATCCTTTGCACCAAGAATGCCCTTTCTCTGCCTTTACCTAGCAGTGCAGGAGCCAGTTTTAGAGATAATTATTAAATTTTCAGCATGAGCATTTACACCTCAGAAATCAGCAATGCTACAAACAGGACTTGATTTATTGTTTTGTTATTTGTCAAGACCTAGAAAGTGATAGACGAAATGTTAATAATGCAGGTGAAACTGAACAGTGTGTCCTGTGTACATTTTTTGCAAAAAAATTTAAACATTTATTGGTTGTTAAACATTTATCATCACACGTCTGCCTCTACCTGTCAAAATTCTATCCATTACCTCAGACCCAGCCCAGATACTACATCCTCCTTGAAGCCTTCTTTGTTCTTCCTAAGGTGAAAGGGATCTCTCCCTCCTCTGGGTTCCCAGGGCACTTTGGCTTCACTTTTCTCAAACCTGCTGTGGTACTTGTGACATTTTATTCTCTGTGTTCATTGAATCACAGGGTTTAGAGGAAGAAAGGAAGTTAGAGGTAATCTATTGCAATCCTCTATTTTTATTTTATTTTATTTTTTAGAAAACTAAAACCCAGAGTGACTGAAGAGACTATCCCAAGGTCAGACAAACGCACACACACACACACACACACACACACACACACACACACAGAGATTAAATAAGTAGCAACATGGTTGTTCAAAAGCCACCAAACTTTCTCCAAATCTAGTATGATTTCAGCTATACCCTCCTCCCCATTATTTCTTACCATGTCTTACCTTCTCTGACTATTTTGTAATAATATTAAAATGCCCTCACAAGAAAGGAGGAAATGATTGATAGACATGCTTAAAGCACATGATTAATTGGTCAAAAATCCACAGAAATACTTTGGAACATTTTACCGAGCAAAAATGAAGGCTAAAAACAGGTTTGCACCATTAGATTTTCTAAATGTAATCCAAAACAGCTTACTTTGTAGAGGGAGCCCATCAAATACGTAAGATCCAGGAATAGAATCAAAAAGCCTTCCATGGGTGGTATCCATACAATCTCAGCCAACACAATGTTATCAAAGAGGCATTGAACAAATGGCTACATTGTACAAATTCGCTTGTCCAAACACTTTATGAAAGCAATTCAGGACTAAGCTATTGCACAAGGAGTCCTGACTTAATAATTGATGTGGCTTAAGCACAGAAATTGTGCAACATATCAACTCAGGGTATAAAAATTTCACACCTAGGAAAACACAACCTGATGGCTGTTACTACAGATCAGAGGATTACTACTTTTAATCGCATAAATCTCCGTACTACAAATAAGACCTCAAAACATCCCTGAGAACTAAGTCATTGAACTATATTGGAATTAGACCATTATCGTAGAACAAACTGTTGTTGCCCACAATGTCCACTGTCAAATGTTGAGTAGAGGTCAAGGAGGGTGAGGAAGCAGACTACACTATTAGAACTGGGGATAATAAAAGATCTTTGGTGACTTTGGAGGATCAGTTTTTGTTGAGTGATAAATTTGGAAGCCACATTGGAGGGATTTTAGAAGCACTGAATGTAGATGGCTTTTTCAAGAAGCTTGTCTGAGAAATGAAAGAGAGATATAGGATGATAGTTCTCAAGAATGATGGAATTTAAGAATTTTATTTTTAGGGATGGAAAAGACTTGAGAATGTTCATAGGAAGCAAAGAAAGAGTGAGTAGATATGGAGAAATTGAAGAATTAGAGGAAAGGACAGTGGGAGTAATTGACCCAGGACCATTTTGATCTGAACTCCACTGATACACACACACACACACACACACACACACACACACACACACACACATACACAGAGTCTCATTCTTCTGTACATATAGACATACGTATATGTGATGTGTAAATATGAAGACAGAGGAAGCTAGTTGGTGCAGAGGATAGATCACCATCCCTAGAGTCAGGAGGACTTGAGTTCAAATCATGCCCCAGATGCTTACTAGCTGTGTGACCCTGGGCAAGTCATTTAACCCCGACTGGAAAAAAAAAAGTATATGAAGACAGAATACTTTACAACTTACAAAGCCCTTACAAAGTTTAAAATAGACTATCTCATTTGGTCCTCATAATTACCCTCTGACATTATCAAGACAGGTGCTACTGTACCATTTTACATGTAAGTAAACTGAGACTGAAGTGACTAGGCCAATGTCATATGGTAAGTGGTACAGGTAGGATTCTAAATGATCTATACGTTCCTTGTTATCTGCCACAATGCCTTATCTATAACAGGTGACTTGCCCAATCACATACTTTCTGAGTTGGACTGCACCTTCATGGCCCCTTTTCCAGCCATGCCTGACTAAAGATTCCTACTACCACACAATTAACAAGTGGTTACCCAGGCTCTGCTTAAAGACCACTGAGAGGCAGCCCACTGCCACCTTTGGAGAGCTCTTGCTTTTAGGAAGTTTGTCCTGAAAGCTCTAATGTTGCTTTTTACCACTTCCTTTCATCACTCAGGGGTCCACCCTCTAGGGTCAAACAGAAGAAATTGAATCCATCCTCCAGGCAGATCTTCAAATACTTGAAGGCAGATTTCATGTCCTCCCTTCTCTAAATTAAATACAAATATTTTATAAACATTACTGGTGCTCTATAAATGGGAGTTTCTTGACTCTTCTCCTTATTTTTTTTGTGAAACTTGTGGCTAGTCACTTTCCCTCTCTGATTCCATTTCATAGAATCATAGATTCAGATCTGGGAGGGCCTTTGAATCCACTTTATAGATGAGGAAACTAAGGCAATAATTATAATGATAACGATAATGATAATAAACTAACATTTGTATAGTACCTACTATGGGCCAGGAACTGTGTGCTAAGCACTTTACAATTATTATCTGTTATCCTGTTTGAAATAGTACTGGGAGAGTGAGTAGAAGACAAAAACATGCCATATCCTTAATGACATAGAAATTTATCAAACATACTGTAATTTTTAGTGCCTCACTTTGAATTACTGTGTATTTGTTTTATAAATACATGTGTACATATGTATACATATATATATATACATATATGCGTAATATGTGTATCCCTTTATGTTTGCAGATTGCTTTACTTAAATTATCTTATTTGGTCCTCATAATAACCTTGAGAGGCCGGTGCTATTATTAAACTTATTTTACAGTTAGGGCAACTGAGGCAAGCAGAGGTTAAGTGATTTGCCCAGAGTGACATAGCTAGTGTCCAGCATGTTGTTGATATCGTTTGGACATTTTTCGGTCACGTACAACTTTTCATGACCCCATTTGGAGTTTTCTTAACAAAGACACTGAATTGATTTGCCATTTCCTTCTCCAGGTTATTTGACAGATGAGGAAAGTGAGACAATTAGGGTGAAGTGACTTGCCCAGGGTCACATAGCTACTAAGTGTCTGAGGCCAGATTTGAACTCAAGAAGATGAGTCTTCCCAACTTCAGGTCCAAGCTCTATCCATTGTACTTGGCTGTCCAAAGCAGGAAATAAAAGCAGATCTTTATGTCTCCAGTTCCAAGGATCTAACCACTGTACCACCTAGCTACTTCTATTTTACATTTTGTACCAACATATTTATGTGCTTGTTTTTTCTCCATTAGAATCTCCAGTAAGTTCCTTGAAGGCATGGACTGTTGTTTCTTTCTTTCTATTCTTTTTTGTCTGTGTATTCCCAGTGCTTGGCACATAGTAGGGGCTTAAGGAATGTTGGTTAGAGCAATTCAAAGCTACTGCATAGCATTCTGAAGGAATCTCTCCAGATTGTTGTTTACTTGCATTACAATATTTAAGAGAACATTCTCTTGGCTTGTAAAGTCTTACAAGTCAGACAATAGCTGTGTTTGGGTCTCTGGACTTTGTCAGTTTATAGGGGCCAGTGGGTTTGCCTTTATGATTCACATAAGGCCCATTGTTAATAGAGCTAAACCATGCTTCCCCCTCAACCTCCAGCAGGGTGTTCTGCGCATTTAATAAATGTTTGTTGAACTGAATTGAGGATTTCCAAAAATGTAAGGGTCTTTGACCACCATTAGGGGAGGGAAGAAATAGTGTGGGTGAGTGGGCTTCCCTGGGTCACTGAGGCTTCTTTTTAATTTGGAGAATGAACACTAATTTGGAAGAATCCTTTTTGTAATCTCTCTATCAACAGTCAATGCCATGTTCATAAATAGAGCCCTGTGTTTCATAGGCTGTCCCAGCACAGCAACAGGCTGCGTTCCCAGGCTGAATTCCTAACTTTAAATGACTGTAATCTCCAGTTGGTGGGCTTCAAGTTTCTACACCCTCCAGGTTGGTCAAGTCCATGCTGTAAATCACAGCTAGCCAGGAAAGTGTCTCACCAGCTGGAGAGGGGGAAGAAGCATGGAAAGAAAACTTTCAGATGCAAAAGTGGCTTTTTCTAAGAAAGATGAATTCACAAGCAAACATGCAGTGGGTCCTCTGAATGTTATTTACTTACATGACTTTAAAAACAATTAAGACATTTGGGGCAAACATTAAACCACAGATAAATGTGGATTCTCTTCCAGACCATCTATCATCCAAAGCTTTTTGTTCCCTCATCTTCCACCCAGGAAGATGAATGTTTCAGACCTACAGTGACATATTTCCTTTCTGTCCGGTTCCTTACGATGCATTTCAACGTGCTTATTGAAATTTCCTGTGGTGCAATATTTTAGCAAGATTCCACAAATAGATTTCACTTTCAAGGTGTAAATACTGGAGCAAAGGACTGGCTGTGGATTTTTTTCTTCCTGGGCAAATGCTTCTCCAAGCCAGAAGTCACCTATATAAACATTTCCCATCTGGATGGAAACAAGATTAGCAAGAGAATAGAGGCAGGGTTGTAGTTTTCCCCCAAGTAATTAAAACATTAAGAACTGAATATGGGAAAAAGGAAGGGGGCCCCAGGTGCTGGCTCTTTGGCAGGGTTCTGCATGCATACGCCACTACCTGCTAAGAACCCATTGTCATCTTTAAGACCCTCATGTTCAAAGATTGCCAAGTTCCTAACAAAAGAAAAGTAGAGCTTATCAGCAGGAATAAAGAGTCTGTGAATCCCAGAAGCTCCGAGAGAGGAAGGGACCTTAGCAGTCTTCTGGATCAACCTTCCGCCCAATGCAAGTAACTATTCATTCTACAGGTCACACCCCATCCCCCACTAAAGAGCATCATTTATATTCAATGACCTACAAATCAGAATGAAATTAAGACTGTTCCTGAAAGTCATCTAAACCTCAAACAAAGGCAAAATCTTCTGGAAAAAATGTCTTGGGAGAGGATATATGAAATTCAATGAGCATTTCTGAAATACCTACTATGTGCGGTGGGTTCTGGGAAAAAAAGAAAAAATATGTCACTTGCCCTCTGTGCGCTTACATACAACTGTAGGAAAACACCAAGTACAAAGAAAATTCAATTGCAGTCTCTTGTTGTAGTCTTAATTGGGGGGGGGGATGTTTGAGCATTAATTACTCTTCATCTAGTCCTGTCTAGACATTTAGAGATGGCCAGATGAGTTTGAGAAGTTAGGATCAGGCATCTGACAATACAGGTAATTAAATGGGGTGAGGAAGGCCGCTGAAGTATGTATGAAGTGCCTAATATATGCTAGATGCCAGGAATCCAATGACAAAAATGAAACTTTTTTAATCCAGTGACAAAAATCTCTGCCCTCAAGGAGAATATATTCTACTATGGGTAAAACTAAGCAGACTCAGATAAGTCTATACACAGGAAACAAAAAGTAATTGGCCGGGGTGGGGGGAGAGGACTAACAAAGGGGGAACCAGGATTTCAGGCTTATTTAAATAAATATTGAGGATTTTATGGTTCTTTTTTTAGAAAATAAAAATCACTTAAAATTGATTTTTTAAAAGTTCTATCCGATGTAATTGGGGAAAAAATATAAAATATTATATATAAAAAAGTTCCATCTGAGCTCACCAGGGACTTGGTAATCTTACAATATGCTCTACTTTGGATTGCTCTTCAGCTGTGCTGGGGATCTGGGTGGGCTGACCCAGTCGATTTAACGTTCAGCATTGAATGTTTCCTCTTTCCAGATTCAGATCAACTCTTTGCCCTATTTATTCTGTTAAAGGTACTATCATGACACACTACAAATATTGTAATGCACACGATTCTAAATGGGAGTGCTCGTCAGCATGTGGGGAAGAGATCGTGCTAAAAAATTTGGTTACAGTCATGCACAGTAGGAATGTTTTCTAAATGAAAAGAGACAAGTTTGAAAAGAATTCATGAGTTTAGTCCACACATGGACAAACAGCCTACAAAATTTTATTCTGAAAAACAAACAAAGCCTACTTTGCATTCCAGGAGAACAAGAGAGCATACAAAAGGGTGAATTCCTCAACTTGTGCACTGCTAATATTTTTTAAAAGGCCAAAACAATAAAACAGAAAATAAAATTAAACAATATCCAGAAGCCATACGTTTCAACCCCACCCAATTTCTGTAACAACCTTTCAAGAGAGACTAGCAAAAAGGGAATGAGAGGGAATGACCACAAAAGGAAATGGAAATACATTTTAAGGAAAATGAAGGAACATGATGAAATTAAGTTAAAATGTATCTATTTTTTTAAATATCAGGCATTAGAATCATAGGTTCATAGGTTTAGAGCTGAAAGGACCCTATGATTCCAAGCTCTTCTTTTAACAGATATGGAAATTGAGGCCCAGAGAGGCAGTGACTTGCTCAAGATTACCTAAGTAGTTGTCTAGGTCAGGATTCAAATTCAAGTTCTCTGATTGCAAACCCAGCTCTCTTTCCAAGAATGTTATTCCGATTGGGGTATAGGAAAGTAAAAAATAACAACAACATAGACATTTCTATAGTTTATCATTTATATGGTGATTTAGTGTGCATCATATAATTTGATCCCAGATCAACTTCACACCCAAGGATGTGCTGATAAATGTTTAGCAATTAGGTCTCTGAAGGGGAAAATGTAAGTGACATACTTTTAAGTTTAATCGGCATTATTAATATTTTCTCCATCACTTTCTCAAGACTGGGCAATTAACAGAATAGTAAATCAAACACTGATTTCCAAGGTATAAATGCTGTCACTGATAATTTAACAATAGGTTCTCATTGAAAAGTTAATATTCAATTCTTGCTAGTATGAATGGGCTCCAGGGCATTCCTGCTAAATGGCCAAAGCCACAAACAGCATTTCCTGTTATAAAGATAGGGATCAGGCCTATAATTTCCCTGGCATAGAGATGTTTAATGAGGAAGCTCTCTCTACCAATGAAGGTTGGCATCTTCTCTCCAAGATACAGTCTTGGAAAAATCACCTATGGCACTTTTTCCCAATTTTCTCATTTTTCAAGTTATTGAAAGGTTAAATGACTCCCAGAGACATACAGTCTGGATTAGGGGCAGGACCCAAGAATTCTTGGCTTCAAAGGCAGCTTTCAGTTAAAACCATGACAGAATGAAAAATGCATAAAAATTCACAAAAGAAAATTTTAAGAATTCACTGAAAAGAAAAAAGAAAAAATTGGGACACTAATTCATTGTCAGTGGAATTGTGAACTGATTCAACATTTTGGAAAGCAATCTGGAATTATACCCAAAGAGTTATTAAACTGCCTGTACCTTTTGACCCAGCAATACCACTACTAGGTCTATTTCCAAAGATAATTGGGGGGGGAAAGGAAAAGAGCCTATGCATTCTAAAATGTTTACAGCAGCTCTCTTTGTGGTGGAAAAGAACTGGACATTGCAGAGATGCTTGTCAATTAGGGAATGGCCGAACAAGTTGTATTATATGATTGTGATGGAATGCTACTGTGTTTTAAGAAATGATGAACTCAATGATCTTAAAAAATGGAAAGACTTGCATAAAAGACTAAAATGAGTAGAACCAAGAGAACATTGTATACAGTAAGGCAATATTATTTTAAGAATGACTTTGAGCAAATAAGGAATTTGACCATTATAAATACCCACATTAACTATAAAGGAAATATGAAGAAAGACATTATCTGCATCCAGAGAAAGAACTGATAAATAGAAGTGTGCATAGAATAATTTTACAGATATATATATATATGTATGTGTGTGTGTGTGTGTGTGTGTGTGTGTGTGTGTATATATATATATATATATACCTATTTGTGCCTAATGGTGGCCATCTCAAGGGCCTGGGGGAGGGGGGAAGAAAGAAAAAAAAGAAATTTACATAATAACTTTGTTTTATATTTAGAAGGAATAGCAAGTTATGCATAGTAGATTTGCCATTTCATGTGCAATCATCTTTTTTTACTATACTGTTATGAAAATGCTTGTTTTATTCTATAAATTAAAAACAAAATAATTTTTTTAAAAGGATTGACTGTTTGTGTAATTAACTGTTTTATTTCCTGTGGTATTCACTGTTGTGGAGGTATACCAAAGTCCACAATTAAAGAAATATAGAGAGAGTCCTCTAATCAAACCTAGTCAAGCACCACGTTTCAAGTCTTGGAATCTTCCAAGAAGTGGAAGGCTCAGGGTTCAGAAAATCACTCAGTCCTGGAAAGGAGACTAGCAGTTTTTGACTTGAATGGGAAAGAGCATCTTCTCATGGTTGTGATCAAAGCATTCAGAAGGCATTACTAGTGGTAATTATTAGCTTTATGGGCTATGAGATTTCTTCTCAGCATCTACTTCTTTTTTAATTCCTTCAAGCTTTTTGGCCAAGTTTGGAATTTCATAGTTGTGGGCCAGATATAGCAGAAAGAAACCTAGATTTGGAGTCAGAGAACATGAGTTCAAGTGCAATCTGTGATGCTTACTACTTGTGTGACCCTGGGGAAGCCTTGATTGATCTGGGCCTCAGTTCCCACACCTATAAAATGGGGGGGGGTGTAAACTAGATGGCCTCTGAGGTCTCTCCCAGTTTTAAGTTCATCATAATCTGATAGGTATTATCAGGGGAGAAAATGTTATATAATCTATCAGAAATTCTTTGAGGTATTAGAAAGACCAGGCTTCCGATATTCCAGGAGCAGAAGTTCCGGAGTCAAGGCCTGACACCACTTATTCAGTCTGTGACCTTAGAAGAGTCTCTGAACCTTAACTCCTCTCCTCAGTGAAATAAAAACCCCTGAGCTATCTTCCCGCATAGGTTAGCTGGGAGGACCCAAGGAGGTGATTTAGACAAAACCCTTGGTAACCATGAGCTCTTATTCACTTGTTAAGAAATCATAAGGGCATCCAGGATCAGTTGGGTTCCAATTCTGTCTCTGCTGCTTACTACTTGTATGACCTTGTCCCTGGCTTTGTGAAGCTTTCAACCAAGCTGGAGGATGACACACACAATTGATATTCAGTCATCTGGCCAGTTAGGTGCTGCAATGCACAGGGTTGAGTCTAGAGTGGAGGGGGCTGAGGCGAAGGGGAGAAAGAACAAGCATTTATCAAGCACTTATTAACTGTGTGACCTTGGACCAGTCACTTAATCTCTGTTTCCTCACCTGTAAATAGGGGTGCTAATAACAGCATCTACCTAACAGGGTTGTGGAGAGGATCAAAGGAGTTAACACCTGTAAAGTATTTTGCAAACCCTAAACCACTATGTAAATGCTACTTTACTCAGTATATTAAAGACCTGAAGGAAAAAAAGCACTACGTGATGTAAGAAGGGGAAAATTCTCCTTACCAACAAGGGCAATCTGAAAAGGCTTTTTGGAGAAGGAGCTTTTGCATTGCTTTTTAAAAGCAATTCAACAGGCAGAGAAAACAAGGGTCTCACTTTTGGAGCAGTGTAAGGAGATATGAGAGTTGTCTTCAAGTCACTCAGAAGAACACTTATACTTCTATGCTTGGTGTCTGAAGGCAGGTAGAAGTTCTGGAGATGCAGATTTTACCTCATTGTAAGGTAAAATGTACTAACGGTTAGAGTTCTACAAAAACGGAATAGTCAGTTTCCAGAGGTGGTGAAGTCCCCAGTCACCACAGGTCTTCAAGAGTAGACCAAATGATTTGAGAGGGATGTTCGCAGAAGAATCAGTACTTGAGATGGAAAGTGTGCAATGCTAAGAATTTCACTCCCTCCTCTAACAAAGCAAGCAAGCAACAGAGTAAGTTAGGTATTGAGGACTTTTCCTATGACTTCATCAGAGTGTGGACAAGCCCGTAATAAATTTGAAGGCCTTTGGGTCATTGGATGAAAGGCAGAAAATGTCACACAAGAGACATTTTGTGATGTACTGAGAAAATCAAATCATTGTTCTTGGACATTTAAAACAGCAAGTTATTTTGTTAGGGACAGAATCAAGCAATGGGTCAAGCCATGGCCAAAACCAGTGGAGAAGGACTGCAGAGAGGAAGCCCTCTCTTTACCTCCTCACCTCACCCCACCCCTCATTCCTCACTGGCTAAGTGATGATCTTGTGAACTTGCAAAGGGCAGATTTAGAGTTCTCATTCTCATTAATAGCAGAGTCCCCAGGGCATTGGCTGGCTGATGGTGTCATCTGCATCAGGAACTGAAATATACACAGAGGACAAACTAGGCAATCTGAGGAAAGGGAGTATTGACGAGCTCGACCTTCAAGAAAGAAAGAAGTGTCAGCTATAGATTCTACAAAAACACACTGCCTCCCCAAACTGGGGGCCTTTCAATGCTCCCCCATGAACAGATCAGTGGCCTGTAGGCAAGCTGCCTGGAAGACTAGTTGGATTCCCATTCTGCAATGACTAGGATTCTATGACTAGATTATGCATTCGGGTCTATAATTATCACTGCCAGCCCCTCTCTGGTCACTTAAGAAAGTCTGATTGGCTTCAACTTAGTATGTTCAATGTGCTGAAATCCCTGCAGAATTTGGAGTATGCTCAGGCAGGCGAAAAGACTGCTGAATGTCATGGGAGTCAAACATAATAATAGCCTTTGGGATTGTTATGTACTCAACAAATAAATATCATCTATGAAGTCTCAGTGAAAGGCTCTGAAATGGAAGAGACAGAAAGCTCCCATTGGGGAGGGGAAGTCATCCTTCCCCTGTTGCATATTGGTTGTGGAACCACGAGCAAGTCACTTAAACTCCAGCTCTTAGGTCTCATGTGTGACTTTAGGCAAGTCATTTCCTCTCTCTGGGCCATAGTTTCCTCATCTGTAAAATGGAGTTGGACTAAATGGTATCTGAGACCCCTTGCTATTCTAGACAGATAATCATCTCATGATCATTTTGTTCCATGAAAGAGTCATTTGAACTATGGAAAATGTAATACGAAATTGTCACAGTGCAAGGACACAAACCTCCTTTCCATTGACAATAGGGAAGGGTAGGAGACCAACCACTGACTGAGCACCTGCTATGTGCTAGACACTGTGCTGAGCACTTTATACATATTAACTCATTTGCTCCTCACAACAACCTTGAGAGGTAGATGCTGGTATTATGCCTATTTTATAAAGGAAGGAGCTGAGGCAGAGAGAGGTTAAGTGACTTGTCCAGCTAATTAGTGTCTGAGGCCATATTTAAATTCAGGTCTTCCCAACTCCAGACTCAGCACTCTATCTCTCTGAGGTGCCACCAGCTACCTCAATTAACGATATATAACTATTTTTCAGAGAATGTCTCGGAATCTCAGAATTTTGAGAGTTGGAAGACACCCTAGTGTCTACCTAGTCCAACCCATATCCGTAAGTAATCCCCACGACACTACACCTGCCTGACAAGTGGTCATCCACCCTTTTCTTGAAGACATCAAAGAAGGGAAAATCCACCTCCTCTTGGAGCAGCTCATGGCACTTTTGGACAGTTCTCAGTAGTAGGACCCTTTTTCCGACACCCAGCCTAAACTGGCTTCTCTGTGGCTTCTATCACCTGTGTGTGTCCCTGCGCTCTGGGGCCAAGCAAAATGATGCAAATCCCTCTCCTCCACAACAGGCCTTAGGACACTTGGAGACAACTATCGCAGAGTTCTTGTCTTTGGGTATTTGTTGGGTAGCACCTGTAACATCAAAATAAAAGCCAACCATAAAAATGTTCAAAAAGCAAATAAAATATCCATTTGGTATGTGAAAGATCTATTTTATAACTTACTGTTCCCTGTCAAAGACAGCAGGATTCTTACCAACACGCACCAAATCAGTGATTGATAGCTGGGTTGAGTTTTACCCGAGAAGGTTAGAGTTGCTAACTGACCACACCATCTGTCATGCCCACACTCCTAAAGGCATCTTCTGAGGGATGGGAAGCAAGGCATCTACAACTTCTCAGCCTGTCTCTGACCTAGAATCCTGACTGTACTGGAGCTCAGCTCTAGTGCAAGCTCTGCTTTGAATAAGCTGGGTGACCTTGGGCAAATCACTTCCTCCCTTCGTGCCTCAGTTTCCCACTCTAAAAAAATGAGGAAGCTGTATTCAGTCATCTCAAAGGCCCCTTCCAGCCTTCAATATTTTATGTAGGATCTAATCAGATGTGAATACCCCCTCCCTTCAGTGGCGCTCCTTTCCAGGGGCTCAGAGCCTAAGATAGAAGCAATATCCTCAGGCCTTCCCCCATGAAGGCCAGGGTATACACCACACACACACACACCTGTGTGCATATATACACTTGTGTGTGTACATCTCTTTATATCCATATATATCCATGTATGTATATGTGTATCTAAAGACAGATGGATAGATAGATACAGATGTAGATATAGACATATCACAAGGAGTCAGGAGCACTTTCCCAGGCTTGTGACCAGCAAGCCATCGTGGGCAACACTGAGGCATAGAAGCCTAACATTTAACAAAAAGAAGTGTACTTATCGATAACCATGGAAAAGATATTCAGCAAGGTAAAATAATGAACACTGCTTCAAGGGAAGCCCTCTCCCCTTGTCTCCATAGGGAGCAGAGTTCTGGTGGAGGGCTCCCATGTCAGCAGGGAATAGAGAAGATCAAGCCTGAAGGAGTGTCCAGCTCCTTTTTGCTGTAGTAGAAACAACATCTATGTCATGTAGGCTAAGCTAACTTTTCCCTAAAGGGTAATCAAAACCATCCTTGAGATTTAGTTGGTCCTGGAGACTTGGGCTCAAACTGGTAACACAGCTTTCTGGTCTTCTAAGGATAAAAGTTCAGCAAAGAGGACCTGGGCACTCCTCCAGGTTTGATATACTGTGCTTCCTCCCCTATGCTAGTCCAGTTCTTCCTATGGAGACAAAGGGAAGCCATGTTTTATCCTTGCTGACTATTCTTTCCACGCTATTGATAAGTGCACTTCTTTTCATTAAACGTTAGCTTTCTGTGCCTCTGTGTTGTCCATTCAGGCTTACTGGTCAGAAGCCTGAGGAAGGAGATCCTGACTCCTTGTGCCCTAATTTTTTTAAACTTGGGCCACCAGAAAGCAATGCCAGCTACCTGGGCCTTAGTACCCTCACCCAATTAAAGAGGACTACATTGTAAGAGCAGTAGCAGATCTGATTGGAAAGATAGATTGGGCCACCACCCCTCTAGTCTCTTTCTTCAGATAATTCTCTGCCACCAGTATTCTCTTTAAACATTCCATAGGAACAAAGAGGTCATCAAGACTTTTAGACTGAATTAAGGCAAAATTTTTAGTGTACTCAGTTTGCATTTATTTGCTTCCTAACTCTCTTTCCATACCCCTTTCCCATCTCTTAGTGTCCCCTCCCCCAAGTATCCAAAATATTTATGATGCACCTTATATGCCCAAAGTCTTTCACTTTTGTCTTCTCAATAGTCCCAGCCCTTCCTCTAAGCACCCTTTCCTCACCCTGAAAATTATCTTCTGCCCCAGTGGTCCCAGTTTCCCAATCCCCAATCCAAACCCCTAGATGTCCAGCTAGGTAGAGTACCAAATTCTTAATCGCTGTTCATGGGATTGGGGTTGATCATCTTTTCCACTTGGGTATGTTCTGTAAGACTAGTGGTGTTTGCCTCCTTCCAGTGGGAAAAGGGAGATGGGCCCAGAGGGAGTTCAAAATGACAGCAGACAATGGGAAGAAGGCAGAACTTAACTGGACTCTTATTTTCTCCGACAAGGAGTACAAACTTTGGCCTGGAAGGGTAAGAATGAAAAATGGATAAGAAGTTGAAACCCAAGATAAAAGAGACAGCAAGAGGACACGTGGCAGCCCTTGCCACATTCAAGTTTTTTGGTCCCGTGAACTACATCCCAGGGTCAAGAAAGACCTGAGAGAAGTGGTTGCTGAGACACTATGAAGCAGGTTTGAAAGGGTCACTTCCAACTCAGAGGGACTCACTGCAAGCAGGTGTTTAGGGGAAAGTGATGAGCTTAATCTTCTTCACACTTCGGTGTAAAGTACTGATTGCTTGGGAGGAGGAAGGAGCCCTCCCAAAATATTTACATCTTAAAAGAAGAGATTGTTCAGTCATATCTTCATGACCCAGTTTGGGGTTTGATACTGGAGTGGTTTGCCATTTCCTTCTCCAGCTCATTTTATAGATGAGGAAACTGAGGCAGACAGGGTTAAGTAACTTGCCCAGGGTCATACAGCTAGTAAGTGCTGGAGGCCATATTTAAATTCAAGAAAATGAATCTTCCTGACTCCAGGCCCAGCACTCTATCCACTGCAGCGCCACCTAGCTGCCCCTAAAAGGGGAGGTAGACTTATTCAAATAAATTTCTCTAGGTGGAATTTAAGTCTAGGAGGAATATATGAGGGCAAGAATGCTTTCCTGGCTCCTTTGATCTTTACTAGTCTTAAAGCTTATTATTTGCATTCTCAACCTACCTAGGAAAGAAGCTCTAGGACTTGGGAAAGGGAAGGAGACATTCCTTAATCATGGCATCATATGTGTCCTAAGTCAAATTCAGAATGTTGAAGCTTCTTACCTTGGAAAATTGGGCTTCCTGTGTTACTGCAACCTGTAACCTGAGGAGCTAGACTTACTGGAAAGTGAATACTCAAATGCCAAGGAAAATGCCATTTGGCGGCATATGGATTTATATATAATATATATTATATAATATATATTATTTATATTATCATTATATAATATATCATATAATAATAATTTATATTATTATATAATATATTATATAATAATAATTTATATTATTGCTATTATATAAATTGTATAATAATATAAATATAAATCATATCATAACATTAAATAGAATAATAAATATACAAATAAGTATAAATATATAATTATATATAATTTCTATATAATATTTCTATATATTTATTAAAAGTACCATTAACTTGAGGCATAGTGGGTATAGAGCTGACCTTGAAGTCAGGAAGACCTAGTTTCAAGTTTTGTCTCTGACATATGTCCAGCTATGTCAAGTCACTGACCTCTGCCTCCAGGCAACTGTCTAAGACTGGACTTACAGATCCAGTCTTCATTGGTGGAAGCCACTTCAATGTTGACCTTTTTGCTGTTCCTCACACATGACATTCTCACAGCTTTTTGCCTTTTCACTTGGGTGTACCCATGCCTGCAATGCTCTCCCTTCTCTCCTCTGTCTCTTAGCTTCCCTGGCTTTCTTCTAGACTCTGCTCAAATTTCAACTTCTGCTGAAGGTCTTTTCTGCCACCCCTTCCCACCCCTTAATTATACATTATATAACGGTATACGAGATATATATATATATATATATATATATATATATATATATATATATATATATATATATATATATATACACATTATGCAGTACATAGCATTATACAGTGTGCGTATATGTATATATATATATACACACGTATAATACAGTATATAGCATTATACAGTATATGTATACATATACATATATACACACGTATAATACAGTATATAGCATTATACAGTATATGTACATATACATATATACACACATATTATACCGTATATAGCATTATACAGCCCTTTAAGTTTTGTAGGATTTTAATTCAGGTCTTCCTGACTCTAGATCCAGCACTGCCTAATTGTTGCTTGTGGTGTTCCTGATTAAACTGTTAGCTCCTTGAGGGTTGGTACCATCTTTCTCTTTTCTTTTCTTTGTGTCCCCAGCATTTAGCACAGTGTCTGGCCCAGAGTAAGCACTCATTAGACAGAGTGCTGGGCCTGGAGTCAGGAAGAACCGAGTTCAAATCTGACACACTAGCTTTGTGATTCTGGGCAAGTCATTTAACTTCTTTCTGCCTCAGTTTCCTCATCTGCAAAATGGTAATAATAATAGCATCTATCTCATATGGTTGGTGGGAGGATAAAACGAGATAACTATAAAGTGCCTTGCACATAGTAGGTGCTATATAAATATTAGCTATTATTATTACCTCTGAGATTCTTCACTATTCTGAGATTCTGTGATTCAATGAATGTTATGTGGAATATCTGGGGATACAGAATACCTGCAAGTTAGAAGGGGAGAGGGTCAAAAAATTTGGAACAAAGCAGAAGAAATTAAAGCTATCTTCATTACCAAAAAAGTGCTATCCTTAGCAAGTATTTTGATACATGCATAATTACATATTTTATTGAAACAATGTGGCTTATATAGACTTTTTCTCCAGGAAAGTTTATTCCTATGCTGGGGAATACAGCCAGGTAAATGCTCATTTGTGTTATCTCTGGTTGTGCTGTAGATCTTTACACTTAGAGGCACATTTTAAAGTGCACAGGTGTACATGGAGTTGTGACTAAGAATAAGGGAGTCTCTTCCTGTGTTACTTTTGGAAGGAGTCCCTTTGAATGATAGAATGTTAAAGACAAATTGAATCTTAAGCATCACCTAATTCAACTGCCTCGATTTTCTGGTTGATAATTTATAACTGATATTCATATAGACCTTCTAAGTGTGCAAAGTGTCTTGTACATTGTCTCGTTCGAGCCTTGTGACAATCCTACGAGGTTGGTAGCACAGGTGGTATCCCCATTTTACAGAGGAGAAAACAGGTTCTGAGAGGTTAAGGAACTTTCCTGAAATCACATAACTAGTGTCAGAGGCAGAATTTGAACTCAAATCCTGACTGCAGGGCAGGCGCTCAATCCACTAGGTCACCTTCAACTCTACCTTATGTGTTGTCTTCTTCCATTGGAAGGTAAGTTATTTGAGGGTCAGGACTATTTCGTTATTGTCTTTGTTTCCCCAGAGCTTAGCTGTTCCTGACAAGAGATGGCTAATAAGCACTCGTTTATTGATTGATATGCCTCACATTCCTCTGAGGTAAGCCAGGGCTTTGGTCGCTGTTTGTCATTGAGACAAGGTGAGGGTGGACTTCTAGGGCCCAGGCAACAGAACCCAAACTTCTGGGCATGCACTAGTGGGAAACAACAGCCAGGGAGTTGTGGAGAATCTTGAATCTGGGTGGAGTCGGCAGACCTGGCTTTATTTAAGCTCTGGTTAGTCAATTCCAATCTATGGGGTATCAGTTTCCTAGTCTGAAAAATAGTAGTAACACTTTTTGTAGTAAACAATGCGCTTTGAGTCCCTTAAAAATTTTTTAGGAAATGGTGGTTCTTATTCCCCTTCCCAGTTCAGACTCCCTCTCTCTCTCTCTAATCACCTAGTCTCCTCTGCCCATTGGATGCCACCTGTCTGCATGATCGAAGGTCAATACTGAGGGTCCTGGGAACCGTACGAGGACTCTTTCTTCTGCTTTATTCCTCTCTGAAGAGGTCAAAGATTTTGAGGAGGGGATTTTCCAAACTGGTCGGGGAGGGGGCAGGTCTGGAGAGAAGGCCACTCAAAACTGGGATGTGGGGAATTCGGGTCGGATCGGACTCGTCGGAAGAGTGAATCGAGTTAAATATAACCCTCGGAATGGAATGATGCTAAAAATAAATCAACAGCTGCCTAGTCCACAGCCCTCCGCCTGACAGGATTAAGAAAAAAAAAAAGACCAAGGCTAGGGGTAGGGTAGGGAGAATGAAGGGTGGGGAACGAAGAGACTAGAAAAGGATTCAACCATCTCCTAGGCTAGGATAAATGGGTCCTAGCTCTTCCAGGGCGACTGAGCTATCCAACAGAGAGGTGAAAGGTGGTGGTGGCGCAAGCCGCTTCCATCCGGGCCTTAGGCTGGTTAGGGCCTTAGACAGCCCAGCCTAAAGAATCAGCCTTTCAGGTCAAGGAACCTGGGACAGAGCTGAGCTACTGGAGTCCAGGAGGCTCCCTGACATGCCCGTCCCCCCTCCAGGAATTATTTTGCTGGCTTTGGAGATGGGAAGATGAAAGGACAGATGAGGAGTGTATGGGAATTACAGCCTCTCAGACCTGGAAAGGGCTTCAGAGGTCACCTCCTCGAGCCCTCGAACCTCACCTGAGACCAAGTTCCATTCACTTTTCTTCCCACCTCTCCCTCTGCGCTAGAATGGTGGACAAGTTACGGTTTCTATTTCAGAGGGGAAGGAACTCTCTCGGAAATGGATTAGTAATCAAAGAGCATTTATTATTATGTCCCTACTATGCACCAAGCACCCTTAGGGGCTGGGCAAAGACAGGTGAAAATAGTCCCTGACCTCAAGGAGTTCACAAGCGAAGTTTGTCCGTGAGCCTCTTTCCCTACTATCCTC
This sequence comes from Phascolarctos cinereus, assembly GCF_003287225.1. Lineage (NCBI taxonomy): Eukaryota > Metazoa > Chordata > Mammalia > Diprotodontia > Phascolarctidae > Phascolarctos > Phascolarctos cinereus. Next base: position 464,496,492 of record NW_027555958.1, read on the forward strand.
AGCCCTCAGACACTAATGCCTCTATGTACGTGTGAGGGGTTCTTCCTTTCTTCCTTCCTTCTTTCTTTTTTTTCTTTCTTTCCTTCTTTGTCTCCTCTTCTTCCTTCTCCTTTTCTCCCTCCTGTCTCTGTATCTCTCTGACAGAGAGACAGAGAGAGAAAGAAGAGAGAGAGAAGGCGGGGAGAGGGGGAGAGAGAGAGAGAGAGAGAGAGAGAGAGAGAGAGAGAGAGAGAGAGAGAGAGAGAGAGAGAGAGAACGACTCCCTGTGGGAGAGTTAGGGCTCTGGCCTTTCTGCTCACCACCTGCAAACCAACCCATTTCGTTGTAAATGCCACGGGCAATTCCCCATTCCCCCTCCCCGCCCCCCTTCAAAGCAGGCGTGCGCTTTCCAGCTGACCACCCCTCCACACACACACACACACACACACACACACACACACACACACACACACACACACACACACGCACGCAGTTGCTGTTCCATCCCCAGTCCCGGGGTTGTGTATGTACTGTTTTTTTGGTGGGTGTAGGGTCCACTCGAGCAAACTGTAGGACACCTTTTGCAAACCGCATTCCAAAGCGGTCCCTTTATTTACTACCAAAAAATAGATGACCTCTGATCTAGAAATAGTGGCGGTGTAAGGTGGGCTTTCCTCCCTGCCTGCTTGAGGAAGTGTCAGGGGCTCTGGGCAGAGGGGAGGGGTGGGAAGAGAAGCTCCGAAAGGAGAGAGCTGGGGAAAAGGTGCGGCGGCCCCTCGCGGCCTTCGCCTGGGGCCCCGCTCCAGATGTTGTTGCTGAGGAGGAAGAAGGGCTAGGGTGGGCGAGGGGGTGGGGCGTGGTGGGGGAACTGCACCCAGTCTCCCGGGCTGAAGCTCCCTCGGCCCTGAAGCTCTCAGATACCCTCAAGAGCTGGGTACCTGAACAGCTGCTGCTCGGACCCCGGCACAGCTGAGACGGCTGTGGCTCTTGCCCTCGAAGCTGCCGCCCCTGAAAGAAGGACATGGGGAGACAATCTCTGCGAAGTAGGGGGATAGTAATGCTTACTGGAGAAATCCAAGCACTCTTTGAAGCTGAGGGCTAGCAAGGCACACGCAACTCCCTGAGCACCCTACCCTGCCATCGCAAATTCCCATTTTTAACAGAGATCCTTTGCTCCCACCCACCCCTCATGCATTACCCTCCTTCCTTCCTTCCTTCCTTTTCCTTAGTCCTACTTCTTTTATATCTCTCCGGCTTAGGAGGCCGGCCGCGTGCAGCCTGAAGCCAGCCCAGCCCTCTGAACGTCTGGTCTGTTCATTCTTTTGTTGCTGAGCCGACCGGCTCTGCCTTCCCGGGGTGAATGGGGGTTTTGTAAAATGGGACAGATAAAAATGAGCAACATCATATTGTTTGACAGAATGATCCAGGATGATAAAGTGGCGGCTCCGGAGGGGGGTGAAGATGGTGAATTCCTAAAAAACAAGCCCTCTGCTCCCATCTCTAGCCTGAAGGGATGCTGTGAAAGCCCGTTCGGTGTAAGAACGGGTCCAAAACACCGGGGCTTTCAATGCGAAGTCATTTCTGAGCCCCGATCCAGCTCGGGACCTTTCTCCTCGAGGATGAAAAGAACAATTTTCTAGAGAAAGGCTCGTTTTGATTAAATCTGACATGCTGCTGATAACTCCATGCTAATGTGAAATAATTAACATAATAGCCATAATTAAAAGCACGCTAACAATGCCATAAATTTATCACACAATTTTACTAGCTTTCTGCCCCTAACTGCTCTCTCATCGTTAATTAAACGTGTTGCCTTTTACAGAATGGATGTTTATACATTTCCAATATAAATAAATCCGAAACTGTTCTCTTTCTTTCCTTCTCTTTTCTCTCTCTCTCCTCTTTCTCCTTCTCCTTCTCCTTCTCCTTCTCCTTCTCCTCCTCCTCCTCCTCCTCCTCCTCCTCCTCCTCCTCCTCCTCCTCCTCCTCCTTCTTCTTCTTCTTCTTTTCTTCTTCTTCTTCTTCTTCTTCTTCTTCTTCTTCTTCTCCTTCTTCTTCTTCTTCTTCTCCTTCTTCTCCTCCTCCTCCTTCACCTCCTCCTTCTTCTTTTCTCTTCTCTTTTCTTCCTCCTCTTCTTCATGGTGTGGTGGTCTCCCTGTTTTATAGGCAGTGAATTGCAGGGGGGCGGGGGAAGATTTAGAAAATAAAAGAAGTTTTTTAGACCCAGATCCACAAACAAGGACATAAAACCAGCTCTTTTCCTACGAGGTGAGAGGGAGGAGGGAAGGAGAAACGGAGAGGGAGGGGGCCCTTGAGGCCCCACCCACCATGTGTGGGGAGGGGGGAATGAGGTGGGTGGGTTTGGGAATCTCCTAGCATCCAGTCCTTTCCACTCTTGTCAGCTGCAGCAAATCTCCAGAAAGTGGTAGAAAAAAAAAAGTGTGTGTGTATAGATAGATATATATATCTATCTATACACATATGTGTGTGTATATATACATACACACACATATATATACATATATACACATATATGTGTGTGTATATGTATATATATACATATATATACATATATACATATATATGTGTGTATATATGTATATATACATATATATACATATATATACATATATATGTATATGTTTAAGATTAGAAGCTAAGAAAAGACATAATAGTCCAAGGATTTTTCAAAGGAATTTTGGTTAACACGTATACATGTGTATACATGAACATATATGCATATTTCTATTTCTGTTTCTGGGAAATAATTGGAGATGGAGGCAGGGAAAGGAAAACATCCAGACCCTCCTGTCATTTTTCCAGATCTGCTGTATCTGATTTTCCCCTCTCATGAGAAATTCACACGCACACATTCGTGAAAAGGATTCTCTTCCAGGCCAGCGCCACAGATTCTCTAAGTCTTTGGAAAGGCATCAACATACAGGAGAGGAAAAGAGAACACCTTGTTCCCCACTCTGCCGCCTTCTTTCTCTAGCCTTTCAGCCTGCGGGAAGCACGCCTGAGGATGCACCTCTACTCTCCACCAGAAACCTACCTTTGCTGGTTTAGAGCTAAATTGAGCTGGAATTAATTTTTCCTTTTCCATCATAAGTTGTTTCATCTACTTCTCTCTCACCACAGCCAAAAAACAAAACAAAACAAAACAAAAACCCCAAACCAAAAAACCAACCTCTTCTCCTTAGAAGATATCTCAATTCCCTTCCTATCGATCTTTGCTACAGTTTACTTTCTGGTCGGGTTGCTTAAATCTCTGCACTTGAGACTCCCCGCTCTCCTAAATTGCCCCCCTCTTCCTTCCTTCCTCTGTGGCCCAGGTGGTTTCCACTGGCTTCCATTTCAATGGATTCTATGACTGCACGGAAGCAAGGGAAGGGGAAGATCTTTAAATTCATTCATTTTTTTTAGTCCATTTTTCCACTTTCCATCTTTAATCCATCTTTTCCCTCCCATCATGCCACCCCTCATTTAGGGGAGAGATACTTTAAAAAAAACCAACCCAAAACTTGAGCAAATAGGTGGCTGGATGGCACCTCTTTCTATCCAACCCATCCTGCGAAGTTTATCTATTAGAAAAAAACCTCTCTCTCTCTCTCTCTCTCTCTCTCTCTCTCTCTCTCTCTCTCTCTCTCTCTCTCTCTCACTTTCTCTTCTCTCTCATTTCTTCCTCTTCTCTCCCCTTTTTTCTTCTCTTCACTTCTTTTCTTCACCCTTTCTCTTCTCTCCTTTTTGCCTCTGCTCATCTCACCTCTCCTCTTCTCTTCCCTCTCTCTTCTCTTTTTTTTCCTGTCTTTCCTCTCTTCCTCCTCCTCCTCCTCCTCCTCTTTCTCCTCCTCCTTCTCCTCCCTCCTCCTCCTCCTCCTCCTCCTCCTCCTCCTCTTCCTCCTCCTCCTCCTCCTTCCTCTTCTTCTTCTTCTTCTTCTTCTTCTTCTCTTCCCCCTCTCCTCCAATTTCTCCTCCTCGTTTTCTTTCTCACACAACACATAATAATAATAATAATAATAATAATAATAATAAACAATAACAAATCGAATGTCGTGTTCATTGAAGACATACAGGGTTTAGCAGCAAACTGCAATGAGACTTAAAACGTTCTAGTTAACACTCAAATACTGTCTGAAAGCTACAAGCGCCCAAATGCTGCTTTTATACCCAGGTTTCCTCCTGCTTCCTTGACTCAGTTGCTGCACTTTTCTAAAACAGTGCCCATCTCCTACATAGGGAATCTTAAAGGAAAAGAAGTATTCCCGTGTCAACCTTACAAGCCCCCTCCCCCTTAAAAAAAAAACCCCGAGAGAGAGAGCACGCCGATTTCTACCCCTTCGTGCCGGTGAAGCCAGCCCCCAGAGCAGAGACCCTGGGAGAGTGAGGATTCAGGCAGGCTGGAGCCGAAGCTGGATCCGCCGAGCAGAGCGTGTCGGACTGGAAACCACCTCCCTTTGATCTAAATCGATTTTAAACAGCCGGGCAGGCACAGGAGCCGGGCGTCAGGGCTGCGGCGCAGTGGGTCCGGCACGTCTAATAATTTAGCTAATCGAGTCGAAAAGTTTCTATAAGGGGCTGGTCCGCGCATCAGATGGTAACACTGATTGAACAAGAGATTAGCACAATAGATCTCTAATCGAGGGGAAGCGTTGCTTTTCACGCTAAGGACCGTAATTAATGGTATGAATCAATTAATTTGACTTTTATTGTGTCGGAAAAAAAAGCGCAACAAATGAAAACCCCAGCTAGGAGTTGATCATTCTTCCTCCCCTCCGCCCCCCTTTTCCCCGGGAGATTTCAGAGAGACGATGAAGAAGCAAACGGCATCATCTCTCCCCAGCGGAAAAGAGAGAGAGCGAGAGAACGAGGAGATGGTGGGGGTGGAAAAGAAGCAGGGAGGGGGTCCTCCCAGGGAGCGGGGTCTATTCTCTCCGCGCCCCCCAAATCCACCGCCCTGTTGGTAGTCCAGATGGCCAAACAGAAATTAGAATCGTTTGGAAGGAACTCCGGGAAGACACAAGACAGCGATCGATCGATAAAGCGCGCTCACCCACGCGCTCCGCACCTGAACTTACCGCCCTGGTGGTGGCCTGGACCCTGGGCAAGAGGGCCAGGCAGCTAGGAGCCATGTCTGGGGCCCGGTCCGCATCGCGCTCTGTTTGGCGCTTTGCAAACGTTTAAATTTATTTTTGGGGGAGCGGGAGGGTTATTGAGGGAAGTGAAGGGAGAGAGATTCCAGGCTACCGCCCCGCAATTTTCCTCGGTGCTGGTGCGGGTCAGGGTACGCCCTAGACGCTCTTCTCCCTCAAAGCTGGACATTCTCTGATTATTGAAGGGTTGTTTTGTTCCCTCTACCCAACCCCCTCGCCCCGCGCGAACACACTCCACACCTTACAAATAGCGTTTTTAAACGGTTTGGAGCCGGAGACTTCAGTGTTGCAGCTGCGAAAATCCAGCCCCTGGCGCATTTCCTTGGTTCAGCTGCCCCCCGGAGCTTGACTTGGGACAGAGATAAATCCTTGAAATGAGTGGCAGCCTCAGAGAGCAGCCCTCTGGCCTCCACCCCATCTCAGCCACCCCACCCCTCCCTGAGCCCCGCTCCCAGCTCCCGGCCAAGAAAACCCCGCGAGTCCCGGCTGGAATCAGCTGCTCGGGTTCCAATGCTCCCTTTAAGGGCAATCGCTGTAAATGTACGTGTATAGACAGCCTATATTGAACCAAGTTTGAATAGATTACCTTTGCGGAGTTTATAGGCTAAAAGGCAGAAAGAAAGAGACTGGAGCCTGGATGGGGGGGGTGGGGAGGTGGGGGAGTCATGGGGGATGGGGTAGGTAACACTAGCAGCCCAGTACCCGACCCTGAAATAAATCAATCCTTTTGCTCAGCTTCTTCACTCCCAGATTCCTCCCAGTCTCTCATCAATTCTTGCCCCTTGGCATTCATTGTCCTTCCCCTGCCCAAGCCCAGCTCTGCCCGGGAGGGCTGGGGGGGTGGGACAGCGGGAGCCCCACTCGTGTCTCCTCTTCAAGCTCCCGCTGGCAGAGCTGGGGTTCGAGCGGAGGCAGCCGGCTCAGGGCTTGCAGAGGGTTAGTTGACAGCAGTCCGCATGCTCACCCTAAATGTTCGGAGATAAGGGAGAAGAAAAGAATTATTGGTTCCCAGTTGAAATCGTTGAGATCTATTTTCCTTCGCGGCAAAAAGTAAAAAGCCCTGCCAACCAAAACGCTGCAGAAGTGGCCCTAGAGTAGTCCAAGTCCTTTTTCAATACCTATATTCAGCCCATGCGGATAGTCTGTATTTTATATACGCCTTCCATTCCAAAGGAAATGTCATTTGCATTTACGACCAGCATCTGCGGGCTGGAAACCGACATCCTCCTTCCGTCGATCGTTTCTATTTATAGCTTTGATTTTGCAGCTCCCCCCCCACTTTGAAAAGCCCAGAATACACACGGCAACGCATGCAGGTAAGAATCCACATAGATCAGACCCCCCACCAAAACCCAGAGAGGAAAACAACGGAACGAACCCGCTTCCGACCTTGCCTTCCCAGCTGGGTTATTCTTAGTTTGAACAAGGCCCTTGGCTCCAGGAGAACAGAATTAGTCGACAAGTTGAAGCATCCTTTCCAGGGACCAGTCTTACCTTGGGCTGGCTGAATAGAGTCTTCACATTCACACTCCCCTCATTTCCTACTTTTTCGTATGCTAACTCTTGCAATGATTAAGTCGTTAACACCTCTGAGGAGCCGGTTAAGGCTTCCTTATTTACAGTTTCTCTTTGTTATTTTACGTCTTTTTATTTCTCTTTGCAACTAATCTAATAGATTAATCGATAGTCATTTTCTGATCTTCCGTAACCCAGCTGATGCTACCGTTAGGAAAAAAGGATATATGTATGTATATAGTATACATATATACACACGCACACATACACAGAGACAGGAATGTTTGCAGAGCCAAAGTTGCTTTTTTAAGTTGTCTCTCGCTGAACACCCCCCCCCTTTCACTCTCACCCCCAAGCCCAGCTAGGCTGGGCTGCAGCATCCGCTTAATGTGCATTAAGGTCAGGAAAGATGGATTCTTACTTCTAGCGCTCTGGCAATACTACCAGAGTTGGGAACGTCTGCCTTACTCAGTCTTTATTGCATTTTGAAAACGCAGAGCGATTAACTTTTCTTGGGCGGGGGAAAAAACCTGAAGGGGGAAACTCGGATCAAGATCTCGTTGTTAACTGCTCAGCGACTCCCAGCTATATAACTATTGGGAAAGAGAAAATGGAAGAGGGGGAGGGGGAGAAAAAGGAAGGGAAGGGGGAGAGGGGAGAGGGGAAAACACGCGCGCGCGCCCCCCCACCCCTTTTGCTTCCAATGTAATGAAATGAACTGCCTGTAATGTGTAATCTTTAGGTAAAGGCTGACTAATGGGCTTCCCATTGATATAGTCCCCAGCTAGCGTGAAGGAAGGCTGTGGGCTGAAATGATGCTTGCCTGTGATGATAAGTTGTGCTACTCTTGTCTCTTTGTTGACAATTCCATGAAACAACTTGAGTTTTGCATGGCTTAGCAGTGGGGCCCCTGACGTCACGGGCAGTCACGTGGCCCCGCCTCCTGCTATATCTTTAAGTGGAAAGTAATCTATCAGCCCAGTCTTTAAAACAGGACTTTCAACTAAGGGGGTTTAAGTCCCTGTGACACCCCCCTCCCCCTTCTAGTTCCCCCCCTTCTCTCTCCCGCAACCACTTGGAGATAACCATCCCACAGCCCACCGCCTCCAGCCAGCACCTCTCCTCCTCCTCCTCCTCCTCCCCCCCACATCCAGGGGGAGAGAGGGAGAGAGAGAAGGAGAGGGAGGAAGACAGGAAGAGAGAGAAGTAAGGGGGCAAAATCTGGAAGCCACTGAAAGCCGAGTGAAAAGAAGAGAGGCCCTTCAAAAAAAGAGAAGAGCTGAGAAGGAGACAGGGAAACAGACGGAATCACCTGCAGCTGCTCAGATGAGAAGCGGCACAAGCCGGAGAGTTTGAGCCGAAGGCAGCCGGGGAGCCACTGCAACCCCCTCCTCCCTTCTTCCCCTTCCCCCCTCTTTCCCCACCCTCACCTCTCCTCCTCCCCTCCCCCAATTTTCCCATCTTTTGAGACTGAGAGGACCCCCCCTTCCTCTCCCCGGCCCAGCCCAGCCCAGCCAGCCTCCTAACTTACCCCACGCTCACACTTCCTCCCTCCCCTCCTTTTCTCCCCACTGCCACCACTCCCTCCCCACCAACGCCGCGGCCGCCGCCGCTGCCACTAAACTCCGAGAAGGTATGACCCTCTCCGGCGGCGGCAGCGCCAGCGACATGTCCGGCCAGACGGTGCTGACGGCCGAGGACGTGGATATCGATGTGGTGGGCGAAGGGGACGAAGGGCTGGAGGAGAAGGACAGCGACGGCTGCGGCTGCGAGAGCCCCGCGGGGCCCCCCGAACTGCGCCTGGACGAGGCGGACGAGCAGCCGCCCCTGGCGCAGCAGCATCAGCAGCCCCAGCAGCAGCAGCCCCTGTGCCTCCCCAAGGAGGCGGCCCCGGCGGCGGGGGGGCGACCCCAGCGGCGGCAGTCCGGCCGAGGCGGACGGCAAAGGCGGAGGGGGAGGAGGTGGAGGGGGAGGTGGCGAGGAGAGCGGCGGCGGGGGCGGCTGCAGCAGCGGCGGGGGCGGCGGGGCGGCCGCGGGCCTGGCCCCCAGCAAGCCCAAGAACAGCCTGGTGAAGCCTCCCTACTCGTACATCGCGCTCATCACCATGGCCATCCTGCAAAGCCCGCAGAAGAAGCTGACCCTGAGCGGCATCTGCGAGTTCATCAGCAACCGCTTCCCCTACTACCGGGGAGAAGTTCCCCGCGTGGCAGAACAGCATCCGCCACAACCTCTCGCTCAACGACTGCTTCGTCAAGATCCCCCGGGAGCCCGGCAACCCGGGCAAGGGCAACTACTGGACGCTGGACCCGCAGTCCGAGGACATGTTCGACAACGGCAGCTTCCTGCGGCGGAGAAAGCGCTTCAAGCGGCACCAGCAGGAGCACCTGCGCGAGCAGACGGCGCTCATGATGCAGAGCTTCGGCGCCTACAGCCTGGCCGCGGCCGCGGGCCCCTACGGCCGCCCCTACGGGCTGCCCCCGGCCAGCGCCTACCCGCACCCGGCCGCGGCGGCGGCGGCGGCGGCGGCGGCGGCGCTGCAGTACCCCTACATCCCGCCCGTGGGGCCCATGCTGCCGCCCGCCGTGCCGTTGCTGCCCTCGGGGGAGCTGGGCCGCAAGACGGCCGCCTTCGGCAGCTCACCCCTCAGCCCGGGCCTGCAGCTGCAGCTCAACAGCCTGGGCGCCGCGGCTGCCGCCGCCGCAGCCACCTCGTCGCTCATCAAGGCCGAGCCCAGCAGCCGGCCTTCCTTCAGCATCGAAAACATCATCGGCGTGTCCGCAGCGGCCGGGGGCTCGGCCGGAGGCGGCAGCCCGGGCGGCGGCCCCGGCGGGGGCGCAGGTGCTGGGGCTGGCGGAGGCGGCCCGGGCGGCCCGGGAGCCGGGGCGGGCGGCGGCGTCGCGGCGGCGGCGGCGGCTCAGACTTTCCTGCGGCCGCCCGTCTCGGTGCAGTCGGCGGCTCTCATGGCCACGCACCAGCCCCTCTCCCTGAGCCGGACCACGGCGGCCATCGCGCCCATTCTGAGCGTGCCCCTCTCCGGACAGTTCCTGCAGCCCGCAGCCTCGGCGGCGGCCGCGGGACAGGCCAAATGGCCGGCTCAATAGTAGCCTCCGTTGCCCCCGCCCCTGACCCTCCCTGGCCGGCCCTAGGGGCCCGAGAACTTGAGCTCCAGCTCTGGCCTCCCCCCCCCCCCCGCCCCGCCTACCCCGTGCCCTGAGCTCCCCTACCCGACTCGATTGCCCAGCGGTTCCCCCGTCCCGAGCAAAGCACCCTTCCCCAAGGCCCCTTCTCCGGACCAGCGCACCCCGAGGCCCCCCACCCCGAGCAGCGCACCCCTGTTAAAGGGGCAGCCAAGGGAGCCTGACCTCGCTCCCCCCACTCCTGGCACCCACAAACACACTTGGTCTGAGCAAATATGAAGCTGGCAGGAGTGCTTTCTGTGCAGGTAAAAACCAACTCAATAACCAAAAGTCCCGAAGGCGACAGCACCCAGTAACGCGGGGAGGAATCATTTGTACATATTTGTATAAAAATTATTGACTTTCCTTTTGGGGTTTTTATTTTTTTAAGAAAAACAAATCCGGTAGATTTAGAGCTCTGAACTTTCATTTTTTGGAAGGTTCACTCTCCGCAGTTTTATCTGAGAAAAAAAAGTGTATAAAATCGTTGGGAAATTTTAAATATAAAAAAATTTTCAAAAAGGCGAAAAAAGTGTCATTCTATTATAGAAGTCTGTTTATATATGAATGAATATATGTTATTCTAAATGTTATTCCATCGTGTCGTACACAACTTTGTAAATAAATTTTTAAAATGCTGACCCCAGTGTTTTATTTAGTTGCCCGACCTACATGACAGGATTTTAAAATAGAAATCTATATTTTAGCTTTCTCATAAATTCATGTTGTTTCAAGTAACAACCTTTTCAAACTTTGTTATTTATAATTTGCTTTGCAAGAGAAATTTAAATCTGGGGAAGTATAAATAGAGACATGAAATTTTTTGTCCCGTTTTTGAGATAAAGTCAGGCTAGGTGCCTAGATTGTTCATTTCGGCCCGTAAAGTCTAAACGACTAAGGGTTCGGTAGATTAATTCAGTTTTATTTTGAAAACCCACCTTAATTCAAAACAATAGCTCATTCTTCTCTCTCTCTCTCCTTTTTTTTTTTAAAGATCAGCTTTGTCTTTCCAAATGACAGCTTTAGGGATTTTTTAACCATTCCAAAATATCCTTTCAAGTGAATGCAAATTTCTACGTCATTTTAGAATCTGATATTTTTAAAAATTATTTTGAATACCTTATCTTGTCCCATCGGTGTCGGAGTGATAAGTATAGCTGGTAAATAAATTATTCTCAAATTCCCTTACTGCATCTAAAAAGAGTTGTAATTAATTTTGCAGTGGAACTGAAATGATTCTCCAGCTCATCAAATTTCCTATCAAATCTAAATAAGGTCATCTACGAATCCACAAAATAACCGCATTTCTGAAGGCTTTCTATGATTGCCTCCTCCCCCTCACCCTACTTTATAGCATGGCTCATTACAGAGCTTTAATAACCTTTTAAAGACAGATTCAATGAGACCTATTTTTAAAAATCTTTTGTTCTTTGCACGTTGGCTGTGAGACTAGAGGGTAAAGGGTTGTACGCCAGGGCTGGGGAATATTGTCAAAAATCAGCAAGAGTATTTCCAAAAACGCACATTTCATTGCTTTTGACCTTTAAAAAAAAAGGCCAAAGTGTGAAGGTGGAATGAACAAGCCAAGTGCTACTCGGGCCATATTCCTTTTCTTCGAGCTTTTCACACAGCTCAGAAAGGTAGCGTTTTCTCAGCCCAATTATTTTGTAACCAACTGTAACTGTTGATAGAATGGATGAGGAAGCTCGAGAAGGGAGGGGTGGGGATTCCTTTGAAAACGGTAAAGTTCTAAACGTAACCTAAGAGATGCCCCTGTTCAGGGTGTTGTCCTGTTTGCAAACGGCAGTAAATTCTTCATATTAAGGCCACCGCAGCCACTCTTGTAATAATCCAGCTTTCCTGAGTTACTTCTACTCTATCGCCTCGGACGCTCATTTCTTGCCTGTCAGAAGAGTCTCTAGCATTCGGCTGCTTTAAAAGAAACGTACTTGCATACACACAGCATTTGTTTTCCTGGGAAACAGTAAATATTATTGAGTCCTGAGTAAACATTCAGACCTCAGGATCCAGCTATACGAAAATAAAACAAGCTGCCTGGCGGAGGGAGTTTGACCTTGATGAATAAGGACCAGATAATCATCAGACAAGAAAAGGGACCACAGTCACCTTAAGCAAGAAGAGATTATGTCTCCTAAGGTCTCCAGGAGGGTCCCTAAATGGAGACCCTTCTAATCTCCTTTTACAAGGAAAACTAAACGGATCTAAATTTTGTTTGTGTGTTGCAGCTATAAAAGTAACAAGTTGTTTCACAGTTGTGTCTAGCTAATCGGTTTTTACACAACAGCAAATGGCCCCATGATTTGTGCAAACACACAGAGGTTATTTCTATATTTAGCAGATACCCCTGGGAAAAGGGAAAGGAAGACCTTCTTGGATTCACTTTTAGGCTCAAGAAGCTGCTGATGCCAGGCTTCTAAATGACATTGGATAACAGGGGCTTCATTCCAGCCCTGATCCTTTGTTACTTATAAAATTACTCACTCATATTTCCGTACATAGCAGCCATACCTTACAGCCCCGCTGCCGTCGCCGCCGCCGCTACTGCTGCTGGGGCCGCTGCTGGCGTGGTTCAGAACCCGCCGCCCGCTACCAGCGGCCCCTACTCGCCCGGGCTTTGCTCGTGCTATTTATTAGACAGACGGGTGTGGAGGCGGTGAGATCCACCCGTAACTTTCTTTCCAACTCTCTCTCCCCCTAGAAATCGAGGCCTCCAACCTTGAGGTTTGCCTTTCCTTCGCTGGGGGGTCGGGGTCCCCCGAAAACCGACCATCACTCCACTACGGTGTTTAAAGTTTTTTTGGGGGGGTTTTATCAGGGAAAGTGGCGTGTTTGTAGCTCGGATAGAGAGCTCTTCTTTGGGATTTTGCATATTTGTCTGTGTTGGGGGGCATGGGATGTGTGGAGAGTAACAATATAATAATAAGAGTGAGCACAAATCTGATTCTCCTGAATGCTGGCACAAACAAGTAGAGGTATTGAAACCAACTGGCGAAAACGAGATTTCTAACGCAACGAGCCCAGTTTCTGCTTTTAATAAGAGGAGAATGTGGAGAAGGTCTTAAGGGAAGGATTTTAGTTTTCGTCTACCCAGACTCTTAGAATTCAGACTTTTTTTCTTTCTTTTTCTTTCTTTCTTTTTTTACATTTTCACCTTTTTCTGTTTTTATTTTTTAAAAAAAGTCATTCCCTATTCCCGGATCTGCTGTCGCTGCTGCACTGAATCAGGAGAGAAACCCAGATCGGTGGTTCTTCTCCGTTTAATTAGAATAGACGGAGATGGAGGCTGGTAGGGGCCATTAAGTGAAATAAGAACGAATTGGGAGGCAAAGCAAATCGAGGAGCAGATTGGGTCCCACTTGGGGGCTCAGAGGAGGCTATAATCGTAATGGCGGAGAAGGACCTGCAGGGGGCGATATGTATATAGTTCTTTACCCGGTTTGTCATTGGGATGTCCAGGTTTAGACCCTTAGCCTCCTCTCCTCCCCTAGTTTGCTGTCCTCTGGGAGGGGGTGGGGTGCGTTCCCTACTCCCTCAACATCTCCACCTGAGCCCACCTAGCAGCAGACTCTGTGAGTGAGTGTCCTTTTTCCAGGCCTCTCCCTTGGGAGGGAGCAGTGCTCCCAAGAGAGTAGTGCCTAGAGATTGGGAGGCAATAAAGTTGAGTGATGAGAAAACATTGACTCTGAGGCAATTAGTGGTTATATTTGAGGTCATTTATTTTACATAGTTTAGAGGAAGAGCTTTCGTGTAATTGGGGAAAACACGAAAAGCCTGGTGTGCATTTTTCTGCTAGTTCTGCCTCTGGGAACTGTAAGGCAACTGTATCATCTCTGCAGTCTGTAGTCTGCATAAGCCTGTCGATACAAATGTACATTGTGATATATACAGTATGAATCCAAATATACACGAATAAATGCTACAAATAATTTACTCTGTGTACATAAGAGGGAATGAAATCATTCCTATGATCCACAACCCTATGATGCTTAGTGGACATTCTCCACAACCCTATGATGCTTAGTGGACATTCTTGAACCCATGGGTATATGTACTGTACTCTACTGGGAAGACCTGTCCAGATGGTTCCTGAAATCTAGGCTGAAGAGCAATTCAGAACAAAGCAAATTCAATTGTTAAAAATCTGCTTAATTGAAAGCCAGAGATGTGTTTTCATAGGAACAGTCAGCAACTACCTAAGGCGACCCTAATCCACATTACCCTCAAGTATTGAGAACAATTCAGGGATTCCGGGAGAGAAGGAGCATCTGAAATAGGAAGAAACTCTACCCTTTCTCTCTTATTCCATCCCCCCAGCTCATAGAGTGTCAGGAGAAGATTCTCTACCACCTGCTTCTCTGTGCCCTCCACAGCCATTCCAAGAGATCTGAAATCTGTTCAGATCTGAGGGTGGCTTAACCAAGCTAGGAAAGACTGATTTGCTGGTTTTTCCCTTTGCTTCTACGAAGCATTCAGCACATGTGGGAGAACCTGACACCCTTGTTGACAGATGCCTATTAGTGTAAGACATTGCATGCTGGCCTCTGGGGTGTATTAAAGGTAACCAGATCTGCAACATTGGTAAAATGACCATATCTCAACTGCTCCTCAAACAGTTGGCACATTTATGCTGGAGTCAACTTTCCTTCCTCCCTCCTCTCTCATGTGGTGTTTCTCCGCTTTGGATGTTTGGTGATGTTGTTCAAGGATTCTTCATTCCTTCCTGCTAAAATGGGGATATGGAGATGGGGGGGGAGAGAATTACAAATACCACTTGGATATCTTTTTTTTTTCAATACCCCAAGCATTTGTCAGGAAGAAAAATCATCTTTTGTTGTCTTTTGATTTCCTGGTAGATTTGCCTTGGTAAACATTTTTGCAAAAAAGAAAAAACAAGTGTGGAAGCCCCTCAAATATTAATATAAAGTAAATGCTAAACAAACCTCATTTTCCACAACTCATTGTTTGCCTAAGCCTACTTCTTTTTAATTCAGTGAGGAAATGTGACATCGTCCTGCTTTCTACACAACTCATCAGATAAATGTTAAAACTACCTTGTGGCATCCTGAACAGCAGGAGGAAAAACTAAAATCAAAGTATTGCAAATATCTTTAAGGTGCAAAGGGGGATTTCTCTCTCTCTCTCTCTTCTCTCTCTCTCTCTCTCTCTCTCTCTCTCTCTCTCTCTCTCTCTCCTCCCTCTCTCTCTCCCTCTCTCTCTCTCCCTCTCTCTCTCCCTCTCTCTCTCTCTCTCTCTCTCTCTCTCTCTCTCTCTCACACACACACACACACACACACACACACACACACCCCTCTGTTTTTACTAGGAAAAAAAAAAGAAAGTATGCCTTGGATGGAGTAAAGACGAGGAAGCAAAGAAAGGGAAAAGAGAGGACAGACAAATAGGGAGGAAAAAGAAAGAATCCCTGACCAAGGCCCCAGGTGTAAGGTAATCTTTGGAAAGATTGTTTGGGTTTATGCATTGAGACTTGGTGTAGGAAGAAAGTTGTTTGTTTTTCCTCCTGTCCCTCCGGCTCTAAGACTTTTACATTTTCATTCCTAATAAAAGTAGCTCCCTCCTTCTTACTCCAGACAGAGGGATTGGGTTGATCATCATTGAATTGTCACATAAGGAGTCCTTTGGGGAAAAGGGAGGAAGGGCAAACTCTGTAGTCTCTGGCTCTCCAATTTCACTATACACATTGAATTTGTGTATAACGGTAACAAATGTTGGGAGGGGGGTGTCCCCTAATGAGAATCCTTTCCCCCTCCCCTTTCTCTCTTAACTTTTTAATTTTGAGAAGTCTGCCTCAGATCAGATCCTTTCCCAGCGCAGATCTCCCTGGCCCCCGTCACCATCTTTAGCCTTAAGCAGAAAAGAGTTCTGAAGGTCAGATAGAGAAAGATCGAATTGGGATGGAAAATGTTACCGATCGAGGACAAGAAGTTGAACCTAACTGCCAGGAGACAAGAAGCAGATGGAGAGTGATGTAGGTGAAGCGGACCCCCAAGTACAGGTTACTACCAACAGCGAAGACACCCTCTAATGCTTCTCTTTTTCTGTCTCAAGAGGAAAGATCAAGACCGGGAATAAATCGCTTGTGAATAAAATATAGGCTGCCTAAACGCATTTATCCTTTTAACTGCAAGCAAACAATTAGTAAGTTTGTTACGCTCGTTAGAGTTAGACAACAGTAGGGAAAGTGTTGCACTCAAGAGAGCTCCCTCCCTCCCTCCTTCCCTTCATACAGACTTGTCTTTTGAATTTCCATCCCCAACTTAGACCCTGGGCCCATGCTGCCTTGGAGGAAAGGTCGGCGAGTGTCTGACGCGAAGGGAAGAACTCACCTCCTGCTATTCATTCCCGGACACCGCTGCTCCCATTTTTAAGATCATGGATTTTTAAGATCATGTATTTTTTATCAGCTTTTTGCTGTGACTACTGGCAATGGGGAACCACATTGCCCATTAGACTTAAGAACAGGATGCCCTCCCCCCCACTCTGTTTTCTCCAAAAGATAAATGGAAATGAAGTACAGTTTTGTCCACAAGACAAATTGACATTTCACACGAAGTCCTCTCCCCCAGTACAAATTTATTGCAGATGTTTTCTTAGAACGAGTTTTTGGCTTCTGGAACCGAAAAATCCCTAGTCCTCAACCTTTATTCTGGCCCCTTCCTAAAATCCTGGAGGAAAGGAGTATCACAGCGATTGAAATGGGAGTAGGATAGCTTTACCCACGAAACTCATAACCACAGCAACTTTCTTTTTCTTTCTTTCTTTCTTTCTTTCTTTCTTTCTTTCTTTCTTTCTTTCTTTCTTTCTTTCTTTCTTTCTTTCTCTTCCTTCCTTAATTTCTCTTTCTTCATTCCTTTCCTTCTTTCTCTTTCATTTTCTGTCTTTTCTTTCCTTTATTTTCCTTCTTTCTCTTTCTTTCACTTCCTTCCCTGACTTTTTTCTTTTCCTTCCTTTCCTTAATCTCTTCCTTCCTTCCTCTTTCTTTTTCACTTCTTTTTCTAATTTTCTTCTCTTCTTACCTTCTTTCTCTTTCTTTCTTGCTTTCTATCTCTTACCTTCCCTTTCTTCTTGTCTTTTGTTCCTTTCCCTCCTTTTCCTTACTTTGTTTTCTTTATCTCCTCTTTCCTTTTTTTGTCTTTTTCCTTCCTTTGTTCCTTCCTTCCCTCCTTTCTTTCTCTTCTTCTTCCTTCCTCCTTTTCCTTCCTTCTTTTCCTTCCTCTCCTTTCTTTCCCCTTTCCTTTCCTTTCTTCCTTCCTTCCTTTTCTTTCTTTCTTTCTTTCTTTCTTTCTTTCTTTCTTTCCTTTCTTTCTTCTTCCTTCCTTCCTTCTTCCTTCCTTCCTTCCTTCCTTCCTTCCTTCCTTCCTTCCTTCCTTCCCCAGGTTCCTGACTTTTAGAGATTCACGATGTAGTTGCTAGTTCTAGGATCACCTGAAGTACTTCATCCTAATCCACTCTGAAATCTTTTGAATCAGAGGACATCCAAATAAAATCCTCTAGAATCTTGAGAAAGAGTTCTCATTTTAAGGCTCCTTTGTGCAAATTTGAGCTTCAAAGAAGATCAGAAGCTATTTTTGGTCTTCTAGACAGCATAAAAACAGTTTTATCTTGTGTTGACTAAATAAACTCTAACCCTATAGAAAAATATGTCCTATATTTGAATCATAAAATCTTAGAATCTCAAAGGATCTTGGAGTTCATCTAGTTTAATATCACACATTTTCTCTAGGACACCTCCCCCCCCCCCCGGGCAACACACACACACACACACACACACACACACACACACACCCCTAGTCTACAATTAGGGATTCATTTGCAGCTTCTCTTTTAAAATGCAAATGCCTCCTTTTGCAGTGAGTTAACCCTCACAACCTCAGGGTGAATTACTTTAGTCAGATTATCAGATTGCTTTGTGCCTCAAACCCAGTTGAACTAGCCCACTGAGGGAATGGGAAATTAGATTGGGGAGAGGAGATCGCTTTTAAGGAAGCCATAATCCATTTTGCCATGAGTTAAAAGGAGACTTCCGATCATCCCAGCCTGTCAAAATTTTTTTCCTTCAATGCTTGACCCAAGTGCTCCCTTCTTCATGATCTCCTACGGATATCACCCCTTCCTGTAGGTACTGTCTCCTCCCTCAGATTTTTCTAGAGCATTATATCTGGATCTCTTTTTTACCCTGAACCCACTCTTCCTTCTCATAAGCTTATCTGTGAAGTGGAATGCCCCCAAATAGGCTATAAATTCCCAAAAGGAAAAGTCATTTTTAAAATTTTGTATTCCCAGTATCTTGCACAAAGTTTTGCATTCTTTGTTGAAGTGAATTGGTTTATCATCTGGGCTGTGTGATTCTAGACAACTCACTCAACTTCTCTTGTCTCCATCCAAAAGTACAGGTCAGACTTTCCTGGAAAGGAAATTGTGTCCTGACAGAAAAGAAATAGTTCTCCCAGACCCACGGGGAACCCAAACCTCAGCTTTCCCCCACCCCTACTCCTTTTCCTTGAGTTCTCTTTTTGTATTCAGAAAAGCAAGATTGCCATTTCATGGAGCCCAATAGATCAGTTGATCTCTCTCAGCACTTTGCCTAGTGTTCTGGCATGGAAAAACATAGCCTAGTCTTCCCAGTGGCTCTACCAGAGGTCTTCAGTGGAAGGTGCTGTCCAGAAGGTGCTTAGGTAGACTCCACCAATATTACATATGAAAAGAAAAAAATCCAGACACTTTCATTATTATACTCAGTTGTAAAGGCAAGATAATGCTCTTTTATAGTATATATTTAAATGTATATTTTTGTGACCTATTCTCAGGCAATTAGAGTCAGAGCTGGTACAAAAGGTACAAGCTAGGCAGGCAGGCATCTTGAGGCCACAAACAAGGTGGTAAATGAAGGAACATGTAAAACAAATAAATGACTGGTTTAGAAAAATGCAATTCCCAAAGTTCAATAGCATAGCTATGAATGACTTCTTTCCAGGATGAGTTGGTCTAAGATAAAATTGCATAATTTAAGCAATTCTACAAAGAGATTCAGAACCACTGTGGTAGTTCTTTAACCCAAGTAAAATCCTCTTTTAAAATTGTTTTATACTTAATGCTGAGGAAGCCTGAAGCAGACAGATGCTTTGTCTTGGCTTTGGTTAATATATTGGTACAAATGAATACTAGCAAAGAATTCCCATATTTTAAATATTTGGGTCCCCTCTCTCTATAATCAGAGATTGTATCTTCAAGGCCTCTCTTCAACTGTATCATATCACAGAGGTGAGTGTTGGTCATGAGGGAAGGAGGCTGAAAGATGGTGAATGGATCAGTACAAATATCACCATCAATATAAAAGCAAGTCAAATGAGCATGCCTTAGAGATGGTCTATCCACCTTTGCACAAAAAATCAGAAATTGTAAAATTTGGAGAAATATGGGAAGATTGACACAAAGCAATGCAGAACTGGAAGCTGATCCAGGACACCATATACAGCCACATTGATGTAAATGAAAACAGAACAAAACAACAACAAAAACGAACAAAAAAACCCCAAAAAACCCCAAAAATCAACCAAAGCTCAGATTAAAGGTAATGATCAATGGTAACACTGATAATTTTGCTCATTTTTTTTTCACCCCTGGTGAGTAAAGACCACTTCTGAGAAATTAATAAAGAATTAAACCACTGGTGGTTTAAAGGGAAAAAAAGTGAAGAATAGGAAGAGTCAAAGCATTCCTATATGTTTTAAGATATTTGATACTTTTGAGTAACCCATTAAAATCTTTTGACTTTTTTTTTTACTTCTCACTCTACCTTGCTTCGCAGATTTTATCTAAGCAACCTATTACTCAAAGTTCATCTTTCCCAGGCAACTTTCCTAGACCTTAATATGTGAAATGGATTCAATTTACACTCCATTAAATTAGCCATTATGTTGTTATGTAATTGTTCTCATCCTGTTATGCCTGTATATGTTTTTACAGCTACACCATTTGCTCTTCAAAGGGTAGGAATGTTGTCTGATTGATTCTGTACACTCCCCACATCGTGACATCATGGAAAGAACCCTGCATTCAGCACCAGTGGGTGTCATGTCCAAATCCCAGCTTGGTTAATTACTGTTATGAGACTTGGGCAAGGTCCTTCATCTCTTGGGTCTCAATGTTCCCATCTATAAAATGAAACAGTGGTGTGGACAGCCTATATGATCTTTTCTATCTTTAACACCTTATGTTCCTATGACTAGTACAGGTCACTCTTCAGTTGGTCACTCCAAAAAAGTCTTGAGTTAACCTAGAAATAGGTTGGGAGTAATTAGACTATCATGAAATTTCTGCTGCTATCAGAGTTGGCCAACCAAGTCCATGTAGAAGCTAAAAATTATTACATTAAAGTCCAGACTCCTTAACTGATATTCAAGGCCCTCCAGACTACCTTCCTACATTGCCTGTGTCTGCAACCTTTTCTCCCTCTGTTCTCCTACACAACCTGAATAAACTACGTTCATTTAAAATTTTTATTTTTAAAAATGTTTCATTAATTTTAATTAATGTTTCATTATTATCTTGGCTTTAGATCACATTCATTTCCCCCTCTTCTTGTCCCTCTTTTGTTTTTCTCTTCTCCTTCCTCTCCCAGTGATTTTTCCCTTATGAAAAAGGGAAGGGGACAGAAATCAATGGATACACGCACTGAGTCTGACAGCATATACAATATTCTACAACCATAATCTTCCACCTCTCCAATTAAATAAGGTAGAAGCATTTCTTCATCTGTTCCCCAGGGACCAAGACTGGTTGTTAAATTACACAGCATTCAGCTTCTATTATTCCTTTTATTTCCAAACATTATTTCTCAAACAAACTGTGTACATTCCCACCTTCAGACCTTTGCCTTTCTCGTGTCTTTCTGTCGTACTACCACTCTTCAAATCCTAGTTTAAATACCACCTCACCCTTGAAGACTTCTCTGATTATTCCAGGCTAAGTTGATACTCCGTCTTCTCAATGCCAGTAATGCTACCTACGTAGCCCCTTCAGCATTTAGCATGTCACCATGTTCTACATGTTATGCATATGTTCTCTGTCTCTACCTTAACTATAAGCCTTCTTGAAGACAAGACCCTTCTCTTGGTATCCACAGTGCCTAGCAGAGTACCTTGCACAGAGCACTCACTCCAGAACTGTTGATTATGATGCTTAAGTCACTTGGGACAAATATACTGTAGTTACTCTCATTTTTACCTCTCTTCATATACTAGTAGTTTGCACATTTCAGATTTGGAAAGAAGTTTCGAAAACTACTGTCCTTCTTCTTGCTTGAGTTTTCTCTGTTCTTGCAACTTAAATGTGAAACAATTTACTCCTCATTGACACCTGGTAAATCAATTTTTAGCTTATAGTGAATTTTTCAGTCCTGTGATGAAAGGCCCTGACAATCATCATTAAGAATGTGTTAGAGCTTTCATGGGAATAGGAATGCTAATCTGAGTATCTCTTTGTGAGCTTCTATTCCTGATGTCGCTATACATATATACATATATAACACACACACACACACACACACACACACACACACACACATATATACATATATATTTATTTATTTGGATCCCTAAATTCTTCCTATAATTTCACTTGGAGAAGTGATTGACAATCACAACCAATCAATAATTAAGTGCCTATTATCTGCCTGGCACTGGAGACATAAAGAGGTTACACTCACTTGAGGGAAACAGCATGCATGTAATATGGGTATATACAAAAGAGAAATGAGGTTTTTGATGGGCAGGGCAGATAAATTGTATTTAAATTCAATCAATACTTAAGTCTTGAATTCCCTGAGTGATCTGTTCAATTCTGTTGTCCAGTCATCTAATAAGAGTGCTTGAGGATCAGGGAGTCTGAGCCTGTGGCAAAACAGAAAGCCCATTGGACTTGGAAGATGTGGAAGGGAGGAGACCAGCACTTAGGAAGCCCTTACTATGTCCCAGGCCCTGAACCAAGCACTGGACAAATATGATCTCATTCGATCCTCACAGAATCCTAGCAGGTAGGTGCTGCTGTTATCTCCATTTTACAGTAGAGGAAACAAAGGCAGACACTAGCTCAATGACTTGCCATGTGGATTGTAGACCAGGCTTTTCAATGCTGAAATAGCTGTGTAATTCTTGGCAAGTCACTTCATGTGTTTGAGCCTCCGATTCCTCACTTATAAAATAATAGCACAATAATATCTGCCTTATCTACCCCCAAAGGGTGGGTATCATGACCAAATAAAATTAAAAATTATTTGTAAAGTGCTAGACAACTGTTAGCTAATATTCTGTTTAAAGGACATAGGAGGAATGTAACTTTTATTTGTTTTTGACTTTGGCTGAGATGTGACTTCCAGCAGACCACCAGAGATTCCAGATATGGGAGTGTCACTGGGCTAAGACTGTCCTCTTGCTCCTCCCATCTCTGAATCCTCCCTGGAAGGAAACAATGTTTTCTCTATTACCTCTGGGTTGCTATAGATTTGGGGTTTGTTTGGTTTTGGTTTTGGTTATCAATGTTTTACTTTTGCTCTGGCAGCTTTGTAATTCTGTCATTTTTCAAGTGTTCTACTCTTTGTGACCCTATTTGCGGTTTTCTTGGCAGAGTGGAGTGGTTTGCCATTTCTTTCTCCAGCTCATTTTACAGATGAGGAAACTGAGGCAAACAGGGTTAAGTGACGTTCCCAGGGTCACATAGCTGATAAATGTCTGAGGTCAGATTTGAACTCACGAAGATGAGTCTTCTTGACTCTAGGCCCGACTGCTATGCACTATAGTACCACCTAGCTGCCCCACTCTGGCAGCTAGCCAAAACTTAACACAAAACCTGACAAACAAATCTGAGCAAATACTCTATATCTTTGTAAGTAAATATTTCCAACTGTGTTTTGTTTCTTCCTTCTCCTCTCAGCAAAATGTCAATTAACTGATTGCCTTAACATAAGCCATCTAGTGGTTCAATCCTTATAAAGACTCTAATATTTTACTCCTTCCCCTTCACCTCATAATAGCTGTGTATGTACACACCTCTTTTGACTGCTGTTAAAACTTGGAAAGAAGTGGAATCTGCTTTGGAATTTCTCTATGCCATATAGATTTATATGATAAATTTAAACATCTTAAACAGAAAATAAAGAACCTAATCAACATTAAACTCTGATTTTATCCCCTTCTCTTCTGATCTTTGTTCATGGACATATGGAAGTCTGTATGTGACTGTGCTCAGTCAATTAATAAACATTTATTAAGCACTTACTGTGTGCCAGGCACTGTGCCAAGCTCTAGAGATACAAAGGAAAGCAAAAGCCAGTCCCCGGCCTTGAAAGAACTCACCGTCTGATGAGGAAGACAACAGGCAAACAATCACAGACAAGCAAGCTACATTCAGAAAAAAATAGGAGCTAATCACCAGAGGGAAGGCACTAGAATTAAGGGAGATCACAGAAGGTTTTTGTAGAAGGTGACACTTTAGCTGGGATGATCCTTCTGCTTGTTTAACGCTTTTTCACATAAACATTTCTAAATACTGCTTTAGGTGACTTCTAGAGGCTTTTTCAAGGAAGCTTTCCTGGTTGTTCTAACCTGCACCCAATCTCTCCCTTTTCTGAACTTCCATACTACTTAAGTTTGTAATATAAAAATAATAGTCAAATAAATGGCTGAATCATGTAAATTTATTTACAGAAATGGGGAAGGAAGGATTATATCAATATAAGAGCAGGTAATTGCTTATAGAAAGGATATCCCTAAGGACCCAGTTCTTATTAATGAATGTAGATTTTGCGATGGTTGGTGGAAACTGTGCAACACTTACTAGGACCCTGGCAAATCATTTAATTCTGTTTGCCTCAGTTTCCTCATCTGTCAAATGAGCTGGAGAAGGAAATGGCAAACCACTCCAGTGTCTTTGCCAAGAAAAATCTGAATGGAGTCACAAAGAGTCAGAGACAACTGAAAAGACCGAAAATAACAGTAACACATAACTTCAAGTTGCAAAAATTTCACACCTACTGAATACCCATGAAGACAAGATCACATGGCCAGAAAGAGATATCCAACACTTGCTATCTTGCATAAAGTAACAGAAGACAAATCTTCATTCTACAAACACCCACACCCAAAAATCCTTGTGAATTTAACCCAAAACCCAATACAGGAACTAGGGCATCACCAAAGACAAAACTGTTGCCCACAATCACCTGGGCCATGACACTGGACAAAAGAAAAACTAAGAACATTTTACATTGATGTTTGCACACTGAATATTTAGGACCAATCTATGTGGAATGAAAAGCTATTAAAATATAGAGACTTAACTGAAGAAATCAAAATCACATAAAATGACACTGAAATCCCTACCATTTCCATCAAACTGTCCCTAAGATGCTTTCAGTAGGCCTGCAGAAGGTAAGCTTATAACTCATACTTTATTCAACTGGGGAAGGAAACCACTTTATCCACCTTTTCAATAGCCTGTTGATCATTAAATATAAAGGGATGATAGAAGTATAGCAACTTGTCCCAGGATCATTTCTAGCTGAATTCCATCAATTACAAGATGAGAACAACAATAATAACAGCTGTCACTTATGTCACACTTTATGAATTGCAAGACACTTACCCAACTGTATTTTATTTGATACCATCCATTGAGCAACTAAATACCTTCCGGCTTTTTATTATTCTCTAATTGTTTCATGTACTGCCAGTCTTTTCTCTCTCAGCAGGTAAGAATTTCTTTGAGGTCAGAGATGGTATCTTAGAGCCTCTTGTATTATCCCACAGTTTCTTGCACAGTACTGAGCACATAGTGAATGTGGAATAAAAATTTGTTGATCAGTGAAAGGGACTCAGTTTTCACAGCCTCCATGGCAAATTTCTCTTTAAAAAATCTGTCTTTTAAAACTTTAGTCAAAAAAACCCCAGCCATATAATTTGAAATAGTTCATAATAGGCTCAAGTCTGAAATAAATGGAAGATTAATTAATTACCATTTAAAATCTGACCCCTAGCATTGGAACGCTAATGTTTTTATATTTATATTTTATATCTAATATATTTTATATTGTTTTCTTTTTTTTTTAACATTATCATTTCACAATACAACTCTCTCCATTCCTCATAGAATTCTCCCTTAGAACAAAATTTAGTTGAGCCACCACAATGGTTGTGCTGATAACCTCTGCCTCATCCCATACCAGTAGTCCATCGCCTCCAGGAAGGGGGAGGTTTGTTTCAACATCTGTCCTCTATCAGCAAGACTGTTTAGAGTTTGGGTGCCTTTCAATGATGCTTCCCTTTGCATTGTTATAGTCATTGTAGGGCCATTGTTATGGTCAATCTGCTTGCTTCCTTTTCATCAGTTTACACAAATCTTCCCTAGTTGCTCTGAATTATTCATATTAGTCATTTTCATGATACAATCATAGTTCATTACACTCAGCTATTCCCCCATGGATGGGCACCCAGTTTGCTTCCGGTTTTTTGCTACTACAAAAAATTCAGCTTCAAACACTATGCACATTTGGGAACTTTCCATCTGTCCTTGATCTTTGGCAATATGGCTCCTAGTGGGCATTATTGGATCGAAGGGTATGTATTTTAGTGAACTTTCTAGTATAGTTCTATACTGTTTTCCAAAACAGTCGGACCAATTAACAGGTCTCCCAATAGTGAATTGGAGTGCCTGTCTTCTCTCAGTCCCCTTCACTACTTAAGCATGGACAATTCTTCAGTCTGTTGTTATTTATTGCCAATACCATTATGTCTCTGCTAAGTATTAATCAATAAGTCCATGGACAAGCATTTGTTAAGCACTTGCTGTGTGCCAGGCACAATTCTAGGTGTTTCATGCATAGGAAAAGCTAGAAAAAATTTCTCAAGGCTGACTTATAGTCTTCAAATCTTTACACAGGGCAACAGATGAAGAACTGAAAGAATCTGAAGAAAAGTAATGAGTTCCCCATTTCTAAATGTGTTCAAACATAGTTAATGTAGGAGATGTTGTCAAGG
This sequence comes from Phascolarctos cinereus, assembly GCF_003287225.1. NCBI lineage: Eukaryota > Metazoa > Chordata > Mammalia > Diprotodontia > Phascolarctidae > Phascolarctos > Phascolarctos cinereus. The sequence continues at coordinate 464,522,385 of NW_027555958.1, forward strand.
GGATTAATGTATAACACTTATTATGGAGGCCTCAAATTGGGGAGTGGGTCATTTTTGTACCAATGAATCCCAGAAGCACGGAACTGAATAGCTAAGGGATCAGGGGAGGATGACCTAAAGGGCATTTATAAGGAACTCACTAGGTCCAGAACTCTGGCGGGATCTTTAAAAAAGGAGAGATAGGTATGGTGGTACAGGTCTGTAATCCCTGCTACTGAAGAGACTGAGCGAGGCTGGTAGATCATTTGTTCTAAGCTGCTGCTGTAGGGTTAAAGCCAACTGGGCCTCTCCACTAAGGCCCCAGGAGACGGGGGCCATTAGGCCCCCTAGGGAAAAACAAAAAGTCCTAGATCCGAAGAAACAAAATGGGTCAGCTCTTCCCTTCTGATCAATATTGGGATTTGGTCTACTACACTTCCATCCTGGATTGGGAGGCCGCATCTCAAAAATAAAACAAAATATGAATGTTCAGAGCAAGTGCTTTGCTATACTTTGCATTGCTCGGCCTTTAAGAATTCAACTTTGCAACAATGATTCTTAGCTTATTTTCTCTTCCTGATTGTCTGATTCCCAGTGCATGGCTGCAGCCCAGGAAGAAGAGTAGGCATCTGATCACAAGAGCAGCCTGGAGTGGAAAGTTCTTACCAGGTCAAGGAAAAGCCCACCAAGTGACTGACTTATCCTTGGCTGTGTTGAGCATAAGTGTGGAGGAGATGTGGAGAAAGGAGCTAACCTTTGATGGGTTGAGTCTGTGAACTCCTGGGGTCCCAGCCAGCTGACCTCTCGGGGGGGGGAGATTCACTTATCCAGAGGTTGAGCTGAATGTTGTTTCTACAAGGTGGGGGCAAGCTGCAGCATGGCGGACAATTTCCCTGTTCCCCGGTGAATTTGCTATGTGGCAGGAGGCTTGAAGGAACTTTCCTGGAAAGTCTATCTCTTGCCTGTCCGAACTGAGAGGCACAACCTGGCATAGGGTGAGGAACGTTGAAAATTCAGATTTACGAGAAGCAGCGGGGGCCACCTCTACCACTGAGAGCTCATACTTTATATTTGACTTCAGTTTTCAATGTAGTCAAACAGATTTTAATCTAAATAACAACTGAGTGAATTCTTATTGAGGCAGGGAGAGTGAGACCAGTGAATTAAGTGTGAATGGGGATAATGAACTAAGTTATGAATTATTACTAGGATATCCACATCCCCAGATTGGAACCTTGGAGCAAAAGGGCATAGATGAAGGTTTGGGCATCTGGTGCTATCTGTGCATGTGAGCTGGTAGCGAAAGGCTGGGGGCTGCCAGGTGTATTCAGACATGCCCATTTGAATAAGCCCGTACAGCTCGAGCTTGGAGCACCACCTGGTGGCTCACCCAGGTAGGGCACTCTGAACAGGGGCTCCAAGACACACCCCCTAACAATACTACATTCCATCTGTGTGAAGGCAAGAGTTTCACATACACTTGACAGAAGGTTGGATTAGAGGAACTCTAAATTACCTTCTTATTCTAGAATTCCACAATTCTTTGAACTGGGATGAGCCGGGCCTTCCAATCAAGGTGATCTCCTAGGCCTTAAGCTTTGCTTCTCCCTCGGGGACAATCTCAGTAAACCAACTCAATAAACACTTATTAAGCCCCTGATATGTGCTAGTCACTAGGGATACAAAAATAAAAATGAAACAGTCCCTGCCCTCAAAGAACTTCAAAACAGGACAGAGAATAAAGTCGGCAAACTGGTGGCCAATGGGCTTGACTTCAGTGCTGTTATCAACATATGCTGATGAACACATAAATAAAGCAACAGTTACAAAAAGTCAATGAGGCTTTACCAAAAATGAGTCACGCCAAACCAACTCCATTCCCTTTTTTGAAAGGATGACTAAATTGAGAGATAAGCTGCTGTAGAAAATTATAGCAAAGCTTTTGATCAAATATCTCATATTCTTCTTGTAGAGAAGAGAGATGTGGAGTAGAAGAGACTAAAATCAGATGGATTCAGAGTTGGTTGGAACACATGTTCAAAAAGTAGTTGTTAATAGTTGTTGATATCAACAAATCTCCAGTGGAGAGCCCCAGGGATCTGTGTTGTTTAACCTTTTTGTCAAAGACTTGCATGAAGTCACAGAGGGTATGCTCATCATATTTTCAGATTACACAAAGGTGAGAGCTAGAGCTAAAACAGCAGATGACAGAATTAGGGTCCAACAAAAAAGTTAGGAACAAAAGTCAACTTCACAAGTACAGGCTGGGGAAGGTATAGTTACACAGCAGCTGTTCTGAATAAGATCTGGGGGTTTTAGTGGACCACAAGCTCAATCACAGTCAGCAGTGTGATGTGGCAGCAAAAAAAGCTAATGCAATCTTGAGCTTCATTAAAACAGGAATAGTTTCCAGGAATGAAGAAATGATAGTCCTACTGTACTCTTCTTCCCTTGCCAGACTTCATCTGGAATATTATGTTCAGTTTTGGGCACACTGATTTAAGAAGGACATACTTACTGAATATGTGATAGTAAGGATTTCATTTAGGTATGTCTTGGACTGAATGGCTGCTGGGGTTATTTCCACCTCTTAAATTTTATGGAATTATATTCCCATAAACTAGGTACTTGGTGGAGTTTAATATTTTAATTTTTTTGGCATTAGAGAACACAGATGTATTCTCACATGCTTGCATGGTGATTAGGGAAAAACACTAACTTTTCAAGTTCTATTCATCAATACGATCTTCCCAAGTCTGCACACACAGCTCTGCATATGTTTTATATACCGTTGCCTATTTGTTCCCATTTGAGGCCTTGAAGGCTCTGTTTTCTATGAAATGACTCCCATGACTACTCTCTTCCATCCTTTGACCTAGGCTTGGTTTTTCTTGCTTTTTGCTTCTCCTCTTTATGTTCTTTTCCCTTCTTCTGCCCCTCCCTGGTTCTAACACAGAGTATGGCACCTGAAGTGGTGAAGGCCAGAGGGAAGGGGGGATAATGGAGGACAGAAGGGGAAAATTATTCATCCAGATCCCCTTTTCTTCATAAATCAAGATTTGGGTCTTTGCATAGAGCATAGACATTTAGATAGGCAGTAACATTGGGGAATGGATAAAGAGCTGGCCCTGGATTATAATCCTACCTCTGACTCATACAGGCTGTGCCCCCCTAGACAAACCACCTAACCTCTCAGTGCCCTCTGGAAACTCTTTAAGACTATAAGTTGCAGAATGTGCAGATTAGTAGAAAGAAGGTAGGGAGTAAACGATTACTAAACATTTATGATGTGCCAGGCACTACTCTAGGCTTGTTATTGACTGGATCCTCAAAAAACCGCCATGAAGCAGGTACTCTTATTATTCCCATTTTACAGTTGAGGAAACTGAGGCAGAGAAGTTAAGTGACTTGCCAGGGTCACACAGCTATTAAGTGTCTGAGGCTGGATTTGAACTCAGGTCTTCCTGACTTCAAGTCTAGCTTTCTTTCCCTGTAAAATATCTACCTAACCGATGGATCATGAACCCGTTCAAAGTGTAATGGTTCTTTGAGCTCATCAGTGGGTTCAGATCACAACCCACCCACACCTTCTCACTCAAAGAGCTTATCTGTGTTCTACAAATCCTCCAAAGAGGAGGTCTGGCTCTAAGCCTTTTTTTTTTCATTTTGTGGGTTCCAGTGCAGCCCTGAGGCTCTCTATCCATTGGCCATACTTCTTTATCCACTAAAGACTATTCAGACATTTTACCACGGTATTAGGAGTGTCAGAATTTAAACCGTGCAAGTTCTTTCGAAGTGAAATGACTTTGAATACAGCTGGATGATATACTGCACCTGCGTACATTCAGAGAAGCTCATTATAAAAGAGTGGACAGAAAAAAAAATTTTTTTAACTATAGCGACTCATGAAACAAATGTGGAGGGGTTTTGTTCTACTTTGTAGTTAAAATCGATTCATGCCAAATGAAAATCAAGGAACCATAAAGTATTGAAGAAAAAAGTCCCGTGTACATTTGTGGTATTGTCATAAAAAGTAAACATTTATTGAGGGCCTTAAGATGCTTAAAATGAAGCGGTTAGACTTTTAAAAATGGGTTTTGTATAAATTAAAATAAATGAAGCCTAGAGTGTCCTTGATATGTCTATGATGCTATTCATCAACTTTTAAAACATACAATGTAGATGTATTTACTGACCGTGTCATTCATAGAGAGCATAGGATTGCATGAAGTCTCCTGACGGCACAAAAGAGAACATTGAGAACTGGCCTCTTAATTGCTTTGTATCACAGTCTCTAATTGGTTGCTCCATTCAGCAGTTATCTTCTGGTTTCCCACTACCATTTCCCATGCAGAATAAAAACAAAACTCCAAAAAATATTAAGTAAAAAAGTGCATGTCTAAGTAGAAGCATCTCATAAAGGCAGCCGCTGGTTAAAATTGCAAAGGGATTGAGAAGTAAAACTTCTATGTTCGTCTGCCGGAGCCCATCAAGCCAAAGCAGCCTCAGTCGAGAGCCTATAATCCTGACAGCAAGTTGAGCTGATGCGACAATGTCATTTAACTCATCATGGGTCCTATGTTGGTGTAACTCAGACCTCTGACCTTATTTTCTGAAACACTTCTTTTGTTCTGGGCTTTTTTCCCCAAAATCTGGTCACCTATCGTGCACGTGTGTTAATGGAGCAAAAGATAGATGGCATCTCGTAAATACGAACCTTATATTTTTCTTAAGGGACAACACCTATTCTGAAGACTTTTATTGAGTTGCATTTTACTAGTCCTAAAACATTTAGCATTATGTACTTAAAAGATACAGAGCATAGGTATTAACACCCACAGAAAGTATTTTAGTCAGTGAATGTTCAATGTAGCAGGTAGAGATGAACTTAGCACGTCTCCTAGACTGAACTGGGAACAGACTCTTCAGCCATAAAATGCACTTAACAGTCTATTTAATAGTGGTGAGGTCCTTGAAAATGCAATATCCATGCTAATCTCGCCTTTTTCTAAATCACAGATGAAAAATAGGTCAGTAAGGTAGTGCCTTCCCTTTCTATGGAAAGTGTAACATTTAATCTAGTTAAACAACTACCAAAACTTTATTAATTCGATATGAAGAATGAACTTGGAGGGAGTGGGGAACTTTATTAAGAACACAAACCTTTCCAAAATCTGAGCTGGACAACCTGGATCTCAAGACTCAGTAAAAGTTCTTGGGATTTCGAAGCAGTCCAGAAAGTAATTAAGTCCCACCACATGGAAAGGCTAAAGGAAATGAGATTTGTATTGAAGGGATGAGTGGGGAAAGAGACAGTGGAAACTGGAGTTCTACTTTAAGATGCCTTCGGGGGACATTCAGATGAGCAGCGGGCCTCCTAGCCCTTTCCTGCTTTGTCTAGAACGTCCTGCTGAGAATGAGCCCCCAACTCTCCCAGGTCTTAGGGCATTTTGGCCAAATCACAATAAATAAGTACCTACTTGAAAGAAATGTCGGAAGTCTGTGAAGTGAATAAACACAATTAAAGAAAAAAGACTAATTTAGCATTTTCACTTTCCCTTATTTTAAAAGAACTTAATGTTTCCTGATTCTTTCTTTTGAAGAGTTCCTAACTTGGGGTCTCTGTGGGTCTGTGAACTTCAATGGGTAAAAATTATATCTATATTTTTACTCTAACTGAAATTTAGCATTTTCTTCAATGATTTAAAAACATGATTCTGAGAATGGGCCCAGGGGCTTCACCAGACTACCCAAGGGATCCAGGACACAAAAAAGGTTAGGTCCCTCTGGCATAATGTATAATTAGGTCTGTACAGAGGTGCTTTCTTTCTCTTCAAAAGAGACACTCTGGTACAGAGTAAAAAAAGGCCCAGATCTTGCTACCGTCAGAGGATCCCCGTTCTTACTTTGCTCTGCTGCCCCTCACTACCTTTGTGACCTTGAGCCAATCACCTTCTCTTTCTAGGCCTCAGTTTCCTTATCAATGAAGAAATCCATGATCCTGAAGAATAGAAAGTCATGTAACAACTGAAAAGCAAATGCAACCTATTGGTTTTGTTGTTATTCAGTCAGTTTTCACTTGTGTCCAGCTCCATTTGGGGTTATCTTGGCAAAGATACTGGAGTGGTTTGCCATTTCCTTCTCCAGCTCATTTTGCAGATGAGGAAACTGAGGCAGACAGGGTGAATCGACATGCCCAGAGTCCCACAGCTAGTAAGTGTCTGAGGCTAGATTTGAACTCAGGAAGATTCATCTTCCTGACTTCAGGCCCTGCATTCTATGCACTATGGCGCTACCTAGCTGCCCAATCTACTGGCATTATGGCTAAAAGATCTTTCAAAAATTTCACTCATTTTCTGTTCTTTATGTCCCTCTTCTAATTCTCAGCACTTCTACTGGTTTCAGTAACTCATCTCTCTGATTATTATTATTATTATTATTTTGCATATACATGATTGAAGTGACTGAATTAAAATGCTTCCCTACTCCTTCCTCCCTTCCCCTCACCAAAAGGGAAGAATCTCTACTTGAAGGGAATAAGTTACCTTTGGGTTATTTCCCTTATTTACCTGTGCCTACTGCTAAAATATAACCTAGAAATGAGCAGCCTTTTCACCCCCACATTCCGCTCTGATGTTATTTTTTCATTTTATGAGGTTTTTTCTGTAGCTAGGGATTTTGTTATCATTGGGTATATATTAGTTGCAGGCTTCTAATGGCTAACTTAATTTGGATGTAAAAAAAATTTGTGAGACTATAGTTCATTCCCCTTTATTATCTGGTCTGCTCCTTCATAGTTAAAAATAAAAGAAAACCACATCTCTCCAGTGTGTGCCCCACTGCTTTCCTTAATCAAAGCCCTTTACAATGGGCTGAAAAAAAAAAAAGAATTCCCACTCTAGGTATTCAAACTGATTTCCTTGTGAGTGAGGAAAGATTCTGAAATCTACCTATGTGAATTCTGGGAAGTATAGTCCCAGATAGACAGGGTTGTTTCCTCCTTAGCATCTCACCAAGGGAGAAAAATCCTTGTGTGAGTCCATCTACAGATAGATTGTAATAACAATCTAATTGATTAGATTGTAAGCTCCTTGTGGGCAGGAACTATCTTTTGCTATTTTTTATATTCCCAGAGCTTTAACTGGGTACTTTGCACCTAATAAATGTTTGTTGATTGACTGAAATAGGAGGAAGAGTCAGATCCAATCAGAAGCATTGAAGTGTAGTTTGAGTTTGAGCTGGGAGTGGAGGGAGAAGCAGTAATGGTAGCTGGTGAGAGAGAAAGAAGGTCCTGCAGTCATGTAATGTGAACCCAGAAACTGGAGGGGGGGCATTGCAGGCTTTGCTCCAGAGGCCAAGACTTCCACTCATTAGAAAACCAACCCCATTGGGCTTGCGCAAAACAGACTAAGGGTGCTGCTTATTATTCCTTTTGGGGGTCAATGAAAGGACAATCAGAGTTAAAGTCTTTTCACTCCTTTTTTTCTTGCATTAAGCAGACACTTTTAAAACATTTTTTCTCTTTAAGTTGTTTTTAACTTATAATTTGTCTTATATAAAACTATGATCATAATATCTTTGTGATTCATATCTATTAATTGTGCACAGGGGGACTACGATGGAGGAAGTCAGGGAATAGTTTGCATAGAAATAAAGAGGCATAGAGGACAGATCTTCTCTATCTCACTGTTGGGGTGGCTGAAAAAGGATTTTTCCCTCTCATCCTCTTCGAGACTGGGCCAAATGAAAATTTGTTAATTTATTAATTTTTGGTTAATAAACCAAATTTACTAACTTGATGTGAAATGTGAACTCTGAATGAGGGGGGAACTTTATGACGAACATAAACCATTCCAAAATCTGAAAGAGACACCTTGCATCTCAAGACTCAGTAAAACCGCTACTTGGGATTTTGGCCAAATGGAGTAAAAAGGGACAGATCAAAGCAGTCCAGAAAGCAATTAAGTCCCACAATATCAAAAGATCGGTTCTTTATGTACCTTTTGGTTCTATATGCCACACTTATAATCTCTCCAATAGTAGAGACAGACATATCATATGATTAGAACCGTTAACCTGGATTTAATATTTTAGAGTCAGGGACATTTCAGTGAAGTCTTCAGCCTCCAAAGTGAAGGGGAGAGTATAAGCTTTGGACCTAGATAAGGTCACCCCTTGGGAGAAGGAAGGTGTGGTCTGGGAGGAATGGTCTCTAGCTAGAATTTAGGACAAGCCTGAAGGTTATCAAGAGAGCTAGGGGATGGGGGATGGGGAGGAGAGGCGCTCCCACAGCCAACGTCCAAACCTTGCTAGATAGTGCCACCTGCTGGTTACAATACAAAACAAGAGGAAAGAAGAAGTTTTTTGTGTGGCTTTGCACTGTGGTCTCTCTAAAGCTGATTTTCCTCCTTAGCTATAAATAACATGGATCTTGAATACTCAGCTGGGTCCATGATATGATTGACTCAGGAGTTCCCTCGATGCATATTACAACCTACCCATCCTCCCAGTCTTGAGCGACTCTTGTCCAAGAGGGTGCTGAAGTTGGTTTGCTTGAGCGATTGTTAAATTTTCGGTGTGGACGTTTACAACTCAGAAATTAGCAAGCAAATTAAGGCTGCAGGGCTTGACTGATCGTTCTGTTGATTGTCTAGGCTTCAGAAAGCAGTGGAGAAAACACTGATGCAGTGAGGGTTATCCCCCTTCTGTAGCCTGGGAGTGTCTGTGTGGCTCCAAGGGAGGAAGAGTAAGTATCTCCAGCTTCTTGTCTCCCCCCCACACCTTCTCCAAGGAAGACTTAATTCCTGCTGAAAGGGGAAGCAGGAGATTGGAGCCAGAAGCTTGAAGCTGATGGCTCTGCTCAACTCCTGGGAGAAACTGGGAAGGGTGCCAAGCCAGAATTATATCTATCTGATCCCTTAAATATTGTTAGTCTGGGGGATGTGATTTTTCAAGTTCAAGCTAAACTCTTGGTCACTGTTCATTAACGGGAAAATGAGGACTCCCAGCTTTATATCTAAGGCTTGACTCCCTTACTCTGTTCCCACAAAATATCATTTCCACAAGGAATACACACATAGCAGGGAGCCAAGAAACCCATTTATCCAAGTTAGCAGCAGAATGGAAATCAGAGAAAATATACATAGGAGAATGTATACCAGACAACACAGAGAGAAGGAGCTCTCCCATCGGGAGAAAGAGAGAGTCCCAGATCTCTCACTCAACGGGAAGCTCCTCAATGTCTCTAGAGTAGCAAGCTGGGCACAGGGACATGAAGACTACTAACTCCTCTCATGCTGGCTTCTTCCCAGAGTCTTCTTTTCCCTTTAGCAACCTGCAGGGAGGTTGGCATCATCCATCTTCCTTCTCAAAGCTGGAAGCCAGAAGCACTCGAAGCCTAAAAAGGCTCCCAAGAGACTTGCAGAGATTCCCCAGAGAGACAGGAGCTCCCCTGAAGCTCTCAACTCCATCTTGCCCCTCATGCAGATGCAGGGCACTGATCTCCACCAATGAGGACAGAGCCCCATACCAATAGACTCTGGAAGTTGGGTTACATTAATAATGCTGATTAAATTAGAAAGGGTTGGGTACTTCAGAGAGCCGGTTGTTAAGTGTTTACCAGTACATCCCTGCTCTAGTATGTTCTCTCAAAAATTCATTATAGGGAGACCACCCAGTATTCTGGAGCCTTTCTTACTTTCTGCCAACATTGGGATGGTAAAGAGTAGAGCACTCTGGTTATTCACCTGGCATCTTGCCTTGTGCCTCGTCCATCTTCTCTTCCTGTTCTACAATTCCTTGATGACATCCTAATGACGAAAGGGTGTCATCAATGTAGTTAATGGTAAATAACAATCTATATAATCCATAATCTAATAAAAGTCCATTTTTATAAAATTAAAAGGTAATTTCTTAGAACAGAAATTGTCCATTGATACAAGAATTTCATAAACATTACAGGGGCCTTTTATATACCAAGAGACAAGGCACAGAGTATAGCAGCAGATGGCATGGCAGCCTTTGAGGAAGAAAGATAGCCTTCCAAGTCCTGATAATGATCCACACTCTTCAGGTAACTATGAGCAAACCATGATTTTTTCAGCAACATTTTTAACTCTTTAAGAAAAATAACAAATGAGTTGCCAACCTGAATCAGTGGAGGGATTCTGCACATTGGGAGAGCCTCACAAAGGCCAAACCAAAACTGAAATGTATAAGGCACAGAGCAAACTACTGCCTCACCTTCAGTCCTAATTCTTCACACACAATACACAAATGATATTGAATATAGAGCCTTTTTTCTGGGTACTCTGTGTGTGTGTGTGAGTGGGTGTGCTAAATGGAGTTTTGGTCATTTCCTTTGGGAAAAGGTTTTGACCACAGAATTGCTCTTATTAGCAGGGTGCTTCCTTTATATTTAAACCAAATATTCATTTTCAAAGACCATTTTCGACAAGTACAGTAATATCGCTAAGCCAAAGGATCTGCATGACACATAATGGAGTGTGACAATCCGCTCAATTGTGAAAGACACAGGAGATAAAGTAGGGAAGGCAGCATTTGTGGGATCACATTGGTTTTAAGGCTCTTCAGGAAGGAAAATTGACCTAACAATGCAAACTCTTTGTAAATTACATGTTTAGAAAATTCCCAAACATGGTGTATTACTTTACAGTAGCAATGACCTATTTAACTTAAAACTTAAAATCTTAAATGGAGAGATATGGATCCATGGCATTCCCTGAAGGTTTTTAGGTCCATGAACCTATGAATAGATTATATTGCTACATTAAAGTAGTCTTTTTTCCCTCTAAAGATATAAGTACTATTCTATATTTTAAATAACTTTGAAAAATATAGTATTAAAGTCTTAGAATTTTATAGGGAACTTGATTCCTATATCTCACTAAATCTATTTGGTTTTATTTGAGCAACTTTTGGCCTTGTTTATATCTTTCTGAAAATCATTAAAAAGAAGGATGAATACATTGTGGTAGACCATATTCCAGACTGAGGATTGCTTATAGATGTTGCTAAAATACCAATATTGTAGCATTTCATGGCAGGATCATGTAGTAGTTGGTATATGGTCCACAGCAATGCAATTGTGTGTGTGTGTGTGTGTGTGTGTGTGTGTGTGTGTGTTTATTAAGATAGGGATAGTGACCAGACCTGCGATTTGGTTGATATAGAGAACTCTTAGAAGAGGAAAGTCTTACTGGTGAAGATCAAGACTTTTGTTCCTGCAATCTAAAGTCTTGGACAATTTCATCAAGAGGCTAAGAGTCTTTCAGCTAGAATGCGGAGGAAGTGTGATTCAAATCCAGGTCTTTCTGGTTTCACATTCTGTCTTTCAATGAACTGTTTTAAAATTTATATTTGGATTAGAAAATATTATCAGAAGAGATAGCTATATATAACATTAAGAACACTAACACATCACCTATAGAAGGGCTAGTATCTCAAAATGCTACATAAATAAACTTGGATTAATTGTATTTAACCACAGGAAAATTAAAATACCCTGGTAATTTCCTGTAACACTATGGATAGTAGAGAGAAATCAGTATAAGGTGGATTTAATTTGTCTCTCATAGGGGTAGGAGGATATTACTTACTGTAGTTGCAAAAGGGACTTCTCATATTCATAAGGCAAGATCACAGACCCCCATGCAGAGTCATAGAGAGAAATTCCAGTGAACAAAGGAATGACTGTATTGCAAGAGAGAGAATAAGCTTTAACTCAGGACCCCCCGCTTCAAGTCTTCTGAACTGAATGTCTTACCAAAAAGACTCCATGTTTAATATTTGGTGAAATCAACAAGATAGTTCAGCCAACTTTTTTTTTTTTTGGCCTTTTTTGGTGAGGCAATCGGGGTTAAGTGACTTGCCCAGGTCATACAGCTAGTAAGTGTCCTGTGTTTGAGGCCGGATTTGAACTCAGGTTCTCCTGACTCCAAGGCTGGAGCTCTATCCACTGCACCACCTAGCTGCCCCAAAAGTTGGATTTCTTGTTGTTCATCCTTCATTTTCTTTTCCTTTTTTGGGGGGGGGGTGGGCAATGGGGTTCAGTGACTTGCTCAGGGTCACACAGCTAGTAAGTGTTATGTGTCTGAGGCTGGATTTGAACTCAGGTCCTCCTGAATCCAGGGCTGGTGCTCTATCCACAGTGCAACCTAGCTGCCCCCAATTTAGCTAACTTTTGAAAATGAGTTTGAAAGACAGGTTCTGACCCTTACTAGCTGTGAGCCTGGATACATCCAACCCTATCCATTACTTTTATCTTTCAATAGGAAGATGATTTTGGAATTGCTGTACCTTCCTTACAGGCTGCTGTGGGGAACGAACAAAGGTTATTATTGCTCTAGTTCATGGGCTCTTGACCAGAAATCCACAAAGAGGTCTGTGAATGGATTTCACTGGGTCCATGACCTGGGATAGGAATAAATACATTTTTATTTTCACTAATCTCTGTCTGAAATTGAGCATTTTTTAATTATCCAAAAACATGATTCTGATAAGGTTTCACCAGGTTTTGATCCATCACACACACAAAAGTTAAGAACTCTCAATTTTGTAACTTGTACAGCTTAGATTCTCCTAGATTGTAAGCTCTTTAAGGACAGGGATGTGTCTTATGTTATTCGCCTCATTACTTCCCCTTCCCCACTTGTGCGTAGCTCTTAGTACAGGACCTTGCCTGGCTTAGGAGATCAAAAAAGAAATGGTTGAGTGAGAGGAGAATGTAACAACGTTAACTTCCAACGAATGCGCGTAGAAATGTGCTCTGAGATCACCCTGAATGTCCCACCATGGATACAAGCAACCCTAAGCTTTTGAGCCTGGACTCTTCTGATTTTCAGTAAGAAGACTCGTTCTGCTCTCACTGGGGGGGTAGAAGGCAGTAGTGCGCTGGTAAATGGTTAACAACTGGCTCTCTGAGGAAAAGTATTCTGAACTACACAAGAAGACTTTTAATCTGCATCATTAATATTATCTCCATTACTTTCGATCAAGCCCCGCTTTGTAAAATTTGCCTATTTCAGAGGCGCGAATGCTCCCATTAACAATTGAACAGCGGGCTCGGTGTGAGCTGGCTTCAGCATGCTCCTGGCAAAAGCCAGTATGCCTGAGGCCTTGATAGACCCGAGCCCCTGGATCTCCACCTCACCTCCTTCTAACATCTGCTTGTCACTTGTCCTTCGTGAAGCCTTTCCTACCTCCCTCCACACAGATGTACTCGCTCCATTCATCCTAGCCGCCCTATCCTGCTCTGTAACTCCCTCTCAATACGCCTCCATACATAGCACTTCTGGAAGCTGGAAGGCACCCTAGAGGTCGATTAGTCTAAGAGCGCTCCCCCGCACCATTTTACAGATGTTTTCGATAGAGGGGAAAGAGCATCAGATTGGGAGTAAGGAGATCTGGGTTTGAATCTTAGCTTTGCTAACACTTGGTATGACCTTGGGTAAGTCCCTTCATTTACGTTTTCTCTATTGGTGATCTTACTTGCTTCCACTGGTTGAACTGGCATCTCTATATAGATGATTCCAGCCTAGTCTCTCTCCCGAGCTTTAGTCACATATCAGCATCTGCTTCTTGGACATCTCCAAATGGATGTCTCACAGGCAGCCCGAGCTTAGCATGTCCAAAAGAGAGCCCATTGTCTTTTTTTGGCAAACCTTCCCCACTTCTGAACGGCATCATAATCCTTCTAGTCACTCATGTTTACAGTCTCTACACTTTCTTCTTCTTCATATCTCACATCCAATCAGTTACAAGGTCTTGTTGATTCTACCTCCATAATATGACTCCAATCCACATTTCCTTTTCTCTATTCACACTGCCACCAGCCAAATGCAGGCACTCTCAGCATCTCTCACTAGGACTATTACAATAACCACTTAACTGGTCTCCCTGCATCCAGTTTCTCTCATCTCCAATCCATCTCCTCAGAGCTGTCAAATTGATATTTCTAAAGCACCGTCTCACTATGTCACCTCCCCGCACAAGGAGATGCATTGGCCTCTTCTTGCCTCTGGAATAAAACACACACAATCCTCTATTTATCTTTTAAAGCTCTTCAGTGATAAGGATTTCAAAAGATTTTGTCAGAGATAATAATAACTAGAATGTATAAAGAGCATTAAGGTTTGCAAAGCAATCTGCTGATATTATCTTTTTATCTTCAAAACAATCCTACAAGGTAGATGTAATTATTTTCTCCTTTTTACACATGAGGAAACTGAGGTAGACAGAGATTAAGTGACTTACAAATGTCACACAGCTGGTAAGTGTCGGAGGCACGATCACAAGTCTTCCTGGGTATCCGCTGCACCAGCAGCTTCCTGATTCTATGAACATGGAGAGGAGAGAGTTGGGGGTTAGGCTTCCATGTGTTAAACCATTAAAAGAAAAGAGTAAGCCATTTCTGCTTCATTAGAAGGTTCTCATAATTTGATCTCTTTCTTCAACTTCCAAAGTTCAATATTAACAGAATCTCCAAAGCACAAAATTTGAAAAAAAAATTACAGAAGCAATCAGTCCATAATGGCTGTCTGCACCATAAATCTGATTTGTTTGTGGAGGTCATTAAGAGATTGATGGACATGTGACTACATCATCTCAAATAGGTATCAAGTTTGCACTACTGGTCCAGAAGTCTGTAATCAACTAAAAGTGTATTGATTCCATAGTCTGTGCTAGCTTGGATGTGAAGAACAGAGGCAGAAAACGTAGAAGGTAGTAGGAGTCTAAGTATACATATGAGAAGACATCCTAGCGGATATCTTCAGGCCCTTACAGATAAAACAGTCTTTTTGGGAAAAAGATTTACATGCATGTATTAAACAACCAACAACAAACAGTCAATGCCAGAATATTAGCTGTTGCTAAAATATAAAATATGAGAAGTAAGGGCAGTCGGGAAGATATGGATGGATACACACAGCTGCGTGAGCTGAAGGTAACAGGCAAAGATTTACAGAGGTGCTCGAGGACTCCACAGTGAGAGCTAATGTGGAATCAGGAAGACCTGAGTTCAAATCTGGCCCTAGAAACTTAACTAGCTGTGTGATCCTGGGCAAGTCACTTAACCCATTTGCCTCAGTCTCCTCATCTGTAAAATGGGGGTCATAACATCACCTACCTCCCAGGGTTGTTATGAGGATCAAATAAGACCATAATTCTAAAGTGCTTAGCACAGTGCATACAGTAGGCACTTAATAAATATTCTTTTCCTTCCTATAGAGGAGGTGATATTTGAGTTGGGTTGTAATTGGATAGGCATTTTCTGGCTCAGGAAAGACAAGAGTGGGAAGGACATTCCAGGGAGGAGAAACAGGCTAAGCATAGGCTTGGAGGAGGACTTGTAGGTAAGGTATTCACAGAGCAGATAGGGAAGAGATCAGCTTATTTGGAACTGAATATTATAGATGGAAAATGGTGGAATAATTTTATCTTAGATAAGGTTACAGGAAACATTGAAAGCCTATCTGAAATCAGGATCTTATCTCATAGCCATTTGTGGACCATTTGTAAACAGGGGGATGAAAAGATTTGGCCATAATGTATAAAAGACCAGAGTTCTGGGACCCAGGATTTATATGTCCTTATTCTGATTCCTTCCTTGTATAATTTTCACCAAGTCATCTCATTTCTGTGGGCCTTGATTCAAGTTCTAATATTTTCAAAGAAGAAATTATGAAAGTGATCTCTCAGGAAAGATAATCTGCCAGGAACAAGGAGAATGGCTTAGAATCAGATAGATCCCTTGGATGAAAACGTAAAGAATGCTCTGAATAAGAGATATCAAAGTCAACACTACCCTGAGGTTTCACCTCCCACCCAGAGAGTTGGCAAAGATGACAAAACAATACAAAGGTCAATGTTGGAGGGGCTGTGGACAGCTCACAGCTGGCACACTAGTGTTGGTGGAGATGCTGATGGGCACAACCATTCTGGAAATTATGCAAACGAAGTGATCAAAATGACTTTTGACCCAGAGCTTCCACAGTGAAGCATATGTCCTGGAGTGTGCCAGAATCAGCTCAAATCAGATCTTGAGAAGTGGTTCTGAAATTACCAACGCGAGCATTGACACCTCAGACATGAGCAAACCCTACAAGTCGGGTTTAACTGATTGTTTTGTTGCTTATTAGACTGAAGAAAATGATGGTGAAAATGTTAATAAGGACCTTAATGCTCCTTAAAACTTAAAAGAGTGTTATGCATACAATTCAGCTCTTGTCGCTGTTCTGGAGAGCCTGTTTTAAGCTCTCCAGAATATTACTGTGATGTAAGAAACAAACAAAAAGAGTTCAGAGACAAATGGAAAATGTTACATGAAGTGACTCAAAGGTAAGTAAAAAGGGCCAGGAAAACAATATGCACATTGGCTACAACATAAACGGAAAACACAAACACAAAACGGTAGAAAATGAATGTTGCAAAATTATCAAGAACTAGCATGTCCCCAAAGAAAAGATAGGAGAAGGCATCTCCCTCCATTTCTCAGCAGAGGTGTGTGTCTGTTAAAGGGGAGCTTCAAGATGTCCACAGATGTGGAGCACTGCACATGTCAAAATTTCTTAAATGTATTGA
Organism: Phascolarctos cinereus; assembly: GCF_003287225.1. NCBI lineage: Eukaryota > Metazoa > Chordata > Mammalia > Diprotodontia > Phascolarctidae > Phascolarctos > Phascolarctos cinereus. The sequence continues at coordinate 464,538,966 of NW_027555958.1, forward strand.
TCAGTTTTACTCATTTTTTCTTCTTCTGTTTTTCCTTTTTAAAACAATTTGTTATAAGGGGTGATTCTCTGGGAGGGGGAGGATACAGGAGGAAAAATAAACAATGCAAAAAAAAATCAATAAAAATCTGTTTTAGATAAAACAAACATAACATCCCTGCCTAGCAGGGTTTGGTAGTTCCTTGCTCTATGACCTCGTGTGCATGTAGGGAGACATAACTCCTAATTGGCTGAGACAGCGCTGAGTCCTCGACTTTCCATATGGTGTATGGGGGTGATGGTGGGGGAGAGACATAGGAGAGATGGTGAGAGAGCAGATTTCAAGAGAGACAGGACAAGAGAGAGGGTGCAAAGTTCTGAATGTCTCATGGGAGTCCTCAGAGCCATGGGCATGTGGAGAAAGTGGGTCCCCTGATACATTCCTTGATTTCCAGTGCCTGCACGCCAGAGATTGCTGGAGCAGTCTAAATATGGAGTTTTCTTTCTTTTTAAATTATTTATTTATTTAGCTTTAGTTTTCAACATTCACTTAAGATTTTGAGTTTTAAATTTTCTCCCCCTCCCTCTCCTTCCCCCTCCCCAAGATGGTGTGTAATCTGACATGAGCTGTACTTATACATTCATATTAAACACATTTTCACATTAGTCATGATATAAAGAAGACAGTAAAATGTGGAGTTTTCTAATGAGATTGAAGAGACCATTTTTTTCTCTCCCCCTCTCCTCACTTAAGCTGAGCTGGGTGGTGCAGTGGATACAGTGACAGGTCTGCAGTTGGGGAAGACTCATCTTCCTGAGTTCAAATCCAGCCTCAGACACTTAATAGCTGTGTGACCCTGGGTAAGTCACTTAATCCTGCTTGCCTCTGTTTTCTCATTTATAAAATGAGCTGGAGAAGGAAATGGCAAACCATTCCTCTCTGCCAAGAAAACTCCAAATGGGGTCATAAAGAGTTAGACACAAGTGAACAACAACAATTCTATCTTCTACTCCAAACTATATAACTCCCCCAATTTCTGTTTTCTGCTTATTTGGATAAATACATTTGCTCACTGTCTTCAACTATCTTTGGTCAAAGAAGCATTTTACTTGGTGGGAGGGAGCTAAGCTTGCTGAGAGTAAACTGCTACCCCCTCCTTTAAAGTGACTAGGAAAATTGGTTTTTATCTTGAACCCCTCATAGAGCATCAAACCCCATAGACTACAAGTATCTAATATGTAACATGTATGTATATATGCAGATTACATATATTGTATATGTAATAATAGTATATATACACACGGACATATATGTGTGTGTACATAAATATGTACACATATATGTAATTCTATCCCAATGCTTCTCTTGAAGATGCTGTTGTTGTCCTTCATTCTTGAAGAGGGCCATGACATCAGGGAGGTGATGCCATGACATGCAAGTGAACTGGATTGAAGTGAGGGAGGGCTGTGCAAGGTCACCAGCCTCGCTTTCTCCTCCGGAGCGATCTGGATGAGTGGAAGAACACACAGCACAACCCTCCTCCTAGTCTACTCTAAAGTGGAAAGAGCAGCCTCTCTGGGGGACATGGAATGGGGATGTTCTAGATCTTATCTGTCTAAATCTAGCCTACCACTCTGGGCCACCCTGGGCCCCTGAGGCACACTAGAAGCTACTACAAAGCTATTCATGTGCTCCAGGCATCTTCTTTAGCAACCTTCTTCCCTACTGTCCTTCCCCATGGTCATCTTATACACTATTTCCAAATCAAAAATCATAGAACGTCCAAGTGGGAAGGTGTCTGAGAAAGTGCCTAAGTGCAATCCCTTGAGTATTTTCTTGATAAATATTCTGCATAGGCCAGGGAGGGAACCCTGTGTTCTTTAAGTCTGAGACACAAAAGTGGTAGCTTTAGTAGGTTCCACCCACTGGAAAGGCTCCAAAGACTCGACAGGTGACTAAGCATGGGTCTACCCAAGAAGGAGCCCAGTGAAGCTTGAAGGAGACCATAATCAAAAAGTCATCAAAAAACTTTTAGGTTTAGCAACTCAAGAAAACCAGGAGATGGTGACTACACGTGACATTTATGGAGTGGGTACTTGCCCTGGGAAAATCACAGATCTTTTAAAGAAGTACAGACAGCTCTCTTATGGAAGTTCACATTATGCAAATTCACCTTTATGTATAGAATTCTGAAAGAAATTCACATTCCAAAAAACCACCCATGTTAACCTTGCTGTACAGTCTGTGCTTTCCTTCTCTCTTGCTCTCCACCAAGGCCTCCCCTGCTAAAAAAACTAAAAATACCTGGCCCTCCCCCCCATACCCCTAGCCAGCCCCCTCCCTCCATGGGCATGGCCCACTTCCTGCCCCTCGCTGTTCCCCAGAGCTGCTGGTAAATTCCCATTACCTAAAAATCCACTTCACTTAGAGATCTGTAGAACGGGCCACTTCTGTGAAGTGAGAAGGTCTGTATCAGTATTTATGGAGCAAGATCCTCCAGGGTACACCACTTCTTTTCAGTTTTCATTCAGGACTCATAATCTGTGACCTGGGGCCCAGACAAACTAGTATCAAATAGAACTTGAAACTCGAGAAGTTCCCTGGGCTTATTTAATGCCCTCTTGTCTTGTAAAATGTTCCCCAGTTTTCTCATTCTCCCCAAGGCCTGTCGACTTTTCCTTGGCAATGTCCATCCTGCTGCTCCTTCTCTCCTGGCTCTCCTTGCCAGAGCTGAGCTCAGGCCTCCATCAGTCCAAGCCTAGATCATGGCACTAGCTGGTTAAGTGGCCTCTCCCCCTCTGTTGTCTCCATACTGCAATCCACCCCGCATCCTGCTGCCAAATTGCCTTCCTCCATACAACATGGGCCACCCTGGAACCCTGTGGCCCTTCTCTGGTCACCCCCCCCCATTAAAACTCAACCACGGCTCCCTACTGCCTGCTGAGTGAAGTCTACATTCCTTAGCCTGGCCTTCTCCAATCTGGTCCGAATCAACCTTTTCAGCTTGGTCTTCCACTATTTCTCCGAATGAGTCCCACACTCCATCCAACTGTATTAATTGCTTTTCCATATATGAAGCTTGCACTTTACTAACTGAACATTTTTTGTAAAACCACAACCCGCCTATGAGTATCTGGACACCTGGGTGGTACGGTGGGTAGAGCCCCAGATCTGGAGTAAGACCTGAGTTCAAATCCAGCCTCAGATACACACACCCTAGCTGTGTGACTCTGGACAAGTCACTTAACCTTGTTTGCCTCAATTTCCTCATCTGTAAAATGGGCTGGAAAAGGAAATGGCAAACCACTCCAGTATGTTTGTCAAGACAACCTCAAATGGGGTCACAAAGAGTTGGACACAACTGAAATGACTCAACAACAAAAAAAGCCTAGAGAGGAAAAGGAAATGCTCCAGGATATTTGCTCAAGCGGGAATGTTGGGCCTAGAATCCAAGACTCTAGGCCAGGGGTGGGGGAACTGGGGCCTTGAGGCCACATGTGGTACTCTAGATCCTCAAGTGGGGCCCTTGGACTGAATTTAAACTTCACAGAACAAATCCTTTTATTAAGGGGATCTCTACCCCTGCTCTAGGCTCTACTTACTGAACTTTCCATTCTATCGTGCTTGAAGCCTGGAAGCTCACTCCAGCCCTAGAATTCACCACTTCACCCCTCAGAAGGACCCTCTCCCCCCTGGAGCCCCTCCCTCTGATTGGAGAGTAGAGGGCTCCTCCCAGAACCTCCATTTAAGGAGGCTGCCCAGGACAGCCATCTCTTAATTACCCACAAGGCTGTGTTCCTCCTGACTTCTCCATCATGCCCCCAAGACATTCTCTCCCGCCAAAGAAGACTCCCATTTCTTGAAGATTTTTCCCTGTTCCCCCAAGAGATTCATTCCTCAGCCCCTACAGAAAATGCAATCTATGCCACTGCTCACTTAGCACTTAGAATGTGCTGCCTTCTAGTTTTTACCATCTATTTATGTATGCCCTGGATTCCTATGAACCAGCACAGTGGTTTGCAAACAGTAGAATCATAGAATGTTGCATTGAAATTTGACCCTTGCATTTTACAGATGAGGAAACTGAAATCCAGAAAACTAACTGATTTTGTCCAAAGTTGCACAGCTGCTTCATAGAAGCACAGCTTTAGGGCTAAAAAGGACCTTGTTCAACCCCATTTGCGATTTTCTTGGCAAAGATACTGGAGTGGTTTGCCATTTCTTTCTCCAACCCATTTTACAGATGAGGAAAACAGAGTTAAGTGACTTTCCCAGAGGCACACAGCTAGGAAGTATCTGAGGCTGGATTTGAACTCAGATCTTCCTGATTCCTGGCTTTGTGCTCTATCCATTGAGCTACCTCCCCATCTCAAGAAATGCCCTTAGAGATCATCTAGGCCAAACTCCTTGTTTGGAGGAGGAACTAAGGCCCAGAGAGCAAAGAATTTGCTCCCACCATACTATAAACTCCTTGACTGCAGGGGCTGTGTTTTGCTTCTCTGTATCTGCAAGGCTCAGGGCCTTGATCCATGCTGATTGACTGACGCTATGATTTAAACCCAAGACCTCTGACGCCAAATCTAGGTCTCTTGACTCCTCATTACCATAAGGGTCTGACAGTGTTTGTTGGCATTTAACGTGGAATAGGAGAGTCAGAGTGTTGGAGCTGCTTAGGACTTAGAGATCACCTTGCCCGATCCTACCATTTTACAGACAAGGAAACTGAGGCCTAGAGAAGGTGATGTGACTTTTCTGAAGGCCACAGAGCTTGTGAGTGGCAGAGGCAGGATCCAACTCCTGATTCAGTTTTCTTTTCAGTCCACCACAGGAGGCTGACCCAGAAGGAGCAACGAACAAGGTGCTGGTCTCAAGAAGGAGCAGAGATTTGAAAGAACAGGAATCTTCCAGATAGGACACTGGGTGGGGGTGGGTTAAGGAAAAGCAGGGGAAGTTTCTCTTGGACCTAAACGGCCACATGCTCAGGGGCCTCGAGATGATCCTATAAATTCAGCTCAAGTGCTATGATCCCTCTCCCCATTAAGTAGCATGAATTTTGTGTCCACCTTAAATGAATGAATGAATAAAAGCATTTATTATGTGCTTATTATGTTCAAAGCATCACGCTAAGTGCTGTGCATACAAATAGAAAAGTGAGATCATCTCTGTTCTCAGGGGTTCCCAGTTTAATGGTGAGATAAGCGAGGAGATATTCGAGGTTCATAGTAGCTGTGAGGGAGGGTGTTTCAGCTGACGATGATCGTGAAGGCTTTAGTTACGGAAATGAACTTTGGGGGAGGGGCAGCTTGAAGGAAGGACAGGATTCTCCGAGTGGGACGAAGCTCCTACTATGTGCCAGGCATAGTGCTCTGTGCTAGGGATGGAAGGCAAGAGGGAAACGCCCCTGCTCTCAATGAGCTTACTGTCTTTTGGGAGGGAAGACAGCATCTCTGTCTCTATCACAGGTCTAGAGTTAAACCTTGGCCTCCAGCAATGTCTACATTTACAGTCAGATCATCCATATCTATATCAACGCATAGGCGTATACACATATTATACATGTACACACATACACATATTTACATATGTAAATAGAATAGAATATAAACACAATATGAATAACTCTATGTATCCATCATCCACCAATCTCCATATCTGTTATCTCATCATCATCATCTTCCATCCATCCATCCATCCATCCATCCATCCATCCATCCATCCATCCATCCATCCATCCATCCATCCATCCATCCATCCTTCTCTCTAATTGGCCAACGGACAGACCCCTGGGCCTGGAGTCAGAAAGACCCAGTTGAAACGCGGCTTGCTGATACCTCCTAGCTGTGCAACCCTGGGCAAGTCCCTGAACCCCTGCCTGCCTCAGTTTCCCCATCTGTACAACGGGGATAATGATATCCCCGAGCTCCTAGAATGTTGCGGTGACGCCTGCTCTTAGTCTGATAGGATACAGTGTCTACAAGTTTGTAGATACAAAATAACTAGCTGCGCACCTCGAGGCCAGGGACGCTCCGTCTCACGCAAGGTGCCCGCTGCAGCAGCGCCTGCCCTGCGGAGGCGGACAGTTTAGCCCTGGGAGGGACGTGCGCAGAGGAGTCTCTAGGCATTGAAGGCCGCGCTCAGCGGCGGGTTCCAGGCCGGCATAGTCGGGCAGCGGCCGTCCTCGGGGCCAGGAGATTCCCGGGTCACCAATGGCCAGCCCGGCGCAGGAATGCTAAGCCGCTCCTCAGGCCCTGGCCGGACTCCCAGGAAAGCGGAGCCCGGGGATTTCCACCTGCCCCCAGGCTCACCCCGCCGCCTCCTAGGCTCCTAGGCCCCGCCCCTCCACGCCCAGGCCCCGTCCCCCCCCACGTCCAGGCCCCGTCCCCCCCCCCCGGCCTCTCTCCTCCTCGCCGCCCCCCCCGCTCCTGCTCGCTCCTGCGCGTGCGCGCGCTGGGGGCGGGGTCGAGCCCTCGCAAGCCCAGCGCGCAGGCGCTCTGGCGGAAGGCGGTGCGGGCGGAAGCCGGAGGGCCGGCGGGGTCCGTGAGCAGCAGGGTAAGAGTCCGTTCTGGGGAGGAGGGAGGCTGGCGCATGAGGCCGGCGCGGCCTCTGGCGTCTAAGAAGGGGGAGAAGGGCGGGGGCAGCCGGCCTTCTCCGTCTGGCCAGGGGCACGGGGGCTGTCGTGGCCTCCAGCGCTGCGGGGGCGGGGCCATTCAGAGCGCATGCGCGGCGTGCTTCTTCCCACCTCCGCGCTTCTACTGGGGCGCCCTCCGCACCTTCTGTTCCCCGCCCCCGTCCAGAGGAGGACACTGAGGCTGTCCTTTGGGAATGTTGCAGACATCCAGAAACTCTAGCATTTCGCTGTGGGAGGAGCCAAAGACAAGCTAGATACAGGGAAGGAAGAGACATCTTACAGATGAGGAAACTGAGGCCCAGACAACCATCCATGGCCTTTAATAGCCAGCATTGATAGGAACAGTGTACCCACAGCAACCTGGGGGGGTGCTGTCATCCCTATTTTATGTAGAGGGAAACTGAGGCTGTCGGAGATTAAGTGACTTGTTCCCAAGTGACCAGCGGCACAGCTGTCATCCATTGCATAAACACTTATTAAGAGCCTGCTGTGTGCCAGGTACTGTGCTAGAGGCAGTCTGGGAAGTGTTGGAGGCAGGATTCGAACTCAGATTTTCCCTCCTACCCCTGAATCCTGTTAAATGGCAGCAAGAGCCCTGTGATGCACACGTCACCGCCAGGGAGCATGTAGGAGGTGCTCTGTATGCGCACGGGAATGCAAAGATAAAGTGAACACAGGTCCTGCCCTCAAGGAGCTTACCTTCTGATGGGAGAGGCTGTGGTGTGGAGAGAACAGGCCTTGGCATTAGCAAGACCTGGGTTCAGATCCTGCTTCAAACTTGCACTGTGTTCCCCTGAGCAAGTCACTTAAACTCGGCCTCAGTTTCTTTATCTGTAAAATGGGGGTGATAGTAAGAGGACCTACCTCGGAGTTATCTGAGGATTAAAGGAAGAAATATACATAAAGCACTTTGCAAGCCTGGAGGTGCCTTGTGATCATAACATGGACACTCTGCTCAGGGTCCTTACTGTCAATGCTAGCCTGACGTTGGCGTTGATGGCTACAAGATACACGGACTGTCTGCACGCGGCTTTACAGGAGAAGGCACCGGCCGCTCCTGGGAATGGCCCTCGATTCTAAGAGGGGGGCCAGCATTCCAGGCGTGGGACACAGGTCGTGCAAAGGCCCGGGGCACAGGGCATGTAGCCTCAGCTGTGAGCAGCAGCAGGGCTGGACTGTAGTGTGTGTGCAGGGGAGGAGCGGGAACTCTAGGGAGGCCCAGGTGGTGAAGACTGCCCTATGTCCAGGAACTTCATATTTTGTCCTGGCGGGCTTGGGGAGGGCCGACGGGCCTGACCTGAGCTCTGGGAAGGTCACTGGCAGCTGGGCTGAGGGTGGTCCAGGGTGAGGAGAAACTCGAGGCAGGGAGACATCGTAGGAAGTGTTTCAGGAGGTGAGAGGCAAGGGCCTGAATTAGGGTGGTGCTCATGGGGTGCGAAGGGATAGAAGGGGCTAGATTTGGCAACTGGTTGGATCCTGTATTTACAGGGGGCCAAGTTATGTAACATCAGCCCAAAGGCAGGCATCCGTGGTCTCTCATCTCTTTACCCAGAGGAGGGAAGTATGTGCCAGAAATTTATTGTTTTCTTTTTTTAATATAAAATTTTTTTCAACCCCTCTCCACCTCCAAATCCACCTAAATAAAAAAAGAAAAACACAGGCCCTGTAACAAATAAGTCTAGTCAAGCGGAATAAATGGACACATTCTCCGTGTCTCATTCCACCCGTTGGTTTCACCATGCTGTCAGGAGATGGACAGCGTGGAGCCTTCTGGGGTCCTGGTTGGTCATGGTCCTGTCAGAGTTCTTGAGGCTTTCAAAGTTGTTTCTCTCTACAGAATCTCTGAAATGCAAATAAAGAGTCAACTGAAACCCAGGAAGGTGAGATCAGGGAGAAGGAAGAAGGGTTTAAGAGGGAGGCTAGAAGTAAGGAAGGATTAGTTAGAAGGAAAACAAACTCTCATTCCACCATTAGGCCTATATCCCAGAAAGGTCAAAGAAAGACGTTCACATACACCCAAACTATTTGTAAACACTCTTTTTGCTGTAACAAATAAGTGGAAACAAAGGTGATGCCAATCAATTAGGGACTGGCTGAACAAAATGTAGTATTTGAATGTATGGATAGGATTGAATGACTGAACAACACACGTTCTTTCTGTGTTGTCCCTTCTTCTTGCTCCCATGTATTTACCTTGCTGGGTTTCAGTTGACTCTTTATTTCCATTTCAGAGATTCTGTTCCACTCTGAGCATTTGTGAAGAATGCTTAGAATTCTTTAATTTCATTAAAGATCCATTTCTCTCCCGTGGGATTATATTCAGTTTTGCCAGGCAAGTTGTTCTTGGTTTTAAGCTTTTATCTTTTGCCTTTTAGAAGCTCATATTCCAAGTTCTCCTATTGTTTATTTTGGTAGCTGGCAAGTCTTATGGGATCCTGACTTTGGCTCTATAGTATTTGAACTCTTTCTCTCTCTTGGCTTGTTGGCTTTTTGTTTAGTTTTGTTTTTTAACCCGGAAACTTTGGATTTGACAATGACGTTCCTGAGAGTTTTCATTTAGAGTTTCTTTCAGGAGATAAGTGATAGATTCTATTTTCACCTTGCCCTCTGCTTCTGATATGTCTGGGGAGTTTTCAGTTATGATTTGTTTTATTATGGCATTGAGGCTTTTTTAAAAAAATAGTTTTCTGGTAGCGTTAATGATTTTTAGGTTACCTTTCCTTCATCTATTTTCAAGCTCATTTGTTTTCAGCAGGAGATAATTTAACTTTTTTTTCAGTATTTCAATTTTGTTTTAATATTTCTTGTTTCATGGAGTCATGGATTTTGTTTGTCCATTACGATTTTCAGGAAGCTGTTTAATTGTGTAAGATTTTACACATTCTGTGCTAAACTATTTTTGTTTTAGTTCTTTTCCTTCAGAATGCTCACTTCATTTATAATATTGTTTTTTATCTCTTCCAGAAATTTTAGTAGACATGACATCGTTCTTTTCCTCTAGGCTTGTGCACCGGACGTCCTGGGATGTGTGGCATTTCTTTATCGTCGGTGTCTTTTGTTCATCTGTATTTCAAGCTTTTCTTCCAGAATTGGGGCTTTTTATCAGGGCTGCCAGGCTCTGCCAGCCCTTGCACACTCGGATGGGGTTGTAGGCCCCACTTGGGTCTCCATTGTCTTGTTGCTGGCCCTCTGGCGTCTGCTGAGAGGGAGGTGCTCCCAGGCGCCGTGCTTGTATCTGTGCTCCTGGCGTGCAGTGCTGAGCTCTTTGAGGCTGGCAAGGCTGCAGGGCCTGCAGACTGATAAATGCCTTCTCTGTAGCAGGTTTGCCACCTCCCCTCCTAGTCTACCCTGCCCAGGGCCTTATTTGCTCTGGGATTTATTTAAGGGGGCCTCCCTGGCTGGCTGCTTCTAGGCTGAGGGAGCTAGAAGGCCGGGCCCCTCCTTAGATACCCTGCAGGCTTAGGGGTATCTTCTTTTGGTGACTTAGGCTGAGTGGAGGTGCTCCCTTTCTTTGCTAATCACTGACTGGTCTGGTCTTCTTTTGTTTTATCTTTTCTGGAGGACCTGTGTGGGAACTGGGCTGCCATCCCCCTGCCATCTTGGCCAGCAAATGGATTATATCTTAACAGACAGGGGAAAGCCAATGGCTGACCTGGCAGGTAGGTCAGAGCCAGCTAGCTACATACGGTGGAAGATGACCACTGGATAAATAGAGGAATGCCGCTTCCCACCTTGGACCAGACATAGGTTCAAGGCCCTGTCCAGCTCAGAATCGATGATCCTCCAATGCAAAGCGGAAAACTCTTGTCACACCAGAAGGAAGGATAAAGAAGAGAAGACTGGGACCAGTTTTAACAGCTTTGACCTGACCTGACCTCACTTTTTAACATTCACTCTACTTAGATCAGAGTTTCTCCCATGACTAATGTGTGCGCTGTTTGGCCCTAGGGGGGGTGAACCTTTCCTTTTGTTCATTTCCTTCCCAAACCCCATTTTGGGGAAGGACTGATGAAGTGACTTGTCAACGATGGGTGATATTTCACTGCTCACCCTGGGCTTTCATGACATGGGTTTTTTCTCCCCGGTCATGGCTCTGTGTTGTTGAAGCATCCTGGGGATGTTTTCTGAGCTGCAGGCTGGACCTCGTCAGCACGAAATAGTGTGAGCCCGCAGACAGAGAAAACCCGGAGTGAAGAAATTACATTTCTGAGGATTTCTCTAAGGAATTTCATAGCTGCAAGTTTTCATTTCTTTTTAGTACCAAGGTGTCCTTCCCCAGAATCAATGCTTGGCCAGCGCTGGGGGCTTTAATTCTGCTCGGACAAAGAAATATCTGGTGTTGCAGTTAATGTACTTTGTCGTTTAGTTATTTTTGTCATGTCCGACTCGATGTCATTTGGGGTAGTTTGCCATTTCAAACTGAGGCAGACCGGATGAAGTGACTTACCCAGGGTCACACAGCTAGTAAGTGTCTGAGGCCAGATTTGAACTCAGGAAGACTCGTCTTCCTAACTTCAGGCCCAGCACTCTGTGCTGCGTTCGACCTAGCTGCCCTAGTCAGTGTTCTTTAGCCTGGATTAGTTATCTTTTTATCTACATATTCTCTGATTCTAATATCAGACATATACCTGGATGGGTCACACTCTTTAACTACTGGCATATTCTTGCTCAGCCAGCCATGTCTTCTCTGTTTTGGTTGAAATTCAAGAAGGGAGTTGTACTTATAGTTCATATTTATAAATGAGGAAACTGAGGCCCACATAAGTTAGGTGGCTTGCCCAAGCTCACATTGGATAATAATTAGCAGAGCTAGGATATCTAAATGCTGCGCTTTCCACAGTTCCTTTCTCCCACCCTCATTTTTTTAAGTCAGCGACTAATCTCATGTTTTAACTCTTGTTACTCAAACAAATCTTAAAATCTTTGATATTAACAATCATTGAATTTACTTTTTCTTTTTTCTTCTTAGAGTCTTTCCTGCGTTGAGGTGTCAGACAACCACTGTCTGATTCCACACTTAGAAGCTGCCGTCCCTTGAAGTTGGCTGAACTCCCAAGCTGCAGAGAGGTGATAACACCTTGAATGTTGACATTTTTCTGTGATCAAGGGAGTAGTTGGGAGATGAAGGCCGTGTGCCTTTGAAAGCACTGAGTGGACATTTTTGGAAGTGGCTGGGGCCTGTTCTTCCCTTGTGGCCCAAGTGAAGAAGAGCTATGAAAGAGTGGCACTCGATGACCATTGCGGTCCTCATCGGACTAACAGTCCGGTGGACTGTCTCTCTGAATTCGTACTCAGGTAAGGTGTGTTGATGGCGTTAAAGATGTAAAAGTGCTTTCTCCTTAATTTGTTTGGTAACAATTCGCAATTGTATAATTCAGAAAATAGGGCAAAGAAAAAAAATGTGAGTGTCACTGATAAAGTAAAAAATAACTTCTAGATTTGCTCAGGACACACTGTTGAACGGAACCTTGCTTCATTCTTTTCAGTTGAGTACCTTAATTGAGTATAAAGCGGTGCCTGTTGCGTGGTGCCCTGGGAGGCATGGTGGTCTGTGGTGGTGAAGGAGGGATGTGCCCCGACCAGATCGTGGCCCTTTAAAGGGTTGATGCATGAGTGCAGGATGTGGCATCTGAGGACAGGGTGTCATTTACCACTGTGTCGCTCACTGCTCTGGAACTTGGTTTCCTCCTCTGTAAAAGGAAACGGCAGACCACTTCAGTGTCGGTGCCCAGAGAGCCCCAAATGGGGTCACAGAGCCTTGGATGTGCCTGAAAAGGCTGAACAACAACGCTGATAGGCTGTGTTGAGTGTATTTTTTTGGTAACTAGGTGGCCCCGTGGATAGTGTGCTGGTCCTGGAGTGAGGAAAACTCATTTTCCTGAGTTCAGATCTGGCCTCAGACACTTTTTAACTGTGTGACCTTGGACAAGTCACTTAACCCTGTTTGCCTCAGTTTCCTCATCTGTAAAATGAGCTGGAGAAGTAATCTTTGCTGAGAAAACCCCAGATGAGGTAACAGAGAGTTGGACGTGACTGAAAAGTAACCGAACAACAGATTCACCCTCCTACGTCTACTTGGTCACTTTTGGTGATACAGTTGTATTCTGGGCTCTTCTTCCATAGCAGATGAAAAGGAAATTCACCCCAGTCTGCGTCTCTGGGGGCAGCTGAGTTGACCGTTTTTACTGCATTGGCTAAGTCAGCCTAGCTCTTGTGGTCTTGCCTCATCACGAGGCCCTGTTGGTCATCAGGAGCTCGGTGCTTGAAGAAGACCCAAGGTGAATCTGTTACACGGAGGTGTGTCCTACATAACAGTAAAAACGCAGACTCTGAATGACTGGCTAAGTGCCACGCTGGGCAGCTTTGCACGCTGTGGGTGATTCTTCCTGCCGGAGTTCAAGGAGTATCGGAAGGCAGTCTCACAGGACGTGGGCTTTGCTGGCGTTGTAAAGATAGCGTAAAGCGAGGAGCGGTCACGTGGTGTTGGTGGCTGGGTGGTGCAGTGGGAAGCGGGTTACTCTGGCTTCCAGGCCCGGCTCGGCCCTCAAGGGACCAGCTGCAACCAATCGCTGGAATTTTTTCAAAGTTTTTTTTTTCCTTTTTAAACATGGACTTAAAATTCAGGAAGACAAATATTTCAGTAGACAAAGGACACAAAAGAGCTGTGACCTGTCATGTCGAGGTTTTTAAAGTGTGTGTCATGTTTGAGTCCAAGTCAGACAAGGCTCTGTTAGGCTCTTGGAGTGTGCCGAGCACTGTGCAGGGCACAAACCCGGCCGTCCCCCATCCCCCGCCCCCAGCCTCTGCAGCCCCACGTGCCATTGCCTCGTCCACGTGCTCTGGCCTTTCCGAGGCACCCTTCCTTGCACTGTTGTCCCCCTGGTATCAGCTGGTCTGTTGTTCTCCTGGTCCTGCTCACTTTGCCCTGCGTCCCTTCCGTCTTACCAAGTTTTACTGAATCTCAGTTAGAGGCTGCTGGTGGTGCAGGGGGTAGAGAGCGGCTGGAGTCAGGATGTCATGAGTTCACATCTGGCCTCAGACACTTACTAGCTGAGTGACCTGGGCAAGTCACTTCACCTCTGTCAGCCTCAGTTTCCCCCTCTGTAAAATGCAGATAATAGTACCTGCCTCCTGGAGGTGTTGTGAGGAGCCACTGAGATAAGTGCCTGGCATGGAGCAGGTGCCCTGTGTATGCCTGTTTCCTTCTTCTGCCCATCTGTCCCATTTCTGTGGTGCAGTGACCGGGACTACATGCCTGTGCCATGATTTGTTCAGCTGTTCTCCAGCCGATGGGCTTCAGTGGCCACCTTCCTTGCCTTTAAAGCGGAGAGGTTCCCGAGCTCCTGTCCAGGGGTCTAGACTACAAGAAGAAAACGTCTCACCTGCTTTGGGGAGGAGAAACGGTGTTGCACAGAGCAGCTGCTCGCTTCCTCATGCATGCTGGCGGGGGCAGGGGTATGCGATCACCCCCCTCTCTCACGCTGCTCCATCTGCGGCCAGCTGTATGGGGCGTGTTCAGGTCAGAATCTCTGTGATCCACCATCTTCTGGAACATTTTTGAAAGTGCCCTTGACACATCTTTCTTTCAAATACCCTGACTGGTATTTAATTTTCGTTCTTTGAAGGCATGTTGGATTTTGAGGGAATAAAAAGAAGAAACTTGGAGTCAGGTCTGGTGAATGAGGCCAACAATCAAGATGCACAAAAAATGAGGTGCTGAATCTGCATTGAAATTACTCTGTGTGTGTGTGCGTGCGCGCACACACACACACGTGTGCTTTAGAAAGAGGACTCTAATGGGGCAGCTAGGTGGCTAGAGCATCGGCCCTGAAGTCAGGAGGACCTGTGTTCAAATCTGGCCTCAGACCAAACACTTGACACTTACTAGCTGTGTGACCCTGGGCAAGTCACTTAACCCCAATTGCCTAAAAATAAAAAAATAAAAAGAAAGAAAGAGGGCTCAAAGTCAGGAGGCCGGCATTTTCCTCCTCCCTTGGCCTTGGCCTTGGCCAAGTCCTTTATCATGTCTCAGACTCTGTTTCCTCGTCCTTAAACAATGAGCATGGTGTCTGTTCTGTCTGCCTCACAGTTGTGGAGGATTAAAGTCAGCTATTATAAGAGAAATCACTTCCTAAGCTGCATGTGCTATACACGTGTACTTTATTAATAACCACAGTATTAATAACCGTAATAATCATCGGGCTTTGAAGGAAGTTCCTAAAATACTTTTTGCTAAATAGAAGCATAATTGGAATAAGTGGATCATCTCCTAAGGAATACTGAGAAGGACAGGACACAGAAGAACTCCGGTACAGTTTTTAAAAAAAATTAAACTTTTATTAAAAACACCTCTAAACATCAGTACAGTTAAGCTTGCTTAGTAAATTTACGTGTAAATTAATTTTGAGTGATTTTTTTAAGGCAGTCAGTCATCACTAATACATCCTGGTCTATAGAAGCTGTACAGCAGACCTTGGGAAGCTGCGGATAAAAGTGCCTTCTCACAGTCCTGGGGAACCCTGGAGCATTGACTTTCCAAACGCCCTGGGCTGCGCCCCCTCTGAGCTTCTTCCAGCTCGTCCGTTTGGCCGGGGAGTCTTCTTTCCTGTCCTTCCAGACTGGATCAGCCTCTGTCCGGGGGACGGTCTCGTTTGGAGTGTCGTCTGGTAGTCTTATGGTTTCCTTTCTCCTTCTCGGCTTGTCAAGCGTTTTACTGAGAGCCGAGGGTGTTATAGTGGTGTATTTATAAAGGCCAAGAGTCAGGGTAGGGAGAAGAAGGGTTAACATTCCCACTGGTATTTCACCAGGGACCGTGGAATAAAGAGGAGAGGGAGCTGGCCGGGTGGGAGGCCAGCCCTCTGCCTTTTGCCCTGTGTTCTGCGTGTGTTGCTTTCATCGGAAGGACTTCTTTCTCTCTGATCTTCTGTGTTCTCCTGGCAGTTTCTTAGTTACCTTGGGATGCAGGGCTCTCTCTGTAATTTTTCAACACTCTTTTGCCCATCCCTGCCCCAAGAGAAAATGGCTGCCGTTCATCTTTCCTTTTGGAGAGCTGTTGTGACGAAAGGAGCATTTTAATGTGTCCGAGTATTGGTATTTTACTGGATGGGGCTCGGTTGTGTGTTATGGTTCTTAACTTTCCAGATAGAGTAACTGAAAACCCAGAAAGAGGAAAAAGTGGCCCAGCGTTGCCCCACGGCTTTCACCGTCGCCGCCTGGCACCTCTTTAACCTCTGGGCAGTCGGGCCGTCTGGTGGCCTTACCTCCTGCTCTTCTTTCACGTGTCTCTTTCATTGTGTCGCCGTGAGCCTACCTGCTGGGCACAGACGAGCCGACTGACCTTCTCAATTATGAATGAGCAGTTATAAGATCTGTGAGCTTTGTTATGGGTGCTCATGACGTGTAGACTGTGAGGATGGCTCTTCGCCCCCTAGGAATTAAAGCACACTTTTTTAGTTACGGTAGTGCATTTTTTAATGCTTGCTTTGGTTTACCCTTTGTCATATTTTCAGATAATGATTGGGAAGTGCCAAGTGTGATGCAGAGAAAAGAAAATCTCTCATTTTTTACATTTTCCTTATAATTTACTCATTCCATTTCTGATGTCAGTATACCATTTGCACAGTTTACCCTCTGTTTTCCCTGAATTGTCTGAATTTTTCAGATTACTGCCCTTTGACCGATCATTTGTTTTGACTCTCGTTACAAGTAGCAAGCAGACAAAAGTTCCAAAAGAGGCAGCCAGGTGGGTCCTGGGCATCTCGTAGGGTCATGGAGCCTCGAGGTCACAGGCCCCACCCAAGGCTTGTGAGTCATTGACACCATTACTGATGCCTTCAGAGCTGATCGAATAGGTGCATATTGTAAAGGCTTGGTATAATCTCTGCTGGTCGTTATAGTGCCAGTGAAAAGAAAGGTACGTGATGACCGCTGCTTATTGAAAAAATATTAGGAAGGAAACGTGCATAGATTAAGCCACTGATGTATACCAAGCACTGTACTAAGAACTTTATAAATTTTATTTCATTTGATCCTTACAACAACTTTGTGAGGTATAATTATCCTCATTTTACAGATGAGGAAACTGAGGTTAACAGGTTAAGTGACTTGGCCAGGGTTATGCAGCTAGTAATTGTCTGAGGCTAGATTTGAACTTGGGTCTTCCTGACTCTTGGCCTAGCTCTCTGTCCACTGTGCCTTGTAGCTTCCTTTAGAATAGTTAGTATTAAAGGTATGATAGGCAGTGTTTAGTTGATTATTAATTTCCTTCCATTTACATTTTGTGGTTTGCAGTATTCCCACTCTTCCTAAAAGTGTTAAGACAGAGATTTTATCATAGACAATTTTAGCCAAATTCTAGTGTCTGAGAGTATAAAGGTTTTCCATTTTAGGGCATGATCGTATGTAGTATATACAGCCAAAGGAAGTATTTGCCTCATAAATGTCAGCATAATTCTACATAATACAATAACTAAAATATAAAATGCGTATTAAAAGTGTGCTGAATAGAGCCGTTTTCTTGAAAATAAGACTAACCACAAAGTTGAAGCCATATAAGTATACAATGCTATATTTTCTTTGTCTAATTCTGAATTGAGTGTAAATGAATTTGTGGAATTAATCACAGTGCTAGGAATCCTTTTTGCCCTTCCCAAGTGAAGCTCCCTTAGGTACCGTTGGGTTGTCCTTCTGGGTTGGTTTAAGGGCACTTTAGCAGTTTAAAAAAACTTAAGTACTAATTTCATAGCCAGTGTCAGCTGAATTTATTGAACTAGGTCAGACTCTGGATAGAAACTTGTTTCTCAACCCTAAAGAGAGTCATTATCCATTCTTCTGTTTGGTAGAGAATGGTGATAAATTCCTCCACATTGGCCACAAGTCTAGAGCAATTTGGGAAAATCTGGATAGTTGGATTTTCGGGTGTAGAAACTTGTGTCAGATCCATTTTGACCTTAGGTCTTCAGCAAGCTAAGAACTTTAGAAAAGGGCTGTATCCTTTTTAAATGGTGGAAAGATTTTAGAGGAATCTTGATAATAATGGATAATTTTATTCATGTAAAATATCCAATGTAAAATGACATCTGTCGGTTATTTTAGAGATAATGTAATTTGTAAATAGTCTGTTGTTTCTCCTTCAGATCCAGTTTGGTTTTGAAACATTTTTTCAGTGCATGAGTCCATAGCACTGTGTTCATGAGTGATGAGAAATGCAGAACTGTGAAGAAACTTTTAGTTTTGCTTGGGTGACAAAATTTAAGTGAAATATCTCAGACAATATACAGAACAACCTGAGGGCCAAAGTGTGTGTTAGAAACAGTCAGCACTGTGAGGTGTGAGAAGAGGGGAGAAAGTAGTGCTGGTCACCGTCGTCAGACTGATGGAACCAGGCCGGTTTACATCAGGGAGACCGTAGGAAGAGGTGCGTTTCCCACTTTCTCATTAAAGAGGGCTTGACTCAAAACTCTTAACCTCCATTAAGTCTGTGGCCCATTTCCCCTTCATTTGGGAGGAAGCTGAGCCTTGTAGCCCTCCAAAACAGTTTCCCAGCAATAAAAGTTCACATTTTTAGGGAGACAGCGACAGCTTGAGTCTTTAGGTTGCATCGCAGCCCTGGAAACACGTGCCTGGTAGGAGCTGAGCACTGGCGCTGTGTTTGCTGGAAGCACACATCCCTCTCATCACCCTGACCCCGTTCTGTCCTGCTGCTTCTGCTGCTGGTACATCTGCCAGAGCAGAACACCAGGGTCCAGCCTGGGAGGAGCTTCACCACTGGGCCCTGTACTCCAGGGGACCGGGCTTTGCACCTGTCACTCTGAGAACTGTAGGCAAAGAAGCTGTAGCATTGTCTCAGGAACAGGCTGCCATCCTCCCTATGGCTTTGCAGACCAGAACCTCCTTCTGGAGTGGTCACCATTTCCCTTCTATGTCTTGTTTTCCCCACTAGAATGGAAACTCCCTGAGGGCGGGAACTGTCTCCTTTTTACACTTGTATAACTGGTGATTGGCATATTTTTGTTGTTAAGGTGTCTGACTCTCCATGACCCCATTTGGGGTTTTCTTGGCAAAGATACTGGAGTGGTTTGCCATTTCCTTCTCCTGCTCATTGGACAGAACAGGAACTGAGGCAGATAGGGTTAAGTAACTTGCCTAGGGTCATACAGCCCAGATTTGAACTCACAAAGATGAGTCTTCCTGACTCCAGGCCCAGGCTGTATTCTGCTGCACCACCTAGCTGCCCAGGCTTGGCTTAACAGTAAGGGCTCAATGCTCGAAAAAACAAGAATTTAGTAAGCGCCACGAAACAGGCATTATGCTGAATGCTGGCAATATAAACCCTGCCTTTGAGGAGCTAACATTCTAATGGAGGAGATGTCGCATCTCAGAGGGAGTGGAGGCCAGAGGGCCTCCGGCGTTTAGGGGAGTTACTCTTTCTAGAAGCAGTGGCACTGGTAGTGTGCTTACTGTAGTCAGGGCAAGAGATGTGGAGGGTGGGGGAGAGGCAGGTGACAAGACGGCCTCAGTGGGTGGTCAGGTGGCCAGATGGGATGTAAGGGGGAAACACGGTCTGGTATGTGGGGCCTGCTGGTGTATACGGCGGGCTCAGTGCGATCGTTTGCACCCCAAGGCACCAATCAGCTGGCCAGGCCCGTGGCTGGAAGCTCCAGAGATGAAGAGATGACCTTCCCCAGGAACCATGGGCATCGATTCTGGAGGCTTAGGGTGCTAGATCCCATTGGCTTTGTTGGGCCGCTGTGGGGCTCAGGACACTCGGCATCGGCCGGGAAAGACCTGTTGAACTGCAGAGAGACTCCCTGACCTGATAACGAGGACTCCTTGCTGAGGGTGGCCGAGAGGAGGGTGTCAGGGTCAGCAGAGTTGACCCACCAAGTGCGGCGGTTCAGGAAGGAGGCCTGGGGCCCCAGTTTTCTCTGCCACTGCGAGGGTTGGGGCCGTGGACGTGAGCGCTGCAGTCCCGTGGCTGCCGGATGCCTGGTTGCTGTTCACGTGGGCAGTAGCATCAAATTAGCTGTCAGGCCGTGCCCTGCTTCCGCCAGTGACCGCCGCTTGTGAAGAGCTTGCCGTGTGCCACGCGTGGCGTCCTGGGCAAGGAGCAGAAGACCTCAGGATGGGGGGGGATGGGCCGGAGGGTTCCGCTGCAGATCAGGAAGACGGACTTGGACTTCTGAAACGTGAATCAGACCATGGTATCGGCCTGCTTGAGCGTCCGTAAAGACCAGCAAGAGCGGATCTTTCTGAGAGTTGTGCCAATCTAACGGGAAGGCTTTAAATTACAACGGAAAGCAAGGGAGAAATCTTCCTTCCGCCTGGGCACCAACTCAAGCCAGCGTTTGTAAGAAAGAGAAAGAGCGGCAGGGTCGGCGCTGAGGCAGTGGAGAGCCCCAGATGGCCGTAGGAGACAGAAGACAAGAAGGGCCTCGGGCATCTGTAAACAGCCGCATCAAGTCTGCGTAACAAGCAAGCTGAACTAGAGGTCCTCGTGCAGGGAGGCCCGGGCTGTGACCGTGGCTCTGGAGAGGGTGGCCCGGATGCCGAAGGAGCAGAGTCCATAGAGAGGGGACGCCGCAGGAACGTCCCTGACCTCCGCCCTCGACAGGAATGGCGTCTTCTAAAGTGACCGCTTACGTCTTTGTTGCCCCGTGAGTGAGGGGATGCCACCCCAGTGGGAGCCTGCTTTAGGTCCTTCGGCAGATCAGGCAGCCTGCCCCCTTTGGGACTCGTTAGGGCAAGCGTGAGGGGGTGGTGGGGAGAACGGAAGGGTGTTTTGTGAATGGGAATGTTTGCAGGCAGTTGGGAATACTCAGCTGCGTAGGGGAAGATTGAAGGGTAGAGGAAAGGAAGTAATTGTAGTGTCAGTCTGCTGGGAGAGAGGGGTGTAAGTAGAAGTGGATTACAAAGTAAAACAATTACATTGAAATACAGTCATCAAGCTGTGTTTTTAAATATTTTTTCCAGTTACGTATAAAAACAATTTTTACCATTTGTTTTTTCAAATTTTGACTTCCAGATTCTCTCCCTCTTTCCCTCCCCTTTCCCTCTCATTGAGAAGGCAAGTAATTTGATGAGTCATACATGTGTAATCACTCATAACAGATTTCCATGTCGGTCAGGGTGTGAAAGAAAACACACCAAAAAAAGCCAAGGAAAATAAAGTTTAAAAAAAGTGTGCTTTTTGATCTCCATTCAGACCCATCAGTTCTTTCTCTAGGGATGGGTAGAATTTTTCATCATAGGCCCTTTGGAATTGTCTTGGATCATTGTTCTGCTAAGAATAGCTAGGTCATTCGCAGTGGATTACCATACAGTGTTGCTCTTACTGTGTGCTACAGTGTTCTCCTGGTTCTACTCACTTCACTTTGCATCAGTTTGTGTAAGTCTTTCCAGCTTTTTCTGAAAACGTCCTGCTGATGATTTCTTTTAGCACAGTAGTACCACATCACAATTGTACACTGCGTCTTGTTTGGCCATTCCCCAGTTGATGGGAATTGCATCAACTTGCCATTCGTTGCCTCTGCAAGAAGAGTCTCTATAAATATTTTTGTATGTGTGGATCCCTTTCCTTTTTTTTTTTTTTTAAATCCCTTTGGGATACAGACTTAGCAGTGGCATTGCTGAGTCAAAGGGTATGCACAGTTTTATAGCCCTTTGGGCATAGTTCCAAATTGCTCTCCAGAATGCTTGGAACAGTTCAAAACCTACCAACAGTGCTTTAGTGTCCCAATCTTCCCATAGCCTCTCCCACATTTGTTGTTTTCTTTTTCTGTCATATTAGCCAATCTGATAGATGTGAGATAGTACCTCAGAGTTGTTCTAATTTGCATTTCTCTAATCAGTAGTGACATAGAGCATTTTTTCATATGACTATAAACAGCCTTGATTTTTGTCTGAAAGCTGCCTCTTCATATCCTTTGACCATCTATTAGTTGGAGAATGACTTGTATTTTTATAAATTTGACTCAGTTCTCTATATAGTTGAGAAATGAGGCCTTTATCAGAGACACTTGCTGTAAAATTTTTTTTTGATTACGATTACGAACCGTATATTTCTTTCCATTCTGTTTTTCCTGCTGTGTGTCCTTTTCTCGCTCTCCTTTTACTCTGTCCCTCCTCCATAAAGGCCTCTGCAGTGAATTTTTGTGCACCTTTTTCCATTTGGTGAAGTCTGCTTTTTTCAGGTGTTTTTCTCATGAGTAGATTTTTGTGCCTCTTTTACCGTTTGGCCTGTTCTGTTTTTTAAGGTCTTATTTTCTTCAGTTATTTGTTCCTCCTTTACTAAGCTATTGACTTTTTTTTATTATTTTCTTGAGTCACTGTCATTTCTTTCCCCAAGTTTTGCTCTACCTGTCTTACTTAAATTTAAAATCCTTTTTGAGCTCTTCAGGAATTCTTTTGGGGCTTTTGACCAATTCACATTTTTCTTTTGAGGTTTTGAGTATAGCTGTTTTGACTTTGTGGCCTTTCCTGTCACCATAGTAACTTTCTATGGTCAAGTTCTTTTTGTTGTTTGCTCATTTTCCAGCCTATTTCTTGACTTTTAACTCCATATTAAAATTGGGCTCTGCTCCCAGGACGGAGGGGGCACTTTCCCAGGCATTGTCAAGTAAAATAAATGCATACAGTGGCCATATCCAAAGGGAAGACAGCAGAGTCAAGGCATTAGTTTATTCAAAGACAGCCACATTGTAAAGAAAAACAACTTTGAAAATCTTAAGTGCTCTCGTCAGTGCCACCCACCATGTTTCTTAGGATCAGTGAGGAAGCATGGAACCCACCTCCTGTCCAAGCGGGAATGGACACGAGGGGCGGAAGGAGAATGGCCACTGTGTGCGTTCATTTTACTTGACAATGCTTATTTATTGATTTTTCCCCTTTCTTTCACTTGGTTTTTAATTGTGGGAGGGGGTGTTAATAGTCAGTAGTGATGCCAAGAAAAGAGACCATTGAAACAATTTTTAATGTGCACAGAAGAGAACAGAAAGAAGTCCCAGCAAGTAGGGCAGTTATGAAAATGAAGTGAAGACTTTATTATATATATATTTTTAGAAGCAAGTGGTGTAAAATGAAGATTCACAGTTTGATTTACCATTCCCTTTTTGTGTTCTGTTTATAGACATGCTGTTTTTGGTGTTTAAGGTCAGAATGAAATGCAAAAATTTTTTAAAAGGATGGCATTAGAGATTTTGACTAATACATCACTGAAATCCAGATATGCTAAGTTTGCAATATTTCCTTAAACAGTTTTTGTTGTCCAGTTTTTTTTTGTGAGGCAATGTGACTTGCCCAGGGTCACACAGCTAGTTAAGGGTCAAGTGTCTGAGGCCAGATTTGAACTCAAGTCCTCCTGACTCCAAGGTCAGAGCTCTATCAATGGCGCCATCTAGCTGCCCTGTCCAGTTTTTTTTTATTCAGCATTTTCTTCCTATCCTTTGATTGAGAACAAAAGAAAAATAAATTACGTACTACAACCATGTATAGTCGAGCAAAACAGATTTCTGCGTTGGTCATATTAAAAGTACAAAATCTGTACACATACGTGTATGTGTTTTGACATGTATAAGACAAAACAATACACAGACGTGTGTGTGTGTGTGTATATATATATATATTTATATATATATACACATATGTATGTGTATAAGTATACATACAGACCTACAGTACGGTACACACATGTATGTGTATACATCTATTATGTGTATACATTTGTGTGTGTATACGTGTTCGTGTATTTGTATAGCGTGTACGCACATGCGCGCTCACATACACACAGAGTATTGGGCCTGGAGTCAGGAATACCTGAGTTCAAATCCAGCCTTAGACACTTTCCAGCCGTGTGACCCTGGGAGAGTCATTTAACCTCTGTACTTCAGCTTTTTCTACTGTAAAATGGAGATGATAATAATAATAATAATAATAATAATAATAATAATAATAATAATAATAATAGTCACCACCTCCTGGGGTTTTTGTGAGGATTCAGTGAGATAATAATTGTAAAGCACTTGGCACCATGCCTGGTACCCAGTAGAGCAATATCCATGTTAGCTATAATTATTGTTATTATTTCTTATTGCATCATGAAGTCGTCGGCTTCTCTTTGGACCCTTCCAGTTTTTAGGCATTTTGTGTCTTTAACAAGGTTTTGTACTTTTTGAACCAAGTTGTTAATTCCTTTTCTCATTCTTTCTTCCATAGCTCTCATTTCTTTTCAGTTTTTTTTCTTTAGCGCTCTCTGTCTTTTCCAGGAATTCTAGTTGAATTTGTGCCCAACTTGTGCTTTTTGTTGGTGTTTTGCTTGTAGATGTTTTAGACGCAGTCTTCTTCTTGGTTTCTATCTTGATCATCCTGGTAACCACAGTAACTTTTTCTGGCAGGATTCTTGTTTATTTTCTCATTCTTCCAGCCTACATCCTGACTTGATACCAGATTTAGGACCAGGCTCTGTATGCTTCTGAAGGGAAGGTCTGGGCTGGTCCTGTCGCTACTTTCTTGGGATATCAAGTGTTATCTTACTGCAGGCTCTGAGGGACAGCACAGGCTGGGGACCTGCAAGCTGTCAGTGCTCCCAGAGTGGTCTGAGCCAGGGCAGAGTCTGATTTCTCCCACCCCCGATCCGAGCTCTACAAGTTATTGACCTGGATTTAGGTCTAAGCAGCAGCAGACTGCTTCTGGACTCACCCACTGTCAGCCAGGTGGGAGGCTTGCTGCTTCAGAGGGATAGAGCAGCAGGCTGCCCTCTGGTCTGGGATTCCTGCCATGATTATTTCTGAGAAGGCTTCAGACTGGAATGAAACCCTTTGCACTCCTCGGGTCCAGGCTACATGGATGCAGCGTGTTTCCAAACTTGCTTCTTGGTCTACTACCTAGGACTTGTGATTGACAGCTCCTTATTCCAGAATGCCACCCTCCATCTGCAGTGGATCTGTGACCCAGAATGGGATGGGGGGCACCCTGTGCCAGTTGGCTCCTGTTCCTGCAGCCCTGTGGTTCCCTGGGCTGGGGCTGGGATCTTTTCTTGCCCTGGAATGTTCCTTATTGTGCTCCAGAGCCCATCTCATCTCCACTGTCTGGAGACCACTCTGGCAGTCTCCATATGTCCACCTGGGCTGGGAAGGTGGCTCACGGGGCCTTTTTGTTGCTCCCCAATCGACTGTAAGCTTCTTGAGAGCAAGGCATACTTCGTTGTTGTCCCTTTCCCTAGGGCTTAGCACATTGCCTAGTGCAGTGACCCTTTACACACACTTGTTGGTTGATTGATGGAGTAATACTTTTTTTCACCTTCAATTGATCCTTTCTTCCACTCACCCTAATGTACTCAGGAAAAGTCTTTTTTATTAATATTTACCGCCAACGTGAGCCAACACTAGGCTTTATTTAAACCTTTTTTGTTATAACCTTTGTGTTTTGTTCTTATAAAATTGGTGTAAGTTCTAGAAGGCTTACTTATCAGTTTAGAAGATGACTCAAATTGTGAGGGATCGCTAACAGACTGGGTGATAGAGCCAGGTTTAAAAAAAAAAATTGACCGAAAAGCTAGACCTAGGACAATGAAATTAAATAAGATCAGTAATAATGATAATAATTTTGATAGGGTCAGCTAATGAACCAAATCTAGTAAGATGCAGTCTGTTATTGATAATTGTAAAGTCACCTCACAGGCTGGGCGACCACATGGCTAGACACCAATTTGTATGAACATAGTGGCCATGAGTCCATGTGAGTCAGTGGTGTGATGTGACAGCAGATCTCTGGTAGCGTCAGGACTGTTCTAACATGGCTATTTTATTCAGTCCTGTGGGCTGACATTTCTCTCCCTATTTTGTATTACCATATAGAACAACTGGCTTATTTTAGTTTCGGGAACATTAGCAGAGAGCTAAGCATAAAGTTGTTTTCTGATGTCTGGGACTATGTGAATCATAAATGTGTTCAGCGAATGTTGGAGATATCATGAAGGTAAAATTGGCATGACTTCATAACAGGTATGGAGTATGAGAGATGGTGAGAAGCTGAGGCTGACCCCTAGGTTGTAAGCCTGGGGGACTGGGCAAGCAGTTTGGGAGGGGGGAAAGTTTAGGGGGCAGAAAATGACTTCGGTTTTGGACACGTTGAGTTTAAGATCTCTGCTGACATCCATTTCCAAATGTCTGAAAGGTGGTTGGCCATAAGCAGAGAAGTTAGGGCTGGATCTATAGATTTGAGAATCATTAGCATGGCGATGATCATTGAATTGATGGGAAATGATGAGATCACCAAGTGAAATTATGTAGAGGGAGAAGAGAAGAGGCCTGATAGGACAACCACAGTTATTGGAGGTGACCTTGATGAAGGAACAGTAGAGGACAGAGAAGGGCTGGTCAGAGAAGTGGGACGAGAGCCAGGAGACAGTGGGCCGAGTGGGCAACAGTGGGGAAGGCTGCAGAGAGAGAGGTCAGGGAGAGTGAGGAGGGGGAAAGGCCATTGGATTTGGCAATTTGGAGATCGTGGGTAGCCTTGGAGAGAGCAGCTTTAGTGGAATGATGAGGTCAGAAGCCAGACTGGAAAGAGTTAAGAAGAGAATGAGGGAAGAAGTGGAGGCAGCCATTGCAGTTTCACTGGAGAGTAAAACTGCTGTTATGTGAAAGCTTGGCATGGTGCCTGGCACGTAGGAAGTGATCTATAGCTATGGGTCAATTGATTGATCTGTGGTGCTGCAGGAGGATGACACTCCGGTAGTTTGTGGATCATCTAAATATTCAAAAAACAAAAGCCCCCATGGGCCGGAGGTTTGGAAACCACTGCTTGGCATTGACTGTCTTTAGTGGCAAAAGCTAATGTGTCTACTCAGTGTCCCCCTGGTATTAAAGTAAAGGAATCAGAGGAGGCTGAAGGGGCAATCAGTGCTGGCATAAGAAGGTCCTGTGTGTCCTTCTGAGTCCGAGGAAACCGATGAGGACAGTGGAGATTGTTTTATTGAGATCCAGAAAAGCAACATGCATAGCTGCTTCAGCTTTTCATTTAATCATGAGTTTTATAGAAGTGAAGTCGTAACCCTCAGGGTGTCGTGAAGATGATCATCTCCGCTTCAGATTTGTTCTGTTTGGTTCCAGAGGGAAGAACTACAATAGTGGGTGGCAGTGACAAAGAGACGAATCTAGGACTGATGGCAGGAACAATTTGTCACCAGTTAGAGCTCTCCCCAGATGGCATGGGCTCCCCTGGGAGGCCTGCGTCCCACAACTAGAGACCCCCAAGCCAAGGCTCCATGACCATCAGGGCAGGTTGGTGGCTTGGACGGCTCCAAGGACCCTTCCAACTCAGAAATCCTGGGAGTCTTGAGTTTTAGGAGAAAGAGGCAAATGAGAAGAAATAAACCTGCTTTTTAATGAAGAAAAGTATGTCTTGGGGGAAGGAATGGTGGAGGGCCCTAATGGATCTGTAGGTAGTTACCCACTTTCAAAGTTTGCGCTCTAGTTTATAAACTCTTAATAAAAGATGTCATCCAAGAAATGTATGAGTTACAAAGATGGTGGGTGGGTCACGTGTGAGAATGAGGTCTGTCAAGATGGCAGCCTGTGTGCCCCATCACTGGTGGTGAACTGGATAGAGCGCTGGGCTTGGAGTCAGGAAGACCTGAGTTCAAATTTGGTCTTAGACACGTACTAGTTGTGTGACCGTGTTTGCCTCAGTTTCTTCAACTGTAAAATGGGGGTGATAATCTTACAGATCCCACAGGGTTGCTTTGGGGATCAAATGGGATGACATTTGCAAAGTGTTTAGCATAGCGCCTGGCACATAGTAGGCGTTCAGTAAATGCTTGTTCCTTCCTTTCTTCCTTCAAGAGAAATTAAGGAAGGCTCCACATGCATGTTGGGTGAAGTGCCAGTCGTGGATTTATGGGGTGGCGTGGACAGGAGTCCCACAGGATCTGCAAGTGTGGCTGGCCGTCTTGACGGGAATGGTCAGAGATCCATGAGTATTTGAGGCTAGGAGTCATCTGTGAGTCCTCTGTACAGTGCCCAGGTGTGGTGTGCTTTTCTTAGTGTGGGAGAGGAGTCACAAAAAGCAAACTCCTTAAGATGCCTGATTAAAGAAAAGGCTATGCAAATAAGACGACATTACTGACATGCTACAATGCCATTTCCTTGCTTTTCTCTCCCTTTTTTCTCCAGGTGCTGGAAAACCTCCCATGTTTGGAGATTACGAAGCCCAGAGACACTGGCAAGAAATTACTTTGAATTTACCGGTCAAGGAGTGGTATGCATAATTACCTTAATCCTACTGTTTATAGTTTTCTGAGCTTGTGAGCAATTTTAAAATGTGAAACAATAATTAAATAAATGAAAACTATCTGCACCATTGGAAAAAATTGTTTTCCATTCACCTGAATGGTGAATGATGCTGTCTTCATCTTGCCCTCCATACAGTTATTCCACTTGTATTCCTTGTCATGGGGGCTTCTCATGAGTGAAGTACGTTCCAAAGATGGGGAAGACTCGAATGTGTTTGAATTGACAGGAAGGACCTGCTCAAAAGAAGAGACTGAAGATTAGAACCCAATGAGGGTGATTGATAGGACCATCTGCTGAAGAAGCCGGGCGGGGGTAGGATCAAGGGCACGTGAAGAGAGTTTGGGTTGGCTACGGTGAAGGCCACCTCCTCATCAGAGCCGGCAGGGAGGAAATAGTGGCTGTGTGGTCGAGGGGTTCTGAGGCGAGGTCCTCAGCCGAGCAGGTGGGGGAAGGGTGCTGGGGGAGACGTGAGGAGAGAAGAGAAGGTTTGGAACAGCTTGCCGTGCTGAGTGGGGTAGCGAATCAATTAGGGAGGAGGAAAGGGCCTGCTCCGACTCAGTGAGGGCCAAGTAGAGAGGAGAGGAGATCCATGTAGCACAGCTGGGGGACTTCCCCCCCCAACTTGCTTCAGCCGCCGAGTAGGACCAGAGGGGGTAGATGCCAGGAGGAATCCCAGGCTGAAGCACAAGGTTCAGGAGCCTAGGATAGGGTGGAGTTGAACCAGTAACTAAGTGGTAGAGACTGGCCAGGGAGGAGGGGGTGATAATGGCATGAGGAATTACTGAGGGGTGATGCCAAGGGCAAGGATGGTTTAGGAACAGGAAGGCCAAGGAAAAGTCAGAATTATGGGATGTTATGGTCCAGTAGAGGGGCCTTACCTCATAGCCCCTTGGAGTCATGGGACCTGAGTTTGAATCCTGGCTCTGCTGCTTCCCAG
This sequence comes from Phascolarctos cinereus, assembly GCF_003287225.1. Taxonomy (NCBI): domain Eukaryota; kingdom Metazoa; phylum Chordata; class Mammalia; order Diprotodontia; family Phascolarctidae; genus Phascolarctos; species Phascolarctos cinereus. The sequence goes on from NW_027555958.1 coordinate 464,567,797, forward strand.
TGTGATATAGCTGGCCTTGCTTTCTTCCTCTGTAAAATGAAGGGTTTGACTAGATGACCTTTTTGGGCTTTTCCAGTTCCCAGTAGATGATTCCATGAGCCGGCCACTTCTCTTCTAAACTGGACTGCTTTCTGTTTCCTGTTTTTACCCTACTCCTTCCCATCTCTCTCCCAGAGCTAACCCTGTCCTGCCATCCCCATGACTGGAATGGTCCCACCACCCGCAGTCCCTGCCCATTGAAGGCCTTCTCTTTTAAGCCCAGCGTATCCTCCATTTTGCTTGTCCCTGGTGCTTTTCCCTAAGAGTTCCTCAGCTTACTCCTAGCCCTTCGCCTGAACCTCTTCTTTGTACCAAATGTCCCAGCTAATGGTCTCCTGTCTGGTAGACCCTCAGCTTCTCGAGACCAGGGGCTGTGTGATATCCGTCGCTCCTTTCTCAGCGCCCAGCCCAGCTCTGTTGGGCCATAGCTCAAAAGAGAAGAGGCCAGGCTTATTCCATGTTCCTTGCAGATTCTACAGCGTACTGGGTATGCGCTTTGATGTGGTAGAGTCAGAGAGCCAGGGAACCAGAGTCTGAATCCTGGCCCAGGAGGCCCAGGGCACATCGCTGCCCCTTGCCAGGCCTCAGTTGTCTCAGCTGTCAAAGGAAGGGTGTGGAGGGTGACCCCTCCCTTCGCTGGGTGCTTCGGATCCTGGCACTGTCCCTGGCCTGTGTGAGCTTGGGCAAGTCACTTCATGTCACAGACTCTCAGGCTCCTCGTCTATAAAATGAGAGGTAGATTAGTTCCCAAAGGCCTGAAAGATTTTGTGTTCTTCTGTTGTTTCCCCTGTGGACCCAAATTCCGTGTCTGACCTTGTTTAAATCGCCCATTTTAACTCTCATGTCTAGCACTGTGCATGGCACGTAGTAGGCCCTTCACATGGACTTGGGAATGGGCTTATCCAATTAGTGTTTCCTTTAGAAACATCATCCTTCACGACTTGGTCTTGTCAGTTGGGGAGAGGCGGCCGTGGCAGATGAATGGCTAAGAGTCATTTCTAGGCTTGGCAGACGCTGGCTTTTGGCCTTTGAGGCCCTCTCCAGGTCTTCGTGTAATCTGCAGCATTCGGACATTATTTTCTGTTACTTTCACCTGCCAGGTGGGCGGAGCAAAAGCTCCCTGAGCAGCCCTGAGCCGCGTTAGCCGGCTTTTGTCTGGGCCAGTGTTTTCTGTTGGAGCAGGTGAAAACTGCGAGTTTTGGTTAAAACTGAAGGACTGTTGCGGACTGATCCTAAGTTCGAGACAAGGAAGAGCTGGCCTCCCCCTGTTCCTGGAGATCGGGCCGGTGCTTCATCCTCATAGCCGACCCACGAGGGAAGGTGGCACAACCATGTGGAGCGTCTCACAGAGGCCCCCAGAAGCAGTGATTGCGGCCCGTGGCATTTGCTCATCTCCTGCTGTGGGCCTATGATGTGCCGTTCGTCAGCAAGATCCTTTATGGGGCTGTGGAATTTTAGAGAGGCTCATCTCCTGCTTGTAGAGCACAGGGCCAGATCGGCCTTTGCTCCACGGCCTCTCCGAGCGGCCCCTGCTTGTGCTGCCTCGTCCTGTAGCTTCTACCCTTTGTTCTTGGTCCCAGGCTCCGCCCTCAATGGACAGGTGAGCCAGGAGCCCAGCATGGTCCCTTAGAGCAGCAGCCCCGATCCTGGGCTGCAGGCCCTTCCTGTTACCACCGGTACCCATTGCTGACCAGTTACCGTAGACGGGGCAGGCCAGCAGCAAAGCTCTCAGGAGACACAGAAGGCAGCGTGTGCCAGGCAGGACAGGCGACCCCCATCATTTTCATCACCGTCTCGCCTCACACCCAGGTAGAGACAGTTCAGGTCACAGCACCCAGTGATCCCAGGTGGGATGGCACCCCCACACCACAAGCCCCGTTGGCAGCCCCTGCAGTCCTCACCATGGCCAGCCGCCGGGTGTGGGCAGGGAAGCCAGAGCTCCACAGGAAGACGGCACCCTCTCAGGCTGCTGGTCTCAGCTTGGCCTGGTCCCCCATGTGCCTCTGAAGATGCCGTCGTTCCTATACTGCCAGCCTTGCTCCCCGGGAGCCATTGCTGCTGAAGCCCCCAGAGTCCTTGGCACAAGTAAGTGGTTCAGCAGTGCCGGTAGATGGGAATGACACTGCAGAAGACGCATCAGCTTTGGCTTTCCCGTGCTGTAGATCTTTCCATCCGCCTAGCAGCCGGACCCTCCTGGGGTAGAGAGTGAGCTTCCTGAGGCCAGGGACAGTCTAGCCTTCTCTTTGTCTCTCTAGAGCTCATCCCAGTGCTTGGCCTATAGACAGCACCTAGCTTTTCATCATCTGTTCTTCATCCCACCATCCCCTGCTGCTTCAAAGGCGTGAGCCCAGAGGAGGTTTGCCTGAGCTGTGGCCTCTGCTGCTGTTTAAACTGTGGCCATTCTTATCACTTGATAATTAGCAACTAAAGTGGTTGTAGTAGAGTAAGAGGAACTCTTACTCGGATTTGCAGAATATTAAAGTTCATTTACAAGAGTAAATAGTATCAACATGAACAATTTTGAATGGTGAACTCAGGAACAGAGATGCAGCTTAAAGAAATGTGATTTATTATCAGTTCATAAGATAGTTCAGGTGGCTTATGAGGAATTCAAGAAATATCATTGATTGTAATCAAAGTCCCATGTTCTGCATTTGAGTGGATGGCCTGGAAAAGCCAAGAACACGCCTCCTGGCGGTTATGAAAGACAGTCAGAGGGGCTGATCTCTTCTTTTGGTAACTTACTTTCTTGAAAAAAAGTCTTTTATCTAGTAGAGATGGTGTTAGTTTAAATGCTCAAAATTACCCTGCAGAAATCCCTTTCCCCTTTATTTTTCGTATTGTTTTGTATGAGGAGAGCGTTGGTGCTGCGGGGGTGTCTAAAATGTGTCTTACTTTTGCAAACATCACATTTTGCACATGCTTCATTTAAAGTAGTGAGACCCTTAACGTTTATTCAGTGGTGATGATACATTTGTTAGGGAACAAAAGAGAAGACTGTTTCTAGTCCACTCCACTTGCTTTAATTCTGTTCTTTTTGTGGTAGAACGTACTTACAATGTACTAAAGCTACCTAGTTTCACTGATGCTTTTCCCCTTGCAACCAAAGTGTATGCAGAGTTTTCTTGCATATCTTGTACAATGGATAGAATGCAGACTCTGTATTCAAATCCTGCCCCAGGCATATACTGTATGTGTGACTTAACTCTGGATCTCAGTTTCCTCATCTGCAGAACTCTTTAAAATAACTCTTTAAATAAAATCTATTTATTATCCACAAATATTTCTAAAGGCTCTATTGTGTGTATTGTGCTAGGCTCTGCTGAAATATAATAAATAGATCTTTTCCCTGGGGAAAGTTTATAATCTAACCAGATTAATAGAGCAATATAATGGAGAATGATAAATAAAGTTAATAATAACAATGATAATAATAGCACTTATATAGTGGTTTGGGGTTTGCAAAGTGCTTTTCCAATATCTCACGTGATACTCATGAGAGACAGGTACTATTATTATCCCCATTTTTACAGATGAAGAAACTGAGGCATAGAGTGCTCAGGGGCACGCAGCCTCGGTATCTAAGGCCAGACTTAAACGCAGGTCTTCTGACTCTGGCCATTGCGTCACCCAGTAGGTATTAACTGCGGAGGGTACACCTCCTCCCAGTCTCTCAGGCTCCCAATGTAGGAGTCATCCCAGGCTTCTCACTGTGTCTCTATCTCCGCTACGCCCCCTTCTCTCCTCTGACGCGGCCCCTGCCCTGGTGCAGACCCTCATCCCCTCATGCCTGGACTGTGGCAGTCACTGCTGGGGGGTCTGCCTGCCTTCAGCCTCCCAATTCCAGTCCCTCCTCTGTTCAGTCACTCAAGTGCTTTTCCTAAAGCTCAGGTCTGATCGTGTCACCCCCTACTTAGTAAACCGTGGTGGCTCCCTATTGCTTCAAGGATCAAACTGCAAATCCTCACTCTGGCATTCAAAGTCCTTCATCACCTGCCCCCTTGTACTGCTCCAGTCTTCTCCCACCTCACTTTTTGACCCTGGGACACCGGCCTCCAGGCTGTTCGACCAGTGAGACCTTCCATGTCTCAGGTCTGGGAGTTCTCTCTAGCCGCCCACGCGCCCCCCCCCTGCCCCAAGCCCCTACCCCCATTGTGACTGTGTAACGAAGTGCTGTTGCTAGCATGTGTTTAAGATGGATTTTACACAGCTTTGGGGAAAAAATAGATTTGAGTAGACAGAAATGTTTGTGACAAACTCATTTTGTGTTGTGTAGCATAATTGAGCAGTTTGCTTTATTTGAAATGAAATAAAATGAGATACTGAATTCTTTGTAGATTTCTTCTCACAAACATTGGTTAATAAATGTGTTTTCTTATTTTTCAGGTACTTCAATAGCAGTGATAACAATTTACAGTACTGGGGTCTAGACTATCCACCTCTCACAGCCTACCACAGTCTTTTATGTGCCTATGTGTAAGTTATTCATCCTGAACAGGGTACTCCCAGGAGCTAGCATTTACATAGACTTTAAGGTTTGCAAAGTCCTTTTCAAATATTTTATCATATGATCTTCACAGCTGTCCAGGGATGTAGGTGCTATTATGCCCATTTTATAGATGAGGAAACTGAGGCAGGCAGCAGTTAGATGACTTGCCCAGGGTCACCCATGTGGTAAATGTCGGAGGTCACATTTGACCTCAGGTCTTCCTGACTCCAGGCCCACCGCTCTGGGTGCCATGGCGCTCCCTAGCTGCCGTGGACTTCTTACGGTGATGCTAAGAAGCCTTTTGTTGTAGAGAGAGAGAACACTGGGGTGCCTCACAGTTTTGAGAGAGAAGCATTACTGTACTGTTACTAAGTCACATCTTATCCAGTGGCTATGCTCCCCATCATTCCATGTGTATTGGAGGATTGAAGGTCAGGGTGATCAGATTTGGGTGGTTACTTTCTTATCATTTGTGGAGTATTATAACTACTTAATAAGAGTAGATTGTTGGGAGGACTTCTGGCTTCTTTGGCACACATGCTCTGAATAAATATAAGCTAATAATCTAGCTTTTCCCACAAAGCAAAAATGTCAGTTTTCACTCATAATGGTTTTTGGACAATGTAATAGAAGTAGCGTGTGTCATTTGTTGGCTAGGAAAGTTTGCTTTGTGGATTTCAGAGTAACAGAAAAAGATATATTCAGACAGCAGGCTGTTTTGGTGGAAACCAGAGTTCCTGTAGCATCCTAATACTCTCTCACTTGGAAATGGGATTGTAATGACTTCCCTAGTTTACAATTTGACATGGAGTTCATCAAAGACTTCAGATTTTGGATTTCAAGGCAGATTTGTGGTGGCGTTCAGTATGTCGGACAAAGCAGACACAGCGTCTGCCCAACGTCCATGCATGGACATGTGTCAGTCTGTCTGTTTTGACAGTTTCCCACTTTTGAAAAAATTAGTGAGATATTCTGACTTGCTGTGCTATGCAGAGGGGTGATAGTGAGGACGTAAGTCTAGCCGTTCACAGCCTGTCTTACGTCTTTTCCTCTTTTCTCCATTCACTTGGCCACAAGTCTGAGCCAGACGCTCATTTGCTGTCAGCTGGACTCTTGCGGTAACCTCCCCAGCATGCGCTCCGCTGCCAGAGTGGTCACACCCAGCCACGAGCCTCCTGGTAAAGAAGGCACATGCTGTCCCAGGTTTTGCAACTTACAGTCCTTGAGTCTGACCCTTGGGCATCTTTCCAGACTCATCTCCCACAACCCCCTCCTCCCCCCACACACACTCTAGCCAAGGAATGTCAGTGGCATTTAGGCCTCCTGACTCCAAACCCAGCCCTTGGCCTGCAGCGCCTCTCAGGGTGGCTGGTAAGTCTTAAAATAGGTCTTAGGTGAACCCCCGATTTGCACACCTTGTGGGAGCTCAGTAAGTGGGTTTGATGACAGCCCAGGCAGGCCCTGCTCTTCAGGCCCTGCAGCCGCTCTGCTTTAAAGCCCAGTTGGTTTCCCAGTTGTTACCATTTGAAGAATTTAAGTCAAAGCAAAATGTCTTCAGTGAGCATGTGGCCTTGTAACAAAGTGGCTTCTTCTGAGCATAAGCTCAAATGCACTTAGTGTGAAGAGTGATAGAGGAGAGAAGTTCAGTGCCCATCTTGGCTTAAGCCCCTCCATGTTTTCTTTTATAGGGCAGAGTTTGTCAATCCAGACTGGGTCGCTCTCCACACATCCCGGGGTTATGAGAGTGATCAGCACAAGTTATTCATGCGTTCAACAGGTAGGAAAATGCTGTACTTTGAATTTAAAGGGGGGAAGGGGGAGGGAAGAAGCATTCGCGTAGCCCCTGCTGTGTGCCAGACACTGTACCAAGCACTTACAAATATTACCTCATTGGATCCTCACAGCAGTCCTTTGGAGTAGGTATTCCTGTTATCCCCAGTTTACAGTTTAGGAAACTGAGGCAAACAGGTGAAGTGACTTGCCCACGGTCAGTAGATAGTAAGTGTCTGAGGCTGGATTTGAACTCAGGTCTTCCTGACTCCAGAACTAGCACTATATTCCTTGCACTACCTAGATGCCACTATAACTCAGTACATTTTATTTTTCTCATTTTGCAAACATTAACAAAGGTAAAATTATTTTCTCACATATTTGTGGGTGGTTTTTTTTTGTTATAGTGGAGTCACATCTTATACAGGGGCTAGATTCTGAAGTCAGTAGATAAAGAGAAAATCGTGTGTAGTCAGAATTACCTTTGAATATCCCGTCATTTGCCTGCAGAGTACAGTACAGTATCTTTAAGCTGTGCCTACAACTGAAAAAGGAGGTTAGTGTTTCTTTGAAACGGGGATTCTTGACCATTTTGGTGTCCTGGACCACTTTGGCAGGCTGGCCAGGCCTTAGAATGTCCCTCCAGTCCTTCTCAGAGGAATGCTTTTTAATGCATTAAACAAAAATAATATATAGGACTATAAAGGGAACCAATTATATTTTAAATGTTATTAAAATATTTTTTAAAAAGGAACTTATGGACCCTAGGTTAAGAATCCCTCCTAAAAGCAGGCATCTGTGTCAGAGAGCAAATGAATCTCATGTGGTTGTGATGGAAGTAATTGATGTACATTTTATTTTTAATTCTATCCAGCTAAGCTTTTGACCAGGAGAGAGTCAGGACTCAGGACTTCCACTTGAATAGAAGAAAACAGAACAGGTCAGGACAGAGGATTAGGGCGGTCTGTGCTCTCAAAGGGATGTCACACAGGTGCTTACACGGCCACAAAATGCTTCCTTCTTCCTGCTTCACTGGGTGGTCAGAGAGAGCCCAGCAGGGAGGCCAGCTCAGGCCATGCCTCTCAGTAGTTCTGCCTGTCTGAGGAGAGGGACTAGACTGCAGGTGGGGACGCTTCAAGGGTCCCACCCAGGAGATCGATCGAGAAGGGCACCGGGCGCTGGGTGAGTCCGAGGCCTGGTCATACTTCCCCATGGGGGCCTGTAGCAGCTGCATGATTTACATAATTCTCATTCTTGTAAGTTAAATGCAGTGGGAGATAGTGCCACTGAATACACCAGTATGGTGATCCCATATTTATTTATCCTTGACCAATCCTGAATTGATCTTAAATCAGATACGATGGAATAGAAGGGAAAATGGGAACAAGCCCAAGAGAAGAGGCTGTTCGGTACAGGTCAGCATTTCAGAGCGAATATGGCAGTGCAAATAAATGATGGTTGTATAAACAGAGTTCTCCTGGCTTGGGTAGTGCTTCTTATTCTAATTCCAAATGATTTTTATTCTGCAAAGCATGACTCTGTGTTCTTTATTTCTTAAAATTATTTTTAAAAGTTATATACTATTTATTTTAACATTTTTAAAAATTTTGAGTTCCTAATTCTCTCCTTGCCTCTCCCATCCATTAGCTAAACCTTCCATGGTTGATTGTCATTGTAATGCTCACTTCGCTTCATGTCAGTTCATACAAGTCTTTCCAAGTTTTTCTGAGGGCGTCCTTCTTAAGAAAGCTCGTCCTTTCTTACAGCACAGTAGCATTCCCTCATAGGCGCATGGCACAGCTTGTTCAGTCGTTCCCCAGCTGATGGGCAGCCCCTCAGTTTCCAGTCCTTAGCCACTACTGAACGAGCTGCTCTAAATAGTTTTGTACATGTGGGTCCTTTTCCTTTTGGTTTTTTGTCTCTGAGATATAGACCCTTTCAGAGTGAGATTCCTGGGTCAAAGAGTAGGAGCAGTTTGATGGCCCTTTGGGCAGAGTTCCAGATCATTCTCTAGAATCCAGCCCATCTTTTCAGCTTGTTACTTCTCTTTCTGCACTGAGCGCGCCGTCGTGGTACTGTCAGTGTGAGATGTTGGTCTCTACCTAGATTCTGCCAGACCGCTTTTCAGGTTTCCCAGCAGTTCTGGGCAGACTGTGAGTTCTTGCCTCCAAATGTTGGATCTTTGGGTTCATCAAACACTAGATTATAATAGTCATTTACTACTGTATATGGTATACCTAATCTATTCCACTGATCCACCGCTGTGTTTCTTAGCCAGGACCAGATTGTTTTGGTGATGACTACTTTGTGATGTAGGTTGAGATCCGGTCCTGCTAGGCTGCCTTCCTTAGCATTTTTTTCATTGATTCTCTTGATATTCTTTTCTTTTCTTTCTTTCTTTTTTTTTTTTAAGGCAATTGGTGTTAAGTGACTTGCCCAGGGTCACAAGTGTCAAGTGTTTGCTCTGAGGTCTGATTTGAACTCAGGTCCTCCTGACTTCAGGGCTGGTGCTGTATCCATTGTGCCACCCAGCTGCCCCTTGATACTCTTAACCTTTTGTTTTTCCTACATGAATTGTGTTGTTATTTTTTCTAGTTGTGTGAAATAACTGTTAGTTTGATTGGTCTGGCACTGAGTAAGTAATTTAGGTAGAGTTGTCATTTTTATTCCATTGGCTTGGTCTACCCTTGAGCAATGAATATTTCTCCAATTCTCCAATGTTTAGTCTGTTTTTATTTGTCTGAAAAGTGTTTTATTAATTGTTCATGCAGTTTCTGGGTTTGTCTTGGCAGGTAGACTTCCACGTATTTTATGTTGCCTGCAGTCATTTTAAGTGGCATTTCTCTTTCTGTCTCTTGCCACGGGGCTTTGTTGGTCGGATATGGAAATGCTGATGTTTACAGGGTTATTTTATGTTCCGCCACTTTGCTAGTGTTGTTCATGGTTTCGGCTAGGTTTTTCGTTGATTTTCTAGGGTTCTCTAAATACGCCGTCATACCATCCGCAGAGAGTGATCGTTTTGTTTCCTCATTGCCCAGTCTTACGCTTTCTGTTGATTCTTCTTGTCTCACTGCTGTCGCTCGCACTTCTAGTATAGTATGGAATAGTAGTGGTGATGGTGGACAGCCTCGCTCCATTCCCGACCTTACTGGGAAGACTTCGGGTGTATCTCCATTACAGGTAACGCCTGCTCTTGGTGTTACGTAGCCACTGTTTATCTTTTTAAGGAAAACTTCATCTGCTCCTGTGCTTTCTGTTGTTTCTTCTATAAAATGAAATGGGGGCTGTTTTCTGTCCCAAAGCTTTTTCTGCGTCTGTCAATGGAATCGTCTGATTTTTGTTGTTGATATGGTCAGTTATGCAGATAGTTTTCCTGATATTGAACCAGTTCTGCATTGCTGATACCAGTCCCCCCTGATCATAATATGTGGTCCTTGTGACATGTTGCTGCAATGTCCTTGCTAGGATCTTATTTAAAATTTTGCTTCAATATTCATTAAGGAAATTTGGCTATAGTTTTATTTCACTGTTTTTGTTCTCCCTGATTTAGTTATCAAGACTATATTTGTGTCATAGAAGGAATTTGGTAGACTTCTTTATTATTTTTTCAAATAGTTTATGTCATGTTGGAATTAATTGTTTTTTTAAATGCTTGGTAGAATTCACTTGTCAATCCATCTGGTCCTGGGGATTTTTTTCTTAGAGAGCTCATTTATGGCTTGTTCAATTTCTTTTTCCAAGATAGGGTTATTTAAGTGTTTTATTTATTCTCTATTAGCATGGACAGTTTATATTTTTGTAAATATTCATCTATTTTACTTACATTGTCAATTTTATTGGCATGTAATTGGTCAAAATAGCTCCTGCTAATTTTTTTAAATTTCATCTTCGTTCGTGGTACATTTACCTTTTTCATTTTTGATACTGGCAATTTGGGTTTTTTCTTTCTTTTTTAAAATCAAATTAAATCGCTTTCTATTTTATTTATTAGTTCAGTGGTTTTTTTACTTTCAATTTTATTAATCTCTCCTTTGATTTTCAGGATTTCTGTTTTGGTGTTTAATTGAGGATTTTTAATTTGTTCTTTTTCTGGTTTTTTAAATTGCATCCCCAGTCCAATGATCTCTCTTTCTTTCACCGATGTAAGCATTTAGAGAAATAAATTTCCCCCTAAGCACCGTTGTGGCCGCACCTGTGTGTTTGGGTCTGGTGTCTCCTTGTTGTCATTATCTTTAATGACGTTATTGTTGCTGTTCTTTGACCCACTAATTCTTTAGGATTATGTTATTTAGTTTCTAATCAGTTTTTAAATATATGCTGCAAAGGCCCTTTTATTGAATGTTATTTTTCATTACATTATGGCCCAGAAAAAGGGCATTTAATATTTCTGCTTTTTTGCCTTTGTTTATAAGGTTTTTAGGATTTAATCCATGGCCAGTTTTTGTGAAGGTGTCATGAACAGCTGAGAAAAAGATAGACTCCTTTTTATTCCCATTCAGTTTTCCCTAGAGGTCCATCATATCTAACTTTTCTAAAATTCTGTTTTCTTAAATTTTTTTCCTATTTATTTTATGGTTAGATTTATCTAGTTCTGAAAGTTGGGGTTCCTCACAAGTATAGCTTTACTATTTTCTTTTGTAATTCATTTAACTTTTCCTTTAAAAAATTGGATGCTTTGCCATTTGCTACATATATATTTAGTATTGACATGACTTCATTTTCTGTAGGGCCTTTTAGAAAGATGTTGTTTTCCTGCTTATCTCCTTTAATTAGGTTTGGTTTTGGTTTTTCTTCATCCGAGATCATGATTCCCACCTCATTAAAGCATAACAGATTCTGCTGCCACACCCTATTCTAGCTGTGTGATTCTTTCTGCTTTACCTGTGATTCTTTTAAGCAGCATATTGTTGGGTTCTGGTTTCTAATCCACTTCTGTTTTATGGATGAATTCATTCCATGCGTATTCACAGTTCGGATCACCAACCCTCCTGTTTGCTTCTGTCTCTTTTTCTCTCTCTCTTTTGACCCTGTTCCTCCTCAGAAGTCTCTTTTGCTTGTGACTCCTGCCTCCCTTAATCCTTCTTCCTCTTACCAGTGCTCTTTGCCCCCTTTTCCTCCTGCTTCCTTGAGTGTGTATATGTATCCTTCCCCCTTTGAACCGTTCAGATGGTGGTGAGGTTGAAGCATTGCCCCATTTTCCTCTCTACTGTAAAAGCTCTTCCTTGTGTATCTCTTCTGTGTGAGATAATTTTCCCCATTCTTCCACCGGCTCCCAGTGCATCCCTTTTTCTCACTTGTCCATTTAAAAGATTTTTTTTTGAGATCATCTCAACATAACTGAACCACACCCAGCCCTCTGTCTACATATAGGCTCCTTTTAACTGTCCTAATTATGATAAGTTCTTAGAAATTACTGTGTCATCTTCCCATATAGGAATGTAAACAGATTTATCATTATGATCTTACCTATTTATACTTCTTTTGAGTCTTGTATTTGAAAGTCAGATTTTCTGTTCAGCTCTTGTCTTTTCATCAGGAATGCTCAAAAATCCTCTCTTTCATTAAATATCCCTTTTCCCCCCTGCACCCTTAAAGGATTACACTCAGTTTAGCTGGGTAGGTTATTCTTAGCTTTCTTCCTCCTTTATTGTGGTAGCTATATTCTGATATAGCTCCATGGTATTTCAGTGGTTTCTTTCTGGCTTGCTTGAAATATTTTTCCTTATTGTGGGAGCTCTGAAATTTGGTTATGATACTCTTGGGAGTTCTCACTTTGAGATCTCTTTCAGGAGATGGCTGGTGGATTCTTTCAGTTTCTCATTTTACCTTCTGGTTCTAAGCTGTCAGGGTAATATCTAGTGTCTTTCTTTGATGATGACTTTCACGTTGTCCAGTAATTCTGAAATTGTCTCTCATTAATCTGTTTTCCAGGTCAGATGTTTTATAATTTTTTTCCCCATTCTTTTGACTTTGTTTTATTGTTTCTTGATGTCTCATGGAGTCATTGGCTTTCACTTACTCAATTCTGATCTTAAAAGAATTATTCTCTTCCATGATGTTTTGTACCTCTTTTGCACATTTGACCAGGTCTGCTTTATAAGGTGTTATTTTTTTCATTATTCTTTTTTTTTTTTTTTGCCTCTTTTACCAAGCCCTTAATTATTGTTTCATGATTTTCTTCCCTTGCTCTCACTTCTTTTCCTGATTTTTCCTGTACCACCCTTGTTTGATTTTTAAAATCATTTTTTGGCTCTTTCTTTAACTCTTCCAGGAATCCGTGTTGGTCTTATTTCTAATTTGCATTTTTCTTTGAGGCTTTGTATGTAGCTATTTTCAAGGAAGTTTCTTCTGAGTTTGTGTCTTGCTCTTCCCTGTCACCATAGTAGCTTTTTATGGTCAGATTCTTTTGTTTGCTCCTTTTTCCAGCCTGTTTCTTGAGTTTGACTTTTATGTTAAAGTTGGGCTCTGCTCACTGTGGGGTGGGGTGGGGTGGGGTAGGGGCATGGCAGGGAGGCAGTGTTCTAAGCTTCAGGCTTTCTCACCCTGCTGTTTTTCACAGCCAGTTCTGGGGGTCTGTATGTTTTTGGTAATCTGGGGAGAGGTGTGGTCACTGCTCCCTTGGTCTGCGCTGTGGTCTTTACCTAGGAAGGGCCCTGCTCCCCTGCAGTTGCAGGTGCTAGCATGCCTTTGTGCTCTAGAACTCTGACCTGAAACTGTGAATGAAGTTATCAGGCAGCAGCGGGTCCTGCGCCCACTGCCCGCCCAGGGCCCTCTGTAATCTCTTTCTGATCAGTTATCTGACACCCTGGGAGTCTCTGGACTGAGCGTTCCCAAAGGGGCTGCTGCCGCCGTTACCGCCAAGGCCCCCCCAGTGGTGTTGCTGCCTTGTGCGCTAGAAAGATGTCTCCCTCTTGTCTCTGCTGCTTCATCATTTGAGTTGAGTGGGCAGGGAATGTTGGGAGAGCTCAGCTGAGTGTTTCCTCTGTGCCGCCATCTTGGCTTTTTCTGCTCTCCATGTTCTTTGAAGCAGTATAATGGCATTTCTCTAAAACGCACAATTCAGACTGTTGTTTTGAGAGGTCTTTACTGTGGTCATGTGGCAAATTAAGGTCTGTTTCCTTCTCATTACCAAAGAGTGTTTGCTACAAATGCACCTGCATGATTGTGTTCGCTCATTTTCTGACCTGAAAAAAAGGATGAGGACCCACTCTGTAATGGCAGCCAGCATTTGTGCTGTGCTGTAGCTGTGCCTAGACTTGTGCGTGCGTTCTCCCCTGTGATCCTCACAACGCCCCAGCAGTGGATTGTTCTCATCCCCATTTGACCAGTAAAGAAGCCTCATAAGGCCCATCGTTACACAGCTATCGCAGGTCTAAGGAGGATTGAGACGCGGCTCTTCCTCCCTCCAAGTTTAGAGATCTCTTCGCTCTGCCTTGCTGCTTTTCTCTTTGTGTGAGCTGTCCAAAACATTTAAGGAACCTTAAGCTGCCCTGTGGGGTCATCATTGTCAACAGAAGCTTGGAGCATCATACTTGTTGTCACCTTCTAACTATAGCATTGGGTGGGTTGGGTGGATCCAGGAAGTTCGCACCCTCCATAGAGTCTGTAGCTCTCCTGCCTGGCCATCAGACAGTGAAGAAGGCCAGGAGCTTTGGTGTTCATGGTTCTGGTGGAGGTTGTGATGCTTTTGTAAATTCAGCTAATGGTTATCACATGCCTGCCATGTTCCCTGGGGAGTTTGTGAGCAGAAGAAGGGGCGGGGAGCTACGGCTGGTGGGGGGGCCCTGCTGGGAGGCTGCTTCCTCAGGCCTGTAGCTGCAGGTGGGGGCAGCCTTTCTGCCCATGGCTCTGTCTGCCTCTGACGAGTTTACCTGTTCTTGCTACGGTATCCTGTTAGATGTTTTACACTTTCATGTGGTCATATGTACCATTTCACGTGGCATGCCGTGTTGGCATTCCTCTGTCTTGCCAGAAGCAGCCAATTACATTAGAAGACAGGGTTGTTATTTTTTCCTCTACTCTCTCTGTGCTGCTTTTGAAGGGGGACTTTGGAGGAAGTGTGTGCGTCCATCTGTGTGAGGTGACAAGCAGCAGTGGAGGAGAGAGGCGCCCGTCAGCAGTGGGGGACCCCTCGGTGTACTTCCTGGGCGGGGTCCAGGGTGGCAGGATGGAGGGGGGAGCTAGCCGAGACTGAGGGCGGACCCTCATGAACTGTTAACCTTTTGTCTTTCAGTTTTTATTGCCGATTTGGTGATTTACATACCTGCCGTTGTTTTGTACTGTTGTTATCTGAAAGAAACTTCACCCAGAAAGAAGGCAAGTATCCAAATAATTGAGTTCACATTCATCTTCTTGTGCAAGTACGTTCCTCATTGGCTTAAGTGTGGAGGAAGCTGAAGAACAAAGTCGTTCACGCCACTTGGGATTCAGATAAACTTGTTGGAGGACTGCTCTGTCTCCTATTCAAGACTTTCCAGTCAGAAGACCCTCACTCACTGTGCCACAGTTATCTTTATGTCCTTCGGTAACAGTAACAAGATGAGCTAGATTTGGGGGACTCTGTGCCCCCGTCGCCGTTAGTGCTGCGTGAGCACGCTGTGCCCGACGCAGGCCCCGTGCAGAGATTTGGAAGGAGACGTGTTCCGGGTGTCCCTCTTCCTCTTTAAGAGCCTTCCTTCACCAGGAGGACAGGTGGCCCCTAGGATCTCCCCCATTCTTCTGGGCCCCAGCACTGGGGCTGCTCCTCCAGAGCCCTGACCTTTCCCTTGGAGGACAGTGCATTACTAGGCAGCCCTTTGACTTCAGGGCTAGGCAGAAAAGAAGCTTTGGATAGCTAGGGGGGAAAGTAGCCCCTAAGGGCTCAAGACCGCAGTGTATGGGCCACCCTGCTTCATTTGGTCCAGAGATTCATTTTTGCCTTGCACTGTTTTTCTCTCTAGATTGCGAGTGCCTTTTGCATATTGCTGTATCCAGGTCTTCTTCTGATTGACTATGGACATTTTCAGTATCCTTTACAAACTTAGAAGTGAAATGTTTACTTTGCTCATTCTGAACTTGACGCTTAAATAGTGGAGCACCTTGTGCTATCTTGATGCTATGCGAATTTCTGTTTTGATAGTGTTTGGTAGTGTTCTTGCTTAAAGAAATTTGTCATACGCACCAAGAATGGAGCATTTTCTTGCTGTTGTGGGGTTCTGAGGAATTAAAAGGGCTGTGTTTTCATGCCTGTCTGGCCTGGAAGGAAAACAGTGGCAGGGTCTTAGCTGCCTCTAGGAAGGGTGTGGCGCCCACACATGTAAGTGAATGACAACCAGAGAATCGCTTACTTGGGCTTATCAAGCAGCCAGCAGGGTGTGAGAATGAGGCAGATGTCCATGCTGTCTCCTTTGAAGTGCTAAAGGAAAGCCCACCTACAACATGACTCAGATCTCTGCAGACCCAAGTGGCTGTGCTGATAACCAGAAGCGCTCAAACGAAAAACAGCAGAAAGCCCGCTTCTGAGGCATGTGCATGGTGTCTGGTGTGTCTAGAGTTACTGTCCCCATCTGTCCAAAGAAAAACCCATAATGCACAGCAACGTGATTGCTTCATTAACAGCTTCTCCTTCTGAAGCCAGTTTGTTTGAGTTGTAATGAAATTAATATGCGTATCTGTCAAAGGACATGCAAAAGACACTCACTTCTCTTGTTGGGTTATCCCTTTCTCTGTTATGTCTGCCTTCCCACTGCAGCATGGCAGGTTCCTGCCATCACTAGATGCTGTTCTCTTAGCACATTTCAGTCGCTGTAAACGTTTAGCAGGCACCTGAAGCAACATTTCTTAAGGACACTGACTTGGGGGGCAGCGGGCAGCATTGTGATGGAAGCGTTCACTGACTTGGGAGCTTAGCATCAGGCAGGGAATCTGACCTTCCCCCAGAGAAGTCATTGCTCAGCGCTGTAGAGGAAGGGGGAGATCCCAGGGCTGGGGAACACAGAGCGGGATGTAAAGAGCCGCTATTGGAGTAGGGCTTGGAATGCTGAGTAGGTAGTGAAGGTCTGAGGGCTTGAGGGGGGAGATGGGAAAGGGAAGAGGTGCAGGGTGTTCCAGGCATCACGAACAGATACAAACAGTAGCTGAGCCAGAAGGGGAGGAGAGGGAAGGGACTGTGGTGAGGCTTTAGCTTGTGGAAGGCTTCAGTGCTACCAGGGAAGGAGGCAATAGGGAGCCACGGAAAGGTCCAAGAACGTGACCAAGTCTGTATTTAAAGAAGACGAGTCCCATGGTGACTGCAAGGAAGGGGTAGAAGTGGCTTGTGTAAGGGAGGTAGTGATCCAGCCCAGGGGCTTGGAGCAGAGTGAACGGGGCATGGGCCAGAGAGAAGAGCGTAAGGGCCGTGGGGGCTGGTGAGAGGAGGGGCGGAATCCAGAATGTGGGGGATTCGGCAACTGACCGAATGAAGAGGGGCTCGGTACTTGTAGGCCTGTTGGCTGCCTCCTCCCCCAGCTTCTCCATCCCCCTTGTCTGCTTATTCTCTGTGCCCTGATAGTGCGCATGGAGTGTTCCCGGCATGCGCCATCCAGAGGCGGGAGTGCAGACACCAGCCAGAATGTGGTAGGCATCCTCTTCTCTCTCCAGATTTTCATTCCTCTTCACTCCAGCTCTGTCCCCTGCTACAGCTGTAGGACCCCCATTCCGTGGTTAACAAACTGTCACTGATTCATAGCAAACCAAGGAGGATGTAGAGGGAACATTAGAGAGGTGTCAGAAAGTGTCTCAGCCTCCCAGAAAAATCCAGCTGTCGATGGCCCCCGGGTCCTGCGCTGAGGTGAGTCCTCACTGCCCCAGGGCACTTCTAATCCTAAATCGATTCTCAGCCCCCTAGATGAGCACAGCAGCTGCTCCAAGCCTCCGCTTTTTTTCCAAAGCCCCGCCCCATTTGATCTAAGGATCAGATGAGAGAATGCTTGTAAAGTACTTAGCATAGTGCGGGGCGCACATAGTAGGTACTTAATAAATGCCTGTTCCCTCCCTCCCTTCCTTTCTGCACTCCTTCACTCGATCTCATCTGTAGTGTCTTCCCCCTGTAAGCCTTCTGCATCCTTACTCCCATACATCAGAACTCTGCCTGCTACAAAAATGCGCTGGCTTTACACACTCCATTGGGTATGGAAATCTTTCTTACTCTACAGGAAAATAGAGGGGGCCGGAGACAGGAGAGAGGGGAGGGCAGATTGGGAGGGGGGTAATCAGAAGCAAACACTTCTGAGGAGGGACAGGGTCAAAAGAAAGAACAGAATAAATGGGGGGCAGAATAGGTTTAAGGAAAATAGAGTTAGTTTTTCACAACATGTCTACTACAGAAGTGCTTTGCATAACTGCACATGTATAACCTGTATTGAGTTGCTTGCCTTTTCAATGAGGGTGGGTGGGGAGGGAGGAAGGGAGAAAATTTGGAACCCAAAGTTTTAAAAACACATGTTCAAAAAAAATATTTTTACATGCAATGGGGAAATAAGAAATAGAAGAAATTGGGTACAGAAATCTATCCTGCCCTATAGGAAAATAGAAGGGGAACGGGATAAGAGAAGGGGAGGGAGAGACAGAAGGGAGGGCAGACTAGGGGAAGGGGTATTCAGAACGCATGCCATCTTGGGGTGGGGGGAGGGGTGAAATGGGGTGAAAATTTGGAACTCAAAATCTTGTGGAAGTGAATGTTGAAAACTAAAAATAAATTTAAAAAAACTTTTTAAAAAATGTGCTGGCTTGTGTCAGCTGGGCTCTTAATGCTATGTGGCAGTTCTTTTCATTTATCAGCACATTGAATTAAGTGATAAAGTATTAAGCTCTTCCTGTTAAGCACTGTGCTGTGTGCTAAGTGGTACAAAAATATAGACAGTCCTTGCCTTCAAGTAGCTTCTAATCTAACTGGGAGATGCTCTATACATGGGAGTATTGGCCAGGGAGGGGTGCTCTGGTTATGAACTTAGGGGTGATGGGCAGATAAGGAAATAGATTGACACACCTCTTCTAGGGAACATGGCAGAGGCATTTGATTCCAGAGCTAGATGGGGTAAAAAGCTTGGCCAGGGTGGTTGGAGAGACTGGCAAGAAGATGGACAGAGATGAGGGAGGGTGGGAAGCATAGCTGGGGCTTTTTGAAATAGGGGGCCCAGAGAGTCGGTCTCCCTTTAGGACAGTGGGCACCCAGGGTGGAGCTCTGGAGGTGAAAGGTTCACACCTTCAGGGCTTGGTCTCTGGTCTGGGCAGCAAAGCAAATGGCAAAACTATCAGAAGATGGCTGGGGCGTCAGGGGGAGCTCCGGAATCGAGCCTCAGAGGCCCCTGGTCCTGCAGCCCTCACCTTACAGATAAAACAAATCTGTGGCAGAAAAGTGCCACGAAAATACGGTGCACTTTGGTCATGACATTGGGCAGTGTTTTAATGCAGCGGCTTTATTGCTGTTAATTGAACGTACGTGTTCATTTGTTCTGGGGGATGGACTTGTAAGAGAAATCATTGTTTCTTTGTGCTTGAAAGGGTGCCTGTTCGGCAGACTTGTTTGTTTTCAAGATTTTAGCAGATTTAACATTCATTGATTCACTTGTCTCATTGCTATTATCTTAGGAAAAATTTCAGTTTACCAGTTGTAGCTCTTGTAATCCTGAACAAATCATGTGCTGTAACACTAGGTTTTACAGATCATGTTCCTTAATATTTTGTTTTTAAGTAATTACCACTATTGCTCTAATGACTAATTTCTGCTTAGGAAGAATTATATTTTAAAGAATATTTAATTTTTTAGAGTATTTTATTATATGTGAGAAATTGTCTGTGCAGTTCTAGATGTGCTTTTTGGCCTCTTGTGGAGCTTTTCCTTGATAGAGAAACACATATAATTGTGTGAGTCTCGGCTTGACTTTGTGGGCTGTTCTTGGCCTGTCTTATGACTGGGACATCCTAGGGTCTTTGGCATTTTGCCTGGCCTTAAATTACAAACAGATGGAACTTTACCATTCTTTGCCATTCTTTTGCTTTTTGCTAGGCAGATGTTTGAAGAAGGGCCTGAAAGGAAAGGGGTGAGTATGTTTTAAGTACTGGACTCCAGAAAATGCCTTCAGGAATACATTTGGTTGACTGTCCTCCAGGCCGGCCAGCCTGAGCTTCCTGTGATCATGGTTCCACGTCACCACAGCGTCCTGGCTGCCCGTCTTTGATTTCCTTCTCTTTGTCACTGGCCATCTTTCAGTGGAGTGCCCAGATTATCACATTGATGTGTCCAGTTTGCATTTTCATAGCTTGGTTATTTTGTCCTTCCTAGAATTCAGCAGATATTTCTTGATCTTCCTAAAGCCGGGTGAAATCTGACTGTGTCGACCCTGTAACCCCTACTCCGTAGATGCCAGTGGCTCCCTATGCCCTCCAGAATGCAGTACAGAGTGCTCAGAGCCCTCCATGATGTAGCCCCCTCCCCACCTTGGCAGTCTTTCTACACCTCCTCCCCACCCCCCACTTGTGGCTGTCCCGTGTTCCTGGATGTTCTCCTTCCTCATCTCCTCCACCTGGCTTCCCCAGCTTTCTTCAGGTCCCAGTGAAAGTCTCACCTTTGCAAGAAATCTTTTCCAATCCTGCTTAATTCTAGTGCCTTCCCCTGTTAATGATCTCCAATTTGTCCTGCCTGTAGCTTGTTTGTACGTCATTGTTTGCATGCCGTCTCCCTCCTAGGCCGTGAGCTCCTCGAGGGCAGAGACTGTCTTTTGCCTCCTTTGTATCGCCAGCACTTAGTCCAGGACCTGGCACACAGTGGACGCATAATCAGTGTTTATTGACTGACTAACTGTACTGAGTGAGCACCTGTTGCAGGTACACAGTCCTTGGCTTATTGGAACATTAGATTACCCAGTGTTGGGAGTGATTGTGAGACAACACAGCCTGTGTGATCTTTGGAGAAGTAGAACTATCGAGTGCTTGCACTGGCCGATGCCTCAGGTCCCCTGGTCTAGCCCCGTCAGTGCCTCTGTCAGCACCCCTGACGGTCTCTTCGTGACTGCTTCTGGCAACAAGGAGCTCATGCGCTCAGAAGGCAGCTCTTTCTTTCTTAGCCCTGATTGTTGGTCATTCCTTCTAGGGAGCTCAATCTGACACCACGTGCCTTTTCCCCGTCTTACTTTGACCTTTAGGTAACTGCACGGTGTTTCATTTCTCTTTGCCTATGACAACTTTTCTACTGTTTTCAGATCTCTTCTGTGTTTACTTAGATCTATGTTATTTTGATGACATTAAGCATCCCTTCAGTTCTTTGTCCAGTGGCATGATTCTGAGAATTCTCCCTCTTCTGGTTCCCTCTTAAAATGTAGCTCTCACTCTCATGCTTCTGCTAGAACGCCTCCCTCGCCTTCCCATGCATGATAGCCTGGCATCTTAGATTAACTTAGACTCCACCAAGGTTATCTGGGTCCTTGATGGAGTTGGTAAACCTCAGCCCTGCCGAAAGGTGCAGGCTTGCTACACGTGAGGAGTTGAATAGCGTCTGGACACAAGCCTGTCTTGCGCCATTCTTTTATCTCATCCCCACAATGCTCTCAGATGTCCATCTTTACATTTGCCCTTCTGCAACGTTTAACGTGCACCAGCCTGGCTCGTGCCCTTGTGTCTGACTGAGCAGGCCTTAGCTTCCTAAGGTGCTGGCCATCCTTGGATTCACCACTAGGTTTTTCTTTCTTGGCCTCAGTGAATGCTGATGTACCAGGTGACTGCCTGTGGCTGTAACTCTTCCTCCTTATCTTCTTTTTCCTTTCTCTTCTGCAGTCCAGCAGTCTTAGAGCATTTTGCCGTGTTGTCTACACCCAAGGTGGAACAGTAGCCTTGGCAGTTTCTCTTTAGCTCTCTGGTTCATTATCCGGTTGTCAGACTTTGTTCAGGCAGCTGACTTTGGGCCGGTTCTTGCCTCATGTACAGATGAGTCTAGCTTTTAACCAGTTAAATCCTGAGGCTACTGTAACAGGGTTTAGAAGAGACAGGGGAACAGGGTTTTCTAGGAATGGAGGACAGGTTTGTAAACTGAGGTTGGGACAGTGGAAGGAGGGAGTTTGGAGTGAATGAATCAGAATGATGGGAGGAGCACTGGAACCAAGCCCCCATTTCCATGGCTCAGTGCCAGCGCTCCCCCCATCCTGATTCATTCACTCCAGACTCCTCCTTGGGAATGGTGGCTGAGGGGAGGGGAATAAGCATTTTTTATGGACCTACTGTGTGCCAAATACTGTACAAAGTCCTTTACAGCTATGGTCTCATTTTGTAGTGGAAGGGGATAAGATCAAAGGTTAGGAAGGAGAGATTAGATTGAGGACTTGAGGAGGACTGAAGGAGCGCCCATCAAACGGTCTTAATCTTAGTCAAGTTGGAGGCTAAATCTTCTTCTGTACCTGTGGTGAGCAGCAGCCAGGCCTAGCCCAGGTTCCTAGTGATTGAAGTCAGTGTCATTTCATGATGTCAGGGAAACTTAGCAGCCTACAGACAGGCGAGGAGAAGCAGGTGGAATCACCTCATCATCTGACAGTGCCAGGGTCCTTACCTTGGACTGATGTGACTTCCCAGGTGACTGCGTCACGTTATCTCTGAATTCTAGTGGCTTTCTTCTTATCTGCCCAGTCCTTCCTTTTAGAATGAAGCTCAGAGGGATAGTTTTCCATATTATTTCCTCTCCCTGTTGAGAGAGAATATTGTCCAGAAAGCAAAGATTTGCTGCTCCGTCTGCAGTTCCAAAGATTAATGGCAGCTGTAGAAAGAGTCGAGTCCCTGCCATCACTCTAGCTTGCCAGTTTGTGAGCCAGACTGGGAAAGCATCAGCCCCATCCTCCACCTGCCTGGGCTGTCCACGGCATAGTCCCGTGGCATGCCTCCTTCTGTTTCATCAGCACAGCCCCCGCCAGGCAGGTTTTCATCTGTAATGGGGAGCTCTGTTCCCCCACCTTTCTGGGAGATGTTTCCTCCCTTTCTTTGCCATATTTCCGTCATGAATTCCATCTCTGAAGTGCTGTTATGTACCTCTGTACTCAACAAAAGTGAGTTTGAAATGTTAGGACACATCTCCTCTGTGTCAGCATGTGGACCTCCAAGTCCCTGCGGGGGCTTGTTCCTGACCTTCCCAGCTGTTTTCTTTGGTGAATCAGGGAGCGTTGCATTCACTGTTTGTCTTTCTTTGTTCCATCTATTTTTCTTCCATATTATTTAGTTTTTTAGTTAGACCTGGGCCTTATTCTTCCCCATAGGTTTCCAAGCCACATTGAGAAGAGAACACACTGAATTTGATGCATTGTTTTATTGGTGTATTGTTTGAGGGTGAGAGGCAGTGGACGTGGTTTAGTGGATTGAGAGCCGGTCTGAGAGCCAGGAAGGTCTGGGTTCGGTTGCCCCCTTTGACTCCTGGGCTCAGGGCTCAAGCAAGCAGCCTGTGTTGGCTGAGGGGATTTTCTCTTCAGAGAGGGCCCTTTACCAGCTAAGGTGCAGGTCCAGTCTCTGGGCCTTGCTGCTTGAATCTATTTGATAAAATTGTTTTTACATTGGTCGTGCTGTTATTCCTTCCTGCTGCCATTAGAGCTAAATGTTGGCCAGGGACGGACGTGCCCTTTGCGCCTGCGTTTTCATCAGATGGGACGTTGGTTGTTTCGGATTCAGAGGGGGGTTTCCTCCCCCAGAACCCTTCTCCTTTCACTCCCCCCCAGCCAGTTCCCACCTACAGTAACAGTGCTGATGCAGCATTCCTCTGCCATTTACGTTCTGTCCCTCGACTTTGCGTGTGGAGTAGAATGGGGAGCGAGCAGGAGGGTGATTTCTCCGCCCTGCTTGTCTTTCTGACCCAGGTTGTTGCTGCTCGTTAAACTCATCGCTGCTGTGCCGTGGTCGCTGCCTTTGCTGTCTGCTGGCTGCCTTTTTTTACGCAAGTGGAACAGACCGTGCAAGTGCTAAGAAGACTCTTCCCAGTTGGCCGGGGACTCTTTGAGGCATGTTTACTGACTTTCCTCCCAGCCCTTCCCTTGAGAAGCCTACCCCCTGACCTTTAGGAGTTTCATGTGGAAGACACGCAAGGGCTGGTAACTCGAGCTGGGCCCCTCCTGTACTCCCTCTTTGCCAGTTACTTAATCCAGATTTAACCCCGAGCTCAGCTGGCATCTTTTAGGACAGATATGAGAAGGTAATATTGATGCCATCATCAGATCCATATTTCAGGCCTACATTTTTCCACTGAAATGCATTCCATAGTAAATGACGGTGTCAGAAGATGTGGCTATAAAGTTAGCAGCTCCTCTGGAGAGAAGTTGGCATTCTTTTTGTTCTTCAGTCTAAGGACGCCACTTGGAAAACCTCAGAAACAATTAGTGGACAGTTTTATTGGCGCTAATTTTCACTGAAAACTTTGAACTGTAATTCCAATTTTATCAGTCTTCTTTGGTGTAGTATGTAAATAGTTCTAAGTGAAACTCAGTAATTAGGTTATACCAAAAGAATTTTCTCCAATGTAAAAAGGCTTTTAACTAAAGAGAAATCCAGCCCGCACATTCAGAGTTGGTCTCCTGAAACAAGTGCCAGTCAGAAGCCTGAGATGGTGTGTCCCTGAGAGCACTGACCCTGAAAATCTGTCACCTTTTGCTGCAGAGAAAAAGAAGTTTGAAAGGAATGCCATTTAAAGACCGATGTATGTTTAGAATTTTTTAAAAAAGTAGTTTTATCATATTTTAAAATATTTTTTACATGATCTAACCAATATTTTTAGGGAACCCAAGAAGGTGGGAGTTTGTACAGACACATGTATGCTTGTATGTTATTTTTACCTGCAGTTGACTCAGATAGGTTTTATGTTGAGCAGGAAATTATTTCCTTGGGCATTCATTTAAATAAATCAGATTAACTCTGTCAGCAGAGCCCACTAAGTGGAGGGTTGTGTGCCTCTCACCCGTTCTCTGACTCAGCTTCCATTTCTGAAATGGTAACAAATGCTGATGGTTAGAACATTTCTCGCTGGCATCTTAAGTGTTTGTTGGCCGGTGCTGCCTTCTAATCCTCGGTCAGCAGGAAGACCATCTCCTCTGTGGCTGCGTAGCCTGCTGGGGGGACGGCACGCTTGCTGGGCAAGTCGCTTTCTTGATGTCAGGCCTTCACAGCTGTGACTGAAGCAGCTGTGGAGAGGGTGGGTTTCGGGAGCATGAGAGCTGGGTTACAAATTTAATTTTGAAAGTGATCCTAGCACAACTGCTAACGTCTTCAACCTGCTTGATTTATTAGTAGTTAACTCTGGCATTGCTAGCAGTGAGTTAGGTTATTTTCCGTAAATTCAGGTGTATAATAACAGCATGTTGGAAAAATAGCTGGTTCAGAGTATTTCCAAAGAAAGTGATTTAAAGTATTCTATTTTAAAATTTTTGGTGACATCAACTGCCTGGGAGGCTGTGCAAGGAATTCTCGGCTATTTTAGGCACATTCTTTCCTAACCTTTCATTACGAACTGCACCTCAAAAGTCTGGAAGAAGTTGCCCCCTCTCCTTTACCTTAGGATAGAATACATGGGAAGATGAGCTTTACTAATTGTTAAAAATTTCTCTTAAATATAACAAAATCTAAAATGAACAATTCTCTTTTAAGGACAAAGTAGCCAATTTTTGGTGCAGTGTCAATGTCCTTCTGAAGATAAAGGACCTTCTTTCACCTCACACCCAGCTGATGTTCAGGTAGGAGTTCTTGCAGTAATTACTCGGTGTCCATAAGTGGCCTGGGGTCATCATCAGGGAATGACGTATTTTTCAGATAACTGAAGGCCTGACAGTGTTGTGTGTCAGCCGTTTGGATGAGAGAATTTCTGAAATGGACTGTTTGCCTTTAAAAAAAAAAAAGAAAGAATGAACCCGGACCCAATTTAGCCTCTGGACTGTGTCTTGGGCTCCAATGTATCGCCTGGAGCTTGGCCCCAGGAGAGCCAGGCGCCCTCAGCGCCCAGAGGGAGCTAGCTCCCTCCTGTCTGGAGTGGCTCAGGTCTGTGCTGACTTTCGTTTTTCCCCCTCTTTCCTCACTGCTGGCCAGCATTTCTTACTGCCTTTGGTACCGCTCAAAGAGACTAGGCCTTCTCCCTTCTAACTTGCTACTAGTGACCTGCTGTAGGTTGGGAGAGTGGATTAGCAAGGGGACGGCGGAATCTAATAATAATAATGACAACAACAGCGATAGCACATAGCGACCATTTCTATGGCACCTTCTGTGTGCCAGGCACCAGGCTAAGCGCTTTATGATTATTACATCACTTGACCCTTGACCCTTCGTGGTAGGTGCTATTATTATTATTTCCATTTTACAGTTAAGGAAACTGAAGCAGACAGAGATTGTCTAGGGTCTCACATCTAGAAAATGTCTGAGATGGATTTGAGCTCAGACCTTCCTGGTTCCAGGCCCAGCATTCTTTTGCCTGGTGCCACTGGCTGCCTCTATTACTGTTGTAGTTGTTATGTGCATAATTTATATATTCATCTGTCCATAATTTTAAATTTCTTAAGTTGAAAAATGTTTATAATAAAAAATTGCATGATGGGTTTTTTGGGGGGCACTGTGCTCAGTATTGGGGATACCAACACAGAGTGGGATATAGATGTGTGGTTAGGGTTCAGCACATACATAAATATGTATATGTAGAATAAACACTGGAAGGGGGAAGGAACAGTGATGGTAAGCCGAGGGAGCCTCAGAGAGGAGGTCAGAGGGTGCGTGCCAGGCCAGGGCAGAGGCCGTGGGATGGGAGGTGGGGTGCCATTTTGGGAGAATGAAGAACCTGCACAAACAAACCCTTTAAACTCTTCTAGCTTTGCATTGACGTTCCTGAGCCTGCTTCCTGCGTGTATAAAACTCACCCTTCAGCCCAGTCTCAGAGGCTTCAAATATGCTCTGGTAAGTTTTGTACGTCCTTAAAATAGGAGATTATCTCTTTTTCACACTCTCAGTGCTTTGGACTGGCTCATGAAGCAAACGGGCAGAACACGCTTTGTTCTCTAAGAGTGAGGTTTCTTTGAGCCAACTTGGAAAACCATGGGCTCCTGCTCAATGGTCCTGCTTTGTCTTGAGTAGCTTTTCTCCTTGAAGAGAAAGAAAATGTATTTTATGGAAACAGTGTGGCCTAGTGGAGCTAGATGGGAACTGCAGCATAGAAAGTGCTGAATCCCAGGACTTGGGCACCATTGTCCGGCCCCTTACCCCCTCAGCCTCCCCCCCCCCAAACCCCCACCTGTCATTTGTTGTGGTTTTTTGTTGCATGGCCATGTAAAATAGAGTTAGGTGCAGCCTTCCTGTTCCATTATTTTGGGGTTAGATTTTCCTGGGGATTTATTTGGTGGGTGACATTTTGAGTAGTTGTCTTTATAAGTGGCAAGCTGTTTTCCTAGAACCTGGGGGCTTTCCAGGAGTGTGGGTCTAGCAAGTGCTGGCTTTAGGAATACTGGAAAGTTTTAAAACTGTTTGCAGGATTAACGTAATAATTCTGTTCTGTTGAACAATATGTTCAAATGTAATAATTCTGTCTTTCGAAAACAGGGTATTGGATAAAGATATGGTAGAAAACATTATTACAGGAGTGTTGGCTATAGTATAATCTTTATCTGTTTAGGCTTTTTGTTTTTCAGTTGTTTTTAGTCATGTCCAACTCTTCATGACCCCATTTGGGGTTTTCTTAGCAAAGATACTGGTTTGCCATTTCCTTCCCTAGCTCATTTTACAGATGAGGAAACTGAGGCAAACAGGTTTAAGTGACTTACCTAGGATCACAAAGCTAGTAAGAGTCTGAGGCTGGATTTGAACTCAGGTCTTCCTGACTCCATCCACTGTAATGCCACCTAGCTACCCATTTAGGCTCTTAGAAGCACTTATCTCTGCCCTCCACCCCACAGCCCTTAAGTAACCTCTCTGTTTTCTAGTCCTGTTTGAGACTGTTGTGAACCTCTAAGTCTTCCCTACTGAACGTTCCAAAACCCCCTGAAGTTGTCGCTGTCCTCTCCTTTACTGTAGTGGCCCTTCCCCTTGTGCCTGTTGTGCTCATCCCCTCCAGCAGTCATTCCATCCTCATGCTCATCTTCACTATAAGTGACCTAGAGGAATGGTTTCCTTTATTCTGCTATTGTTGATGTTTCCACAGTGAATCGTAGTGTTTTTACTGCCAACTTATTTCACAGCTTAAAAATTCTCACTATAATCATTGACATATTTATTATTTTTAAGTGGAATTTTGTTCACTAGTTTGAGTATATATAAGCCAGTAAGTTTTTTTTTAGTGTCTCTGTGGGTGACTCCTAGTACAGGTAATTTTTGAGCATAAAAATTTATGTGTTGAAAACGATTTCTCCAAAATCTGTTTTCTTAAACTTGAAAAATCAAATTATGAATTTAAACATCTTGTTCAATTTACAACCCATTTTTAGCATTAAGAGCTTTGAGGAGTTACAGTGTGATTGGGACGTTCTCACTCATCCACACTTTTTATTTTGAAATCTCCACACTGTGAATGGAAGATGAAGGTGCAGCTGTTTCTCTCCGAGAGCCGAGGCTTTGGTTTTTATTAAATGAATACATTGTGAGTAGTTGCGTGTAGCTTTTTAATAATAATGTTGCTCATAAGTATTTAGTGCAGATACTAGAATTGATCTAAATGAATTTTATTCCAGTAGTATTATGCATGTCTCACCGAAGGAATCCTACTTAAGTTACTGTGCATGTTTTGTATGTATTGATTTTATGTCCCATCTTCCTTTTTTTCCTCCTGTAAAGGTTAGCTGTGCTTTGTCATTCTTCTTGTTCTCCTTCCAAGTACATGAAAAATCCATCCTTTTGGTCTCCTTGTAAGTAAAATCTTGCTACATGTAATAAATCTGTGCTTTATAGATAGAAATGTGTACTATAATTTGCACACTAGCATGCATTATGAATACAGTAAATAAAATGCACAAATGCACTCGGGCCCCACATAGAGTCAGTCAGGACTTGATAAATGTTTGTAGAATGGACTGAGCAATGAGTGAGGCTAATTCATCTCTTAAACGGCTCCTGGAGTTCTAGATTCAGAGCCAGAGAGGCCTTCGCGACCCATTTCTGACATCATTTTGATCACTCCCTTCCCCATGTTTCGCTCTTCTTCTGGACGCTGAATTCCCAGCTGACTTCAGAAGGAGCAGTGTTGTCGTCGGGAGCACGTCCAGTCCACTGGGGACTGGTGCCCAGGGCACATCACATGAGTCCTGTTTTCACTTGAAATGACAGTCCTGTGAACCTCAGTTTGAGTATTTTCAGAACAGGGAAGCCGCAACTGCTGAAAACCAGTTGATGAGGGAGGGTAAAAGAAAAGGCTTGTTTACTTGTGGCTGATAATGGGAATTTTTGAGTTCTCCTTTCTCCCTTCCTCCCTTTCTCAGGTTTTTAGGTGGGGGGAAGGTAGTGGCTCACAAGAGAGCAAGCAGGTGGGTGAGCACTTGACACACCTTGGAAATCAGCAAATTCCCAACAAGGTTTGGCTTACTGTAGTGTTGATTGTGTAGACACAAGAAAGTGATGGAGTGGGGCAGCTAGGTGGTGCAGTGGATAGAGCACTGGCCCTGAAGTCAGGAGGACCTGAGTTCAGATCCAGCCTCAGACCAAACACTTGACATTGCTTGCTGTGTGACCCTGAGCAAGTCACTTAACCCCAACTGCCTAAAAAAACCAAAATAAAATAAAAAAGTAAAAAAAAATAATAAAAAAAAGTTATGGAGAAAGTGTGAACAGTGCAGGTAACACTTAAAAGCCCAGCCAGCCAGTGGGCTCTAAGACACTCTGGGGCTGCCCTGGGGAGGGGAGAAAGTTACCTTACTTAGGTAGAAAAGCATCCCTGCCCCAGTAATGAGAAAGTTCTCATTGGACTGCCTCTGCGCGAGGTCCCACGCAGAGCTAAGTTAGGAGCGTTTCATCTTTGATGACGTTGATGGAGGAATGGAAGGAGGACACACAGAGTCCAGGCAAGACATCTAGAGGAAAAATGCAGAGGTGGCCGGTCCTGGCATTGTCTAGGAGATGCCTTGGATCCTTTGGGGAGCATGAGACAGTTTCATGTTTGCCAGGCTCTTCACCTGCTCTGATGAGGTCACTGGGCACATGTCTGGTACAGACCTCTCTTTGGTGTCATTTGGTAGCTTAGCCTTTGGATTCCAGCTCTGGCGTGACCTGGCCCCTTGTTTCTTCATCCCTCATCCTCCTCTTGTCCTCTCTACAAACTCTCGGCCTCTCTGTTGTTGTCCTGGCTATTGGTTTTCTCTTCTGTGGGAAATTGGGTGGTATGGATTGTGAAGGTACATTAGGATGAACACCACTGCAAATGGCTGTCCTGAGGATTCATTTATTCTTCAGGATAGCTCAGGAGGATAGAATCAAGAGAGCTCCCCCTCTTTCCCTGTAAGTTTTCATTCTGTTGATCAGAGAGGTCACTCAGTCTATCAGGAAGAGCCTGAAATGGTCTGGGCCCATCTCTGCTGTGACTAGCCCTGGAATCTTCAGTCACTTTCCTCTCTCCGGGCCTCAGTTTCCTCATCTGTAAAATGGGAAGGTTGGACCAAACAAGTCCTAAATCCCTCCCAGTTGTACCATTTTGTGGGAGCCTGTGAGGTCTGTTTGTTGTAGCCTTCCTGGGGTTAGCTGTTTCCAAGAGAGAGAAAAGGTGCTATCCATTGGGGGCGGGGGTGGGGGTGGGGTAGGAGGGATGGGAGATTAGAAGATGTTTTCTGTGTGGTGAAGAGCTGCCTCCACCACAGGAGGATGCCCAGGCAGGTTCTGTGGAGCTGGAATCTTCCTTAGTTTGGATTGTTAGAGAAAAGGAGCAGTGGTGTATTAGCTCCACGTACAAGGTTCTGTCTCTTAGCCCAGTCAGAAAACGTCAGGCAGGTACAATATTTTTACATTCTAGCTTAAGAGCAAAAGTCAGAAATACAATTCTGTGCCTTAAAATATTTTTCTTTCTCATTTTAGGCCAGTCTGCTTAATTCTGAACGAAGTTCCTTTTCTGTCAGTATGGTTTTTACTTGTGTCAACATTCAGGTGAGTCAGACCGGCCTTCTTGGGTGTTTGCCCTTCCCCAGAGGCTCACTTGTGGACTCTCACGTGGCTGTGTCTCACCTGTTTTCCTCCCCAGCATGCTTCCTCTTCTTCTCAAGGACCAGCTAGCGCTGGCCTCCGTTGGAACTACACTGGGCTTTTGGGTGGCCTGTGCATCTTCCTTTTCGATATTTGAAAACATTTCTGAAGAAGAACTGCAATTAAAGTCCTTTTCTGTGTCTGTCCAGAGGCACATCCCTGGTTTCAAGGTTCCTGCTAAGATGCTAAAAACTTGGGTAAGTCACGTCATTGTCAAGGAATTGTCCCGTATTGACTGTCTCTCTCTGTAGAGGCAGCAGCGCTTTCCTGATCATTACCAGGTGTCCGGTGACCCAAAGTGTACCCCTGCCCAAGACTAGAGGCTTGGAAGTCAAGCAGAAATTGCTTACCCGCTGACCACCGTGGCTCTGCATCTGTCCTGAGGGCCACAAGGCGCTGTTATCAGGGTGTCTGGGGGCTGAGAGTGTTGGGGGGTGTTAGTCTGGTTTTCCCTGGGGTCTTTGATAAAGAAATCGAGGAAAGCAGTAGGTTAGGCAGGGTGTGTGAGGCTTCTTGGCTCTAAGTACAGAAATGCTACGTGAATAAGTCATTTGCTAGATGCATTTTAAAATATTTCCTTATCACGGATCGTAGTTTAAAATAAGGGCATTAGTTGCATAATATAAAAAATATTGGCATCACATAAGTCATCTGACCAAAACAGGACCATGTCCACATAGTTTTTGCTCCAGAAAGTTTAAGAGAATATTTTTTCTAGACCAGAATTAATTCTTTTTGTCCTTTCGTTTTCCCCCAAAAGGTTAATTCATTTGACAGTAATCTGTAGAGCACCTAGTGTTTATTAAGTGTCATTCTGGTGCAGGGGGAGGGAGCATACAAAGATGAATAAGAGGACCTGCCCTCAGCTAACATACAGTCTAGCAGGGGAGATGAAAAGATGGGCCCACGTGAAGAACCATGACAACGGCACCCATTTAAATCACACTCCTCGCCACCATCTTGGGAGGGAGGTAGTGCAAATTCTATTATCCCCACTGTACAAATGAAGAAACTGAGGCATATCAGATCTGCCCTTGGCCAGGGGCAAAGCCAGAGTTGCTGACTCCATTCCAGAGAACTTGGTGCTTTCATAGCCAATAAGAAAGGTCACTTGGGGCTAAGGTCATCATGGACACCTGATACCTAAGCAATGTGGTTTGTTGAAACTTCCTGCCAGAAGGCAGAGCGCCCAAGGTCTAGGGGCCCTTCCTCTTGTAAGTAGTTTTTTTTTGGGGGGGGGAGGCCCTTGCTGAACATTCTCTCCTGACCTGATGTTTGTTGCTGAGGGGTTGAAGCCCGGTAGGGAGTGGAGGGATGGGCATTCTGGTGGTCGACGTGACGCTTCTCAGTGCAGATGCCTTACCAAGTAGTAACTCTGTAGTCTCCCTGGGACCTGCCCTGACACCCCATTTATGGCATGTGAAACTTGGGCTTCTCATGCTCTGGAGACTGTTGCCATCTCCGGTTTTCCTTCCCTCAGCATCTTCCTTTTCTAGGAAATCTCTTGTCTTCCCTCATTTTGGCCCTCTCTCATGCTTTACTTTAGCAATTATGTCCAGTGAAGCTCTAAGCTGCTGGTGCTCCAGCAGGGAGGGACCATATTGTTTGCATGTTTCCTGTAGTACCATACTAGGTGTTCAAATCTATATTTGTGGAATTGAATGGATAGCAAGCATCCTTAACAGCCATGCAGTATGAACATGACATCAGACTGCATCTCAGGTGTGTCCTGGTCAGCTTGGATTTTCAGTCACTTAGAAGTCGTTGGGGTGTGTGGGGGGTTGTGTGCATGTGTTTGTAGAGGGGACGCCAACAGTGCAATCTAGATTGGATCCAGCTTTTGTCCAAAACCTCTCAGTCCCAAGGGGACTCTGGGAAAGCTGTGTGTGGCAATGTCACTGCTGCTGATGCTGACCGTCTTTACACGGTGCCTCTGCTCAGACCTTTTCTTCTCATTACAGTTTCTAGAGTCTGTGACGATGATGAGCCTTCTGACCCTCGTGAGCATTACTGTGGAGCCTCCACACAGGTGCCCGACCTCTTTCCTGTGCTGGTGTGTCTTGTTTCCTGTGTGCACTTTCTCCTTTTCTTGGTCTACTTCAATATTATAATTCTATGGGATCATAGAAATGGAAGAAACCAGAAGAAAATCAACTAATTGTCCTCAAAAAAGCAGCAGAGCCAGATAATTTTCAAAATGTGACTGTTGCTGAAATTTCATAAACTTGTGCTGTCCAAAAGTGAAATTCTGTTGAGAATTGTGTATTTTAAAGCAGAGGGGCTGGGGAGCACGAGAGGCATCATGGCGGGGTGGGGAAGGGCTGAAATCAGGAAGCCATATCCGCCATGGACTTTGGCCAAGGGACCCGGGCACATCAGCAGGGCTGGTGTTTCCACAACTAGAGTTCCTTACTCCAGTGAAGTCACAAGCTTGGACCCCACGCCCTCCATACACGGACCAAAGTACAATTGAGGTTCTTTCTAGTTATGCTTTAGCTGTGGCAAGGTAGGATCTCATAAATATTGATAGTGAGAAAGGGGAATATGTGTTTCTTGATGACTCTGTAAGGGATGTTTCCTAAATTATTATGCTTTGGGGTTGGTTGTATATGTCTTGGAGTTTGATGAGATGATGTGCCCTTCTCTTTTTCAAGAGGGCACTCTCAGGATACTGAAATTCAGATGAAGACTTGCTTTAGGAGTTGTGGCTATCCCAAAAGAGCATACATGGACTTTTCTACCAATTTAGTTGGGTTCATCAAGTTAGAATCGTTTTTAAACAGTCTTCAAAGATCAAACATCGGGTGATTTAAAAAAAATTTAGACAATATAAAATTGTTTGAAATTTGATGATTCCTAAGAACATTCTTTCATTTGGACATATGTGTAATGGGCACATATAAGGCTGAAAGACAACTACCTAGAGTGCTAATTTACTTTATGCAACTAGAAATTAATTCTTCCCAATTTAGATCCAAGCTCTACGGTTCTTGCCTCTTGTACGTGGTCTCCCCCCTCGGGGGGGGAGTTTATGTAAGTGGTCATCCGCAGTCTTTCATGCCTCTGGAGCCTCTTCTCATGTGACACAGTGAAGCCTGCCAAGGCCGCTCCAGCAATAACTGCGCCTCAGTATCAGACTTCATGTTAACATGACCCTTAATAAGGTAGAATGAGGCTCCATTTGCCAAAGCCCATTCCCAGCAAGGAATCTCAGTGTGAATGTCACATCTCCATGTCTTAACCTCTGCCATAGTTTCCTGTTGTACCTTGTGATAAAAAAAATAAAGCAAATCATGTCATTGGCAATATTTTTTTTAAAAAAACGAATTCCTAGTGATCTAGAAATGAAAACGTGTTAGTAAAGTGCTAAAAGGTCACCCCTGATGGCATTTTCAAGGGTGCCTCTGGAGAGTGGCCAGCCGAGAGACCGCGTGACCAGCTTGTGGGTGTGAAGGCCCGGTGTGGGCAAGTCAGAAATCATGAAGCGTTTCTTTCTCAGAGTAAACGTGCACAACGGCTCTCGGGGCGAGTCAGCACAGACGAGCAGCCTTGAATCCTTGCCGCATCAGCAGGATCCCTGCTGCCCAGCCATGGCCACCATCCGTAATCACTGCGCCTGCATGTCAACAGCGGGCCGGCTGACGGGGAGGGTTTTTAGCACCGTGTTTGTTTTTCATGCACAAGATGGATTGGAACAAGATTCGTGAGACAATGATACAAGTTTTAAGAAATTTCAAGTTTTATTTGTAACTGCTTTAATATAAACTGGAATAGAAAAATACCGAACAAAGCTCCATTATTCCTTAAATAATGAGTGAATCAAAAGGCAGAAGCCTCCCAGAAAGTTTCCTGCATGTCTGCTGTGAACTCTTAACACTGTCTAGAATAGTAAACATGAAGGTTTTTACCTGTGAGAACTGAAAAATTGATGCCAATGATCTGAATAATTCAAGATGAAAGCCGTTTTCCCTTCACCTCCTGGATTTTTCAGATCAAAGTAGCTGAAGGCATTTTGGTTCTCCATGAATTATACTTCTCATGTATCGACACAGTTCCCGAGCACTTCATCAGACACTGTGCCAGATACAAGGGAGGTGCAGGGAAAAGCTGCCATCAAACACAAGCTCGATGACTAAAAATACTAATGTTTCTCCTTTGGAGTAGTTCCTGTGGAACGGAGACGAGACGTGTTTACCTTGAATCCTGTCTGAAAAACTTTACTGAAGTACCACAGGGATACAGTCCCACAGAAGGGGTCACCAGGCCAGAGTTCCTAAGGAATTACTAGTACGGAGACTTGGCCCCCCCTCCCCCTCAGTAGTTGGAGTGCAGAAAAGGCGCCTTTTCTTTCCCTGGTGTAAAGTATAACAAATGGACATTTGCTCTGTCATTTAATGGTCCCTCTTCGGGGAGGGGCCGTTTATGAGAAACGCCATTCTCTTCCCCTCTAGTTGTGCGCCCCTCAAAACAAGGCAGGGGGCACACTCGTGTCAGATGTAAGCCATGTGTGTAAGGTGAGAGGGAAAAAGCTTGATGGTGCCTCCCGTCCAAAGACGATCCACAACCCGGACGATGGTGGGAGGTGGGCGTGGTGCGGCTCGCTAACAGCTGGGGAGCACGAGGGTTTCGAATCTCCGTAGTCTCCCTTCCAGTCATGTGGAGACCAGGACCACGGGTTTCTTCCCCTTATGAAAACAGTTTTGTGTGTGGATCTTTTTGCTTTTGTCCTTCTTGTGGCCTCCAGGGGCAGTAAAGTGAAAGCCACCTGAGCTGTGCTGGCCAGACTGGGAAGGGTGCACAGCCGGCCCAGCTGTTCAGATGTGCTCCTGTGCAGAGGTCAGACACACAGTGACTGGCTGAACGGCATTAAGCACATGCCTACATACTGGAGGAGCAAGGTCATGAACCCCTTGTTTTCCTGTTCTATGCAAGCAGTCTTGGGAGTTGGGCCTGAGAGGCAAAGGTCGGTCTTAATGCAGAAACTTGCACTCAAGGCCTGTACTAATGTAACATATTATGGTGATCTTAAAATTTGGGAAACTGCCTAAAATTAAGAGAAAAATCATTATGTGCATAGAGTGGCTACTTGAGGGTTATCGTGTGCTTGTCCCTTGAAGTAAGAGGGGCCCCAGCTGGCTTCACGGCATTCACAGCTTGACTCTCTGCCTTTCCTTCCTCCTCATCAGCAGTCTCGCCACTTCCCGTTCATGTACTGCATTCTCCCGTTAGAATGTAAGCTCCCTGAGGTGAGGGACTCCCTCATCTGCTTGTATCTGTACTCCTCGTGCTTGGTATGACGCCTGGCACATAGCTCTAGTGGCCTAGTTAGCCTTCCTTTTTAAGAGGTATTTTATTATTTTTCTTAATGGACATCAAATTTCTCTTCGTGGCAGATTTGTTTTGATTTTCACCCTTTAGGTGTTCCATTGCAGGCACATTTTTCATACTGGCTCGGGTCTCTGACAGTGCTTTATAAAACATTTGTTTTATCAGACAGCTCCTGTGTCTAGAGCACGGTCAGGCACCAGGGGAACCCTAGAATTCAGCAGAGTCTGGTAGAGGTTAAGACACCAACTGAGATCATTGTAACACATAGTCCTAGAGGTTGATCGAGGCTAAGAAAACGTACAGTGGGAAGTTTGAGAGCTGAGTGTTAATTTTTTCACGGAAGTGGACTGGGCTTGGGCCGTCAAGGATTGGGGAGTTTAACTGGCAGAGGGGGAGGGAATGCATTCCAGGCATCAGGCACAGCCCAGGGCAGAGGCAGGAGAGGGTAGGCCTGAACCGCAGTGGCCACTGTTGTGAAATGATAAAGCTGTCCTTCAGTTCACGCAGCTAACATCACGTGTGCTTTACTGGAAATCATGTCACACTTTGGGTTTGTGGTCAGTCTAGCAAATGACCCAGGGAGAAGCTCAGGCCAAATAATCCTTCCAGCCACTGCCTGCAGTAAAGTAGAGCTCACCACCCATTTCCCTTGGGGAGCTGTCATTATTAGGAAGTCTGTCCTGACACAAAGCTTCGCCCATTACTGCCTTCCATTCTCTGCCGCCTGGGCCTCTAGCCACTGTTCCACACTACAGGCCTTCAGACACTCAGAACAAAGCTGTAGTGACCCACTCTGCCCCAGCCTTCTCTCCAGGTTCTTCTTGTCACTTCAGTTTATCAGTGTCCTTAAGCTATGTTGTTTCCAGAAAGGCAAATAATACTACAGATGGAGTTTGACCGGGACGGAGTAGGACGAGATCATTCCTTGTTCCCGGAGGTCATGTCTTGGTGCAGGCCAAGATTGCCTTGGGGTTTTTTTCATTTTGGTGGTCACAGCACACTGCTGATTCATACTGAGCATGCAGTTCACTAAACCCCAAGATCTTTCAGTATCTATCCATATATATTTAACTTTGTTTATACATTCTAAGTATTATGTTATATGTATTACATCTAATGACATAACAATAGTAAATCACTTAGCACATAGTAGACACCACAGAAATGCTTATTCCCTTCCTCGAATATACATGTATATGTACACACACACACACACACACACAGATAAAAAAAAATCCAGAAAACATAACTGGCACCTCTTCCTGACAATAACTTGTGGGTTAATTAAAAAAAAAAAAGAGAATGGTTTCTGATACATCAAATGGCAAAGTTGGTGATCCCCTCCAGCCTTCTTCCCTTCAACAACACACACGAGTTTGATGTCATCTGTCTCTTAATCTGGGAATCAGATTTAATTTGTGGAACTTAGTGCTTTTCTAAAACTGGGAGAAAAAAAAGAATTCCATCAAGTATACCATTATGTGCTTTATTAAACCTCCATATAAGAAACTGTACTTAAAGTATAAAAAGCTGTGCTACAGAAGAATAAATCAGGATCCTTTTACATACAAGCTTTCATAAAAGAGTCATGAAGAAATGTATTATTTACATTGAGATTATCTGCTGGTGTGTGTAGTAAAGTTTAAATTAGATGCAAGAAATTTCATCTCGATGTGCACCTGCCTAGTTCCGTGAGCCATCCTGAACTGGTATTTGCTAGGCAGATTGGTTTACAAACATTTCTTCTGTCCCTTTAAATATGACCAAACAGATGTCGAATTTGGTGTTCATACCGAATGCATTTCTTCCTAATGCCTGTGGGATATAAAAGATGATGATGAAGTCATCAGGCGTCAGGTTCTAAATTAACATACGCACACCACACTGGAGCTCAGGAATGATCAAGCCCCCGTTTCCAGATATTAAAAATAGCATTTACAAGCCAGCAAGAGTGTTTAAAGGATTGCTTTTGCAACTCGACATTTTTCTCATACCTTTGGAAATTCAATTCTGGCCAGATACTTGCAGCTTCATAGCTGTTTGTTTGCTTATGTTGGAGTCAGCCATGCAAGGTCCCTGAGCATAACCATGAGATACTTTTGCTTAATTAGGCGCAGTCAACATTTTTCTTCTGACATGGCGCTCTTTACCTTATGTCGACTGGACAAAAGCCTGAACAAACAAAGATCTTGAAGCAAAGACCTCTGACGGTTTTAAATCCTGGAGTCATCAACTAAAAACACCAACCCAATGAGCCCCTTGAGTGGAAGCGGGGAAGCTACCAGCCGGTGCTTTGGGTGATGGCTGTCCGGTCGCCCCTGTTTATCCAAGTCACTGCGTCCCACTAGGGACTCCTGATGGTGAGAGGGCTTCTTGTGGATGGAGCCCAGAGACTAAAGGTGACCCTGAGCAGAAGAGATGGGATGAGGGAATGTGGTCGAAAGAGAACAAACTGTTCTCAGAAGGATGGCAAACTATTAACCATGTGTAAGACTGCTCCAGATTACCAATAAGAAAAATGCAAAGCAAAAGAATGCTGAAGTTCATGTCAGACTATCAAAGGCAAAAGGGAAGCATTCTGGAAAGCACTCTGAAGTGATGGTGACCAACAGCGCCTGAAGCGTCTGCAGTTCTTGACCTGGAGATCCTGCCACCAGGCATATGCCCCACAGAGGTCAAAGACAGGAGAAGAGGCCTATATGTACCAAAATACTCAGTGCAGCACTTTTTGTGGTTGCAAAGAACTGGAAACAAAGTAGGGACCCCCAATTGAGGAATAGCTAAAGGAGCTGTGATGCAGGAAGGGAATGGCATAAGGAATGCTGAATCTGAACCATGCAGAGAAACCTCGGCACACTTACATAAAGCAGTGCAGAGGAAAGGTAGTCAACCAGCATTCGGTAAGCCCGGTGAGGTGCTAGGTACTGTGCTGACCACCAGGGACAGAAAGAAGGGCCCTTGAGGAATCTAATGGGGGAGACAACATCCCCACCAATCTGGACAAACAAGGTATTGAGGAGAAAAGCTGGGGGTGGTCCCAAAAGGAAGGCACTGAGATTAAAGAGGACCGGGAAAGGCTTCTGGCAGAAGGTGGGATTCTTGCTGACGCTTGAGGGAAAAGCCAGGAGGTAGAGATGAGGAGGGAGAGTGTTCCGGGCATGGGGGATGACCAGTGGGAAGGCCTGGAATCAAGAAACAGAGGGTCTTGTTTGAGGAACGGCTAAGAGGCCGGTGCCACTGGACTGCAGGGTAGATGGGGGAGAGTGAGGGGTAAGACAACTGGGAAGAACAAGAGGACAGGTTAGGAGGGGCTCTAAAAGCCAAAGGCAGGAATTTACATTTGATTGTGGAGGTAAGTGAAGTGAGCAAAACTGGAACAGAGCCATAAGCTAAATAGAAGTAATAAAAATTAATCATGGTAATTGTGATGACCAAGACTGGCCCCACAGAAAAAGGGGAGAAAATGGACTTCTCCACCTTCATGCCTTGACTTTGTTGCACTTTTTAAAGCTCCCTGGGTAGAGGAGAAAAGCACATAGAAATCAACAGGACGTGGCAACAAAAGGCATCACATCACTAGCTCCCTCTGTGACACCACAGCTCCGGCCATGTCTGGGCTATGTCCATGAGACCTTCAGCATCAAGAGGTTCCTTGCAAAGGAGCAGAAGCAAGATGGTCCCATGCCTCAATGGGCTGGCGTGAAAACTGGCCACACGATCCGGTGCAGCTAGGAACACACAGGAAGGACCAGGCAGGGTGTGGGCAGAACACACAAAATCCAAGCACCTCAGCAGCCCACCCAAATGAGGAAAAGAAGCTGCTTGCTAAGGAGCAGAGATCAAGAAATTTGCTGTCAATGAGAACCATCCCGCCATTTTGGCTTCATGCATTGTGTTGACAGGTTCACTAATAGTGAATGTTAGGATTTCCCTTCACTCGATAACCTCTCTTTGAGGTTCATTCAATCCCATGGACCGTGTAATCAAAATTCTGGTAGCTGTTACCCACTGACCTTCAGGACACCCCCTTCTTTCAGAAGCGAGTTCAGTGCCTGCCTCACTGTCTTTTCTCCCCAACTCCTTCACTCATGTGATGGGGCTTCCACATACATACTGATATTCTCTCCAACACTGTGACCTCACAGACCTACTTCACCCAACCCTGGCCACACACATAAGATGGGTCATACGCCCTTGATGCTGCCATCACTCACAAGTGTTCCACCTTCATGAACTCTGAAATGCCCTTATCTGAGCACAATCCCCTGGCATCTTATCTCTCCTTCTGCCTTGCATCCCGTTATCAATCCACATGATGACCTCCAATCCTTCGGCCCCTTAGTTCTCTCCCAGGCCATCGCCCCTGCACTAGGTCCACTCTGCCTTTCCCCATCTTTACTCTGGTGAACCAGTTCAAGTATGTACTGTTTTCATCTTGACTCCGTATCACTGACCTTGTCCAGCTACTGAATCCCCCCCACCATCTGCTACCTTCACTCTTACACATGTGCTGCTGTCGTAGCTGGACAAAAATCATGAAACTGGATTGACAAGATCCACTACAGAATTCTTACAGAACCTCAACTGAGCCCTCATTACTACAATGCATCTTTTTACACTTCCCTGATCAAGTTTCTCTTCCACTCACACCAGCTCTTCCAGACCTTTTAGTCCCTCCTAAAACTTCCCAGCGTTACCTCTCCCCTCCCAACCTCTCAGCTGACAACCTCGTTCCACATTTTACTGAAAAAATGGAGGCTGCTGGGGCAGCTAGGTGGTGCTGTGGATAGAGCACTGGCGCTGGAGTCAGGAGGACCTGAGTTCAAATCCGGCCGCAGACTAAACACTGGACGCTTATTAGCTATGTGACCCTGGGCAAGTCACTTAACCCCAAGTGCCCCCCCAATAGCTGAGGCTGTTCATCAAGAAGGATTCATCTGTTCATCTGTCAGCATGTTCTTCTTCACTCTGTCCCCAGTGAAGACCTGACCTGCTTCCTTACCTAGGCTGACCCCTCCCATCTCTTCCAGGACACTGCCCCTTTCCTCACTCCCCTCAATTGCCTTCAGTTTCTCTGCCTGCTGGCTGCTCACATCCTTAAAACACAAAACAACTCTCATTTGTTCCCTCATCCATCCCATACTGCTCCTCTTTTGTGACTAAACCCTAGAGAACGTTTTCTGCACTAGGTACTTCCTCCACTGCCTGTCCCTTCAGTCTGGCTTCTTACCTCATTATCCTTTCTCCAAAGTTACCAGTGATCTTTTAATCGCCAAGTCTGATAGCCTTTTCTCAACCTTCGTTCTCCTTGACCTCTCTGCGCCTTCTGACACTGTCAGTCACCCTCTTCTCGATAATTCTTCTCTCTAGAATTTTGTGCCACCACTCTATCTCACCACCACATATCTTAGTGCTCCTTCTCAGTCTCCTTTGCCGGACCTTCTTTCTGGACCCTCTTTTTTTTTTCCATCTATACTATTTCACATGGTAATCTCATCAACCCCCATGGATTCAATCATCATCTCTATGCTGATGATTCTCTGATCTCCTTATCCAGCCCTAATCTCTAGTCTCTCATCTCCAATGGCCAATTGGAGTTGATATCCTATAGACATTCGAAACTGAGCATCTTTCCTCCTGACCCCCCCCCTCTGCTCTTTGCTAATTTCCCTGCTACTGACAAGGGTGTCAGGTTCTCAAAACATGAAATAAAATCACAGATGGGTTTTATGTCATGCGGGTTAAGATTGTTTTTAAAAAAATAAAAATCAACAGTCTAACATGATATGACTTTAGGGAAGCCATCTTGCACTTTGCTGATCACCAGTTCCTTTCTATGTATTCATTCACAAGCCACACTTATAGAATTTGGTCACAGAACTGAGGTTGTGTGCTGGAATATAGTCCTTAGTTCTGTCTGAGGGCCTCCCTACTGCCTCCAGGATCAAACATGAAGTCTATTTGGCTTTAAATGCCTTCCTAACCTTTTCTGTTTTCTTATACCTTATATATACCCTCCACTACGGCTTCCCCAGTGACTGACCTCTCTGCCTGGCACCATGCCTGGAATGCTCCCCCTCCTCATCCCTAGCTGTTGGCCCTTCCTGGCTTCAAGTCCCAGTTAAAACCCCACCTTCTACAAGAAGCTTCTCCCAATTTCTCTTCATGCTAGCGTCTTCTTATCGGGGCTAGCATTTGCATGTCGTCTCCTCCCGTGAGACTATAAGCTCTCTGTCTGCCTTTCTTTGCATCTCTCACACTTAGCACAGTGATGGACACATAGCAGGAAGTAATAAATGCTTTCTGATTTGGCTTTTCCCATATTCTTCATTGTTCCAAGACCTATAACGGTAGATCCAGCAGGCCTCTCTGGATCCTGGTAGGTAGCTCATCTGGGGCTGGTAACCTGAATGCAACACGGTAAACCCAGTGTGTTTCATGGTTTCATCAAGAACAGGTCACGTAGACTCTATTTGCATAGACTTCAGCAAAGTACTGACAAAGATGGGAGGAAGCATGGCATGATGGCAGTTTGCATGAAAAGGATTTGGGGCATGAGCAGACCCCAATTTTAAGATCAGTCAAAAAGTTAATGCGTTCTTGGGCTGCCTCACAAAAGTTGTGCCACAAATGAAGATCACAGTTCCAAGGAAGCCCTGCCTTGCTCATGTCGGGAGCACAGGGTTATTTTAGGATGGACGGGCAGGGAGCCTGGGACCATGTCACATAAGGAACACCCGAGGGAGATGTCCATCACTGGCCTGCAGAAGGGAAGCCAAAGGAATCCCCAAGTACCTGAAGGGCTGTCCGGAGGAAGAAGAACTGGGCAAGTCTGGTGCCACATGGTGGGGGTAAAAGCCACAGAGGCAGCCCTAGGTGCAGTGTAAGGAACGATTTCCAGATCATTAGCGCTGACTGAAAATGGAAGGGGCTGCCTCAAATGACTAGTGGGTGAGCCCAGTTAGGGATGTTGTAAGCCTCATTTCTGGTTCTGGGAGGCACTGGAGCGGGACTGAAGAGGAAGATTCCAACTTAATTCCATGTGAATTTCCTAGCACATTAAGACAAGTGATGCAGCATGGTGTTAAGGGAGAGGACACTGGCCTCAGGGAGATGTGGGTTCTTTACCTAGCACCCATGGAATTTTTTAAAAAAACATTTTAATATCTATTTTAATGTAACTGTTTTTGTTTGTAACTCTATAGATTGTATTTCGTGTATTTAAAGACAGTGTTCTCAGAAGGTGTCCATATATACCACCAAGCTACATACACAGAAAAAAGGGTAAGAACCCAGTTCAACATGGAAG
Organism: Phascolarctos cinereus; assembly: GCF_003287225.1. Taxonomy (NCBI): domain Eukaryota; kingdom Metazoa; phylum Chordata; class Mammalia; order Diprotodontia; family Phascolarctidae; genus Phascolarctos; species Phascolarctos cinereus. The sequence continues at coordinate 464,610,894 of NW_027555958.1, forward strand.
TCACAGACATTTCTTTCTAAGAAAATTTCCATTTCCTGTAACTTACATTTTAAGTGACATTAATCTTGCTATTTAGAGGCAGATATTTCAATACCACATTAGCAAGTGTTATTGAATTTTGCTTCAAGATTGTATTGTAATGCCATCCCTTTGGGGAGGCCAAAACAGGTCTGTGGTAGGCCGAGCTCAAACTTGCCCCTCCCATCATTGTCTCAGTCTAAGAGGTGATACCACCTACGCCTTAGCATAGGCTTTATGGTCTGGCAGCCTTAGGTAAGAATAAAGCACCATTCAGAGCAGAGCAAAAGAAAGTCAGAAAACTAAATTACATGCCTGAAGCCGAGTGAATTGCTGTGGGGAGCTGAGCTACCACTAACAAGTATAAGGCATTGGATGATCGAAGGCTTTGCTTAATCCCCTTGCTGTTTCTGATGCCAGCTTGATCAAGAGCTCACACCCAACATGTGACCTGGCACATGGGCAGCTGCTCACAACGCAGACGTCGTTACGATTCAAGTGCCCTTTATAATTACGTGTGAGAAAGATGCCATCTCTGAACCGGTTGGTAATTCTCAAGGATGTTCTTTCCGTCTCTGCCGGACACTTGCTCCTACCATAATTTCTTACATAAAACTCAACACAACAGCACTAGCTCAACTAAAGGACAATACCTATATTTTCTATTTTCTAACAGAAAATAAAAATAAGTGATATAAGCAGTTTCCCCATTTAAAGCAAAACCAAGGAAATTTTGTAGTATTTAGCCACAAAAGCAAAATGTTACCTCAGTTAATAATGGATTTGAGGAATTCATAGCTGTTGAGATGACCAAAATCTGTGGGGGGAAAAAAGTTTAAGTGATCAAAAACTAGAAGTAATTATTCCCAGTTAAATCAAATTACAATTAAAATAAATAAACATTTATTAAGTACCTACTAAGTTCCAAGCACTGTGCTAAGTGCTGGGGATAATCCTTGCCTTAAGGCGGAGCTCCCAGTGAAATGGGAGAGACAGCAGGCCAACAACTGTCTACGCAAACACCCTACAAACAGGATCAATTGGAGAGCAATCAGGACAGGCTTCCTGGAGGAGGCAGGACTTTAGCTGGGACTTGGAGGAAGCCAAAGGGGGAGCCAGGAGGGAGGCAGAAACCAGTTACTAGCAGGACCCTTGTTTCTGGAAACATGCAATTGGTTGGTTGTAACTCACCTGAGCAGGTCTGGGAGGGTTTACCTAAACCCTGCCCACTTTCTTCTATAAATGAGAAGACGACTTTCCTTGGGAACGTCCACAACCACAAATTCCAGCCCTCCCCCCAGCCCCCCATCACCACTCTGGTGATTAGCCAGGCTGGCCCATTAATCAGTCAATCAGAGAATCAAAGCAGCATTTATTAATTGCCTACTGTGTGCCCGGTGCACACGGCACAAAGATGGGGTAAGGAGACATTCTTGTGAATTTCCAACTTAAGAGAAGAAAGGACAAGCGCCCCCAAGTCTAAGTAAAGTACAAAAATAAGGACAATGTCATATGGGGGGGGAATCGGGACAAGCGCCCCCAAGTCTAGGTAAAGCACAAAAATATGGACAATGTCATCGGGACAAGTGCCCCCAAGTCTAGGTAAAGCACAAAAATACGGACGTCATCGGGACAAGCGCCCCCAAGTCTAGGTCAAGTACAAAAATAAGGACAATGTCATATTGGGGGGGGAATCGGGACAGTTTGATGCAGGAGGGGTCACCTGAGCTGACTCTGAAGGATAACAGATCGCAGAAGTGAAGAGGGGGCATCCCAGGAATGCGGGGCACGGGCGGTGGCCGAAAGCTTGGATGGAGAGGGAGGGACGGATGAAGACAGCCAGAAGCAGGCAGGAAGGGAAAGGCCCTGCTCACCGCCGATGACCACTGAGGGCCTCTGGTGGAACATGGGGCTGGGTTCAGTGCATGGTGGGGGGGGAGGACAGAGGGAGGACGAGTTCTAGTCCTCTATAACGTTTACAGAGCTAAACCAGGACCATGGCCAGTGTCCAGAGCAGAGTGAATGCCGCAGGAGTGAAGAACTTGGAGAAGCCTGGGGGAAGATATGTCTGAGCTTTCAGTTTTGAGAAAGTATCAAATGGAAGCAGGATGAGCCGTGCCCTTTGGCTATGGGAAAGAACTAGAAGCAGTGGGAGGAGTACAAAGAGTGGTCAAGTCGGGTTTGATCTAAGGACCAGGGAAGGGATGGGCACTGGCTCCAGAGAAGGGAACTCCACAGCCTAAGGGCTTCAGAGCAGGTGCCAGGGCACCAGCGGCTAAGGTCCTTACCCAGGGCAGTCCGGCCGTCATGCCAGAGACAGGATTTGAACCCAGGTCTTCCTGGCTCTCCATCTACTACACCATGCTGCCTCCTTCCTAATAAAAACCATCTCCAGCTGGAGGGGCCAAGGCTCTCCTGGGAGCTCACCAAACAGCGGCCAGACGCTTGTGGCAACGAAGCAAGGACTCTTGGTGAGTCTGGGCTGGTGCAGATGGCTGCCAGGGTCACTTCCAAACTCTGATCCTGGACGGCGCAATGAGTCGGTTCAGCAGCGCCCCTCCTGGAGCAGACACTGCAGAAAGACACCAGGCTGGCCCTGAGCTGAACAGGAAGGACGAAGCAGGGTGGGCGCTTTAGGGAAATTGTGCAGCACTGACAATGATCTCAGACTGCTCCTTGAAATAAAAAGCCGTCTTTTAAACCCTGGGGTTCTCCTGGTACTGCTCCAGGGCAGTGAATCACAGAATATCACTATGTCCAGTGAGGACAAATATAGGTGACTCCCAGGGCAATGGGGAGAGGCCTGTCATGAAACCTAATGATTGTGTCCAGGAAGGGAGGCCTACTGCAGAATGCAAGACAAACAGCCTCAAGCACAGACTGGTACCTGCACCCTGACGGGATCATTCCTGGAGGACAAGGACAAGACTCCCAGGGCATGGGAAGGCCTGGATAGGTGGGATGTCCACAGAAAGAAAGAAGCACCCACTTTGGTGTCAGTATATATCTAGGTCCAAATTCTGACTCTACTACTTGTTTAACAAGTATTTTTTTGTTTGTTCGTTTTTGTTTTTGTTGTTGTTTTTAGGATATGGTAGTGACTTGCCCAGGGTCATATCACTAGTGTTGTGTGTCTGAGGCCGGATTTGAACTCGGGTCCTCCTGAATCCAGGGCCGGTGCTCTATCCACTGGGCCTTTAGCTGCCCGAAGCACCCACTTTGATGGGCTTCCAGACCCAGCAAGGCCAGGAGGATTCTGTGAATTGTTCTGAGTGGTCCAGCCCCGCCTTCGGTGTCCACACTTACACTTCCAGAGAGTTAATGAAATAAGGAGGACAGGCATGAACATTATTTTACACTTAAGGACAATAGCAGGCCTACAGTAGGAAAGCATCAGAGACCAGGAAGCTAATATTAGACCAGTTCCTAAAGTACCTCCGAGGAGAGGACCTTAAATGCAATCAGCAGCATTAAGGTCGTAAGCTGCTGGCATATACAGATGCTCCTTGAAATGAAATAAATTATTTTTATACTGGCAAAGAAAGGAAGTGCTGGGGAGAATTTTTGCAAACTCGTACTTTTTTTTTTTTAGCTCATGATGTTGTTTTAAATACAAAAGACCAATTGAAATGGGTTGTTTACATTTTAGATTATATACCAGAACCCTACTGCCTAAGGCAGCTTCTGTTATGTAGCTGTTCCATAATCACTTAAAAATATAATAAAAGTCAATGTTATGATCAGTCCTTCACTTCTTGGGGGTTAGATTTCATTCCACACTTGAAATGAGAAAACACGCCCTTTTAGGTAGAGTTCAGAAACAACTTTTGGGCCGATTTAGCCTCCTTAAGAAAGATTTCATAAATCCTGCCTCGGCTTACTTTCTCATTAAACCTTGGAGTGACTGACGCGGCATGGGGACGCCATGCCTGGACTGAACTCTGTAATGGCATTGATGGCTAGCTAAAAACGGTTCTGCATAACCACCGCAAAACGTTCCTCTTATAGCTGTTTAGCAGTTTTAATTACGGTGAACCAGGACACCTCCCGAAAACTAGGCTCAATGATGACAACAACCCAGCCACTCTCAGAGCTGTGTCTTTACTTCCTACTACACCGTGGCTGGATTTAATCAAAGTAATTCGTGTGAAAATTCTCATTTTCCTCTGGATTGTTCTCCCTCCCTTATGATTTGAATAAAAACAATTTTTTTTTCTTCAGTGTGAGGCCTGAAATCAATCCAATGTCTTCTCCATTCCCCTTCCTACTATGAATTACTATGCAACCCACCAGTTTAATTATGTACCTTTCAGATATGTAAACCACCAATTCCACCAGAACTTGTCTAACCTTTTAAAGTTTTCTTTTTTTTTTTTTTGGTGGGGGGGAGGAAGGGGAGGAGAGAGAGAGGACAAGTTCTAGTACTCTGTAACATTTACAGAGCTAAAACAGGGGAAAAAAATGGTCACCTGTCGAGTGATATAAAACCAATCTTCTCCTAAATGTAGCAGAATAATTTTCTCCACCTCAAGCACAGTTAAAGCCTTCAGTCTATTCATTACTGTCTTTTTATAGTATTTTTATTTAATAAAACCTATTAAGACTACCATACAAATCTCTTTACTTATGCTTTTATCTTTTAACTGATCAATTTTTATATTGCTGACATCCCTTCTTGCCCATCTGCTCATTTAAACATTCATAGTATCTGAGATATGTCTCTGGAGAAAATGTCGGTAAAATTTGTTAGAGCTGGCAAATGTGTGCGAGTCAGTGATAGCACATGACGAAATGCTTCTCACAGAATCAAATTTGTTTCTGTAGTAAGCAGAACTGTTTAAATGTTATTTATTTTTATGTTTCAAAGAAAATATATTGTGAAGTGCTGCATTGATTTAATACGCACCAATGTCTGTGTACACGCTGGAGAAGGAGAATTTATGAAAGCTTTGCACAAGCCCTTTAATTGAATTTTCCAAATCTCTCACCACACACAAATAATCAATACCTTCTGCAGAGAAAACCAGTCAGAATTATTACGGTCTTTCTTTTTCATTTTGTTGTCATCAGCACATCCCGAGCACCTGGATAGCTGCAATGTCTGCGGAGCACTTTGTTTAGGCCTCTCCTACACATAATTGTTGCTAAGTGAGTCCAACCCGACAATACTTCTCAGAATTATTTACTCATTATTAAATGATCAAATGATGTTCCTTTTAGAGCAAGAAACTGAATATGGTAGAAATTACCGAGTAGCCGCTGAATATTAACGGACCAGTTATTTCATTAAACCCGTGGGCAAATTAGTCATTTTTCAAATAATCTGTACAACTGTTACAAGAACATTGGTAAGCCAAGTACCAAAATCAGAAGCCTGCCAGTCGTCCCTCTGGGGCTCTGGCCGGGGCCAGCAGATGGACTGAAGGGTCAGGAAAAAAAGATTTTCATTTCTCTTCTCCAAGAACATGGAATGTAAGGGCATTAGAGCAGGATCTTTTTTTGTTTTTATTCCCCAAAAATTCATCTTTAAAACTTCAAAACAAGGCTTTTTTCAACTGAAGCACATCTTTGGAAAAAGATTGTAGGTTAATGTACACATAAAAAAGAAACAAAGAATCATCTTATGGAAATAAAAGTGTGCAGCTTAGAGGCTGAATTTTTTTCCCCCAAGGAAGACTCTGAGTGGGAGAGACAGTCACACATTTTTAAGTTAAAGGGAAAAAAGCCCTACTCTAGTGGGTGGTGGAAAGAAAAGGCAATACTCAATCTACAATATCGTCTGAGAATAATGGAAGAATTTGGTCATTTAAAAATCCTTCCACCAAGCCTCCCTTTGCAACATAAAAAGAACACAGCAGACTGTGAAAACATAGACATTCTGGTTCAGACAAATTTTTGTCAAGCCTAGACCTAGAAATTCTGAAATATTTTCTATAGTAAACAGCTGAAACAGTTGGATTTTCTTTCTTTCTTTCTTTTTTGGAATACTGTTTGCTATCAGCACACAAAGTTCAGCCTCACATTTTCATTTAAAATATGCATAACCTAACCTACACATATCTTCTCAGAACAGATGAAATGTGTTTTGGACTGAAGCTCATGGTCTAGATTTCATCTCTTGGCAAATACTGTGCAGTCTGCTTACACTCTAATCAAAAACATTTTGTTTACTCTAAGTGCTAGTCATGGACAAACAATGAAGCTATTTTTTATGTCCCTAACAAAAACTGAATACGCCAGATGCTGAAGAATGCTGCCCATTGACTAAGGAATGTTTTGTATCAAGTTGTTTTAAGTAGAGGCTGTTTATGTAAAGTAAATAAATTTCATGCCTTACCATGTGATGATAATGTGACATTCCATCTGTCTCAACCCACAGAATGGGCCTGGGTTTTAAATCTTCAGCATAACTAATTAAAAATAATTATGAAAATCCACATCCAAATCCAACAGTCAAAGAACCTTTCATTCCACTGTTTGCCAAATGGCCACAAAGTTAACATTCTTGGGGAACATGGAGTCAGGAGTACTTCCTACTGTACTTTATGAAAACAAAGAAAGGACCCTTCTTTGAAGCAAGTTTCTATTTGGAAATGAAATCCCTTCTATTCTGGGCACTTCACACGCATCCCCAATTCTCACAAAATTGAATTCATTTGATTGTATTTCTTCACGCCGGTAAGAAGATTCACATTCTCTCTAGCCAATGTACACACTTCATTCGTATGAACTGGGAAGTATCTACTTATCCGAAACAATCTTCTTATTGATGATATGAGAAATGCGACTCCCACTGAGCAAAATAAGATCAGTAATGAAATGGACATAAAATCCTCAAGTCGAGGGCCAGGGGCAGGAATTCTCCTGATGCTGCTGATTCCATAAATATTGTACAAGTGCCCTCCAAAAGCCCATGAAAATTCTACCCTCGTTGGATAATGTTCGAACAGTGAAAATAATCATGGATTTATTTGGGGCTTCACAATTATGTTAAATGGCAAAACCCAATATATCTTGCTAAGGCTAATTTTTATAATTCCCAGGACTATCAAAATTCCTGGAATCCAAAAAATTAGCTGCTATTTCCCCATGTTAACTCTTGAAATCTTTAATGGAATAGTAGAGAAAAGACATATCAAAGGAAAATGTAAAAAATGAAAAAGTTGGAAGTAAGTGCCAACATGAGATTAAGCCAAAGCTGATCCTTTCTGAATCTGGGGTTAAACTCACTTAAAAGAAACCTCGCCTACATTTCCCTTCCTCAGATCTGCTGACGTCTGACACTGACAGCAGAGGTAGGCAACAACCGAAACGGCAGACCTGCTACTCCTTCACTACCAACAATACAGAAAGCTGGGCAAAAGAAGCAGTCAGCTCAGAAAGGCAGAGACGGCTTGTGTCGCCTCTGACTAGGGCACCACCTGAGAACAAGGCAGAGAGTCATGAAAAGTATTTAACTGTATTAGCTCAGAGACGGGAAAAACAAGCTTTAACCCACCTCTTTGGGGGCACTGATTTTCAAAAAATATCTGAAAATTGAGAGGCTGCAGACATCAATGTGGGGAAAAGGAGAAGCTTCCTCTCAGAAGCCCACGGGGAGGCCTCTAGAGCGGTATCTGGATACAGCTTTTCTTTGCTTGTTGTCAGCTTCAGGCATCATGTGGCATACAATGACTCCATGCTGAGAAGTTTTTAATCACAACTCACATCACCAGATCTCCATAATGTTTTAGGGGTGGAAGAGGGGGAGGGGAAGTTATTTATACGTGTGAAAATGCAGATGTAGATGGTAATCAACAACCTGGAGGATTAAAACAGGTCCTCAGGGGAGTTAAGTAACTCGCCCCCTGTCACAAAATGGGCAAGAAGCAGGCAGGATCTGAACCCAGGACTTCCTGGCTCAAAGGCCGGCATGCTGACAAATAAACAAACAGCAAGGCTCTGTCTCAAGGAAAGAAACCCCTAAGTTTAAGTAAGGACTACCCACACTTAACACACCAGCAAACAGGCTCAAGCTAACTTCATCAAAGACATTAAACCACAAAGAATAAAGCCAAGAAAACACCACTGACAGACACAAGCGGAGAAAACTCAACTTTGTGTCTCAGAGTGGGAAATGTTCGTCGGCGAGAGTGCTCGGCCAACAGAATGGCGTTAATGATTTCTAAGTCTCCCCAACACTGGTTACAGGCGACCTTCCTGGACTTTGTGGGTGACGACCTGGTGGCTCTGATTATCTGTCCGCTGGGTGACAGAAAGGCCCAATTAACGCCACAAACTCAAAGTCGGGTTCAAATGATGTAAGAGTGTTGCCCGAGAGGGAGGTTTCAGGCCTCAGCATCTCTCCAGCTTCTCACATGAAGTTCACAGCCTTTCCCAGAACACATGGCTCCAAAGGACTCCCCGCTGAATAAATGGATTGGAGGCGCTACCATACACGGGAAAGGACAGCAAACACCCTTACCTCTTGGGAATTGTTTTCCTGTTTCCTTTTTCAGCTGTTCCTGTTTTCTTACTTTCATCACTGAAAAATAAAAAAATCATCTTTCAAAGTTAACATCCACTAGCTCTCAGGTAACCCTATACATAAAGAGCAGCTTTTTCAGGAAAAGAAAGAGAAATCACACAGAACTACAGGCATAAAACACGTAACCTTAATATACATTCCTTCAGGGTTTCCTAAACTAAGTTAGGCCTGGGACCTCTGGGGCTTGGGAGAAGGCCAGACACAGGAGACATGGTCTGGAGGATTGGTGGTCTTGGAATCCTCCTCGGATGAAGAGGAGCTGGGAAGCCTTTGGCATAAAAAGAGGAAATTAAGACTATCTGCATACTGAAAAACTTTGTATGAAATAAATATTTCTAATAAGTGCACATGTGATATTTCAGATGGAAAATATCACCAGCACTGAAATTCTTTCATGGAACCCAATGCACAGGATGATGATATTAACCTACTAAGCACCTTAGGGTATGCAATTTGTTTTCCATTCGTTATCTCCCTTGATCCTCAGAATGACCTGTGAGATGGGTGTCACTTTCCCAATTTCTCAGACAGGAAAACTGAGGTTCCCAGATCTTCCATGAAACAAAGGCAGGAGGCTGGACAGCATCAAGGGCATGTCATCTAGAGCTCTTTCCAAGCACTTTAGTGAGCACCCACCACACAAGAAATGGCCTTCACTATATATAAAAACCTATGGCAAGTTTTTCAGTTTCACTCTTTGGAAATGCCACAGCAGCTAAGTGGCTCTCTCTCATTTTACCTGGAGTCACAGTATTCCTGCCACTATTGAGGATTACAGTAGTGGCATCAACCACATTTGATGTATTTAAGAATTTTAGCAGACTAGAAAATATTAAATCCTTCCCCAAATGGCTAACTATAGAAGGACCACCTTCTTTTGCACAAATTGCAAAGCTTAGGAAAGTGTATCTATGCCACTTCTGCTCATGAAAACTCCCCAATGATCATTACTCAGTTCTCTGGTCTTCTGCACTTGGCTTCTCAAATCCGATGACGTACAGGAAACACCGATGAGATTTTCCAGCTCTGGCTGGGCCAACAGGGCCTGAAACAAAGGGGGGGAAGTTAAAATTCTGCGTTAAGCCTGCTCATCCTCATCACATCAGCTGGACATTTTACACAATGTTCTGCCTGGCCAAACAAAAAATCCCGTTGCCGTTTTCTTCCTTTGCAATTGGAAGCTCTTCGTTGTTGAGGAAGGAAGTGCCCAAAGGGCCGATGACGTCCCAAGCGCAGCCATGCTTCTGGGGAATTCACTGACCAGCCATAAAGGGCCTCTGCTATGGGGGAGGCAGGCCTCCCTGAAGCTCACAGCACTGACAGGACCACAGAGCTGCTTTAGAAAGCACTGCACACTGCTAATACAAGATGCATACAAGTAACTCTACTGGAAAACATCATTATCAATGAATAAAAGAAGGACAAACTACTTATTATGTGAGCTCAGGAGAAGGAAAGATCAGAAAATCTACAACTAGTGAAATGTCCTCGAATTTCACTTAAGTTTTCAAAAAGTCAATTTTATGGGGGGGAAAACCCCAGGAAACAAAAATGGTAAGTTCCACAGAATTGTTGAAAAATCAAGTGAAAAAAACCATAAAGTTGTCATTATGAAATGGAATGAAATGTAAGCAATGGGCTGAACTCTTCTTCCTAAAACTCTCTGCTAGATTTAGTTCTCTTTTTTTGATAACATGCAGGAAATTTTTTTTTGCTCCTAGGATCATGATCAAATTAAAATATGAGAAAATGATAACTAATAAATAGACAAACCTGTAAATGCTTTAAACTTTTCCACGTTTCTGTGAATTTTTCTAAGGAGTTGTCAATTTTATAGAGTAATATCATGGTGCTAGAAAAGAGAAAGAAGTACATAAATCACACGGAGCACGATCATATACTTAAGTCGTATTTACAGCTTTTAATAACCCTTCCTCTTGAGGACTGACATTAGATGGAGCCTCCTAGGGTTTCTTTACTCCTCAGCACCCCTCCTTTTTGTAGGACCTAGTTAAGATGCCGGTAGTTTGTCCTCCACCAACTGCAGCTGGTGGCACAGTGCGGAGAGCACTGGGCCTGCAGTGAGGAAGGCTTGAGTGCAAATCCACCCTCAGACACTTACTAGCTATGTGATCCTGGGCAAATCACTGAAGCATGGTTGCCTCAGTTTCCCTAACTGTAAAATGGGGATAATGAAGACACATCGCAGGTTGCTGAGACGATCTAAAGAGATATCTGTAAAACACTTATTAGTGCAGCGCCTGGCACACAGTTATCACTATAGAAATGCTTACGATTCCCTTTCCTCTACCGACCCCAGAACATTGCCTCCTTCCTCCCCTCATCTCAGTGACACTTCCCAGTCCCCTAACTACTCAGTTCCCTGGCTTACTCCTCCCCTCTGTCTCTGCTACGCACAGACACTGCCATGCCTGGGTCTCGCCCTCACCCGTGGCTGCTCATGAACTCCAAACTTTCTTTATCTGATAAGCCCCTGACTGTTCTTCGTCCTGCCCGTGACCTCAGATGCCTCCACTGCTCAGTTCAGTTCTTGGCACGTGGCCTCCCCCATTAGAATGGAAGCTCGTCAAGTGCGGGCACTTGTGTTGGCCTTTCTTGGCTGCCCACTGCGGCACACTGGCTCAGCAGTGAAGGTGCCCTCGCCGGCCATCTTCTCATAGACACGCCTTCTTGCCCTCCCTCTGTCTTGCTCAGTTGGACAGGTGAAGGCCAGCCTGTCCTCATTCCTCTGACGTCCATGCCTCCATGCTGATACCCATCAATCTTCTGTGGATCCTCTAACACAGCCCTACCACTGCCACTGCACCTCAGGTCACCTAAAGCCTCCGTTGCTCAACAGAGGCCTCAGGTGCCCGAGCCAGAGGGTCCGGGGTCCGAGAGTCCAGAACGCTGGCATCAGGCCCGCAGAGAATGCCTTTCTGAATTGTCCTGGGGGCCTATCTACTCAGCCTGTACGCACCAAGGTCACCACACACCGTTGTGTGAGTGCGTACCAGCCAGATTTATGGCTGATGGCTGTTCCTGAGATATCTGGAGAGATTTCATTAAAAACTTCAAGACCCCAGCGGCTTCTGGGGAACTTCCGAATCACAGTCAGGAGTCCGCTTCTGGCTCCTGACTCCTGGCACCATGAGGGCAACGGAAGCCCCCTGGCATGGGCGCTGCTTCTCGGCTCCTTCACCCCACACGTCCTGCACCTCAACCCCGCATTTGTCCCAAGCTTCAGCTCCATCTAATGAAGGCGACAACAAGCAAACACCTGTGTGCACGCAAGCTACAGAGAGAATAAGAAGGAAGTACCTACCCGACACAGGGAAGGCACTGGAAGGAAGAGGGCTTGGAAAAGCCTGGCACACAGGAGGCATGTGATTAATGCCTGTGGATAGACTGAAAGTGACATTTTCTGGTGATGCAGCAGAAGCATCAACCTTTTTCAGAGACACAAAAGATTGAGTACCCGTACCTTTTAAAACACTTCTGAGCACCCCAGGGCGCAAGAAGGTGTCCCTTTTTGAGGTATGACTTTGTGATCTGAAATGTTAGTGAGGGCACATGTGGGATTTCCAGCCTCACTGCGTGGCCCTCTCACCACAGCACCGCCCCTCTGTTCTGCCTCTCGGTCAACCTCCTTCCTGAAGGGATCTTTACAACATAACTATTATAACTCTTCACATTTTGTCTGTTAAAGTACAAAACCGAGATAAATCTTGGCTGTGATTACGTATTTGCCATAAGTGTATTACATAACAAACATATTCCTACTAAGGTGGTTTATGTGTTTTTTGGTCAGAAAAATACTCTCTTTCCAACATCTAAAGAAAGAACTATGGAGTTTGAATGCAGATCAAAGCACACTATTTGCTCTTTTTTTTTCTTCTGTTTTGTTTTCTCTTTCTTGTGGCTCCTCCTATTGGTTCTAATTCTTCCTTACAACGTCACTAATGTGAAAATATGTTTAATAGGAATGTTTATGTACAGCCGACATCAGATTGTGCGCCATCTTGGGGAAGATGGCAGGGAGGGAGGGGGAGAAAAATTTTAAACTCAAAAGCTGACGGAAGTGAATGTTGACAAATCAAAATAAATTAACTAAAAAAAAGGAAAAAAAAAAGAAAAATACCATCTCTGGACGTTGGTGAAATACACCTTTTTTAGACTCCAGAAGCACCCTGACCCCCCCAGAAATCAGTTTTTTAAATGAGGCTTATGGAAAATGCACAGTCACTATGATGATGCTTTCTGCAGCAGCAGATGGCCCCAGCGCAGGAAATGCCAATGGTAGTGTATTATACAGCTTCCTCTCAGAACATAAAGTGTATGGGAGATCACATAAAATATTAGTGTGTAGGTGTTTGTTTATAAATGTGCTTTACTGGCGTGAAACTAAAGGCTTGCCTTTGGACAATTTTAAAAACCCAATGCACAGTCGCAGATTTCTGTGTTAAGAGAATTCTGACAATCCTGCTACCTCTTCAGACTGTTACTGGAAAAAGAAACACCACACGTTCAGTGCACACGCACAGCTTCAGAGAGCGGGAAGACTGCTTTTTGTTTACAGTAAAGCAGGAATCATTCTACTTTTCTATGATGACATAGAGATCTGAGAATCTGAAAATTCAAGTTTTAAAAAAGGCTGCATTGCTAGATATCGCAGGAGAAAGCATGTTTATCTTCTGACTGGATTAGCTAGATAAATCTATATGAAATAAGTGAACGCATCTCTGCAATGGAGCCATTACTGGTCATGTGGCTGTAAGCCACTTAAACTCCCTCAGGCCTTCATTTTCTCACGTATAAAATGGGGATAGAAATGTTTTCACCTTCTACCTATTTACATGTCTTTGGTCAACTATGGAGTGCTAGACAGGTGGGAACTATACTTAAGAAGAAGCACATTGTGGATTTATTTGAATCATTGAGAGCAACAAACCTCCTCTCATCACTGACCCTCTATGAACTTCTATTTGAAATCAGAATTCCATTTCTCAAACCACAGCTCCATAAAATAACGCTCTGTTTTACATCATGCACCACCTCAGTCCCACTGTCTATCTGGTCATTCCAACCTGGCAGGTATAACCTAAGGTGGTCTGGCCCCGTTTCCCCATCTCTGTACTACAGTCTAATGCAGCAGTTCTTAGCCTTTTGTGTCCTGGACTGCTTGGGCATCTGGTGACACCCCAGGACCACTTCTCAGAATCATGCTTTCAAAGGTCTGAAGTTTATGTCTTTGAAGAAGTCTCAGGTAATTTTGATATATGGATGAGAGACACCTCATTGAAGAAAATCCTTTAAAAAAACAGTGTTGTGCTCTGCTGCCGGGATGCTTAACCCTCCTGAGCGTCCTGGAGCTCTCAGCACAGTCTTGTGAAGCCTATGGACCCCTGCCCAGAATCATGTTTTTAAATGAATAAAATAAAATATCCAGGATTGGAAAGGAAAACACAGGTTAGTGAAAACACAGATGAGATGTCCCCCCTATCCAATCAGTCAGTTAATAAGCGTTTATTAAGTGCTACTTATGTGCTAGGCTGGCATGGGGTGGAGGTATAATATTGCAGGACTCTTCAGTCCTTTCTGTTTTAAATCTTATGACCTATAAGTAGAAGGATAATAGGTCACTGGTTGTGACATGGACAGAAATCCTGGCTGGACCATCTGCTACCTGTTTAACCCCAACAGTCACTGAGCCTTGGTTTCCTTTTCTAGAAAGATAATTTTGGCAGCAACAATGACAGTACCTTACATACTACTAGTCCTGTTTTCAGCCAGTGCTTCTGGGGAGAAAGGTCCAGCCTTCCCCACCAATTGCCAATGACTGCCACTCACAGGGCAGGCCAACCTAGATGAAGCAGGCAGGCATCCTGAAGGATAGACAGGATGTAGTGCCAGGCACAACCAGCCATTACAATCCTCTTGGCCACCATCTCCCTTTAGATCCTGATATAGTCAACCCAGGACCCCGAACCCTAGAGCCTTGGGAATATCAATGCTTCCAGCCCAGGGCCTCCAGCCATCATCCTGGGAAGCACAGAGATGCAGCCTGGTCACTGCTCCTCCAGGGGCTGCAGCCATGGCTACTGGAGACCCCCAACACAAAGTTCTTGCCACTGAAGTCCCTGGTTCTATACACTGGTTTAACATCAGTAGCTCACATCATTTTGTCAGAGGAAATGACATGAAATAAGAGGCCAGACCATCTGCCTTGCTGCTGTCCCTAAGGACCATGGAACCTTCCTTTCCACTGCACCTGCAGCTGTTGTCTCTCCCACCATCTCCCATAAGAGCCCCTTGAGAGCAAGGACTGTCTTTATTTTTCTACTTGTCTCCCTAGCACTTGGCATACACACAGAAAGAGCTTAATAAATGCTTTCTTCATTCATTCATCCATTATCTCCTTCATTTATAATATCTGTCTTCTTGCCTTTTGGAAGGAGGAGGAGATTCAAACATAAATAAGAAAATGAATGTTAAAGTACTTTATAACTATAAGAAACGGGAGCTATTACTTACTAAGGAGATTTATTACTTATATGTTATTTACTCAAAAACCAAGGCTTTTTTACATTGAACCAAAACTCTGCTTCATTATAGCTCCTCCTTCCCCTCATGGTAACTGTTTTTGCCCTCAGTCAATAACAGCTCATCTTAGTTTTAAACTTCCGGTTTTACTGGAAGTATGTTAATGCATCACTTCTCCAGGCAACACATTGTGAGATTTTCTGCAGTCAGTGCCTTACTCCAAAAATAGCACAGGAAGGGCAGCAGTAGTGAAGATGCTGGGTTTCCAGAGGCCTTTTCAACTTCCTCACAGGGCCCTCTCTGCTGTCCTGGATGCACTGGGAGCTCTCTCTTAAAGCCCCTCGGCTGCATCTTAACATTTCTGCAATGCAGAGCACACGCCTTCCCCTCCAAGAAAGCCTCCAGAGAAGGCTCTTCCTCAGGAAACCCATACAAGCCACAAGATTGACATCTGGGACTAGTGAATCTCAAAATTATAGTAACTATAAACTAGGAGGTGAGCACATCAAAATAGAATACAATCATGATATTTTTCTTTTCTAATGGTTAATATTAAGAAGATAGACAATGCTATTTTAACAAGGCTTAATAGTAATTAACCGTATGAGGAAATTATTTCTATTAGTTATCATTTCCACAACATCAAGTCTTCCCAGAAAGAGAGAGAAATGGCGCCCTTTCTAGCAGACTTACTCATCTTTGTCTCCTGCTCGAGGCTGCCCTCTTCTGGGGAACGCGTGCGGCTGATCAAGTTCCATTTGCCCTGTGAGAATGTAGAAATACAAAGGACACACGTTCAAAGGAAAACGCTACAATCAAGTGAAGTTTCCAAACCGCTCATAAAGCTGCTGGATTTCCTAAGGGAAGAAGGAGAATTTTTCTTACAGGCCCAGATAAATGTCAGCAACTCGCCTAACTGTCCTTCTCCTTTCACTCCTGCTCCAAATGGATTTGTTCTTTTAAACAGATACCAAGGATCTTCCCTGTGACATTTCCACTGGAATATTCATTAAAGAGAAAAGCCAAAGAAAGCTATTTCGGAACACACTTAGACTGACCAGGACCCTGCAAACATTAATTTTCCAAAACAGGAAGATCTCAGAATTAGCACTAGACAGGGCCTCAAGATATCCTCAAGCCAGCCTTTCCCCTCATTTTTACAAACAAGGCCCAGCAAGGTTCAAAGATTTACCCAAGGTCAGATAAGAAATAGATAGTCTAGCTGGGACCTTATATTCTCTCACTGAAGCAAAAGTCACACTAAGCCTACTTATAAAATACATTAAATCTTCTGGTATACATTTTCTTTCAAATCCTATTTTTCTCTTAAAGAACAACATGATTTTGATGGGACTATTTTTAATTTTTAACTAAATAAAAGAGACACACATAATAGATGATTAGACTAACCATGGTAAAATAATACTGACAGAAGTCAAACTGCCTGCTTCGAAAGTATTTATTTACTGTATTTTGAAAATTATTTTTTTTCTTTTTAAAAAAGGCTTTAGGATATAAGTAAAACATACATTTATTAGAGTATTTCTTATCACGTAATAATACTTGTAACAGAAAAAAAATCACTTTAACTTCATTTTACAAAGGAAAACAAGTCTCTCCAGCTCTTTTAAGTAGTGCAAATGAATCCTACAGACAAAGGCCCTCTGTAGAAAAGGCCCCAATTCCTGATTCACCAAATAGTAAGGAGGATGCCATTGTTAGGGATGTGCCAGTCCATCTTAACTGCTCTGAGGATGACTCCCTAAGGGAACCTGGACTCACACCAAGCCTAGGGGGTCCTTGGTGCTTTTTCTGGAGAGACCACACTTGATGGCACCAATGGACACTGTTATCATCACAAACATGCCATTAGCCAATGGCACAAGGCCCTACCTACCTAACAAAGGAGCCACTAGCTCTGAATCAACTGGAGGCCGATAACGCTCCTTAAAAATGAATCATAATCAAATTTGCCCAAAGAACATCCTCCTTTCATAATAAAAAGAATCTCTTAACAGTTAGAAATCCTGCTAAACCACAGGAGTCAGAAAATCAAGTCGATGGGTTCATTCCCCACTCCAACACTTACCTGCCATGCCCCTGGGCAAGTCACCAAATAACAAGCAATTTCACACACACACACACACACACACACACACACACACACACACAACACCTCATACACAACCTTCTCCAGACCTCAGTTTTCCCAGCTACAAAGTGAAGATGATAATGCATGAAGCTCTCACCCTGCACAGAGCAGTGGGCCAGCTATGTGGAAGCACAGATGGTCCGAGGGGTGACAAGCCCAGCTTCAAGGCTGACCACTGACACATCTGGCCTGGGTGGCCCTGGATCTTACTAAGGCTTTCAGATACAGAGACCATTCTGCACTGGTGAAGGGCATTTCTCACAAGGAGCTCCTTTCAGAACAAGGATAAGGCTCTGGTTTCACAGATCAGTCATAGATAATGATCACTGGTTGTTTATAGGTCTGGGTCACTCAATTTCTCTGCATCCTAAAATTAAGAGCCAAACAGAGTACAATGATGTGATCTAAAGCACATTTTTCATGGAAAATGAGGAAAGGAAAGGAGAAACATTCTAGTGACTAATTTCAGGAAAAAAGACCAGCAGCTAAAAGCCTGTCATTTCTGCTTCTACCCACAGTCCATCTCTGACTCTCCACGCACATGGCCGCCATCTTAGTGCAGGCCCTCACTGCCTCCTCCTGCACTACTACAGGGCTCCCTAGCCCTCATATGGCTGCTGAGGGTAATTTTTCCTTAATTGTAGGTGTGATGAGGTCACTCTCCTACTTAATAAACCCCAGTGGCTGCCTCCATGGCAATATATAAACTGACTGGCTTTTAAAACCTGGCTCTAACCTACCTTTCTAATATCATTACCAACATGGATGGATGTTCCAGCTTCCTTTAGGACTCAGCCCAGCCCCACCTTCTGCATGAAGCCTTTCTGGACAGCCTTCTTCCCCGCCAGCAGTGGCCCCCTTCTCAAATACACCTTACATTGATTGCATATTGCTTATTTTGGTCTAACAATTAACACCAAGAAAATACAGGTGCTCCATCAGCCACCACCACACCATCCATACATGGAGCCATCAGAACAAATGGAAAAGTTTTGAATGCTGGGAGTAAGTTCACTTACTTTGGCAGTGTGCTTTCTAGGGGTGTATACAATGGTAATGATGTTGACACACACATTGCCAGAGCTAGCTTGGTGTTTGGGAAGCTCCAAAGGATAGCGTGGGAGAGAAGAGGTGTCAGACTGACCACCAAACTGAAGGTCTACAGAGCCAACGTGCTGACCTCATTGTTGTAAGCCTGTGAAACCTGGACAGTCTATCAGTGCCATGCCAGGAAACTGAATCACTTCCATTTGAATTGCCTTAGGAAGATTCTGAAGATCACTTGGCAGGATAAAATACCAGATACTGAGGTCCTTTCTTGAACTAAACCACCAAGCATTTAAACTCTACTGCAGAGAGCGCAACTCCAATGGGCTGGCCATACTGTTTGAATGCAAAATGTATATTCACCAAAAAGACTATTTTATGGAGAACTCACACAGCGCAAGCCTTCACACGGTGGTTAGAAGAAATCATACAAAGACACTCTCAAGGTCTCTCTCTTAAGAACTCTGGAATTGATTGTGTGACATGGGAGACACTCAGCATGACATGCCCTCATCAGAGAAGGTGCTGGGCTCTATGAGCAAAGCAGAATTGAAGTAGCTCAAAAGAAAAGTGAGATGCACAAATTTAGAGAATCCTTGCTCAGTCACACAGCTAGTGAGTGTTAAGTGTCTGAAGCCGGATCTGAACTCCGGTTTTCCTGACTTCAGGGCCAGTGCTCTATCCACTGTGCCACCTAGCTGCCCCTAAATTACATCTTAATGTCCTAAGTGGAGACCAATATATGAATTAAGCTCTAGGCTATGAAAACAATTACAGACTTGAGACAGCTCTTCTCATAAGAGGCCACCCTACCTCCTCCTAGGTGAACCCATTAAAGTACTGGAGGCAATCTACTCTGCTTTCAGACAGCTCTGTTATACAATTCTTTCTTCTCCTTCCTAAGTCCCTCTGCCATTTCCCTGCTGGGGCCAACAACAAGCTTACTCCCTCTTCCATATGCTAGTCTTTCAAATGTGCCAACAAAATACTATCACTGTTTTAAAATGCAAGCAAGTATTCCTTGCTCATTTCAACAGACTATTTCTGTTCTCTCTTCCATGACGTTAAAAGCAGACTCTTGAGACATTCATCTTCACTGCTCAGTACCAAGCCTGATTTAGAGAAGTCTTTTCTAAGAAGGAAGGCAGGAGAAGATTTTACCTTCCCTCTAAGGCAGAGGGACGAGGAGGTGGCACACACTAACCCTATGCTGCCTTGTAGAGAATGCATTTAAAGCTGCTTGAGTTGGCAGTCTTTGCTAGGTCAGGGATCCCTGGCCCACACTGAATCTGAGCAGAGACTAATGGAAGGGGTTGGAAAGTTCTTCTTCCTTCTATAACCAGGGAAAGCAGGATATAATTGCGTTTAAGATTAAGTGTTCTATTCATATTCATAGTACACACAAAGAAAGCCATAAGCTTTTAGCAGATTAACAAACCATAAATAATCAAACCATTAATGTTTGTCTAATCTGTAAAAATTAACAGAAGTAAAATTAAGTGAATTAAAATTCTATTTTCCTAGTTAATAGGTTTTCTAGTTAATAGGTTTAGAATGCTAAATGATACTAAATCGTAAGTTTTAGAATGTAAGCTCATTTCTTAAATGTTCAGCGCCTCAGCCATGGTAGATGCTCAACATATGTTCACAGATGCCAAGATAAAAATATTGCTATTTCTTATTAGTATTTACCTAATGATGAGGGATAAAAATAATCAACTTTTCTAAAGTTTTCTCATCTTAAAGAAAACATAATCAGTATCAATTTGTGATGACTGGAGTGTTCAAGAAGGGCCCACTCTATGCAGAGTGTACTGCTGATACCCAAATGTTGAACACTGGGAATCTGAAAGTACAGTCTCTAACTGCCTGGTACCAAATGGTGCTTCTTCCACATCTGGGTCCCCAGGCGAGCCTGCCTTCGGGTCCAGAAGGAGAAGGAGTAAACAGATGAGACTTCTTCAATCCCTTTATCTTCACTGCCATTCAAAGACACAGGTATCTCAACTGAGGCTCAAACACAAGTCTCTCAACTATGTTCATTATTCTTTCCACTAATCATACTGCATCTCACTTCTTAATGTTAAATGAACTCTGACTAATTAAGCTTAAATGTTGATCTGAGACCTGTCCCTCTTCCCCCTAGATCAGAACTTATGTTCTTGTGCTATAAATAAGAACCCAAACCAGCCTCTGGTCCCGGTCCATGGTCTCATGTGACTGGCCTTCACCCAAGCAGAGGGATTCACAGTCATCAATCCAGAAGGGCCAATTCCATGTAAAATGGGGGTCTACGGCTCTCTTGTGATCCTCTAAGAAATAGTGTACTACAGTGGAAAGAACACTGGCTTTCCTACTTCCCAGCTCTATGGTCTTAGGGGCCCTCAACGTCCTCCTTTAAGCCTCAGCATCTCCTCTCTAAAAGGGGATGATAACGCTTTCAACATTCCACAGTACTGGTGTGATGAATGCACTTTATAAACAGTCAAATCCTCTATCCATGTGAGATGGTGATTAGGACAGTGATTAGGGCCCATGGGGTACCTGCAAGGTGTCTGACTTCCATTCTGGTGTGCCCACGATCTCCCTAACCAGGGTGAGTTAGTAAAGACAAAATGAGACAAGGTCTGAAAGGTTCTCTATATGTGAAAGAGAGGGGCACACTGGGGCAGCTGCTGTCCCCATGGAGCTACCCAGCAGGTGAGGAGAAGCAGCTCCTGTCCTGGCACAGTCTGGAAGTGAGGCTACGTGAACAAATGAGAATGTCTTTGTTCAGTTCTTCCCATGTCCCCAGCTATCACGATTTGGCCTATTCATCCTCAATAGCAAGCAGGTCCATAGCTGTTGGCCTGTCGTCGCCTCCACTGGACTGTGAGATTCTTTAGGGCACAGACCGTCTTTCTCCCTTTTTTGTATCCCCAGTGCTTAGCACAGTGCCCAGCACATAGTAGGCACTTAACAGATGTGGACTGACTGAGTGCTTGGAATTCACAGACTTTAAAAAGCTAGAGCTGTTGCTTTGAAGAAGCTCACGTTCACACTGGGAGAGGCCAGACATCCCGGGGGTCAGCTGCTGGGCACATGGCAGCCCCTGCTACTCTGGGCAGGGCAGAAGAAGACACATGGTCCTGAAGATGTGCTCGCAGGACAGAGAACAAGGCCCTGGTGTCCTCCATCGTGATTCCTCTCTCTTCACAAAGGTGAGGTGAACCGCCATGTTGGACCAGTAGCAGCAGCTGTGGCAGTGGTGGCTGTGGGCATGATCCTGTGAGGGGTATGTCCTCAGTGGGATATGGGGGAATTGTAGGCTGGGGCCCTGAGGACACACATGAATATTATGTTCTTTGTAAGAATAGCTTAATTTTTGCTCTGTAAAGAAGTTTTTTAACCTCAACTGACTGAAAAAAAGGACAGGGCAGCAAATATTAGAAGAACCTCTTTTACAATAGTTATTTATGATGAAGAAGAAATTCTTTAAAAACATCTTCATTTGCAAATTCAAATGGCACCTTCTTGAAAACACAGTGACTCATCAGGATTTGTGTAGCTATCATTTCAAGACCTATGATGAAAAATGCTATTGACCTCCAGAGAAAGAATAGAGGAATCTGAATGCAGATTGAAGCATACTTGTTTTTTACTTTATTTTTCGTGGGTGTTTTTGGCCTGTGTTTTCTTTCACAACATGACTAATGTGGAAATATATTTTGCATGACTGCACATGTACGACTTATATTAAATTGTTTGCCTTCTCAGTGACAGGGGAGTAAAGTGAGGGAAGAAGAGAATTTGGAACTCAAAATTAAAAAAAAAAAAGTTAAAATTTTATTTTTAAATATAATTGGAAAAAATAAAATATTTAAAAACAAAACAAAAATCTCTTTAAAATCATGAATTAACAAGTAACAAAAAAGAGCAAACATTTCCCTATACAAAGTAGAACAGAAAAGAGGAATATAATGAAATTATGAATTTCTATTACAAGATCCTGTTCTGTAAAGAATATATTAAAAAAACCCAATGATGTTACTTTCCAAGTTGCCATGCTTCTGTATTTCCCTTGGCATTTCCTTGCAGAGCTTCTCCCACTTTGCCACACAAAGCTGTGAATAATTACTTATTCTGCAGTCATCTGCATTCTGAAAAGCTATGCTGAACCCTAGCAACTTGACTTGATTTGCAGACCACACAAATGCAGATACACTTCAGAATTAAGTAAAAGAAACAGAGCCTACTTTTTAAAATGCAGTTTCCTTCAAAATAAATTAATAAAAAAAATTTTAAAAATAAAATAAAATGAAGTTTCTTAATATCTTTTAAGACTTTTGGGGGAAGGTTTTGTGCAATATTAAAAAGGGAAAAATGTTCACCCAGGTAATAGGTTTATGGGCAATTCAAATTATGTGTCAGTTGAGTTTTTTTAATCTTTTGAAATGAACAGAATTAGAAGTTAGGAAAAGCTGGGGACTGGTGGGTTACAAAGATTAAAACTATGGTCTACTAGAGAACCTAAGCCACCATTTTGTTTCCATATAACTCTAGGAAAAACGCTCACCACTACGCGTTGGAATAATTATCTACCTAAATGTCAAATGTGAGCAGGGGAACAGTCTTTTTATACTAAAAAGAATGTTCCCTTCAGTCCATATGTAATCTCAGTGAGGAAATACAGCACATATGCTCTTCAAAGCCATTCCCAACTCAGTGTGTAGATATATTCAGTCTATTTCCATGCTTATTTTTTAACATGATTGTCATATGTACACATAATCTCATAGAATTACAGGTCTTAAAAAATGCATAATTCATTCCGTGCTTTTGTGACTATGATCCTGATCAAAGTAGCTACAGGATAAAAACGACCCTGGGCTAGAATCAAACCAAAAAATCTTCCATTAGTTTAAATGCTCATTTGTCTCATATCTAAGCAGCTCACGTAAAAGCACAGCCAACAGGGATGGACCTGCTTTTCTGTCTCATTTCTTGTGAATGTTTACAGCATAAAAAATGCTAAACAAAAGAATATGAATCAGGCTTATCACATCTAAAAGATATTTTATTAAATGAGCTTATTTAACATTTTATATTATAAAAACTAGACAGCTCTGTGGATCAGTGGATACAGTACCGGGCCTGGAGTTAGGAAGACTCATCTTCACGAGTTTAAATCTGGCCTCAGACTCTTACTAGCAGTTTGTGATCCTGGGCAAATCACTTAACCCTGTTGGCCTCAGTTTCCTCATCTTTAAAATGAACTAGATGGGGCAGCTAGGTGGTACAGTAGATAGAGCTCTAGCCTTGGAGTCAGGAGGACCTGAGTTCAAATGTGACCTCAGACATCGGACACTTACTAGCTGTGTGACTCTGGGCAAGTCACTTAACCCTGACTGCCTCGCCAAAAAGAAAACAAAAAGTTGCCCTAAAATGAACTAGAGAAGGAAATGGTCAACCACTCTAGTATCTTTGCTAAGAAAACCCCAAATGGGGTCAGGAAGAATTGGATACTACTGAACGACAACAAATTATAAAAACTATCATATATATCACTGACTCACAGTCATTAAAAAGTGTTACTATTTAAATAATCCACGCCATCTATAGCCCTGCATCTTTCTAAATCTATTAACAATATATTATAAGGGAACAATAACAACTATGTGTGATCTAGCTGTATCAGATTTCAAACTATATTATAAAGTGGTAACTATCAAACTAATCTGGTATTGGCTATGAAATACTGGTGAATCAGCAACATAGATTAGGTACAAATTACGTTATAGTAACTGATCACAGTAATCTGGCATATGATAAATCCAAAGATCCAAGCTTTTGGAACAAAAACTCATTAGTTCACAAAAACTGCCAGGAACACTGGAAAACAGAATGGAAGGAACTAGGTATAAACCAGCATCTCAAACCATATTCCAAGACAAGGCCAAAATGAGTGCATGATTTACACATGAAGGGTGATACCATAAGCAAATCAGGAGAGCAAGGAATAGTTTATCTGTCAGATCTATGGCTATGGGAAGAATTTATGACCAAAAGACGACACAAAGAGCATTACAAAATGCAAAATAGCTAATTTTGATTATCTAATTAGTTTGATTTTTTAAAATAAATTTGATTATCTATTACTGGTTATTGATTTTCTGTATTATTTTTGATAATTTTTATTACTGATTATCTATTGAAAAGTTTTAGCACAAAAAACCCAATGCAACCAAAATTATAAGAGAAGCATAAAACTGGGAGGAAATTTTTGCAACAAGTATATCTGATAAGGGCCTCATTTCTCAAATATATAGAGAAATGAGCCTAATTTATAAAAATACAAGTCATTCCCCAATTGATAAATGGTCAAAGGATATGAACAGGCAGTTTTCAGACAAAGAAATCAAAGCTATCTATAGTCATATGAAAAAATGCTCTAAATCACTACTGATTAGAGAAATGCAAATTAAAACAACTCTGAGGTACCACCTCATACCTATCAGATGGACTAATATGACAAAAAAAGGAAAATGATAAATGCTGGAGAAGATGTGAGAAAACCGGGACGCTAACGCATTGTTAGTGGAGCTGTGAACTGATCCAAGTATTCTGGGGAGCAATTTGGAACTATGCCCAAAGGGCTATAAAAATGTGCATACCCTTTGATCCAGCAATAGCACTTCTAGGCCTATATCCCAAAGAGATCAAACAAATGGGAAAAGGACCCACCTGTACAAAAATATTCATAGCAGCTCTTTTTGTGGTGCCAAAGAATTGCAAATTGAGAGGATGCCCATCAATTGGGGAATGGCTGAGCAAGCTGTTATATGAATGTAATGGAATACTATTGTGCTATAAGAAATGATGAACCGGCTGACTTCAGAAAAACCTGGAAAGACTTGTATGGTCTGATGTTGAGGGAAGTGAGCAGAACCAAGAGGACTTTGTATACAATAACAGCCACGTTATGCGATGACTAATATTGTTAAACTGAACCCTTCTCAGCATTACGAGGATCTAAGACATCTCCAGAGGCCTCGGGATGGAAAATGCTGTCCACATCCAAAGAAAGAACTATGGAAGTCGAATCGCTATCACTTATTTTTACCTTCTGTTGAGTTTTGTTTCATCTTTCTGATGGTTCCTCCTATTGGTTTTAATTTTTACTTACAACTTCACTAATGTGAAAATATGTTTAATGGGTATGTAAATGTAAAGCCTATATCAGATTGTGCGCCGTCTTGGGGAGGTTGGGGGGGAGGAAGGGGGAGAAAAATTTTCAACTCAAAAGCATATGGAAGTGACTGTTGATAAATCAAAATAAATTAATAAATTTTTTTTAAAAATGACAAGCAGGATGATTTCAGAAAAACCTGGAAAGATTTACATGAACTGATGCACAGTGAAGTAAACAGAACCAGGAGAACACGGTACACAGTAACAGCAATACTGTTTGATGAAGACCTGTGAATGACTTAGCTATTCTCAGCAACACAATGATCCAAGAAAATCCAAAAGGATTAATGATAAAGCATACTAGCCACCTCCAGAGAAAGAACTGATATTGTTTGAATACAGACTCAAGTGTGCAATTTTCCATTTTCTTTCATTCCTTTTTTTTTTAAATTCAAGTCTTCCCGTACAAAATGAGTAATACGGGAATGTTTTACATGATTGCACATGTATAACCTATATCTCTCTAGGGGAGAGAGAAAGGAAGGGAGGGATGGAATTTGGAACTCAAAACTTTAAAAAATGTTTAAAAGAACTGTTTTAACATACAATTGGGGGAAATAAAATATATTTTTAAAAAGCTATATATAAGCAAAATCAAGCTCAAAGTATTAAAAATAAAAGACTTTCATACTGACCCACAAGTCCTTCTCTGGTAAACGCGTCAGCCGATTTAAAACTACCTTGGGATTATGTGAACATGCTTACAGGGTCAGGAGTTAATCTGACGATGGGTTTTGCTTACTTTTTTTTTTTGTTACAAGGGAGGATTTACAAGGGAAAAGTGAATACTGGGGGGTTGATCCAACCAGTCAAAAAGGGGCATGAGTTATAAAACGGCAAAAAAATGTGAATGTGAAAAAGGTATGATTCTGAGGCAATAACAATACTAGCTAGCATCTACATAGCAGATGCTACGTGCCAGGCACTGCACTGTGCTAAGCGCTTTAGAGAGAGTATCTGATTTGATTCTTACAGCAACCCTGGGAGAGAAGTGTTATTATCATCCCCATTTTACAGAGAGGAAAACTGAGTCAAATAGTGGTTAAGTGATTTGCCCTGGGTTGCAAAGCTAAGTTAAGTGTCTGAGGCTGGATCTGAATTAAGGACTTCTTGATTTCAGCAATGTACACGCTGCTAAATAAATGACAGGTAAAAGAAACAAACATTTAGAAATACTTTAAAACTCTAGGAGCAACAGTGACAGACCTAGGCTTTCTTCAGTGTGTGACTAGTAGCTTGTTAATGTAAGCACCCTCATCAGTTATAATTCACAGCTGGCAGCTGAAGGCAAGCAAAGCACAATTTCTACTTAATAAATGTGATGGTATAGGAAGAAATTTGGCAATAGTATCTTAAGATAAGGATTCTGAAAGTTTATGTTGATGTCAAAACGTCTTAATGCCGTTTCTCCATGTCTGAATTCTTTCAATGTTGGGGAGGAGAGAAAATCAGAGACAATGTGACCCATACATCACATGTTCAAATCCTTGATTTAACCAATAACTAGAAAAATTTTACAGTAAATGTAAAAGAATGCTCAACTAACCATTTGAAGGTCCATTTCCGAGCTCTCGCCCATGATGACGTTTGGGAGATGAATATGGACTGATCTGGCGAGTTCCTGTTGTCGGTGAGTAAGATGCTATTAACTGTCCTCTGGTTTGCCGAGATTTAGGGGACTAGAACAAATAGTAACAAATAATAATTTTCAGAGAAATATGGAGATAAGGGGAAGGATCTTTACATATCTTCCATCACACAGTACAAATCCATCCCGAGGTCCTTCTCAACACAAATCTTACTTGGCTCATTTTCTGATTTCACACACTCCTCTGCTCGCTTCAAAGCTAACAAAGCCATTTTTAGACACTTCAGATCAGTTCCATAATTGTCATGATCCTCAGTCTTGATACATGAACCTCTTACCCAGTGCAGTCGTTCCTTTTCAGCAGGTCACCCCCAAACGGGACGGAATGGGCAAGTAAAAAGCAAGCTCAGATTTTGGTTTGGGCTGAACACAAAATGTGAATTCAGGAAACTAATTCTAGAAACTAGACCACTTCTGTTGTTAACTTAAAATGCTCCGTGGGAACAGGACAGAATGTCTATTTCTAATTGCCCTGGTCCCTCCTGAATTTAATAGAAAAGAAATATGGGGACAGGGATCTATAACACCTAGGCAGAGAAGAACAGGACCCAGGGATTGCACTGCAACTGGAACCAAGCAAGCAACAGGCATTCATTAAGTGCCTACTGTGCGCCAGAGGCTGTAAAGAGAAAGACAAGGAAATTAAACAATTCCTGTGCTCAAGGAGACTATATTTTGGTGAGGGAAACAAGAAGTACAATTACAAGTATATTCACACAAAATGTGAAGAGAATACAAACACATAGGAAGTAGTGAAATTGGAAGTATTTAGCTTTTGGATGTGAGCTGTAAGAATGGAGAGGCTTGGGAGCCAACTTGTAGAGACTGTTGGAAGGTCAAAGGAATGTCTTTTAGGGAAAGGCATGCAAAATCAGAATGTACTGCTTTAATAGGTAGTGAGCTCCCCGTCACTGAATGTCTTCCAAAAGAGGCTGGAAGACCAATGGCTGGGAATCACAGCATCTACATATTAGAAGAGATCTCAGAAGCCATTAACTAGGTTCAATCCATCCCTGAGCAACAGCTCCCTCTGGTGGTGGCTGACAAGTAGCCATCCCGCCTCAGCCCATCACCTTTTGGAGAAATCTAAGGAAGGTTTCTTTACCGCCATCTTCCATCTGCCTCTAAAGCCTCCACTCCCAGCTTCCAGAGCCAGCCATGAACTGGCCAAGCCATCCTCTGAGCTTCCTTCCAAACACACGGTTGTCTCACTCTGGGCTTGTACTGCACTGAAAACAGCCGCGACAAATTTCCCGATGACCAAAAATGAGCCTTCTTTGTAGAGGGGTGTGTGTGTGTGGTGGAGGCCTAGAGGTGGGAAGCACCATTTGTGGTAACTGTCCAGTTGGCATACCCATTCCTTTTGCTCATGGGCTCTTTTCCTTGTCTCCTTTTCTATGTGCTCTGGGGGACTGTCAGCCTGGTGCACACTTGCACCATAGCCACAGCTGCTGGTTCGTCTCCCTGACACAGGTCTCTCTCCACTCTAGTACACCCTGCACGCCGCTGTCAAAGTGATTTTTCTAAAGTGCAAGTTGGACCAGATCACCCCTTCACAAATCTCAAACTCCAGTGGCTCCCTACTACCTCTGTGTCTGGCAAAGCCCTTCCTAAGCTGCCCCTGAACCCAACCTAGTCTTCTTCCACCTTTACACCAGTCCCCCCACTCTCTCTTCAGTCCAGTGACTCTGGCCTTGCTGCTTCTCATATAACACACCCCCTCACCTGACCCCAGGCGTTTTCACTGGCCTCTTTTCTTCCTTCAAGTCCCAACTAAAACCCCACCTTTTACAAGAGGTTTTCCCTAACCCCATGAATTCTAATGCCTTCCCTTTGTGAATTATTTCCAATTTATCTTGTACATATTTTGTCTGTACATCCTGGAAAGCAGGGGCTGTTGTCTGCCTTCTTTGTATCCCCTTGGCTTAGTAAGTATGTGTCTGGCACACAGTAGGAACTTAATAAATGTTTACTGACTGCCATGATACTGCAATAGCCACGGCATGATGTAATAAGGGCCCAGACCTTGGTAGAGAAGATGGAAATGAGGAACACACGCAAGCGATGAATCAGGAAGCACTTATTATGTGCCAAGCTGTGTGCTGGGAGCCAGGAGCACAGTGGTGCACAATGAAACCATTCTTCCTCTCAAGGACCTTAGGAAAGCAGAATGAAATGCAATGGAGGCACTATATGGATCTGGACCCAGCAGTGAGAGGTGTCCAGGCGGGCTGGGTATGGGCAGAAGTGCTCCATGACAAACCCAGGGAAAGCCCAGCGATGATGCTGCTTGAAAACCGGGCGTTGCACAGGCTGGAGGCCAATGTCCATAAGGCAC
The DNA here is from genome assembly GCF_003287225.1 of Phascolarctos cinereus. NCBI lineage: Eukaryota > Metazoa > Chordata > Mammalia > Diprotodontia > Phascolarctidae > Phascolarctos > Phascolarctos cinereus. The sequence continues at coordinate 464,640,397 of NW_027555958.1, forward strand.
CGCCTGCCAAGCAGGCACGTCCAGGCTAGCTAAGGTTCTCATCATCATCTTCACTAAAGGAACGTGAAAGTAACCTAAAGTAGCTGAGAAGAAAACAAATCGACCTGTGGGACTCTGGTGAAAGAGGGAAGAGACGGCAAACCCCCAGGAGGCGGGGTGCACCAGTCTGGATCCCTTAGCACTGAAGTACTTTTACATTTCAGAAAATTCAAAACCAGATCTCTTTTCCACTAATCTTCATATCAATGCCAGACTCTATATAGCACCAAATGCACTACAGTAAAGTTCTTCTCACAGTTATGATTTTAAATTTTAAAAATACTGGAGAACAGAAAGAATTCTGTGCTGAGACCTGATTGCAGGCTTCCCTTATCATATCTGCCAACAATAAGTAACCATGACCTCAGACCATATCAGAAAAGACTCTGTCTGGTGGGGTGAGCAAGTTCTGAGTACCCTTATCATGTGGCTGTCACTACCTGTGCATCTTGAGTTCCTGTGTTCATATGTATTCAGTCATAACCTCTAAGATTTGTCCAATCCCTACCCTACTTTTCCAGGAATAGATTGCCCAGAACTATGTCACAGTGTATGTCCAAGAAATGAAAGTCACTACCCTAAAGTACATTGTGTTGATGTTTTCCTATTTGCACCAAAAAAATCACTTTATCCAATTGCCAAGTGTCTACACGCTTCAATTGTGTATCACACATTTCTCCTTGAAAACAAATATCTACTTTTCAGAAAATCTCTTTTTTACATTTATTTTTTGGCCCCTTAAAAAAAACCTGAATCTTCGTTCTGTTTGGGTTTGAAAATAAACCATCATTCTACAACTACAAAAGGTTAGAAATGAAAACCAGCCTTTCCATCTGTTCCACTGAGAAGTCTCTTAACAAGAACTGAATGTTTTAGATCTTCATAATGACATGTATATATGAAGAAGTAAGCTTTCTTATCTTTGCTGAGGTCTTTTCCCTTCAGGTTCAGTAACTCCCAATAGCTATTACCCCAGGCAGCTGGTGGAGCAGTGGGTACAGTGCCAGGCCTAAAGTCAGAAATCCAGCCGCACACACTTATTAGCAGTTTGACTCTGGACAACTCATTGAATCTCCATTTGCCTCAGTTATCTCAATTACAAAATGGGGATCATAACAGCACCTACCTCACAAGGTTGTTCTGAAGATGAAATGAGATACTAATTGTAAAAGTGCTTACCACAGTGTTTGGCACACAGTACGCATTTAATAAATGCTTTTGCCCTACCCCTTTTTAGCCCTGAAGATATCTGTCGAGCACTCTAAACTGTAGCTAGAACCCATCTAAAGATGTGCCACTTGCAGACCCTCCACCTCAAAGCGGGCTCACCGGGGCCTGGGCTGTGTCACTAGACACGTACGCTAGGCAACAGAGCATAATACTCAGGGGCTGCCACAGGCCACGAGCATTAGGGGACAGCTTCCACACTGAGAACAGAGACAGCCACTGGAACCCTTGCAGGAGCAGCAGTGGAAAGAAGTGACACGAGGTGTGGGTGGAAGGAGATGGTCTGGCTGCCACAGAAGTGCCATGGAGGGATGCCTGACTCTTGGCAGACACTCATTAATAAACAGAAAGATCTCATGCGGTGGTAGTTTCTGACTGCTTGGGACTAGCCAAGATCCCTCTACACTTTTGGGAAACAGGCTAAACCTAGTGTGTTAGCCAAACTGAAATTTAACCATTGATTTCCTCACTGAAAATTCCATTCTTCCTATAATTTCAAATAGACATGACTTTTTGTTTCAATACCTATCACAAACTGTGATATGATCTTGTACCATTTAAAGCATCTTCTACAAAAACGCTTTATTGAACATCGCCTATTAAAATAATTTCTAAGGATTAGGTGTTCCAAAGGACGAAATGCTGTACATAAATGTACGGTGATGATGATGATGATGATGAACCAGCAGACTCTACTGTGACTGGAACAGTTAAAACCCAGATACTGTGGGTGTTTGGACAATCAAGAATAACCAAAAAACACGGGATGGAAGAGTAATAATGTCACTAGTAACGATGTAACTTTGGTCCCCAAACAAGCAAACAGGAAGCATCATCTAAGCAGGGGTGGGGAACCTGCAGCCACGAGGCCACGTGTGGCCCTCTAGATCCTTAAGTGCAGCCCTTTCACTGAATCCAAAATCTAAAATCCAAAAACTTCATTCTGTGAAATTTGGATTCAGTTCCTGGGAACATGGTGATGGCAGAGGGACCAACCTAAGCCAGAGAGTGGTAGGTAACTGAAATCATGATAAACTGGATTAGGGAAATTCAGGGAGTGGATGTCCAGAAATATCTCGTTATGGACAGCAACAGAATTATGGCACTAAAAGGGATCTGAAAATTCATCCCATCAACACTCCAGTGAATGTGTCCTGGCCTGTGCCAAGGGGGAGGTGATGGGCTGGTGGCACCTCTCTCCCACGTGGGGCTCGTCCTAGCCAGCCCTGGTGGCCTCCCCATAAGGGCTCCCCACAGAGACCCGCACAGACAGAAAAACGCCTGTGCAGACAGCACGCACGCACACACACACACACACACACACACACACACACACACACACCCCAATAAACAGAAGGAGTCTTTTCCCCTCCTTTACAACCCTGGGTTTTCTGCTCAGACCCATTCAGTCTCACAGGAATTTCCTTCTGGCCTCTTCAATCAGTTGGCTACAACTGCCTCCTGAAATAACAGCAAACATTTGTGTTTCTCATTTAGACTTTCAAAGCACTCGACAATTATTATGACACTTGATTATCACAAAAGCCCCAGGAGGTAGGCGCAGTCTGTTATTGTTTTCTGAAGTCACTGGGTGGTGCCACAGGGAACAGAGTGCTGGACCTAGAGTCAGGAAGACCTGAGTTCAAATCCAGCCTCTGACACTCAGACAGGGTGACCCTGGGCAAGTCACTTCACCTCTCTCTCAGTTTCTTCATCTGTAAAATGGGGATAGTAACAGCATCTATTCCCCAGGGTTGCTGTGAGGGTCAACTGACATAATAACTGTAAAGCACCTGGTACAGTGCTGGGCACACAGCAGTACTCTATAAATGCTAGCTGTCCCTGTCATCATTATTGTTACTGCTGTTACCGTTCCACAAAAAGCCTCTCTGGATACCGGGGCCTTTTTGTTTTAGGCAGGACGGAAAAAGTAAACGAGATGATCGCATCTCCTGCTTGACTGATCTGTACTTGCAAACTAACTGTCCTTCCCCACCTCTGGTGAAGATTTCCTGGTTCTCTCCTCGTGACCTTTCACTCACTATCGTGAAATCCTCAAGGCTGCTTTTCAGAACTGTCATTTGCAAGACTCTTACTCTGCCTGAGTTGTTTTCCCTGCATATTTCTGGTGTTCCTAGGAAAAAGTGAGACGATTTCCACTTTAAGCATTAAGAAATGTTTAATCGATGAAGTCACTAGCTAAAAAAATCCGGGCCAAATATTTTACAAAGAGAGAGTCCCCAGGTATTCCCACATGATTGTACTGAAGGGTCACATCTATCTTTCCAATGAAGCACAATGATCGTGGCAATGGGCATTCTGGCCAGCAAGTTCACCCCTGTGACCACTGTACTGCACAGAAAGAATGAACTCTAAAACGCCGTTCTCTTCAGTCCAAATCATTTTGTTCCTATCTCCCAAAGAACAGCCTTGGGGCAGAAAAGAACTGCACTGAATTTCTGGCTGGACTCCTCATCTCCCAAATCCTACTCTGACTCAAGAAACAGATGCAGAATTACAGTCACAGCTGCATGCTGAACCCAACAAGTTGGATAATGGTCCACTAAACTGCTAATTAAATTGCTAATGATTTTTTTAGTGCCATTGCAGTATTTTGCCACCTTTGTTTAAATAAAAGAAAAGTATCTCGGAGATTTTAAAAATTTCAAGTTTCTGTTTTGCTAAATACCACAGAGACATCCAAAGAGGAATTATACATAAACACATTTCTCTAAAATGACACTGCCATATGGGAAAGAGGGGAAGCTCATTTACTGACCAGACTTTTGTTTTAATTTACTTTCACATGAACTGACTTCCCTCTCATCTTACTATCTCTATGAATTAGGTATTAGGGTTTGAAGCAACACCCACTGTTGGTATGAGAACGTGATAAACTGACATATGTCCTGACATGCTAGCTCCAAGAATGTACTGACCCAGTTTACAAAAAGGGATTTGCAACAGCACAATTCTAGTTTATTGTGACAATGGTAGTGACATTTATTATAGTGCTGCTACTGTTTCGTTTAATCAAACCAGTTTAGCTGACAGAGGTAATTATAACTCTGACCTAAAACTGTTAATGTTCCTGTTTCTGTTCTGCTTTTGTACAATAATCTACACAATATGTGCATGAAAGTTCTCATAATTCCAGTTATTTATGCTTTTTGTGTCAGAACATTCACTCCTACAATTAAGACACTAATTTCTAACACACTGTTTCATAAAGGTTTGTAGTTCACATTTGCCTCCTGAGTAATCAGTAAATATTAAGAAGACTGACCATTAATTCTTTCTTTGTTTATTAAAAAAAACATTATAAAAAGTAACAACCAACATGAGATAAGGACTTATCAAAAATAACAACTCACTTTAGTAAATTATTTCCCTTGCTTAGTGATAAACTTTTAAATAAATAAATGGAATTTCAAAAGGTCTAATAATCCACATAATTTTCCCACATATAATTAGAATGTACAATTAGATACTTACATTTTCCTGTAATAAGACATCCAACTTCAGGGATCTTTTAACACTGTAAACAAAATATTTAAAGAGATCTCAAATTTTATAAGCCTCAAGTAACCACATTTTCATAGGCATAAGCAAAGTTTTTAAGAGTCAATTTTGCAACTCAATTTCACCTACTTTACAAAACTGGAAAATGATAGAGGAAAAGCAACTCTCAAGAGGCAGTTTATTGTGCCTTGTTTTGTGTGTTAATACTATAGAAGATAGTACACCTTCAGAAATGACATTCTCTCTATAAATATTTCTATTTTAAAAACACATTTATAGATACATGGCATGCCACCCTAATCACACAAGCATTAAGATTATATTATTAAATGCACCAGCTTCAAAACATCCTCTCCTTGTTACCTTCCCAGAAAATTATCCCCAACAAACCCAATTCTTCACAAGAATCCAATCACTTACATACCTTTCGTGTGGGTATTGAAAGTAACTTGTCATTAATAGGGGAGACTCAAGGTGAAAAAAAGTTGTTCATCCCATTCTCTGAGCTCTTAACATGATTCAGTGCTACCAGAGTATGGCTTAACTGGGGAACAGATGCTCCATGTCTTTACAAGTCCCCAACCCATAAGAAACTATTTTTTTGTCTTCTTTACTAAACTGAATCAGGCACATGCCCAGCTTTCCATGTACAAAATCTGTTCTGATGAACTGGATGCCCAGCTGTTCATGAAAATACTCAGAAAGGAAAAGCAGAATATTTATAAGACTTTATTTCGTGCAGCTGTCTTCTAAAGAGCAGTCATCAAAATTTTATTGAATGCAGACTAAATACTCCAAGGAGAAAAAGGTCAACATAAATTTGGTCTACTTTTCTCAGTGACAAATGCAGCTTTAGAAGCACCTTCTTGGTCCTTGCAAAATAGAAACTAAACTAATTACATAAAAATTAAAGCAGAAAACAGGTCAGGAACATTGTGATAGTTCAGAGAGTGGAGTTTTAGAAAAATCTCTTTTTCAAACCAAAAAAGAAAACCACTGAAAAATGCGTCCTTATCTAGTGATGGTCTTATCTAGCATTTATTGGCAGCCACCAGAGAGGGATCCAAGACCAGGTGGGTTTGGACCAAAACATATTCCTTAACAATCAACAGAGAAACAAAATTGAAGATATATTAAACTACATACAAGATTACTGCCATTATCAACGTAATGTTATCCTAGCCCACAAAATTTTTTCTAAGAAGCATCGAAAGTCATTTAAAATAAACCTTAAAGAAAAAGATCTTTCAGAAATCTATTTAAAATCAAATGACTATATACTCTCAATCAAGCATGGAGAAAATAGTGGTATGAATAGCTCGAAGTGGGAAATGATAAAAAAAACTATTTACATTTAGTTTAAAATAAATATTACTCTACATTGTACACTATGTTCTAAAAATTTATAACTCTTAAAAACACCTTCAATTACGTTCAATTAATCAGAGCTCTTGATGCCTGCTATACTCAAGACACTACGCTAGGCCAAGATAGTAAATGGAAATAAGGTACAGATCCTGGTCTCAAGGAATTAATACTCCAACAAGGGAAAGGCGGAATATGATCATTGCAAAGAAGAGTTCCAGTCTATGAGAGAGGAAGAAGAGATCTCACACTGCTACAAGGGTCTGGGAACGGTTTGTGAGCAAGGTGACACCTGAGGCAGGTCCTTAAGGAAGAGAAGAATTTAACAGGTGGAGATGGAGAAAGGCAGGGGGACATCCAGCCTGCAGAAAATGGGAACAAGGGCACCGAAAGTACAGGACAAGGCCGAGGGAAGTGGGTCATACTCTGAAGGAACAAGGAGAAAAGGGTTTCGGCTTCCCTCAAACTTACTGAAGTTGGAGGGTTAGGGAGCGGAGATACTAGAGGTTAAAACAAGGTCACAGGCCACAGGGTAAACTGTAACACAGATTACTTTTCAGACAGAACTCGATCCCATAACGTTCACTGCAGTCTCGTGCAAGCTGAAAGAGCAAGATTGTACAAAGTGTTTGTTACAGGGGGTCAGAGAAGGCCCTGGAATCAGAAAAGGCCAAACGAGGGCCAAAGGTCTTCAGGTGGACTAAGCTGGTTGGTCAAACGGAAGGGTTCTAGAAGGATGTGCCTAAAGGAAAGGCGCAGAGACAGAAGGCTCATCACGTGATAGGGAGGGCCCAGTCTTAAAGACCTGAAAGAGTCCTATTAGGAAGTAGTGGGAAATGATGTCGGACAGGTAAGTGGGGCGGGATTATGGAATTCTTTGAGTGATGGAGGATTCGTGATGCTTGAAGACCTTAACACCAACAGTTCTGCCCTTAAGCAGTACTTGGTATGTAGGAGGCACTTAATAAGCATTAATTGATATTATCAATAATAATTTTCTCTTACTGTCACATTCTGACTTATTTTGTTTAAAACCTGATTCATCAGATCACAAAAATTAGGTGAGGTTTAATTATATATCGCTGAATGAGATCAGTACTGAAAAACTTCAATTAGTTATCTCCAAACAAATAAAACTAATGGTGGTCTTGGCTTGAGCTCTCCTCCATGCTTTCCCAATATTTCCAAAGCTACACAGTCTGGGGGTATGAATGCCACACAGAGGTTTGGAAAATAATGTGAATTGAGGCTAATGAGGGTAGAAGTATTCTACCAATATTCTAAACACGTAAAAACTAAAGGCTCTGTCATGGGACTTCTAAAAACAGGGATTGAACATGGAATGGAAAATCAGGGGTGATGGTGGCAAAAAGAAGAAATGTAGTCACATGGATACAACTTTGGGAGCCTTGAAGCCATGCCAAATTCTTCCTTGAAGGTTGGGCAAATCACATAATCTCACTAAGCTTCATAGAGCTGATAATAACACTGGCCTGTAAAGTACTATGAAATCTCTGAATGGAAGATAAAAATATCACTTAGTATCTCTCTGCTTCCATTTACTCTCCACTATAATGGAGATGATAATATTGCCAGCCACCAACTGCACTGGGGTGTTTAGAGGATTACTGAATGTGCTTGTGAGATGATCAGAAATCCTCTGATGAAAGGCAATGACCAAATTCATATCCCATGTGACTCCTTGTACGTAAATCGAGATATTAAATATGATTTATTTTCCACCCTATATTGGGGAATGAGTAGAGAAGGCAGGAGGGGCTCTATCGGCCCTTTTGTCCTTTCATGTGCTCCTTTGACATGAGCTGGGTGATGAACAAGCATGGGACACACACAGGTGGGAGGTGGAGGGGGGACACATACCCCTCTTGTCATTCATGAAAGATCTGAAAGCTCTCCCATCATGCAGTGAGATTGCTCTTCTCCAGTTCATGATGGCAAAACCAACAACAAATACTTGCCATTATCAAAAGATGGTTACTGTGTGATGTGGTTTCAAAAATTTGTCCAAAGGTTACCAGAGAAGCACACTTTACAAGAAGACATGTTTAAGAATACACATTTAAGGGATAGGAGATTTAAGTGAAATACTCAAAGGACAAGTAAAATAATTATTATAAAATTATTTCAGGCTTAAAGTATACTCCCAGTTGCAAATATTAAAAAACTCCTGATTGGCATCATGATAACTGTCATTTATCCATATCCTTTTCTATTTTTTCTTCTCTTGGCCACTCACCTTCATCCAGAGAAGGGAAGTGATCAACACTGGTAATCTGTAATTGAAATGAGCTGCTCGCACTCTACTGCACCTCCTCTCTACCTTCCCCCAGACCACATTCCTGGTTCTTACACTTTTCCTTTGCTTTTAATCCTCCATATTCTCTTCCTAACTCTATCCCCATCTTAAACTGTGTCCCCTTTCCCTAATCTGTTTCCATGTTAAGTTTAAAGTCTTACTCTACCAAATGTTGTGTGTCTTCATACATGTGTATGTGCTATGTGTACATGAGTCCTTTCAATCCCCCTTTGTAGTTCGGGTGGAGAGCAAACAGTTCAGATGATGCCTGGTGCCCTCATCCCTTGCCTCCATTTTTGCCTTCTCTTCTTCTCACGTACTCCAGTTAAAATAAATAGTAAGCTCTTTCCTAATATATTTCTTCTTCTTTCCTCTCAAGACCATCAAAACAGAATAAATCCATCCTCAATCCATCTGTCTTATTCAATTCCTTCTGTAACCTCTTCTTCCCCTACTGTATTTACCTTTCTATGATTCTCTCGACTCATGTGTTTGCATTTCAAGGTATATAATGAGCTCTGGACTTTTCATAAAAAATGCCTGAAAGCCCCCTATTCCACTAAAGGTTCTTTTATTTCCCTATATGTCTTTCAGTGTACTTTATTCTAGTCGTCAGATTTTGTTTTTGAAATACAGTATTCCCAGATTATGTCTCTTTTGAGGTGGCAGTTGCCAGGTCTTGTGTGAAACAGATTGTGGTTCCTTAGTACATGAACCTTTTCTTTCTGGCTGCTTCGGGTATTTTTGTTTTGATCTGTAAACTCTAGATTTTGGCTATGCTATTCCTGGGTATTTTCAAGTCATGGTTTCTTTCAGGAAGTGATTAGTGGATTTTATTTTCACTTGGTCCTCTGAGAAATTTTATTATTTCTTGAACCATGGTTTTTCTGGGGAATGGGGAGGGTCATAGTTTTTATTAAGGAGTCCAAAAATTCTCTCTTCTGTGCTTGTTTTCCCTATCAATTGTTTTTGAAAGTAGATACCTGACATTTTCTTCAATTTTTTGTATATTTGAATTTTGTTCCAACATTTCTTATTGTCTCTTTAAGTTGTTGAGCTCTGTCTGAGCTATTCTGACATCCAGGGTAAGGGATCCACTTTCTGTTCTAAGCTATTTATTCTTCTAATATTCTCCAGAGGACTTAAACAAATTTATCCTTTTCTTCATTTATTCCAAGTGTTCTTAAAGACCTTGTTCCCGAATCTGTTTGGTTTTCCTCTGAGACTCTGCTTGTAGCTATGGAGTTATTTCTTTTTGGGATTTCCTCTTAAGTGATTATTGACCCATTTTTCTTCATAAAATGCTTAGCATTTTATTTTATTTACTCTTACCTCTCATTTCTGTTCCTGATTTTGGACCCTGTGCCAGATCAAGTCTCTGAGTCACTCCACACACCCTTGAATGGGTTGGTCCTGACCTCACTTTCCTGAACTCCTATCACAACTGGCCTCCAATTCTGTTGTGTTTCTGGGTTCAGAGAACTAGGAAGTTTCAATGTTTCTAACAGAACTTTGCAGCTGAGTGTCCCCAGTCAGAGTGATGCCATAGCCTTCCATCCCTGCTGGGGCTTATCCTTATCCAGGCTTTACCATTTCAGGTCCCTCGCTCTCACTCCTTGATTTTCCCATTCAGGGCACAGCTGGAAGCTTCTGTCCTAAATGGGGCTTCCCTGATCAGGTGTTTCTCCTATTTTTCTGGTGCATAAAGTCAGTTTAAGCAGGAGTGTCACACACATGGCCAACAACATTCCTGAATGCAGCCCAAATCAGATTTGGTGAATCTTTAACAAATATTTATTTGTTTAACACGTAACAGTATTTAACGAAATAAATAAAAATATAATTAAACATGGATAATGCTAATATGTGGCTTTTTCAGTCAATACATACCCACAAGGAGCCTAATGCATGGTTTAGTAGCCCCATAACTAATCAAGTTTGACACCACTGAGCTTGAGTACATTAGATTCTCAAACTCAACATACCCAAACAGACCTCATTATCTTTTCCCCCAAACCCACTGATTACTGTTTCGGGTACCACCATCCCTCCAGCCACATAGGTTTGCAACCTCCGTATCATCTCCTACCACTCACTGTTACATCCAATCAAATGCCAGATCTTACTGCTTCTATCTTCTAAATGCCTCTCCCACTTACACAGCCACCACCCTAGTTTGGGGTTTTATCACCTTTCATCTAAACTATTATAATAGCCTCCTTCTTGGTGTCCCTGTCTCAAGCACCTTCCTTTCCCATCCATCCATCACCAAAATCTCATTTGGAAGAGGTGGAGGGACCCCGGCCCCCCCCTTCACTTTGTCCCTCCCCCACTGGCTACTTAGGGCCTTTTAGATCAGCAGCCAAAATGAGTGACATCAATGTTCAAACTGACTGGACTGAAGTGGGACTCGTCATCTCTAAACCTTCTGGTGAAAGAGAGGACCACTAGGCCTTACTATAACCCCTGCCAATACACCCTCCAGACTCCCACCGCTGAGATCAAACCAGTTGATATACCTTATAACGTTATGGACATGGTCATCTACCCAGGAGCTAAAATACTCTTTTATATATCCACACAATTAAAAGAGAAGTCCTTTAAGATCAGGGACCCTCTTGATTTTTCTATATATATCCTCATTGTTAAGCATAGTGCTTGGCTCACACTAAGTGCTTAATAAATGTTTTTTCATCCATCCATCCACAAAGCTGCCAAAGTGATTCTCCTGAAGCACAGGCCAGATTATGCCAGGACCTATTCCAGACTCTGCTAGCTCCCCATGTGAGCCTTAGGATCAAATGTAAACTCCCCTGTTTGTCATCTGAAGCTTTTCAGAGCCTGGCCTCTTTCCACGGGCCGCTGGCAGTTACAGCACGTGAGGCTCCCTTTAGCCATCTCCACACCTCAGCACTGAGGGTCCCAACCCCACTTTACATCTGCCCTTGGGATGCCTGGCTCCCTTCAAGGCAGATAAAGCACTGCCCTTTTCAAGAAGCTTTGACTGGTGCTCCTATGACCAAAACAACTTTTTTCCACTTTGAGATTCTGCACATACACCTGTGTCCATGTTGTCTCCCCAGTTAGAAGTAACCTCCTTGAGGGCAGGGACTGATCCACTTTGGTCTTTTATCTCTAGTACTTAACACTGTACCTTATACATACTAAGTGCTTAATAAATAATTAGATTATTGGGACTTTCCAGGTAAGTATCTGCTTTAAAATCCTGTCTCTGTTACATCATTCTAGGAAGTTTAGTTATGAGTTTCAAAATTACCTCATGAGGCATCTCCTCTTAAAAGGCAGACCTTTGGTTTTGATTTGATAGAAACTGCAAAGAAAGGAGAACTGTCCAAAGTGGGAGTCAGCTGCCTTCTCAGAGGTCCCCTTCAAGAGGTTAGAAGACCAACTGTCAAGTATGTTCTAGTAGGAATTCCTTTCAGGTTCAGCTTAGACTAGATGCCCACTTAAAATCAATAATCTCTATTATTCTGGCTAAGTGAAAAATACCACATTATTGGCAGAATACTTTAAGATCCACCCCATACCATCATTCCCAAGACATAATGCAGTCCTTTAAAAACTAGCCAACTGGGGCAGCTAGGTGGTGCAGTGGACAGAGCACAAGTCCTGGATTCAGGAGGACCTGAGTTCATATCTGACCTCAGACACATAACAGTCACTAGCTGTGTGACCCTGGGCAAGTCACTTAACCCCATTGCCTAGCCAAAAAAAAGAAAAAGAAAAAGAAAAAGAAAGTAAAAACTAGCCAATTACAATCCATAATTCCCTCTCCTAGATTCTAACTACCCTTGAAGGCCTAGCTCTTGTCTTAGCCCCTCCACGAACCTTTCCCTTACAATGTCCATCCATTATTTTTCAGTCTAGAACACTCCAAATGACTGAGTGTCTAATCTGCCCAGTTAGAGGTTTTATTATTGTTCAGTCTTTTTTTCAGTTGTGCTTGACTCTCCGTGACACCATCTGAGGTTTTCTTGGCAGAGACACAGCAGTGGTTTGTCATTTCCTTCTCCAGCTCATTTCATAGATAAGGAAACTGAGGCAAACAGGTTAAATGACTAGTAAATGTCTGAGGCTGTATTTGAACTCAGGAAAACCAGTCTTTCTGACTCCAGGCCTGGAGCTCCATGCACTATGGTGCCCCCTAGCCGCCCAGTCAGAGCATCCAATCCTTAAGAGCAGATACTCTGAAGCTTCCACAGCTTCTCTGGAGTCACCTTCCAAACTGGAGGTGCTTGACAGATACTTGTGACTTGATCCCAAATACAGAAGGCCTGGACTTTGGATTCTCTTGTCAGTGGGAACAGATTTCTTTCCATTTATGATCTACTCTTCTCTCATCATCTGTGACCAGCAAGAGTACCCGTTTCCCAGGGGCTGGATGGCACTAGAGTGCAACACAGAAAAAGGTTCCAGGAGTCACTCGAGGTCAGGGCCTAGGGTGCCCTAGAGCGCCAAGCCCTAGGGAAGAGCTGCTGTGCAATCACTGCTGGTGGGACCTCTGGGATGAAGGGGGTACCCCAGAGCAAAGTGGGGGGGAGGGGAGAAGGAGTACCAAGCAAGCTGTTGAGTCAGCCACCCACAGACAAAGCTGGGAAATGGAAATCTAAGGTTAAAAAAACCCAAGAAAACAAAGAAAAACAGCACAAAGAAATGAACAGAAGCATGGGGGCAGAGTGTTGGTAATTTAAAGGAACAGCCTGGATAACCACATTTTAACCCAGGATGACCTACATCTAAAGAACAGGGCTGAAATAGCTCACGACGAGCAAAGCAAAGCGCACTGCACAGAGTCTGTGTGCGGCAAACATGTCTGGAGGATGTCAAAAAATTCCCAGCATGACAGGAGGCAGCATCCTTAATCAATCAAATGCTAATCCAATCAACTCAATCCAACCTTAATTAAGGATGGGCAGCCTTTGTTGTTTCTAGGTATCTTTAGGTCACATTTGTTTCCAAAATCACTACATTTTACAGATTTGGGAATTCTCCCCTAACCGAGGTCCAGGACTGAAAGCAAAAATGGGACAGGAGCAGTCTTATGAAAGGTCAGAAGAAGTGCTCAATTACGATGACCCATAATTCATCTATACTATACATTCACAATCACTAGTTGCGCTTCAACCATTTTTTTAACTGGCTGATTCTCATGACGATTTTCATCTTCTGTGAGGTGGGAGAATAAGGTGGGCAGAAAAGCTGAGATCTGAAGTGAGAGCCACAGAATGAGCAAGAGGGCAGAGCTCTCTGTGACAGCTGCTCCACAAGGATCTGGAAAACCCTCCTCCTGAGTCCTCATCAGCATACCAAGCCCAGGTTAGCACAGAGAGACAGACAAGAAGGTCTTTGGACAGTGGGACCCAGGCAGGTAAAGATCCCAGACGTGGCACAGGGGCCTGACCTTGTGCGGGTGCAGGAAGCACTGCCATACGGCTGCTCCCCACCAATGCGGGCTCACCTGTCCAAGTTAGACAGGACAGGGGATCTGTGGTTGGGCTGGCAGCCTAGGGCAAGGAACAGCAGCATAGGCTGTGTATTATGGAAGGAGCCATTATGATGACAAGGACATTCAAGACACAAATACAGAAGAAAATGACTCCAAAGCATTTAAGCAAAGTCTCAAAAAACCCCCACAGATTTAGCTCAAGTTCAAGTAGAATTCCTGAAAGAGATGAAGCAAAAGTTAAAAATAAAAAGAACATTAAAAAGATTTTTATAAATGAAATAAGTGAACTAGAGGAAACAACTGAAAATGAAACAAGGGAGCTGTGGGAAAGCTGGAGAAGAAATGAGAGTTATGGAAGGAAAAGCTTGAAAGAGAATTAACAGCTTGCCATAAAACTTTACCCAAGCAAGACTCCTTGAAAAGTAGCATGAACCAAACAGAAGTCAATGACTCCATGAAATATGAAGAAACATTAAAAGAAAATCAAAAGACTGAGAAAAAATAAAAGTGCAAGGTATCTCATATTGAAAACAACTGATCTAGAAAGAAACCAGGAAGACCTAAGTTCAAATCTGTCCTCAAACACTGTTTCTCTCAGTCTCCTCATCTGTAAAATGAGATGGAGAAGGAAATGACAAACCCACCAGTATCTTTATAAGAAAACTCCAAATGGGGTCAAGAAGAGCTGGATATGACTGAAAAACAACCGAACAACAACTTCCCGGCTCCAGGCCTAGCAGCCTAGCACTCTGTCCACTTTGAACGGAGCTGCTCCAGATCAGAGTGAGAGGATCCATGATAGCCCAATCCAGAGCTTCCAAATCACAAGAAAAAATACAGCAAGGAACTAAAAAATAAGACTTCTAGCACTGGGGAAATGCAATTCAGCATCAAGATGCAGCAGCCACCACTAGAATGGATAAGAGAGCTTAAAATACAGTTTTTCAGAAGGCAAAAGATACAGGTGTACAACCCAGAATAACTTACCCAGCAAAACTGAATATAATCCTGCAGAAGCTTAAAAAATAAGAGACCTTCAATGAAATAAGAGGACTTTCTAAGCGTTCCTTATAAAGACCAGAGCTACAAAGAAATTTTGAAATACGAACTTGGGAGGCAATATATGGTAAGTATCAATGAGTAATCCAGAGACTAAAAAGATAAATGCTATGTATTCATTTGTTATCTAACTAGCATAGTGTGAGACATCCAATTCACAGATTCCAGTCCAATCTTTCTCTCTGAAACAGGCTCTTCTTCTTAACTAATTCTATACTGGCATTAGCATTTTTTTCCTTGGTTCTATCCAGTGCTTCTTAAACTCTAGAATCGAGACCCAGAGTTTAAGTGCTGAAGGGGTCGAGAATGAAAAGTGTAAGAAGCCCTGCAATGGACCAACTCCGTGTATGATGTCTCTTAGCAACATCCATGGCTTCAATTTGATGTGATGAATCCCAACTCCATTATCTCCACACGCTCTTTAAAGCCCAACTCAAATGTTACTGCCTCATGGAGTTGTTTTTTTTCTGATTCTCCTCAGCCTGGACTAACGGCTCCTCCCTGAGGTAGCATCATAGCGGAAAGGACAATGCACTTGGAAGTAAATCGACTGATTTTACACAGTGCTTTACTTAGCACCTGTGTGACCCTGGGTAATTCAATTCCTCAAACATGTAATGCCTACTACACGCAGTTAGATAGAATAAGAGATAGAGAGCCCCGGATTTGGAGTTAGGAAGACTGCAGTTCAAACCTCACCTCCGATACTTGTTAGTGGTGTGATTTTAGGCAAGTCATTTAACCTCTGTCTGCCTCAGTGTTCCCATATGTAAAATGGAGATGATAATAATAGTATCTACCTCCCAGGGTTACGAGTATCAGATAAGAGAGTATTTATCAAGTGCTCTAAATAAATGTTAGCGATGATGATGATAATGTTAACATGAGGCTCTATGCTAGGCACTGGTGATACAAAACCAAAAATGAAAGAGACCTTACCCTCAAGGAGCCTCTTTTCTACTGGGGGAAGAGGGCACATACACAGGTAAGCAAAGTAAACTCAAAACTCAAGAAAGTAATGGGGGAAATCGGTGAAGGTTTCATGGAGGAGCTAGCATCTGAGGGTGTCCTTTAAGGAAGAAAAGGATTCTGGGAGAAGAGAGCTTGCAGGCCAGGCTTGGTGAATGGCCCCAGTGGACAATTTCAGTTGACGGGAAATCTAGTATTCATTTGACGGAATGGCTGGTTATCAATATGGTTTGATTCAAATACAAGAATTTGGGAATAAGAATAGTGTAAAATATGGTCAAAACGTCAGGTGGGAGCCCGATTGTGGACGGCCTTCACTGCCAGGGTAAGAAGTTTTTATTTTATGCTACAAGCAATGGAGAATCACTAGAGGTTTTGAGTCCAGCAACAAGCACTCCGACTCCAGACCCAGCTCTCTGCAAACAGGCTACACTTCTCCACCAAACCTTTATTAAGCACCTACTTACAAAGTGAAAGGCATAGGGCCGGGTGGGGCTGCTCCACGTGAGAAACCGCTAAGTCGGCCTAGGAAACGCCCAGAGTCTGAGGATGGACACGTTCCTCGGGCAGCGAGAGCAGGGATGGGAGCAGGGGTGACGTCAGAGCGCCCAGGGGCCGCCTACCCAGGGGTGAAAGCACAGGCTCTGGGGGCAGCGTCCATCCACGTGCTTCGCAGAAGCACAGCTGCCCCCTACCTGCCGGGGACGGACCGGCGGGGTTTTCAAGGCCAGCCCTGCCGCTCATCCCCCGAGGGACTCGGACCTCCAGGGGCCTGGGCTTCCTCCTCTGTAAAGGAGGAAGCTGGGGTGACCAGTCACCTCCCAGGGGCTTCTTCCTCTGGGCCTCAGTTTCCATATCTGTAAAAGGGGATGGGATAAGGGCGGCCTAAATGGCTTGCGAAGTGACCTAGTCTATCCCGGCCTCTGAAGCTTACACCTTGGATGACTGTGAGCCTCAGTTTCCCCTTCAGTAACATGGGGGAAGGGGGCCTGGGACGAGGGAAAGCGGTCCCAAATTGAATCCGGCCTGCCCAGCCACGCCGCGCCCGCCCTGCCCGCGACACGTACGGCATCTCGCGCTACCGGAACCGGAATGGCCTCCACCTCCTCCGAGACGCTCCCGCTCCGCCCCACGCTGGGGCGCTGTTCCGCGCCGGCCGGAAACTGGGGCCTTCTCCGCGAGGGCCAGGCGTACGCGCACGCGCATGCGTCCCCTACGTCGCCGACGTCAAAGGCGCCTTGCGCGAGGTCACGCTTGGGCCGCCAGCCCTGCCCTCTCGCCACTTCCGACTTCCGGTGGCGGTCGTTGCCAGGGTAACAAGACTGCGAAGGTGTTCGGGATCCGGGACTGAGGGGGAAGCTCGAGGCCCTGAAGTGAAGAGCGTCGGCGGCGGCGCTTTTGCCTCGTTCGTGACCCAGAGCTAGGTAAGAAGCCGGCCACGGCGGCCGCCGCTCGCGGAGGCCCCCGCGGGGGGAGGGGCAAAGGGCCCCCCCCAAGAATGACCCCGATGACCTCACCTGCGGCGAGGACCTCAGGCCCCTGGGGCCGCCGGGGTGCGGGGCTGCAACTCCCCAACACACACGTCCATCGCCAGCGCCTACTGTGTGCTGGCGGAACCGGCCTGCCTGGGGTGTCCTAGTGGCCAGAGCCCGGAGGATGCTCGGCAGCATCACTGAGCACCGTCGTCGTGATCGTCGGCATTACTGTTATTGTGTTGTTATTATATCCTCACCTGCATCAGTATTCGCGTTATTATTAATATTATCGTTATCATTATTATTACACAGAAATAGAGCATTCTCCTCACTCGCCTGGGAAGACAGGGCAGGGTCTAGGTCTGCCTGGGGTGGCCTGGAGCCAGATCTCCTGGCATCCTCATCTGCATGATTATTAATATTAATATTATTATCATTATCATTATTATTATACAGAAGTAGAGCACCCTCCTCACTCGCCTGGAAAGGCGTGGCAGGGCCTGGGTCTGGTCTAGGCCAGTACCTTTCTTTCCCTGGTATAGAAAGACCTCACTGATAACATGCCTTTTTATTGCTGATTTCATCATCATATTATTCCTGTGAGGTCATTGAAGGAAGGCACTTTACACACCTGAAGAGATGGGGATGGGATTTCACAGGGAAGAGGTGTGTGCTGGTCAATCAGTCATCTTCATGGTTATTGTCATTGTGATGATGCCTGCGAAGTAAGAAGCCGGTGGGCCTTGGATTTCCCTGGTCCAGGGACTGGTCTGGTGAGGACGCCCCCCCTGCAGTCTGGGGGGTAGTTCCAGGGTCACATCAGCCTGCCTCAGCCTCACCTGCAGCCACCCTATAAACGCTGCCTGTTATGTTGATGATGATGCCGAGATAAAGTGATGCATTAATGTCCGAGGTCATTAGTCACGTCACTGGCATCTTCTGGCCGCTACGCCCCAGCAGGGCACGTGCTCCGTTACAGTCCCACGGGGGCTTTTGCTAAAGACTCAGCTTCTCTCTCATTAGTTCCCAGCTTACCCTTGTTCCTGAGCCGCTGCCGCCACTGCTTCCAGTTCTTCATCTTAAAGCCTTCTGGGTCCTGGTCTCCAGCTGCAGTGAGGGATGTTTCCCCATCTTCTAGGCAGCATTTTAAATTTAATTTCAAAGTTCCCTTCTAGTGTTTGCTGATTTGCCTGGCTTCCTTCTGCAGGAAACCTTTCCTCCTTCCCCTTCGTACTCTCTGTCAATCTCTAATTTATCCTGTGCCTCTTATTTGTACATAGTTGTTTAGATGTTGTCTCTTCCATTAGACTGGGAGCTCCTTGAGGGCAGGGACTGTTTTTTGCCTTTCTTTGTATCCTCAGCACTTAACACATAGGAGGCCACTCTTCGGGAGCTCTCTCTCTTCTCCCCTCTTTATCTCATATCACAGCCGTATACCACTAATTCCTCCCTTAGCTCTGTCTCACATGAAGAGGTAGCCCTTCTCCTTTGCAAGGCAAAACCCTCTTCCAGCACAGGTGATTTGCACCCCATCCCTTCACTCCAAGAAGATTATTACCTCTGCTGTCATCCCAATCCAGCAAACATGTATTAAGCACCTACTGTGTGCTAGGCACTGAGCCAAGTGCTGGGGATACAATTGGTAAAAAGAAAGACAGCCCTTGCCCTGGAGGAGTTTACAATCTAACCTCTCACCTATCTTCCATGTCATCCTGTCTGCTGACTACTTCCCTTCTACAAGCAGACCTGTCCCCCATCCTCAACCCCCCCCACCTGTCCATCCCTTATCTCCCTGTAGTTTTTCTACCCTTTGTACTAAACTCAAGAAGATGGTGCTTTCGTTCTCTCTCCTCTCAATGTCTTCCTAACCACTTAAAATCTGGCTTCCAGCCTCATGGTTCAGCCAGCACTGCTCTCTTCACAGTCACCAGTGATCTCTTGTCAGATCAGATAACCTTCTCTTAGTCCTTGTGCTCGACCTTCCCTCACTGACGCTGTGGATTGCCCTCTTCTTGACACTCCAGCTCTGGGCTCCAGACCTTCCCTGTGGCTGTGGCCCATGCCTGGAACGCTTTCCCTCCTCACCTCCACCTCTTGGCGTCCCAGCTGAACTCCCACCTTTCTTACCCCTCTGGTGCCTTCCTTCCCATGGTTATTTCCTGCTTGGCCTGTCTTGAGCTTTTTTGCCATCGTTGTTTGCTGTCTGCCCCATCAGACCATGAGTTCCTTGAGGGTGGGGACTGTTCTTTGCCTTTCTTTGTATCCCTAGCACTTCGCTCAGTGCCTGACACATAGTGAGTGCTTAATAAAGGCTTATTGACTGACTGACTACTAGAGAGATGGGTCCCTCAAGGAAAGGCTGTTTTCAAAAACAATTGGGGGTGGCAGGGAGGAAGGATGGATTGAGAGGCCTCTCTTTGACAGGAAGATGGACTCCTAGAGCTCATGGTTTCCTGCTGGGAGAGACCTGAGGGGTCATGCTGTGCTCCTCCTTCCCCACCCCCTCCCGTTCAATGGAGCATGGGTTAGAGATGCTGCCTTTGAATTGGGGATCTGTTCCACTAAACCCCTGGCTGCCCTCATGGAACATTGCATGTCAGCTGTCCTGTCTGTTAGTGTGGGGATTCCTTTTGGGTGTGGGTTGGACCGGGGGCCTCGCAGGTCCCTTCCACTTCTCCAGGTCTGTGATTCTGGAGAGTTTCCTCAGCAAAGACTTCAGTACCCAAGTCTGCCTTCCCTTACTGGGTCAGGAGGCGTCAAGTTGAGTCAGCCAGTGAGCAAACTACCTACTGTGTGCCAGGTTCTGTGCTGAGTGCTGGGCATATAAAGAGGCAGAGCACGGTCCCCACTCTCGGGGAGCTCACAGCCTTATGGAGGAGACGTCATGAGCACAATGACATACAAACACCAGAGATGCAAATAGGATAAATTGGAGCGAATCACCAGAGGAGAGACACTAACCGAGTGGAACAAGCCACATCTCTTGTAAAAATTACTTGTTGGGAAATGAACATTGGTTTTCTCTCTCCTTCTTGCTATTAATGGTTTCTTGTCACCATTTATAAGCCTCTGTGTTTAAAGCACGGATTCTTAATTATAGTGACCCCAATTTGCAGTAGCCAGACTGTGACACCACATCCCTGTGGGGTCCTTCCCAATCTGGTGTAATAGGAAAATGTCAGCCATGCCGGCTGTGTCTTACAAATAGGGCACTTCATCCATGAGAAGTGACTATTATCTGTCTTTCCCTAGTGTAAAAAGCCTATATGCTTCAGGAAGGGGCAGACCATTTAGGCCCCCGAGGAAAGATCC
Source organism: Phascolarctos cinereus (assembly GCF_003287225.1). Lineage (NCBI taxonomy): Eukaryota > Metazoa > Chordata > Mammalia > Diprotodontia > Phascolarctidae > Phascolarctos > Phascolarctos cinereus. The sequence continues at coordinate 464,661,149 of NW_027555958.1, forward strand.
AATGAGTCCTGAAGGGGACCCGACTCCTTGTATCGCCTTGTTGTGGAGCTTGAAATATCCAGTTTATTAGGGTAAATATATTTTCAGAAGTCAGCGCTAAGTAAAACAATGTTGGGAGCTGTTAGAGCGACAGCAGGATTGAGTGTCCCTCAGTGACGGCCTTCCCGGAAGCCTTTGTCAGGAATGATGAAGAAGGAAACCACCGCCAAAGTGTACCAGCCTTTTACTACGAATAATAACATTTTGAAGTTCTGTAGCGTCTCTCCTGCTAGCAGCTCAAAACCTTTCACACATCTTGCTTCAGCCTCTTCTCAAAGGACAAATATTTTAATGCCCATTTTGTAGATGAGGAAACAGGATTGAGAGGCTTTCTTAAGAGCCAAGCGCCACTCATTTAGCAGATGAGGAAGCTGGCCCAGCGAGGTTAAGTCCTTTTCTAAGGTCACACAGCTTGTAAGTGGCAAAAACCGAGCTTCACCATGGGCCTAAGACCCAAGTGCAGGGGTCTCACCATCACCTGCTTCTAGCTTGCCATCTAAGCCAGGTCTCCTGCTCCTTTGGCTTGGGCAGTTTCCACAACTGCTGTGCTTTTGTTTGGGTTAAATACGTTTTGCAGTGAGAAGCAAGCATATCAGCTGGAAGATAACTTAATGCCTGGCTGACTCTGTAACCTTTTTCCAGCCTTTCAGTGGGCAACCATGTTACAAATCTGAAGTTTCTATACGTTACTCTGCACTCAGTTATCTTCATCTAAGCCTTTCCATGTTTCTCTGTGATCCAAATTTATAACTCTTTATGGCAGTCTTACTCAGTTCACCCACATTTCTTAAGCACTGTGTCCTGCACTGTGCTAGGTCCTGGGGACCTGCTCAGGGAGGACAGCACGTCCTCCGCCATATGATGGTGTATAAAACACAACATGAGTTAGACGGGAAGGTGAAGAGACAGGCAGCGGGGACCCTCGGGGGAGGGGTAGTGTGGGCAGCGGCATTGGAACTGAGCTGCGAAGGAAACCAAGTGCTCCAAAGCGCAGGTGAAGGGGGACTGCATTCCAGGCAGGGGGACCAGCCTGGATAAAGGCAAGGGGGCTGGAGATGGAGCATTATGTGTAAGGACAGAGAGGGTCAGTTTGGCTGGACCTCAGCGTACGTGAAGAGGGATCCAGACGGTGAGACAAGTGCTAAGGATAGAAATACCAGCCAGCGTGACTTCACCTCTGCAGCCTCTCTCAGATCTGCCCCCTTCTCTCCTCTGACTCTGCCCCCACCCTGGTGCAGACCCTTATCACCTCATGCTTGGACTATTACAATAGCTGCTGGGCTGGGTGTCTGCCTACCTCAGGTCTCCCCCTCCCCACCACCTCCAGTCCATCCTCCATTCAGCCACTGAAGTGACCGTGTCACCTCCTACTTCTGAGCTCTTTGTCACCTGCCCCTCCTACCTCTCCAGTCTTCTTACACTTTCCTCCCCTAGGCATACTCTTCCATCCAGTGACGCTTCCTGGTGATCCCAAAGACAAGACACTCTTTTCTCAGCTCCAGCCATTTTCTCTGGCTGTCCTGCGTGCCAGAAAGCCCTCCCTTCTCTGCTCTGATGACTGACTTCCACTTGAAGAACCAGATAAAATCTCCCCCTCTTCCAGAAGCCTTCCCCAGCTCTTCCTGATTCCAGGGCCTTCCCTCAGGTGGCTATTTCCTTCTTACCCTATGGTTAGCTTGCTTCCACCAATAATGGTGAGCACCCTGAGGGCAGGCATTGCCTTTTGCCTTTTTGTCTCTCTCTCCCGCAGCCCAGTGCCTGGCACAGAGTAGGTGGGCACTTCATGACCTTTATTGACTGTGAGTGGACGTGTTAAACCCAAGGCTGTCAATCTTGAATCCCAGGGCCATGGCAGGATAAGACTTAGGAAGCTCAGATGTTAACATTTGGAGCCAAAAGGTTCAAGGGCATCCTTAGGGAGGAGTAGGTGAACATAGTGACCTGAGTAGAGGAAGTAAGCAGTTTGTACTGAAACTTAATGGTCACAAGGAGCCAGAAGTTGTTGGGCTGGGAGTGACACAGTCCTAGATTTTGGGTGCCGCCCTGAGGGTGACTGAAGGGGGAGGACCTGGAGGGAGGGAGGCCAGGTAGGAGGCTCCTGCGACATCCCAGGGAAGGGGGGAGGAGGGTCTAAACTAGCCTGTGGCCTGTTAGTGTAGAGGAGACATGTGGGTGATGAAAGGAAAGATTCCAGGATAACTCAGAGGTTGTGAACCCAGGCCTTTAGAAGAAGGGGGATGTGACCCTTGACAGAAACTGGGAACTATATAGGAAGGGTCGGCAAAGGGCAAGATAGTAGATTTTATAGGCTTTGTAGGCCAAGAGACAGAAGTGAGGCTATTATAGTGATACTTATATAACAGTATAAAAAACTCATTTCCACAAATTTTAATGACAAAATTAAAAATATAATAATAAGTACAGTTTTTTTGTATTACAGGTCTGTTAATGAGAAGAATGGAATTCTTTTTGGGGGAATAACATTTTGCTTAATTGGGGTTCAAAGTTAATGTTTCCTATCACAAAAATCGATTGTAAATGTTCATCTATTAATATGGATCTGTAATGAGATTTTCCATATTTCATCTTTGAAAATGTCTTTTCACACAGATAAATACCATCAAATACTGATAGCAGTCCGTGAGCGTATGATTTTAATTGAGCCAAAAAAACTAATAATCTTAAACGAGTTTATTTTGTCTGGACACATTTCTTCAACTGTTGTAACCAGACTCAATTTAATTAACGCACCAGCAGTAAACAGCTTTCCTTGCTTGAGTAACAGATGAGCCATTCGGAATCTTACTTTGGTCCCAGCTTCATTTCCATTTTCTATTTTTGTCAAATTCTGCTGTGATGAGAAAATCTCTCTTAAAATTTCGAATTGTTCTGTTGTCTGCTTTCCTATGATCTGGGAATATTGGGATGAATGCCTTCCCTGGTAATGTTGATGTATATTGTATTCTTTTGGCATCCCTCTACTATTGTTGCATTATAAACACGATGCTAATTCAATAATAAAATAGTGCACACTCCACTGAGTCCTAAAAGCACAACCGTGGAAGTCTCCTTTTGTTTTCTTGGGTTGCCATGATGGGTGTCCTCTGGTAAAGATAACATAAAATTGCAGAATGGTGACAAGGGTGGCGCTGAGTTCTAATTGCCTTGCTGCGATTGGCAGTGCGCCTGAGCGGCAGCAGCAGGACTCAGCGCCACGTGCCATCTCTGTGGCCCCTCAACTCTGCCATTGTGTCAGAAAAGCCGCAGAGACAGTGAGCACATAAATAGTACTTTACTGAAAGAATACAGACATGCCAATGTCACATAGTTTTCATTTCATTAAAGATTATTCTTCATTTGATTTTTTTCCAACTATTTAAAAATATAAAAGCCATTCTTAGCTCATGGACAGGAGGATATATTTAGTCCGCGGCGTGCTGACTACTAGGATACAGCAAACCTCATTGCATTCATGTTCCGGTCAGCCTGGCCATTTCCCTGCCTTTGGACTTTTGGGTCTTGTCTAGTTTTTTCACTCCTAAGTATAGTGAAGCTATAAATATTTTAATACAAAAGGGTCTTTTTCCCTTTTAATTATTTATTTCCTTGGGAAATATTCTCAGTAGTAGGGCTAGCAAGTCAAAGGATATATGACCTGAGGTTTTTTTTGTTTTGTTTTGTTTTGTTTTTGGCTAGACAGTGAGGTTAAGTGACTTGCCCAGGGTCACACAGCTAGTAAGTGTTAAATGTCTGAGGCTGGATTTGAACTCAGGTCCTCCTGACTTCAGGGCTGGTGCTCTATCCATGCACCACCCAGCTGCCCCATGACCTGAGTTTTTAAAAAAGAAAAAAACTTCTGCCCTTAAGTTGCTTCATGTATATGTTATAACATTGGTGATCTTCCCTTCTCTCAAGGACGTAATTTAGGATCTAGCATTCTTGATGAAATTATTTAACTATTTTCATTTTCAGTTTGAAAATGTACTTTTTTTTAGGGGCAACTAGGTGGCACAGTGGATAGAGCACCAGCCCTTGAGTCAGGAGGACCTGAGTTCAGATCCGGCCTCAGACACTTGACACTTACTAGCTGTGTGACCCTGGGCAGGTCACTTAACCCAACTGCCTAGCTTTAAAAAAAAAAGTGCTTTTAAAAAAGAATCACGACTTTCTTATTTGTTTCCATGTTTAATTGACACTGTTCTGTCTTAAAATTTATCAATGAAGTTTTGAGCAAAGCATGACAATTTTTGTGTCACTCTAAAATACTCTTTTTTGCCCACATTTTAGTGGGTAACATGTTGAATATATTCCTTTTGCACAGTATGGCAATTAAAAATAATCTAGAGAAATGCTGGAGTAACACAAATGAGTCAGTTTACAGTGCTGCACTTAGTAATTTGCCATTCTTAAATACTGAGAATTTCCTCAGGACTTTGTTTCTCAGTCAGTGATTATTACATGGAGAGAAACACCAGCCAAGGGGGTTATTTTAGCCCCTGCCTTTCCCGTTGTGCACAGTGTTTTTTGCATGTGAATGTGTTGTCATTAATACGAACATTTAAATATACCTCGATGTATAAATGTAGTACTTTGGCGGGGGGTTTCCTCTGACTTGAGAAGCAAGGTGGATGTTATCTTCAGATTCGTAAGGAATGCCAACGTGAGTATCTTTGCATTTTTTGTAGAATGGCCAGCAGTCCGGGAGGTCACGCATCTGTTTCCGGTCAGAAATCGACACTTTGGGAATGTTCTCGACCAAAGAAATTGCAGGTCACTGAAGAGGAGCTGTTTTACATGAATTGTAGAGCTGCCTATCTAACTGTTTTTAAAAGCAGTTTAGAAAGTATTGTGTCAAGGGATCAACTTTGCCTAGGTAAACACTCTTTTAATTTTCAGCATATGTGTTAATTTTCACTTGTAAATTGAGAAAAGCAAAAAGATGAGATGTAGTATTTCAATCCTAAATTGTTTTCGTTTCTTAATAAACTTGGCTAATAAAATCATACTCTTTTTGGATGACCATATGCTACAAAATAAAGCTCCAAAATTATAAAATAAAAAATCAAGCAAATGCCATGTTGTAAAAGCTTAAAGTTTTTGTTTTATTTTGAGTATATTTTAAACTATCATTATCTAGGGATTAGTGCTTTACAATGATATAGTTAGAAGCTTTTACATTCTAAGTAAGTTTGAATTTCACTGATTTGAGGGAATGAATGATAAAGAATTGATGAGGCCTTCCTATATGACACTTAGCAGCGTGCTGAGCACTGGGGCTACGTACAGACCCGAAGGAGAAGCCTGCCACCCAAATGAGAGAGTGGTCTCCGGGGAAGGGAATCCGGTCTGGGAAGTCACTGGCGCAGTGATTTGATGTATAGGGCAGCCCGATGACACACCTTAACAGAAGCAATGATACCGTTGACTTGATTGCTGTATCCAGAAGAAGGAGGAGAGAGAGGCTGCACCTCTCAGCAGGCAGATCACAAAGTGGCTTAGGTGGACCGCCATATAGAAGGTGAAGGTGAAGGATGCTCTAGCCTGGGGCCTGAGGCCAGCTGGGTAGAATGGGCTGACTCAGTTTTCACTCCCTCAGTCACCAGTTAAGATGTCTGGGCTATAGAGCAGGAGTTCCAAAGATGAGTGAATTCATTTTCCTAAGTACTAGGAATCCAGTGCAGAAGGTAATGGTCTAGACAGGAAGAAGCAGGACAGTAAGAGCAGGTCAATGGCAAGGTGGCTTAGCTGGGTGAGCAGGTAGGAAATCTGTGCAGGGTCTGGGGCCAGCAGACATAGATGATGAGAAAAATTTGCAACTACATGGTCACAGTCAAGATGGCTGAGGCCCATGCCGGGAAGGATGAAGGCAGAGAGAATGTTTGAATTATGCCGCTGGGTAAGTATTTGAAGGGGGGAAAGAGAGAACAGAATGAAGGGACAAGAAGGAAAGGAAAAAAGGAAGAATTTATTGTTGTTGTGTTGTCGCCCCTTATTACATGTCCCCTGTGGACTGGTCCTAGGAAGTCTTAGAACATGCTCAGGCCCATCTATGCGAAAAGACAAGAAGGCGTAGGCATCTTAGTGTGTGGTGGTGAAGCACGTTGTGACCATCTGTAGGTAAGGCTTCTGATACTTTGGGCATTAAGGCCGGAGATGAACACAGGAACCAGGCTATTCTCTTCACTTAGTAAGGCATTTCTTTAAGACAGAATTTTGGCATGCTGCTAGAGTTGAAGAAGGGAATTCTGTGCTCTCCTTCAAAGACTTCCATTTATGGGGCCACATGGGATGAGTTCCTGAAGTAGTCCTTAAATGCCTACTATGTGCATGTCATTGGGGGTTAGAAAGATGAAAAACATCACAGTCCCTGCCCTCAGAGAGCCGACCTTCAGTGGTGGGATCATGCCAAAGAGCCTATAGGAGCCGGGCCAGTTCCTTTCTCCTTGACCAGAAGATGGCCCAAGGGGTGGTTTGTGGTCCTGGGCCATACCTTTGTACTCCTCGGGTTCTTGCCCTTGATTCTGTCTCTGCACACGGGTTTTCTTCAGATCTGAGGCAGCTGCTATGTTACTTGTGCATCCACACTGGTCTCTTCAGACAGCCCTTTTTTTACTTCCTATATTGTCTCTCTTGTGTTTTCAGAATTTCATTCATGAGAGTTTCTTATCTCTCCCGGACTAACTTCTAAAGAATTTCAGTCAGTGGTGTGCCACCCATCTTACTCTGAACCCTTTGAAATCTGTTCTCTCACAATCAAGTTAAGTTATTATCCGTGTTCAACTGGGCAAGCTTGGGCAGAGGGAAGGAAGAAACACGCAGGTGCATGCAAGAGAGAGAGAACAATTTAAAAAAGGTGAGCAGCCTCACCCACCGTTTTATTTTCGTTTGGTTTCAGTTCTCAAGTGCCTTTTATAGAGTAAGCATCTTGCTGCCAAACGTGAGTCTAGAATCTTCTGTTTATGAGATCCGTAGGCAGTCTATTCATTGCCTTTAGGCAAACTGAACCAAGGTTCCTTCTTCATTGGAATTCCTGTGGTTCCTGCCTGATCAGCTAGAAGATCCCTGCTGTGTTCCTCCCCTTTGGCTTCCTCCACTTCTCCCTTTTCTCCTAGGGAAGCAAGAAGAAATAGTTCTGTGCTGGTGTGATCCATTTCTAATGCAAGGTGTGAAGCTCTGTCAGGATGGTTTTGTCCCTAACCGTTGCTTTTCCTGCCAGCTAAGTTTTAGCTGCTTTTATTTTCTTCCATTTGAAAAGGCACCCTGATTCTTGTCTCTTTCCTGATTAATAGCTTAGTGAAGTACTGTGGAGGGAAAAGACATTTCGGTGTGTCTGTGGTACCCATCTTAGATCCATCTGCTTCCCAATACTGACTGCCTTCTAAGTAGAATGAGACCCTAGCCCGGGGGTGGAGAACCTGCAGCCTTGAGGCCACATGTGGCCTTCTAGATCCTTAAGCATGGCCTTTTGACTGACTCCACGGTTCCCCACCCCAGCCCTAGCCCCTTTCTTGGTATAAGTATTTAAAGGTACTGGACTTCGTGTGTGATTGAAGGGATTTGTAAGGCTGATTTTTGCCTAGAAGCTACTTTTGGAAGCTGGCTTCCACGTAAGCTGTATCCGCAAGGTGCAGCTACTACATTTCGAGCTTTCCTGTCTGTCTTTCTGTCTTTCTCACAGACTAAGAGGAAGCTCACTGCCCCCAGGGTCCCAGGCGCTTCCACCCATGCCGCGTCTTACTCACAGTTGGTGAGAGTGGCATCCAGAGCAACTTTCTTGGCTCTTCTGTCTTTTAGAGATCATCATGTGAGCAAGCTGGTTAGCTGCTCTGCTTTTGACAGAGACTGATCAAGGAGACATCTTGATCATTGTCAAGATGCTAAAGTGGTCCAGTGGATAGAGCACGTGGCCTGAAGTCAGGAAGACTCGGGGTTCTGGCCTCAGACCCCTTCTAGCTGTATGAACCCAAACGGGTCACTTCACCTCAGTTTACCTCAGTTTCCTCATCTGTAAAATGGGGTTCCTAATGGCACCTGCCTCCCAGGGTGAGGATCCAGTGACATGATGGAAAGTGCTTCGCAGACCTTCAAGCGCTGTACAGATGCTGGCTGTTACAGTAACTGAAGTCTGTCTTCATTCTTCTGGGGCAGATCAGGGATGTCTTTCCTAAGTTCTCCTACTTCCTCTCTCAGTCCAGGCCTGTAGTGGGTGCCAGTGATACCATCAGTCCTGGTTCTTCTCCACTGGTCTTCACCCAGATGTGTTCCTCCGTGCCTCCCTCCTCTGATTTCTGAATTTCCTCTGAATTTCCTCTGAATTTCCTCTGCCCCTTTCACTAATCCTGTTTCTCTTGAATGAGCCATACCTGTTCGAGCCAAATTCTGGTCAAGGCTCCGTGACACCTACGAGGTCAAGGTGGCTTCTTCACTTAGCACCTCTAGTTCCTGTTGCTGCTTGTTGTCTGAACTTTGGGCCTTCTTATGAAGATGATGGAGGACCTGGACCATAGTGCTGGCTTCTTTCTTATGACTCTTTCCCCATGGAGCTTCTGGGCGCTTTTATCTCTCTGCTTCCCACGTAGTTTGGTAGATGTACAGAAACAGTTTTCTCTCTTCTCCATCCTTTTTTACTTTAAAACTCCCTGTTGATTAAATTCACAAGACTCCAAATGCATTCTAAGCCCTTGTTTAGTGCATTCTGTCTCTAACTAGGAACCTTTTACTTGTGTATTTTAAACTGCGGTCCAGAAATCCAAATCCCACTTTCACATGCCCTCTTTTCAGCTGTAAGTCACTTCCCAGGTCTGCTATTATTCCATCGGTATCTCACCCGTTTCCCTCTGGACTTCAGTTTCTTGCCCAGGCTTTTTACGCTTTGGCAAAGGGAAGCTAATTTCAGTGACCAGAAGTTGGTGGTAGTTATTTACAAGCCTTGGGAAATTTTAAGATACCCACCCTAGGATGATGATTGACCTCTCTGTGTTATCAGGCCAACAAAAGGACACGTCAAATACCTCTCAGCCAAAGGAACCACTAGCAGCAGCCGCTGTTCCCTCCCTCCAGTGTGGTTCTCGAAGATTTCTGGGGGCAAAGGCATGGGGAATTGGGGGGAGATGGAGTCAGCTTCCTCTAGGACATGGCATGTGATGTGAACTTGAAGGAAAACCAGAGACTTCTATGGGAGAGAGAGGTGAGGAGGGATTCCAGGCATGGGAGAGTATCTGCCAAGGCACAGAGGCAGAGGATGCCAGATGCCTTTGGCATTGTAAGTGATTGATGAACCCTGATATCGACCAGTTACTTTCATTTTGAGTTGTTAAATATTGAAGCTTTAGAAACTGTTCTAAGGGGCAGCTAGGTAGTGTAGTGGATAGAGCTCCAGCCTTGGAGTCAGGAGGACCTGAGTTCAAATCTGACCTCACACACATAACACTTAACTTAGCTGTGTGACCCTGGGCAAGTCACTTAACTCCGATTGCCTCATGAAAAAAAAAACTGTTCTACAAATTTCTCCGACCCGTGGCGAGGTGGGTAGGTGATCTCTTAGCAAATGGGCTTACCAAAAGGAATTCCCAAGATCTCTTAGAAGAGGTGCTCAAGGTACAGAAGATATTTTGGCTGGAGGACAGCTTTCTATCCCCTCAGCGTCGTGAGAAATGTTCCCAATGCAAAGACTCATTAGCATGCATCGCCACTAACTCCAACCACGGAACAATTAGCCCTTCATACTTACTCTGCTCTCCTGAGGGGTAAAGACAAATTTGGGGCAGTCCTGACCAGCGATTTCACAGCCATCTTGGGGCTTGGGTCTCACAAGGTCGGGACTTTTTGGCCAGTCAGGCACGGTTCTTTGGTCCCATCAGGTTCGGGATGACCTTTCAGTGATTATCTCCTCTGAAAAGTGGTATGCCCTGTGGGAAGCACCTCCTAACGGGGAGCAAGAGCCGCTCAGGGGCCTTGGCACTCAGGCTAAAAGATGGCTGCCACGGCTGGAAGTGCCCTTACCAGGATCGCTGCTCACTGGCTGCAGCCTGTATTTAGGGAGGGAGACCCAGAGCCGATGAGGATGGCTCTTTTGGGCTGACTTGCTCCATGTTTTTAGCCAACAACCCCCATGACCACAGAAGTCTAAAGCAGAGCTGAGAGACGCCCAAAGCTGTGTATTCAAACATACTCTCCTTAGCGCAGTGTCGGGCACACAGTAGGCACTTAATAAATGTTTATTGACTGACTTATCCAGCATCCTCAGTGGGCAACTCTCCCTGTTTCAGTCTCCAGTTATCTTTGACATGGCCCTCCAGATACAGATGCCATTGAAGGATTGCTACATCGTTCCAGAAAGAGGCCGTAGCACATTCCGAATTCAAAAAGAAGGCCCAGGTTCGGCAGATTGGGGAGCTCCCTGACCAGCCCTGTTCCCATTGGACTATTTCAGCACTGGGCAGTGTATAGGCGTTAAACGCATATCAGTGCATTAAATAAATACGTGCGTGTTGATACGACTTCTGACATGCTGTTACTCACCTTCCCTTTGGTGTTAGCACCAGTCCAATATGTTTATAGTTTACACTTTTCCTTTACTGAAGCATTTATTTTGCCAACCAATGGATGTGTATTATCAGGGTATTAGTTTTACAGGTTTATGTGGAAGGATAAGAAGTTAGCATTTTTCTTATATAAATTCTTGGTGCTAAGACAGAGCCCCCTTTGTAGCATGCTAGCACGCTTTGTTTGAGATAATCTGAATGTCAGCATAGAAGCAGTGGGAGCAAGGGTCAGGGCTCCTTTGTATTCTGCAGCTTTCGACTGCATCCTCATGCCACTTAAACCCATACTACGGGTGCTCACATTTCCATTTAGAGGTCAGCAAAAATTGACAATTAGGGGCGTGACTTGAACATTTTTAAACTTGTGAATAATACAGTCATTATAGGTTCATGTCAAAGCTTAAAGTAAACTCAGGCTGAAGATTAGGTCTGTGGGGTCAGTCTTGAAGTATCTCAAGTTACATTATGTTTGTATTGTAAGTTAAACTCTGCTTTTCATTCAAATACTTATCCATGATAATGAATTCTTAAAATGGATTTTTAAAAACTGCTGAACAGTTCACAGAAATAGGAATGTCTAAATAGAGAGTATATATTTATGTGCATGTATCATATATATGTATATGTATATATATATATATATATATACATATATATAGAGAGAGAGAGAGAAAGAGAGAGAGAAAGAGAGAGAGAGGGAGAGGGAGAGGGGGAGAGAGAGAGAGAGAGAGAGAGAGAGAGAGAGAGAGAGAGAGAGAGAGAGAGAGAGAGAGAGAGAGAGAAGAGAGGAGACAGAATTCGCTTTGGTAGCTATTACTATTTGTTATTACTATGTACTATAATTCCAATCTTCAAAGAGGAGAAGTAAACTTACATTATTTTTTTAAATGCATACCAAAACAGCTATTCAGTTACTTGTTGTTCAGTCATGTCTGACTCTTGGTGACCCCATTTGGGGTTTTCTTGGCAAAGAGGCTGGAGTGGTTGGCCATTTCTTTCTCCAGCTCTTTTTGCAGGTGAGGAAACTGAGGCAAACATGATTAAGTGACTTGCCTGGGGTCATCCAGATAGTAAGTATCTGAGGCCAGATTTGAACTTATGAAGATGAGTCTTCCAGCTTCAGGCCGGCCGCTCTATCCACAGCACCACCTAGTTAGTTACTTACCTGCTCACATGCTAAAGTAGTGACTTTGTGAAGGTCCAAGATAGTATTAACAAGTGTTAACCTCTGTTGCTGCTGCTGTGCTGCTGCTCATGATTTTATGGGATTTTTAGGGAAGAGAATGTGTTAACTGTTTCTGTTAAAATGTTCCCCGTTTCCCAAAGCCATCTCTGAATATCTCCCCAAATTTCTGCCTATTTCAGAAGCTGTTAGTTGGATGCATCAAAGGTGGCAGGTACACTTTTAGAGAGGATGGAAATTGACTTTGTGACTTGGACTCATCATGACAAAAAGTGGTCATCTTAGCATTGAGTTGTTTGAAAACTGGGTTTGTAGAGGGAGGAGTCTTACTTGTTTTCCTTTTTCCTTTTATAAAAAGGTAAAAAAAAAAACCCCAACAACTTACCTTTGTGTACCTCTGGGAATATAGTACCACACCAAATTCCAAGAGGAATCATTTCTTTTTCCTCTCTATCCAAGTGGTCCATTTTACCCACCTTGATTCTGCTCAAACTCTAGTAATTATGTGTATCTGGGTTCCCCATAATCAGATACCCAGTTTGCTTGTCAACTGGTCCTACACATGCCTGAATAAATAAAATGGTGAATTAGAGAGGTATTTCTTTGCTGTTTCTGTGGCTGGTTTAAAATTACCTTCAACCTAGACAACCCCCAACACAGGCTAGATCCCGTCCTGAAAGTTTCTGTAAGCAGTTGTTAAGCCTTTATATGTGCCTTTCTTTTTTAGGCTATTATAGTAAAAAGCTGTTTTTCGCTATTTGCCAGTATTTCCCCAAAGCACTTAGTAAAATATTTTGTACAATGGGTGAAGAATTAAAATGTTGACTGATTTATAAGGGTCTAGGTGTGCTACCCTGAATCTAGCTAGTGTGTTTGTTGTACCAAGAACACCTCTTGTAACTTCAGATCACTTGAGGTTCATTCACTCAGAGTGAATCATGAAATTACTGACCTAGATCATTTTTCTGGGTCCTGAAAATATGCAGGTGATCCTGCGAAATCTTGTCTAATGGAGCTAGTAGTGTGTTTTTCATTTTCATTTTTTCTGTCTCCAGTGCCTAGCAGAGTGTCTTGCACATAGGGGTGATTATGCAGTGTTTGTTGAATTCAGTTGGATATGAGATTTTATGAGACATGAGAATCCTGAAGTAGAACGAGTCTGCTTCTTATTTTTGTGACTTCGAGGCTGATTACCAAGACGTTAGATGTACTAGATAATGGATATTCTTAACAATCAGACATATGTATGTTCTGCAGCATTTCCCTTTGGGGCTTATGTTATATGGTCATTATGTTAAAAATCTGGCCATCCTCCATGATAAGATCAGCGTACCTAATTATAGAAGATATTTAAGACTACTCAAAGCCGTAGTTAGCAGTATTTCAAAGTGTTTCTGCCCTTCAGTTGTTTTTTGAATGGCCTCAAAATGGTTTTTAAATTTGAATAGGTTATCCAGACTTTAGACTAGATGACCTCTAACCCCAGAATTCTGTGATTCTAAAAATGGACACATTTCTGTATGTGGGCTAGAATCTAGCGTATATCTAAGACCTTGCAAAGGCTCTTGGCCAACAGTAATTGGAAAACGGATTATTCCTGGTTTAACACTATTGTTCTCAATCTAATGATTTTTAAATTTAACTGCTTATTTGGCATTTTAAACATGTCAAGAGTATTTATTAAGCCTGTCAAAAAAGGTAAGTTGTATTTTTGTGTTTACTCTTCTGTTCCCAAGTTTCAGGTTTTTAAAAAAAAAATAATCTTTTGAAATTCTGAGTCCTCAATTAATCAAATTTAAAAAACCATCAAGTTGTGAACTGAGATATCAAAGTTAGTCTGTTTAGTTTTTTGCTTTTATTAATGACATTAATTAATGGACTTGGGATTTTTTAATTTCCATTTTTGAAAAAATGAATACACCGTAATAACATTTAGTTATTAGCATTAAAATTATATGTGTGTGTGTTTGCTCAGTTTTGTAAAAAAAAAAAAAGTGAAGATAACTGGAGGTGGGGATTATATAATTCAGGGCCCAGTATAAAGTTGGCAAACTATGTAATATTCTTTTTTACGTGGCAGTACTTCAGAAGGCAGGAAGAAATCCATCCCAAAAGACGATTGATAAGTACTGGACTCCTCAAACCGCTAAGCTGAATTTTGATGATTTTTGTGCAATTTTAAAAAAGGAAAAACCTACTTCAAAATCAGAACTGTTAAAAGCGTTTAAGAAAATAGATGTGAATAATGACGGCTATATTTCACACGCTGACCTCTATAAAATTCTTACAAAGGTAAGCCCTGTGAAGTCACTTTTTTTCCTAATCTATTTCAGGAGAAGTGGGTCAAGCAGGCCCATTTCTGCTATAGAAACATGTTTGTAACTCAGCTTTGTCGACCATTTGCGTCCACATCAGAGCTAACTGCGTTTGGGTGGTAAGAGAAGTGAATCACGCAGATGTTGTTCTAAAGTGCTTTGGGATCCTTCTGAGCGGAAGGCGCTTTGTAAATGAGAGCCGAAGTAGTGGCTCGGGCCCCTGTCGAGGTTTCCTTTGCGCCTCCGAGTAAGTCCGTGCCGCCCCGCTCTCTGAGCGGCAGGGATTGATCCACGGGAGGGAGAAACGGCATCTGCAGAGACTGGCACCGGAAGTCATTTTGCGGTGGGCCGTAGCGTTAGGAAGCATCGTTACTCCAGGTGCAGTGTCGTATTTTATTTGAGCTATAATGCTTGGTCGTAATTGGTAAACAGAAACTGAACGCAAGCGCCGAGCATTTGATGGTGTCATTAAGTGAGTGGTAACACAGAACGGCTTTGTGCTTGGAGGTCACCTGCTAAATGGCTCCCACCCTTGGACAAGCATCAGCTCCCAAATTTTTCATTGCTGTTCTTTTCGTGGCTAATTATAAAAATGTTATTTCTCTAAACTGATATATTTTAAACTAAAATAATTTAGACATTTTGAAATCGAATTTGTTTTCACAGAGAGGTGAGAAAATGACACCAGAGGAAATGAATGCTATAATAAACTTGGCTGATATAAATGTTGATGGCAAACTTGACTATATTAAGGTACGTGGTAAGTAAGCTTAGGTATATGTAAACTTGCGGTATTGGTGAGGAAAGAATATTGTGGTAGGCCAGGTATCCTTTGAAAGTTTGCAGCAACCTGCTATATATTGTTAACCAATCTATTTTAGGTTGAATATGTCTTCAGTTTCAGCTTATTTCATATCATACTCTGGCACAATAATTGTATTTTTAAAAAAATGTAACAAGAGTTCTAGAAACCTATAAAAACTTATCAGAAATGCAGCTTTTCAAGAAAATAAAACCATAAAAATTATTTAGAACAAACCCGAGTCTGCACATGTCTTATAAAAAAATAATAAATCACCTCTCAGGGTGTACCACATTTTATTTTCACTGTGTGACCTCCTCATTGAATCATGGCTGCATTTCCCCGGGTCACTTGAGAGTGGTCAATCTGATCCAAGAAAATAAAATGAGTAGCTCTGTTCCATTGGAAATGTCTTCCATCTATCAGTCTATCCCTTACCTACTAATGCACATTTCTCCCTCCCCTTCCTAAAATGTATGACAGAACGTTTTTGCCCACTGGATTATTTTTCTGTTTCCTGTAGTTTTGTAAATTATACGTGGCAACCAATGATCAGTGTCTCAAGACTGCATTAGAAAAACTGGAAATTGATAGTAAAATGAGGCTTCAGCAATTAGGAAGTCACCTGGAAGGATCTCCTGAGAGTGGCATATCACCGATATCAAAACTATCCCCGAGAATCCCAAGGAATGTTGGTCAGAAAACCGTGCTCAATAGAGGTATTTACTTTTACGGCTGATAATGTTCTACTAAAGAAAAACGGTTCAACTTAAAATACTTTTTAAAAAATCAGTAATTCTCTATTAAACTTGAACAAGGTATTTGTTGTTGCTACCATTTATAGACACTTCAAAATTCCATGAAAGTAAAGTTTATGATAGAACTCAGTTGAGGTTGCTGTATTTTCTCTAGGAACAAAATGTAGATTACAGAGTAACAATCTAGCAAAAGGCGTGTATTCGTATTATAAAAATATGCAGTGAGACTAGTTGTGCAGACAGTTATATAATTGCTGAGCAAGTCACTCAGTCCATCTGTGCTTCAGTTTTTGCATCTGTAAAATAAAGAGTTGTCCATTATGGCCTTTAAGGTCCTTTCCAGCCCAATCCGTGATCTTGTGACCCCACTTTAGACAGTAATTACATGACTCTTGCCTTCTTTTCCATAGGGAATACACAGAAAGGATTGCTCAAGTGGGTCCTCGCTATTATTTATGCAGTAGAGACAAGATTCATATTGATAACCATTCAAGAATATGGTGAAAGAACAGAATTGAACAGTTATTAAAAATGTGTTACAGGTGATGGCCGGAATTCTTCTCTGCAGCTAGCGGCTCAAAAGCACAAATCATCTGTTTCTTTCAGTGTCAGCACAGGGGCTAACAGCTGTAGAAACGCAAAGCTACTGGAGCCAAACTCAGTAAAGGTAGGATATTTTAAATCAGAAATGGGGGCATTTGGGGGTATTTTTTTTTAACACTTCTCAGTGATTTATAGTGTTTCAATGGGTCTGCAAATTAATTCCTTGACGTTTTTTGTAGAGGCATAAACATTTGCACTCCATATTTAAAACAACTTTTCTGGTTTTAAAGTGGAAATGGTAATATTTTGATGAGAACTT
This sequence comes from Phascolarctos cinereus, assembly GCF_003287225.1. Classification (NCBI taxonomy): domain Eukaryota; kingdom Metazoa; phylum Chordata; class Mammalia; order Diprotodontia; family Phascolarctidae; genus Phascolarctos; species Phascolarctos cinereus. The sequence goes on from NW_027555958.1 coordinate 464,677,652, forward strand.
TAAAGAGAAACGTGATTTATTCTGCGTTGTTTTACCTGATTAAATAAATGCACCATTAACCCTAAAATACTTAATTTTATTTAACAAATAATTTATCTCAGTCCTTTCTTTTAAATAAATCACCCATTCAATGTCAGTTCCTGTGGGAAAAAGACAACAAAGTCACTTTGCTAAGTCAATATTTGTAGAGTGTTAATATTGATCTTTTTCTTTTGTTTTTCCTTTCTTGACTCAACCTTTACTAGTTTTCTTTCAACAGAAAATAATAGCTACAGAAATATAAAACATTAACTGGAAACTGCTAGGATACATTAAAAATGTGCACCTTGAGACCTCTGTTAAAGGGGGAAAAATGGTTATGACCACATAGTATAACTGCTGTTAGAAAACTGAACTGATTGTCCTCATGAGCTACATTTTGTTTCAAATAACAACTCTGTATTTGTTATTGAACTCTGAAGTCCCTTATATCTTTAGATTGCTAGACAGTGACATTTGTTCTATATTAAAATTTTAAAACATTGTCTCCGAGGAATTGTTTTCAGTCTGTTTAGGAATCCATACCCCCCAAGCAATTTAGCGTGCACACTCACCGTGTTCAAACGTAATATTTAGTGTCCAGCAATGTGACTTTCTACCATTGGAGCGTTCTTCTGTTTCCCAAACACGAAATGTTAAAATAAAATTCCAAATACTTTCAAAGATGATGTGTATGTAACGATCAAATTTATAATTAGTGACAGCATAGAAATGGAAAAAAAAAAACGTTGTAAAGTGTCCTTTGTAAGAGGCAGCTAGGTGGCGCAGTGAATAGAGCACCGGCCCTGGCGTCAGGAGTTCAAATATGACTTCAGACACTTGACACTTACTAGCTGTGTGACCCTGGGCAAGTCACTTAAACTCGATTGCCTAAAAAAAAAAAAGAATATCCTTTGTAAATACTAATAAGAATTTTCTCTCCGTATCATCTTGTCATCTCCAAAATTTGGTTATTTGGTCCATATTATTTGGTCCACACCATTGACAGTACATTGTCTTTGAAAGAGGAATTTAGTTTTCAAATAATTAGACTTTAAACCTAATGTTCATAACCATTATTTGTAATTATTCTTTTGTTCTAGAACTACAGTTAAACAGATGTTTGGGTCTGTTTTCCAGTGACATAATTGAGGTTGTAATACTGAAATGACGTCAGGACTTCCTCTAACCACATTTCCCTAATAGAGAATAGGAATAACCAGAATTATACTAGATTCTGCAACACTGCAGGTTGTCCTGTGGCAAAGCCAAGTTCAGAGACAAAGAACCGTGGCTTAAGCAGTTATAGACCAAAATCAATTATTTGTAAATAGGGTCAACAAGAAAATGATACAGGATCAGTCTTCATCTTCTCAGTGGCTTTGGGGAGAGGGCTACTCTGGAGGGTGAGTATGAGGAGGAGGGCAACCAGGTGGGTGAACATGAGGACCTCTCCATGAAGACTCACGAGGGCCCTAGAGTTGTGTGGGTCACTGTATAGATTCCTGTGATGTAGGGCAGGGCCACATCAAGGGGCCTCCAAGCCCCTTCCAACTCTCCAATTCTGCAATTCTGTGACCAGAAGGGAGCAGCTGTGTCGTCTCAGAGGACAATAGGAGGTCCAGATAAAAGATGCAGAAGCCGGGCTCTTTGAGCCAGTGTCTGACCTGTGACCTTTGTGTCACTGGTCTGTGTACCTGTGCCGCTAATACTTCTGGGATTCCTGTCTGTCCTGGAGCGTGCCGGACAAGGTGCAGTCAGCCTCCAGGGCACCCCCCTGGCCCTTCCTGAGCTCCTGCTTCTCCTAGCATCGTCTATCACTTTGCTTTCTCTTGCCCTCTGGGCCACTGACCACTGGGATTCCCCCGAGACCATGACGTCGATTGCCTCTCTCATAGTACATAGTGATCTCTTACTTACACTTTGGTTACAACGGATGGTGAGAAAACACTTCCATCCAGATTGGTGTCGTAAAGGCTACCAGCGTTCCCCTCTGTGCCTGTAGGCTTCCCATGTGCACACGTGGTATTATAGGCCACTATTTCAGGATGATTTCCTAAAGGTGTTGGAGTCCAACAGCTGCCAGTGTTTGTGGGTGACAATGTGGACTCTGAGCTGTATTTGGTAGAATCCATCTTATTTTAAAAAATCGGGAATTAGGGCTTCCTGCCTCAAGTCCCTCTGTCTCTCTTTCCCTCTCCATCTCATTGTTTCTCTATGTGTGTTTTCTCCATCTGTATTTTCTTTTCCATTAGTCTCAGACTGTGGGTCCACATAAGAGTAATTCAGACAGAGAAAGAATTTTGATACTGGAATTTTTTGTTTGCCAACTAGGTTAAAGAATATGCTGATTTTCCCTGTTTGAGGTCCTAGAATCAGAGAACTTTGAGCTGGGAGGGACTTTAGTGTAGTTGTCCTGTCCCTTGCACTTTGAGGTGGCCAAGCCGAGGCTGGGTGAGGTTAACTGAGTTACAAAGGGCAGACAGGCACTCGCTGGGCAAGCCCAGGTCTCCTGACTCCCCACCTGTGTCTTCGTACTCTGCCTAAATTCTGCGAAGAAACACGTCTAGGTCTTTTCTTTGGTGCTGTGTCAAAGGTCACAACTCCTTGGAGGAGTTGTCTTGTGGACTTGCAGACAGCTCCTGGCTGTGTGCTTGTGGCATCGGACTCCCTTCTTAAGTCAGGGGTACATGCTAGTGTGTCTAGGCCTTGTTCCAGCACCTCACTTGGCTTTCTGATCATTGCCATAAATTTGATTGCCAGAAGAACAATCCTTTTTTTACTAACCTTTAAAAAGTATTCTCATTGATACCTTTAAACAGATGGTAATTTAAAATGTCAGGTTTACTGGTTTTTAATTTGTTCTTTTCAAGTTGCCTTCTAAATTATGACCAATAACATATTTGTGTCTTGCAGAGGATAACACAGTGGTTCTCTTTAGGTTGGCATGATTTGCCTGATTTGATAGTGTATAGTGCCACCTTATGCCCTCTCGAAGGAAAAACAAGCTCCTGGTTTTTTCTTTCATTTTGATCAAAGAACAGCTTGCTCGACATATGCATTTCTTACTGCTAATACTGAGACAAAAAACTTCTGCTCAGCCTCGTGCTGATTTACTTGCTGGAACATTCTGGCTCCTTGTTTGATCCAGAAGATGCCGTTATTCTCATTTCAGTTGAAATGGGCATAGAATTTTGCATAGAATTTTACCTAGAATTATACCTTTTGTATACACTTACACAAATGATATACTTTGAGGCTCAGAAGTGAACTTGTATTGTTTTGATTTTCCATTGGATCATTTCATTTGCTACTTAATTTTGTCTTGTTGCAAAGATGCTGAAGCTTGGCTGGACGTTAGTGCTGCAGCACCAGAACCACTCCAGGGGCCTCTGAGACTGCGGGGACAGCAGAGGTTCTTTCTGTCAGAGCGGCAGCCTGGGGTTCCTGGGAAGTGATGTTCCTCTGCCCCTCTCTCCTACAGCCTGAAATTGCTGCCCTCTTCCACCCTTGTCCCACAGCATTAACTCCCAGTTAGACTTCACAGATCTGCCTGCACTGTTTCTGCTCAGCAGCATCTCCCTGTGGATCCTTCCCCTCCCCGAGAGCAAAGAGTGAAAGCAAAATCAGCAAAACTGGCCACCCCCGAGAGAATCTGACGTTCCAGGCAGTCTTCCACACCCAGAGCTACAAATACGATTTCCTTTTATCTTCACAGCCACCCTAGAGATAGGGCACCCTTCTTTTACAGAGACAAGTGGAGTGACTTGCGTAGGGTCACGCAGCTAGCAGGCGGCAAAAGCTAAATTTCAGCTTCCATCTGGCTCCAGGCCCAGCACGCTGTGCCCTGTGGCGCCTCCTAGCGGCCAGAGCCCCCCCCTTCTGAAAGAAGTGGGGGGAGAGGTCCTGCCGACATTCTTAGGGGATTCTTGACCTTTCATCTGCATTTGGAGTTCAGAAAAGAATCTTATTACCATGGGATCGAGATGCTGGCTGACATTTGGATGGGGCTGTAAAGTGTACGCAGCATCTTCCGTGCATTTTTTTCATTTGATCCTCTCAATACCCTGAGTTAAGACCATCAGGTGGGGTGGTCCTCGCTTTACAGATAATGAAGTTGAGACTTTGGGAGATGAGTGACTTTGCCTGGGTCACACTGCCTTTTAAGCAACAGAAGAAGAATTATAAGCTGGGGTCTTGGGCTACAGGTCACTGGAAAAATTAAATGCTGGCATGTGGCGCAAATCAAAGTTTGCAGGGCAGTTTTCCCTGGAGTCAATTGTCTCCAGAAATACCCCAAACGCACTGAAAAGCTCCTTCTTTCCTGGATCCCAGAACGGAAAAGGAGCTGCTTTGAAAGTCATTGTGTGCTCAGACTTTTTCAATGTAGCCATCAGTTATGCTGATTTTTTTCCCTCTCTATAAAATACTATTTGTCATACGAGATGGTTCTTTGGAAGGGGAGGGAAAAGGCTCGTTGGGATAACTATGGTGATGTAAGAAACAGAAGACGTCATTAAAACGTATTAAAAAAAAAAGTAATCACAGCCATGCCATTAGCACCAAATGAAGGGCCTGTATGGGCTGTTACACCTAGCTTGCTAAGGTAAACTGTTGTTGAGATGGGACTGTTGGACAGATCGTGAGGCCCAGGGTCCCTTTGGCTTCAGTTGCTTCCTCTGTAACGTGGGTTTGACAGCACTTTCACTAGTAGCTCTGCAAGACTTTCCTTTTTGGCTCAGACTTGTGGTTTTCTCTCTGTGAGGAAACTCTGTCTCCCAGTGCACGTCTGCAGTTCTTCACATTACAGGCTCAGAGCTGCCTCGCCCCAAAGCTGTCTGGCCTGGCCCTCTTGTTTCATGGTCCCATTGAGGTCAAGTGACTGTCCCAAGGCCGCACAGGCAGGAAGCATCAGGAGTGGAATGCTTTTCTAAGCCTCACGTCCAGGTATGGTGGTTCCATTGGCCTTGGGGGAGAGCATAGCTCATTGTAGTGAGTCTTATAGATCTTTCCCACTTTAATTTTGTTTGCGGTCCCCTTAGCATCCTTGTTCTCCGCTTCCCCTCAAGATGGCTTTGGGTGGTTTGATACTTTGCCACACGTTCTTTAAGCTGGCTTTATCTCCTCTGCTTCTCTGCTTTAGGAGATCTTCCTGCTCACAATTGTCGGTCATTATTCTTCATGATATTTTACGAGCAAGTTTGTATTCTAATCTAGTATTCCCTGTGGTAGCTGTCTCTTTCTCTCTGATGGACACATAAAGATGCTTCTTAAATAAGGTGCCTTCTGGGCTCCTTGTTGTGGAAGTGGGTTTCTATTGGTTAAATTGCGAGATGGAATTATTGTAGGTGGTGTCGATGTGATCTCTGTGCTCTGTGATTGTCAGTTAGTTACTGGTTTAAACAGTTCAGGCTTAAGTTGCTTCAACTGTATCACCTACCTTTTCCTCATCGCTATTCTTTTCCCTCCCTATTAAACATGTTCCTAGCCCTGATGGATCTAAAGTGGGTCTGTAGATGGATGGCCAGCTCAGGAATGACTCCCACGTCAATGACAAGTCTTTTCCAGTCTGTTAAAATAGTATCGATTCCATCCTTTGTGGTGTTATTTGGTGTTTGCTGTAGGTACTGTCTGTTGTGTTTTTTTCTCAAAGTGCTCAGGATACAAAGGCACAAGTTTCATTGTAATCTGCAGGTCTTTATCCTCTCTCGTTCCTTTTTCCCCAAATCAAGATTTTCCATATACTTTTGGCCACCTTCACCTTTTCCCACCATTGCATCGGCGTCTCCAAGTTTCAGAGCACACGTTGAATTTGCTGATGTCCCAGTGATTCATTGAGGCTTGGTGGTGACCCTGAGTTCTTGATAGCTCTGCCAGCAGAGCATACATTCTTAACAGGTCACTCCGTGCTGGAAAGTTTTCAAGTTTTACCCCAGCAACAGACCAAGTCTTTTTTTTCTGAGAACCAATCTCACTGACTCTGGAGAGGCACATCCCTGTCCTCTGGTGATGAGCTTGCTCGGCCTCGGCCCTCAGTTCTCTGCAGCACCTTTCTGCTTCTGTTAGCGATGGTAGCAGAGGGGGTGGAAAATCACAGAGTGTTAGAACAGCCATAAACTTTCACTGGACTGGTGGTACCATCCATGTGAGATCCTTGTTCACTGATCAGGATGTGGCTGAATTCTGTCACCCTTGATATTTTGTTTTTTGGTTTTTAATGCAGCTTTATTTTCATCTCTGAACTCTCTCCTTCACTCTTTGTCCCCATTGAGAAAGCAAGAAGAACAAAACCTGTTACACACATATGTAATTAAGCAAAACAAATTCCCACAATAGCGGCATATGTCTGTGTGTGTCCGTGGACGTGCGTGTGCCTCGCTCTGAGTCCGTGTCTGTGTGGAGGTGAGCAGCCTTGACGTTTCAGAAGAAAGAGCTTGTAGCTAAGTGAAAGGCCAGCTCACAGGTGCTCTTGGGGAAGGCAAAGAAAGTCAGTGGTGGAGGGGGCGTTATCCCATACTCAAAGGTAACAAGAAACAGTATTTCATGAGCTATGTAGTCCTCAAATATTGCGTTATTAGGATGTGTTTGTGAAAATACCACCATGGAAATAATGATTTTTGCAGTAGTATCAGTCACTGTAGATGAAGTAGGAGAAGGCCTTCCAGATTAAAACTATACGTAATAATATTACAGAGTTATATTTTAATGTTATGTAGTTTCTCAAGAATGGCTTCTAGTATTTTGCTGCAATTTTTAAAAAAGAAAAATGCTCAAACGCTGATTAAAGTATGATTTAGATTCAGGAATTGAAATAGACTATAAGAAATCACTTTCTCCTTTTTGTGTGTAAGCCTGATGTACTGATATAATTTCTTAATATCAAATGACAAATTACCCGAACTTACTTATGGGAGACTTACCTAGGAAACGTTTTTGGAAGAACGTTCAGGATCCAGTGGACATCAGCAGCCCTGCTGTTCATTTCCCCCAACCCAAAAAAAGTCACTAAGTTTTGCCCAGCTGAGAGGTTTTTAGACTCCAGAGGAGGGTTTGGTAGAGGGCACCTTAGGAGAAAAAGAGACTGGAAGAAACCGGTGATATCTCATCTTTGTCAGGGGCCTATAGTCCAAGAGAACAAGCTTGCTACATTAGTAGTTACCAGATTTCTCCATTCCTCACAAGTATCCTGCCTTCTCAATTAGGAACTCTGAGATTGTTTTATCTGCCCTTACCTCCCCATCCTAACTCTATTCCTTACTCTCATCAGAGTCTCTAGTCCCTTCATTCCTTAGAGTCCCTTTCTTGGACCATTGCGTCTCCTCTGACTTCACTTTTCCCTCTTTTTAATCTCCACCCCATAGTTAGCCATTTCAATTCTACTCTGCCGTCTGCTTTTGAATCTATCCCCCTTTGTCCTTTCGCCACTCACCTCTGACTCCGTTTCAATCCTGGGTTACTCCCACCATCCTGTCCTTCCTTATACTTCTATGAGGCTGAATGAAGTCCTGCTGAATGGAGCTGAATCAGCCATGCTGGTTAGGTACATTATAAATTCATATTATTCAACTTCAGTCAGTCCCTCTGCAGCAAGGTAATCTTTTTATTCCTACCTAATCGATGTCTTATCTCATTCTCTACAGAAACCCTTCAAAACATTGTCTTCCCTCCTCAGGCCTCCTAGACCTCTACCATCCCCAGTCTGCCCCCTCCCCACCTCTCTCCACCTTCATCTGAGGCCCTTGCTTCTTTACCTTATTGAGAAAATGGAGGCCATTCAAGGTCAGCTCCCTTTTCTCACAATCCATCATCTCAAAATACCTTGACGTCATCCCCAGCACCCTCTTCCTTTTCCCCAGTCTCTGACAATGAGATGTCCCTTCTCTTTGCTAAAGCCAACCTCTCTTCATGTGCCAGTGATCCCAGCCCTTCCCATATTCTCTAGCAGATTGCCTCCTCAGTCATCTCCCACCTCCCTTTCTCTCCTGGGAACTTTCCAGCTGCCCTGAAATACTCCTCCATCTTTAAAACAACCCACCCCCTGGTTTACTACCTAATGGCTTCTCCCTCTTTTCTCCCACAAGCTCCTTGAAGAAGCTGTCTGTACCTGCTTCCTCTTCCTCCCCCAGGCCTTTGTCATTCGGGTGACATCCTTATTACTCAATGAAACTGCCCTCTCCAAAGGTACCAACAGCTAGTCATTGCCAAATTGAAGAGTCTTTTCTTGGTCCTCAGCCTTCCCACCTGTTTGCTACATTAGGTTCTGTCAGCCACCTTTCCCTCTGGCATTCTCTATCATCTCTAGGTCTTCACAACGTGGCCCTCTCCTGGTCCTCCTCCTACCTGTCCGACCATTCCTCCTAGAATACCTTTGTTCACTGCTGTTCTCCTGAAATCTTACAGGCCCCTGACAAAGGTAAGATGGTCACCAGTTTCTTCCAACCTGTCATTATCCTATTTTCCGTATCACAGTCTCTAAAGGTAGCTGGTCCCCAGGGTTCTGACCCAGGCCCTTTTCTCTTCTCTCTGTACACTGTCTCTCTTAGAAACCTCATCATCTCCCCTCGGTTTAATTATCATCTCTATGCTGATTATTCATAGATCTATCTCTCTGACCCCAGTCTTCCCCTTGAACTTAAGCTCGATGTCACCAGGTATCTCTTGGACATTTCAAACAGTGTTTGCTGGAGACATCTCACACTCAGCTTGTCCCAAATGGTGTTCATTATCTTTTCCCCAGAACCCTCCACCCTTTCAGACTTAGCCTGTTTCTGAGGAAGGCCCCAGGTTCTTAAGCTTGGCATTATCCTAGAGGACTCAGTGTCTCTCACTGCACATATCTGATCCCCTCCAGAGTGCGTTTGCATCCGGCGCCTTCTCTCCACTTACATACCTGCCTCCTTAGTTCAGGCCCTCGTACCTCCCTGTGGGATGGTTACAGTAACTGCCTCGTTGGACTCTTCACAAGCACCTTCTCCATGCTGCCCCCAGAGGGATTGTTCTTGAGTGCAGATCTGACTCTCTCCCTTCTCAACTCAGCCAACCCCCAGGACTCCCAGTCACCCCTAGAATGTGATAGAAACTGCTCTGTGAAGCTTTCAGGTTCCTTCACTAGCTGGCCCAGCCTGGCTTTCCGGCCTTATTGGACATTAAAGCCTCTCCCACACTTCGCACTAAAACCGAACTCTCTCTGCTTCCCTGTCTGTGGCATTCCATCTCCCATCTGCACGTCTTGATGCTGGCCATCCCATGCCTGAATGCACTTCTGCCCCCCCAGCTTCAAAGATTCCCTCCCTTGCTGTTAGACAGACACAACTCAAGCACGGCCTTCTGCACGAATCCAAGACCTCTGCCCTTCCTGCCAGACAAAGTCCCTTCCAACTACTGTGTCTTTGTTTTCTTTGTATTTACTCTGCATATACTTCTATATGTACTTGTCACCTGCATGGTAATAGCAGCCCCTTGCGAGTAAAGATTGTTTTATTCTTTGTGTTTTCGTCCCTGGTGTTTATCACAGTACCTAGCACACAGGAGGCACTTTATAACATTGATGATGCGATAGCTGACATTTACATAGCACTTTAAGCTTGAAGAGCTTATCTGTATATTCCCAGCAGCCCTGTGAAGTAGCTGCTGTTATTGTCCCCATCTTATAGATGAGGGCACTGAGGCACAGACAGAGAGGTCAACTGATTTGTCTAGGATTACACAGCTAGGATCTTAGAGAAGGTTAAACTCAGGTCTTCCTGGCGCCCAGACCAGAGTTCTGTCCTCTCTGCCACCTGCTTATTGCTTGATTGATGGAATCAATAAGCACATATTAAATGCTTGCTGTGTGCTGTTCACTTTCCTGGATATGAAGGGAACAAAACCAAAACCAAGAGAGTCCCTTCTCTTAGAGGGATTACCTCCTGTCAAGGGAAACAACATTCCATAAAATGTTCAGACGAAATATAGTTTTAAAAAGGATCAGGCAGCCCCTGGAGGCTTAGAGAAGCCTATTTGTAGTGGCTTGTACATTATTGGAAAGGATTCTAGAAGAGGCAAGGAAGGACCACTTGCTGGGGCCACAGCCTGTGAGGACGAGGGTTTGGCTGCGCTGGAGAGGCACAGGAAGGGCAGCGATGGATACCCTGGGATCAGAGATAGGGTGGGACTGGTGGGCTTTGAAAGACCAACTTGGGGAGCTTAGACGTGATCTTAGAGTTTACCGAGGAGGGAAGTGATGTGGCCAGACCTGCGCTTTGTGGAGGAAGGCTGGAAGAGACAGGGAGAGCGGCTAGGAGGCCATTGCAGTAGTCTGGGCAGGAGGTGATGAGGCCCTGAACAATGAGGGCAGTGACTGTGCGGAAGGGTCTTGTAGAGGAAGCAATGATGAGGTCTGGCAGCTGAGGGGATTTATGAGGTAAGGTTGTAAACCTGGGGGACTGGCACGAGCAGGGCACCCTCAGTAGGGGCAGGCGGTTTGGAGGGCTTGGGAGGAAGACACCAAGTCGAGTGTGGGACATGCCAGCTATGGAGCCAGTCTGCAGGCTGCTCTTGAGACCCCTGAGAGGTCATCTGGCCAGGCCCATGGGGGCAGGGTGACTCGTGAAATGACACGGCCAGGGTCTGATCCCAGGTCATAGGACTCCCAGTCCAGCCCTACTTCCACCGCACCGCAGCTTGCTTTTGTGGGGGAGTGGAGACTCTGCAGGGCTGGGAATCAGGAGACCAGGGCCAACCAGCAGGGTGACAGTGCCCAAGCCATTGTGTGCCCTGGGGCTCTGTTTTCACACCGTGAAATGGACGTGTCTGGCTGTATTATTAAACTCATACTGTGTGCACACCTCCATGCCAGGGCCTAATGGAGGTAAAGAGATTCAGTGCCTGCTTTTATGAAGCTTCCTGTCTAGCAGGGAGAATAGGACCCATTCATAAACATGCAGTCAGCATGGTAGAAACCAAGTACCATGTGAGGCACAAGGAAGTAACAAGCAGTAGCCACCATTGGCGGGGAAAGAGAGAGCTCCTGTACCTGTAATTACATTACTAGTGGGATCTCCCAGGATGAGGAAATTCCCTCTGCCAATGGAGCTTGGCAAGCACGAGAGGTTAACGTCTTGTCTAGGGCCACACAGTTGTTATGTCTGAGGTGAACCTTGACCTGAGTCTTCCCAACTTCAGGGACAATGCCCTGTCCCCTACACAACTGTGGCTCTCTTATTTACAAATATGTTCTCAAAGGTAACATGATTAGTTTTTAATAGAAAATCATGTGAGTTTCAATTTCATAGAGAACTGAACCTTTCTGGAAGAGATTGTAGACAATGTAATTATCATCTAAAAACTAATTGAAATTTTAAATTGTATTTTAAGACATTTGCCTTTGGTTGGTGATGACAGATAAAGCAGAGAAAGAAAGATACAATTACTTCTGCATTTGGAAACATGTTCCTCTTGGAGACAAGGCCTGATAGAACATGTCTACATGGACAGATGACCATACTCTTCTTTCTCTGCTGTATCAGTCAGCATCACCCAAGGGCAGATGGACTGTGTCTGCAGTGTGTCAGCATCTTTGTTGGTCCATTCAAGTTCCGATCTAGGAGGGAGCCTTCTGAAATCATGGCACACTCTTCTTTGCCTTTAATAGTTGAATTCGTGCTTAAGCCTTTGATCTCCTGGTGTTCTAGAACCTTGTTGGAAATGTTTTTAGTTATGTTCCCTAACTCTACTTTCCTTTGAAAGTGTTATCGAAGAGACATAGGACTTTTCTAGGAGTGCTGGCATCTAGTCTAATCTCTCCCTAACCTCCTTATGAACCTTTAATCCGTTCATATTTATGTTAGTTTTTTAATTAAAGTGATTAATATTCTCTCTCTCCCTGCCTTATGGGAATGTTGCAAAATTGCTAAAATAATATATCTGAAAGTGTTTTGAGTTTTGGAGAAAATTTTGAAAGATAAGGACTTCCTTCTTTGTAAGATCAGGCTATGAGACTGGTTCCCTTCTATGGCTTATGGGAAAAGGTACTCATTACTTTATAGTCTTACCTTGTATGGTGAGCCATGTGTTGTGGGTAGTTGGGCAATAGGGGAAGGAGCATACTCTGGAGAATGAGAGGAGGCAGAGTCACCCCTACCCCCTGGGCAAATTAGTTGACCTCTGTGGGCCTCTCTAAAGTGAGAAGGTTGGATGAGATGATCTCTGTGGTCCCTTATAGTTCTGGAACATGCTACTAAGAACTTAAAATAAAAGTTGCCCCCTGAATTATTTCTATTATTTAAATTCTAATTTAAAACATAAATTTTCCTTTCTTTTATGAAATAGTATCGATCACTGAAAACTAATAACTTATCACTGATAGCAAGACCTTCCTTTGCTCATTTTAAAATTCAGCTCTTTTCAGGCAAAGTGAAATGCTACAGAATTTAAAAAATTTCTATTTTCAATTTTCTAATGATGAATTTACTTTTAAGCATAGGATAGAAAGATTTGCCCTTGATAATTTGAAGATGAATTTAGCCTCAGTTATATGATATCTTCCCTTCCTTTATCAGAACCAAAGTAAATAACCATATTGGATTTTGTCATGGTTTTCATGGTTATTGTGATACATCTATTACCCACCTTTCTCAGGAAGCAGTAGAAGATCATTAAAAAGCTCTGCTTAGTAGTTATCCAGGTATCCCCACAGAACATTTTTGCAAGTAGTGGCCTTTATAAAGCCAGCTTCAAAGCCTTCTGATTCTTCTAGTCCTAGAGACCATCTGCCAGTTGGACACAAATATGCACGTAACTTGGAAATGGGCTGAATCAAAGGCTCTTGTCTATTTGTGTTTACCCCACAATTCCGCGTTACTCTGGAACAGCAAGATGTTTATTTTCTGCTCATGCTCATGTTCCCATCTTCATGCTAGAGAAGGCTTTGTTCTGAATTAAGAGAGCTAAAAATTCCTATCAGGGACATGACATTCTAGTTGCTCAGGTTTGACGTCTCCAGATCATTTTTACCATTTCTTTTCCTTTTTCCTTGTAGCGGTTGCTCAGTCATCAGGTTCTCCTAGGTCATCTCTCAGGGGCACACATCCATTCCTTCCTCCTACTTCTGTGGCAGTAGCCACATGGCATCTCCTCTCTGGACCGTTGCAGCGGTCTCAGGTCCTGTCTCTCTCCATCCTTGGTCTTCCCCTTCTCGACCAGCCTGCACCAGCCTCAGCGGCTTCCTCTTTGTCTCCTCCATCACTGCTTTCACTTGGACATTCTCTGCTCCAAAACCTCTTGGGATTTATAGGAACCCACAGAGCCAACTCCATACTCCTAAATCTGACATTCACAGCTCCTCACAGGCTGGTCCCCACCCGGGCACGAAGCCTGTGTTCTAGGGAGACCACTCTTTTCTTTGAGTTTTATTTTCTCCAAACATTGGTGTCTCCTCAGACTCAAGGAGTTTTATCAGTGATATTCCCTCCCTCCTTCCCCACACTCTTCCATCCCTCTAAATGCCACCTGGCCTCCAGGATCTGGCTCAAATGTGCTTTTTTGCTCATTTTCAGGAATGGCAGTGTGCACAGTCAAAGGGCTGTTTCTTCTTGGAAGAAAATGGCGAGATTGTCAGTCATCAGTACAAGATCCATCTAGCCCAGAGGTCCACAGTCTATCTTACTATTAGACCTCTGAAGCTGAATCAAGAAGAAGGCAAGTTGACAGTTTCTGTCTTTTCTTTTAGAAAGTTGGTGAACAGATATCATTGCTACAGGTGTTCATAGGAGTAATCCATGTTTCCATTTCATGAATTAATCAACACATGTTCCCATAGTAGTAAGAGTGTATGAGAGTTTGAAGTTGCAAAGCCTTGGTACCAATAATGGGATCGCTTTAGATGTTTTATTAAGATATGGGGTTTTTAGGGGCAGCTAGGTGGCGCAGTGGATAGAGCACCGGCCCTCAAGTCAGGAGGACCCGAGTTCAAATCCGGCCTCAGACCAAACACTTGACACTTACTAACTGTGTGACCCTGGGCAGGTCACTTAACCCCAATTGCCTAAAAAAAAAAAAGAAAAAAAAGAAAAAAGATATGGGTTTTTTAAAATTTTAAATCTATAAAAGCAAGGGAAAATCTGATACCTTTTGTTAGTATATGATGTAAAACTAGTTGCAGTGCACTGACTTTTAGATTTTCTATTTCTGGCCTTAATTTTTTTTTATAAGCTTGAGAAAAGGTCTTGTGAAGCCTTGAAAATCCTACTCTTCTCTCAACTACAATGCCTCAGGGATGATAAATATCGGGCAGGGTGCTTTTTCAAAGCTCAAGTGACCACAGAGCAGTGAGATTACCGGAGTTTTTGCTTTCCAGGTCTAAAGTCAGGTTGATTTAAGGTCCTTTATCTGGTCATTTCAGCCACAAATGGGCCTGCTTCCTCATTACGCACAAACGGATATCAGATAGCACGTGCCATGTGCTGCTTGTTCACTTCTCGTGATGGACCTTTCCACAGCTCGGTGTGCGAATGTTTCTCTTGAAGGGTTTATCCGGTTATGATGCTATGTATATACTATGTATGTGTGTGTGCGTGTGTGTGTGTGTGTGTGTATGTATGTTTTTTAAATGGACCTTTGATTTCATCTATTAGTGTAAATGGCATCTTCTCTGTGACTTCTGTCATTCCTAGTCTCAGAGAGCTGCCCAGGGTCCTGAGCGGTCGTGTGACTTGCCCAGGGTCTCCCAGCTCGTGGATGTCAGAGGCAGGGCCTGGCCTTCCTGTCTCCTGCACCAACACCCTTATCTAATATGCACATTTCCTTCCAACCTTGCACCTACAATGGACACTCTAGAGATGGTCCCCCTGTGGCATCTCAGCCAAAAGGTTCTGCCACATTTTCGTCCTGCACAGCCCGTTCGAGTGTTCTGTGGCAGCGCACAGCTTTGGTCCTTCAGTGAAAATGGCTGGCTGCTGTTGCGGCCCCGCCCTGTGGTGTAGGGACAGAACAATCCCTTTTGGAAACTCTTTCTAGTTCCCAGCAGTCTTTATTTGTGGAGTTTATTTTTAATTATAGGATGTGAATTTAACAAAAATAATAGTAAATGATGCTCACAACTAGCAATTATAGTCAGTAATTCATTAAATATTTATTAAGCATCTACTGTGTGCCAGGCAGTGTGCTGAGAGCTGGGTATACAAATCAGAAAAAGAAAGACAAACACCTGCCCTCAGAGAGCTTACAGTCTCAGGAAGGGAGACACCACACAAGAGGAAGTTGGAAGAGGGGTAGGGAGGACGTCAGTGTATCTTGTTCCATGGAGTTCAAACCAAACAGAGCTGCTGATGGAAAACACCATCTAGAGAGCCTGCTGTGTGCCGGGCGCTGGGCTAAGCCTTCAAGAGTTGTTATCTCATTGGATCCTCACGACAGCCCTGGGAAGGAGGAGCTGCTATCATCATCCCCATTTTACAGATGAGGAAACTGAGGCGAATGGATAATTTATTGCTTCAGAACTTTTGAACAAGGATTGAAGAGGGCAACTCGGTGGCACAGTGGACAGAGCACCAGGCCTGGAGTCCTGAAGACCTGAGTTCAAATCCACCCCCAGACATTGACCGGCTGGGTGAGCCTGGCTAGCTCGCTCTGCCCCTGTTTCCTCATCTATTAACTGGAAATGACGATAGCTCCACTCCAGGTCTTCATGAGGCTTTCAGGAGACCATAATTGCAGAGCCCTGTGCAAACCTCAAAGAGTGGACTGGACTGTTACTCATGATGGCCGGGTGCAGTAAGTCTGTCAGTGAAAGGGGATTAGGGATCCACCGTCAACATCAACAGTTATTAAATCATGGTGCGGGATTGGGTCACACAGAATTCCCGTCCTCTAGATTAAGACTTTCAGGAGATAATTAGCACAGACCTTCTTACAAGCTGCATTATGACTGGGCCTCAATGCTACATTTTTATGTCTGAAAATAAAAGGTAGAATAGGCAGTTTTTGAGTTTTTGAAAAAATTTTGGTGGGAGGGAACTAGGGTATATTTGCTGATTTGCAGTTACTCAGGAAAAAGGCTAATTGATTGTTGTTTAAAGGAATTTAAAGATTTTTGTTTGTTTTAGGAGTATCACCTCACTGGTTGTCCATGGACACTGCCTTGTATCTTCTCAAGGAAAGTGAAGGTCCGGCTAATCTGCAGCTTGTGTGTTTTACCGAATTGCGGAATAGAGAAGTACTATTTTTCTTCACATTTCTGATATTAATTTTTAAAATGCCATGTGTACACAGATGAGGCAAGTTCTGGTGTGAGGTAGAGAGCACATGTTCTGTGCATGCCGCATCTCAAATCGTTTGTTGAGAATTTTGTCAAAGGGTGAGCGATGGTCTCGTGACTAGGAGACCTGGGTTGTGGTCCTCAGTGTGGCCACTGGACTAGTTTTGGGGCCATAAACATTTCATGAACTATGCCTCGGTTTCCTCATCTGTTAAACTGAAGATTTGGATCCATGACTCTTAAGACCATAAACTCTAAAATTCAGCAAACATTGAGCTCCTCTGCTATGCAGGGGACTGTGCTAGATGCTCAAAAAGATAAAAATCAGTTGCTTCCCACAGGGAGCTTATGTTCTAATGGAGGAAGCAGCAGGGACACAGATAAATAGATACACAATGATTTTTTGGCTAGGAACGGCACTAATGACTTGTGTCTGAGACAGCCCTGGAGCCGAACTGCCGTGGAGGGGGTGGAGTGGGGGATACCTCTCCTGCCTGTGCAAAGGTGTCCCATGGAGATGGGGGTGCTGTGAGGGCAGAGGAGGGAACAGAGGTGAGAGCCAGAACCCGAGGGGCTCCACGTACCAGGCTGGAGCATTTCCATTGACCTGAGCCCTGTACCTTGTGAGATAGGTGCCTAGCTATCCCCACTTTACAGTTGAGGAGACTGAGGCTCTGATTGAGTGACTTGCCTGATATTGACTCTCAAGCCCAGCGTTCTCTGCCCTGCATGCTGCTGTATTTCTCATGTGACCTCTTGAAGGGCGGCAGCCCCGCCGTGCCCTTAGTTATGGCTGTTAGGCTAGTGGGGGGACATAGCATCATACCGTGCCTGTCTGGTATTTAGTGAATTATCATTGAATAGAAGTAAAGATTCTCTGTGGAATCTCCTGTGTACCAGGAGTCTTTTTTCTTCTTTAGCCTCTGCCCTTTCAGTCTCATAGGGATCTCATCTAATATTGTCATATTAGATTGTGTTATGAAATTTTAATCAGCATGAGCCTAGCTCAGCACAATAGCACTGCTAGAATATTCTCACATGGACAAAGTTTAGGGTTTTCATGGAAAAATGATTGATAATAGTGAATTTTTTTCTAAACGAAAGCATCTAAGACTTTGGCAGAGTTCGTTCAGCTGTTTTTCTCAGTTATCTGACTAAAACATAGAAAAATGTTATCTTCACGTTGTTGAGGCTTCATTTCTATTTGCAGGGTTCAAAAATATACTGATATGACAAAACCTCTGTTTTACCCGTCGAATTGTTCTGATTTTTCTAATCATATATTTACTCAGAGGCCAGATATGTGAGGCAGATACATAAATGTGACCATTTATTTTATGAGAACTACAAAACACATCTGGTACATACCAGAAATAATACTATTCAAGGACTTACTGCAGTCTCATATTTAATCTTTCTACAGGCCCAGCGACAGACAAATATCTCCCTGATGTAATGTTATATGAAAGTCTTTATTGGAGGCCTCCTAACAGACAAGTGTAGTTATAGGCAAGGAAATATTAAATGACAGAAGTTAATGTTTTGGCCAAACTCTTCTTCAGAGCTGACTCCCAAGTTAAGTTCCAGATAAAGCATTGTCCAAAACAATAGCTTTTCCCATTTTGTTTTAGGTAAAATGACTTTCATATGAGATTGCCTCTCTGTAAAATGTTAGTCTATCAGAAAGCCTGTAATAAAGTTTGAATGAGATTCTGCTTACCCTTTTATTATACACATTTCTGTTTGTGTGAAGGAGGTATGATTTGTCATATTTACAAAGGGGTTTTTTAATTTTTAGTTTCAGAATTACGTTCTTTAAAGAGAGTTTAGTAACTGTAAAAGTAGATTTTTTTTTTGTCTTTGCCTTCTCTAGTGACATTTGGGGCTGGGTACAGAGGATAGCCGTGGGAAGATAGCTCTCCCCCCAGTCATTCCTTCCACTGCTCACTTGCCCATAAACGACCATCTGTGTAGACCTGGCCCCCTTTTATTTTTCTGAATAACCCTGGGAGTGCTTAGGATCCTCACTAAAATGTTGTTGGAGTTACTCTCTGTGAGAGAGGCTGGTCGGAGTCAGAGTCAGGGCTTAACCTCGGGGCTCTGACCTCTCAAAACTGGAAGAAATGCCAGCTCTGCCAATCTGGTGAGGAGGTGGTGCAGAGGAGAGCACATAGGGCCTGAAGACCTGAGTTCAAATGTGGCCTCAGATACCCACTTCCCTATGTGACCCTTGACAAATTACCTACCGTCTTTCTGCTTCAGTTTTCTCAGTTGTAAAATACTGCCCAGGGCTGCTGTGAGCATCAGATAGGACGTGTTTGTAAAGTGCTTTGTACAGACAGAGGATGGATGGCTCTATGCTTAGCCATCTCGCTGCCACAGAACTTAGGCCCCAACACTAACTCTCTGTCAGGACTTCAGCCCCACGGAGAGCCCTGCAGATAGCCCCACCGTTCTAAGCTTCCCTCCCGCAGGTCAATGCCTCTTTTACTGAGATCATTTGAAAACTGGCTGTGCAAATAAACCATAGCCTCACGCTTACTTTGCTGTTCAGGCCGGGGGGAAGGAGACCCGAAGGAGAAAAGCTGCACCTTTGTGGTGGAATCACCATCATGGGAGCTTTCCAGGCTCCAAAACAAGCCATCTTCAGAGGTGATCTGTCCGTGAGCATTCAGGGAACACCACGTGAGTGTACTGAAGACAGATCCACAAGCTGGAATGCTGTGAGGCATTTACAAAGGTAGATGGCAGTGGAGGGGTAGGCAGACCCCATCATTTGCTGGAGGTGCATATATGCTGTCTGGGACCGTCTACCCCATACACAGACCAGACACTTAGTGTAAGATATAAAGGGAGTTCTTCTGAGACACAGACCATGAGGATTAGGCTCTAACTCCCGAAACACTCAACATCTTGTTATGAAACATGACCTTCAGGGACCCCACTAGTGAAGGGCTCACATACTTACAATTAGTCTGGCTCACACAAGCCATGTGTTCTTTTAATTCTAGTAATTGTACTTGTCTTATTTGAAAATCTGTAGTTCATTTCATTCTGCTTTGACTTAATCATATTTTTATCATAACAGGAAATTGCAATTTTCCTTTAAGACCAATAGCTTCTCATAGAATCACACTAATTTTTAATTAGACACATATTTCCATAAAATGAGGTCATTGAACTAGATGATCTCAAATATTCCTTCCAGCTCTAAATCAGTATAATATCAATGACATCTAAATCAATATGAGCGTACGGGGTTTTTCCAGTGTGACAAAATACTTTTGTGGGTCTCTTTTGTCAGAGCGCTCATCTCCCACTGGCCAGCACTCTGCCAGCTGGCCTTTTTTGTACTTAGGCTGTCCTTCTGTAGCGCATCCAGTCTGTGCCCCTGTGCTGGTGACTCCCAGCCTTTCTCACTGGATACAGAAGGGCCCGCAGCCTCAGCTTGAGACAGTGGGCATTAGGTGGGCCTCTGCCCAAAAGGACAGCCTTCCATTCTGTGCTTGGTCTTTTTTTTTTTTGGCTGGGCAGTGGGGTTAAGTGACTTGCCCAGGGTCACACAGCTAGCAAGTGTTATGTGTTTGAGGCTGGATTTGAACTCAGGTCCTCCTGAATCAGGGCTGGTGCTCTATCTGCTGTGCCACCTAGCTGCCCCCCATGTTGAGTCTTGCAGTACCTTCACATCATACGAGAAGAAGCAGGTGATTCAGTAGTCAGTCATCTGCTCTGTTTCCTTGAACTATGGGGATATTAGTGAAGTAAAAACAGGGCTTTTTGCTTAAGAATTTCAGCAACTGCATGAAAAGGGCACCTCAAACTTCGTACTTCCCCGTTTGGCAGCACAAACATTAGTAAACATTGTAACTTCCCCTTTGGTATAGGAAGGAGGGGAATATGCATTTATTAAGCATCTCCTGTGTGCCAGGCGCTGTGCTGAGCACATCCCATTTGATCTTCACAACAGCCTGCAGGGAGGTGCTCTAGCGGTGAGAGACATGAAGGGTCTCCAGAATGAGTAGAAGAGCCCTTCTGCTGATGGCGGCCTTTCGTGTCACCATGTCATGGGGATGACCCTGGCATCTTGAAGGACGTCCCAGCAGTAACCAGCTCCGGCAGAAAGCCTCCGCAGAGTCTGGGCCAGTTGTGACCTGGCTGTCCGCTGTCTGAGCATCAGCCTCGACAGATTCAGAGAGGCCAGCAAATCCAGTGGAGAAGGCTTGGGAAAGCACAAAATTTGGCGAAATAGCAGTTGTCATTCTTTTAGTCACTAGACACTTATTGTTATTTGGGCCACAGCAGCTCCTGGTAACCAGCTCTTCAGTCATCATTGTGTTTACTGTCCATAGAGATGAAATCGTGAAGTTTAGGAAGCTCTGACCTGGGTTTGAATTCTGCCTTTACCATTATATTGCCTGTGTGTTCTTGGGCAAGTCCCTTCTCCAGCCTGGGCCTCAGTTTCCTCATCTGTAAAATGAGGGGTTTGAGCTTCATGACTTCTAAGGTCTATCTGTTCCAGTTCTATTAGCTTGTGAAGTCATAGATTCCTAAGAGTGGTGAATATTGGTTTTAAACACACCTAAAGTTACTGTTGGTAAAGACTTATAGAGTTCCCTTTTATTCTTTTGAGAATAGATGTATGGATGGAGTGGTGAATTAGGATCAGGACTTTATTATTTAATTCCTTTCACAACTGGCTGTTGGCTGAAGAAGGAGAAAAAACACATTACGGAAGAAGCCAAGCTGGTGTGCAGAGGTGAAAAGGGAGAGTTGTTTCTTACAAAGAAATTTAGGTAAGCTTTGTTTCCAGGAGGATTGTAGCCCCTTTCCCCAGCTCCACAAGGTAGCCCGACATCATCAGACCAAGAAAATGGCCTGCCCGTGATGCAAAGCAGTGCTCAGCTTCTGCCTCGTGGGCATTCCTTCCAGCAGTACAGTCTGTAACCCACCTTTGCTTGCCTGTGGGGCTCTTGTGTCTGCCTCTCCCCCAACTCATCGCAGGAAGCCCAGCTGCTGTGCCAGAGACTTTCCCCGTGCTCTCTGGACTGACATTGCGTGTGTGTGTGTGTGTGTGTGTGCCACAGGGCTATTAGCTAATTAGCCCTCGTTCTTCTGGGGCCATTTCTTTCTAGTGGTAGTGATGTCTTTTATGTACTGCTCTTGAGTAGTTCTTTTTGATGTGGTTTGGCCTGGTCAGACCCACTGTGCACCTCTTCATTTCTCTTCAAGTTATCTTAAATCCAGTTCCTAAGACACTGGGAGGTTCCAGGACTTGGAGCCCTAGAGCATCACTGGAAGATAATGGGCCTTTGTTTCAAGGAGAAGCTTGGGGCCATTAAAAGAGTCCTGCAGTTTTTTCCATAGGCAATCCAGGCCATGTCTCCCTACTGTTTTTGTACCTTTAAGCATTGGTAGGTAATAGACCCATTTTTAAATGTTAAATGCCCATCGATCCTTCCCACGTTCTTCCCTTGTAACAAATAAGTACAAACAGGCAAACGAACCAACACACTGACCATGTTTGACAATGTTTGCCTCAGTCCCCACCCCGTGTTCACCACCTCTTTATCAAGAGAAGGGAGCTGTGCTGCACCCCTCGGTCTTCAGAAGTCATTCATTCATTAGTAATCACTACAGGGAGTAGAGTTCTGAAGCTTCTCCGTACTTGGAGGCTTTACATTATCATTGTCTTCATTTACATTGTCTTCCTTACTTCACTCTACAAATGTTCATCTCAGTCTTCCCAAATCCTAGGAATCCTCATATTTGTCATTTCTTTGGGTACAGTAATATCCTGCTACTTCACCTATTTCTGGATTCAGTAGTGACTTCTAGCAAGTCACTTCTAGCCACAGATTAGCCAGAACTCTTTCTGCCCAAGACCATCCCTGCCCTAGACACAGAAAGCTTGAGATACGTTTAATTCTCGCTGGAGTAGCCAGTGACCCAAAACCAGCTGGAGATGCCGTTCCTCTCCTGGTTAGCCAGGCCGCTGAGCAGGGAGGCTCTGGGGCCTGGGAGTGTATCTCTGATTCAACAGATGGGTATCTAACAGCATTGCAAAGCCACTTTTAAAATTCTGGTTTTTTTTTCTTTTTTTAATTCTCCTTTATTTTAGCACTGATAAATGAGTCTGCTGTAGATCCAACCAGGGGAACCTTAGTGCTCCTCAGCTGCTATATGTATGTATCTGTGTAGACGTGATGCATCTGTTCTCCTAGGTCACTCCCTAGGTGAGCTCCAAGCCCCCTTCTAGTTCTAGAGGCTCATCAGTCTAGCTTTGTGTGAATAGACAAAATGTGTAGCAAATGAAGACAGCTTGGAAGCCGGGGTGTAAATCACGAGATTTTCTGCTCTACGTTTTCCTTTTACCAATATGTTTTCCAGTTTATTTTGCTGCCCTTTTTTTTCTTGTCTGTTTTAGATCTGCTTTATCAGACATATTTGATATAATCGATTTAGATGGAAATGGGCTTATTAGCCTTGACGAATATAACTTTTTTGAACTGAGGACAAGTGGTGAGAAATGTGATGAAGATGCCTGGGCTATCTGCAAGGGTAAATAAACTTTTTGCTTCTTAAAAGAGGATGTCAGGATAACTAAAACCAGCAGTCATTTTCCTCTTTGTTCCAAGGGACGTGATAAGTTTAAAATCGGTCCAAAGCACATTTTTGTTCTTTGTCCAGTCATGGGCTAGGAGTGTCTTAGAAAGCTTTGCTTTGTCATTCTTCCTAGTCTGAGGGCGTAGACTGGAAGGGAGGTATAAACTAACCAGTGAGCATTTATTTTGTCTCTTTCTGCCCAGGCGTGGTGCTGGGCGCTGGGACTCTGCCTTCTGTTGGTTTCTGCTCCATCAGATGAGATGACTTGGAATTGTAGAAGTAGAAAGAGAGTAGCTGTGTGAAGAATAAACACAAAATAAATGTGAGAGTTTAATATGGTGGTTGAGAGGTGCAGAAAAGGCATTGAGCAACCAGTGGGGCTGGTGCTGAATCTTGTCAGAAGTTAAGAATCCTGCAGGCGATGGTGAGAAGGGAATGCATCCAGGCCCAGGGCAGAGGCAGTCACAAGCTCCAAGACAGGTGATGGAAGGGGATGGAGCACCAGGCAGATGTGAAGAATGAGAGAAAACCCATTTGCCTAGGTAGTAGGATGTGTGAAGGGGAGTCATGTGTCACGAGCCTGGAAAGATAGTTCCCTAGAGTAATTAACAAGTCACTCAGTCACAAGACATGTACCTAGCACCTATGAGGTACCAGACACTGGGGATACAAGAAAGGCAGAAACAGCCCCTGCCCTCAGGGAGCTCACCCTCTGTGAGGGAGACATCTTGTAAATAACCAGGTTCCTAGGAGAGCTTTGCAGAGTGAATGAGAAGCAATGTGAGAGGAGGAGGAGCCAGGAAGGAGCCCAGCCTAAGGGAGAGGTGAGCTGGGTCTTGAAGGGAGCCAAGGAGGGGAGAGGTGGAACTGAGGCAAAGCTTCCAGGTGGGGAGCGAGCCCATCCAAGACCCAGAGACGGGAGGAAGGGTCCCATCTGAGCGACTGCGGATGAGCCAATGCAGCAAGATCCTGGAGAAGTGTCAGAGCACAGGGACGGGAGGACTGGGGCTGGATATGAAGAGCACTCATTACCAAACGGAAAGGTTGTTTTTTGGTCTTGGTGGTAATAGGCAATGTGCTTGGAAACTCCTTGTGTTGAGATCTGTGCTTGAGGAAAATCACTTTGGCAGCTGAATGAAGGATGGATTGGGATGGGGAGACGCTTGGGACAGGTGGACCAGTTAGAAGCCTGTTTAAATAGTCTGGGCAAGAAAAGATAAGGGTCTGAGCTAGGGTCATGGCTGCGTGAGTGGAGAGAGGGGAATTATATACAAGAGAAATTGTGAAGGTAGAAATGGTAAGATTTAGTGAAAAGCTGGATATGTGTGATGAGTGAGAATGAGGAGTATAGGGAAAAGGCTGTGATTATGAACCAGAGAGACTGGAAGGCTGGCAGTGTCCTCAGCAGAAATAGGAAGTTTTGGCACAGTGGCACGTTTGGGATGGCAGGGACGATGAGTTCTGTTCTGCACACACTGAGTTTCAGATGTGTCTAGAATACCCATTTTCAGGGTTTACCAGGTAGTTGATGATGTCAGAACTGGGGCTCAGATGAGATACTCCAGCTGCGTATATAGATCTGGGAGTCTTCTGCTTAGAGATGGTCGCTAACCCCATAGGAACTAAGGAGACCAACCAGTGGGAGAGTGTAAAGTGGGGTGTGTCACAGGCTCCTTTGGCAGTCTGCTGGAGCCTTTGGCCACCTCCATTTTTTAAATGCATAAAATAAAATACAGAAGATTACAGAGGAAACCAATTATATCAAAACATAGTTATCAAAAGATTCTTTAGAACAAATTCACAGACCCCAGGTTAAGAATCCCTAGTGAAAAGAATTCATGTCATGCCAGAATGGTTAAAGGAGTTAAAGGTGTTTATCAAGGATACTAAAAATACTAAAGGGGGCAGGGGCCACGGGAGTTGGCTCTGAGGAGGGAGACTGTTCCATGCAGTTTGAGGGGAAACTACAAAGTTGTGTCCCGTACATCTGTTGGTCTTGCTTTTCAGAGTCTTCTTTGTAAATTTATAAATGCCAGTTATGCTGTTCACAAATGAACATTTATATCCTAAGGGTTTATATAAATATTTGAAAAATAGTTCAGTCATATAGTGCTTCTTTTTCCCTAAAACCAGAGAATTTTGATACGAAGAAGAACGAACTAACAAAGCAAGGATTTATGGATCTCAATCTAATGGAAGCCAATGATCGAGAAGGAGATCCAAGTGACCTCTGGGTGACTCTGCAGTCAATGGGTTACAACAAAGCCCTGGAAATGGTAGAGGTAAAAAGTGTTTAAACATTGCCTGTGTTTTTAATTCATGGCCTTTTTTGTTTTCACCTGCACAACCAGAAACCTGCTGAATGAACTTTTCATGTAGGGCTTGGATTTCAGACAAAGCTCCCAGACTCTTTCATCCAGGCCCTGTACTCATGCATTGTGTGCAGGAATCGCGCCTAAATTTGCAGTCTTGTTTCTGCTCCCTTTAATTAGTCTTGTGCAACATTTGGTTGTTGCCAGTTTAAGAGCACAGAAGACTAGAACCACCTCGGAGTCGGACATGAAAAGCAGACAGCTCCGTGGCTTCAGAGCATGTAGACGCTCTAGGCAGAAATAGTTTAAGTTGCTAGCACGTTTCTGTAGTGGGTGCTCTGTTCTCATCCCCCCAGAACATGAGCTGTGATTCTGGTGCAGGAGGAAGAATGTTCCCTTTGCAGAGATGACACGTCTGGCATTCTTCATAACCTGAGGCACAGTGATTCGTACCAAATCTAAAAGGGTAAGGTATTAATGAGGCCTTTCGGTTTCCATGCCAAGTCGGCCCACTCTGGCCAGGACCTGGATCAGGGCAGGTTTGTTGGGAACGTGGACTTGTCGGGTGAGCACCGATGTTAACCCCCTGGGCGCTTGGACCACGTCAGTCCTTGGTGACATTCCTGTTTGCAAGCCAGTGGAAACAGGAAAGTCCATCCAGACGTTTTTCACCAAAATGGCAATGATTGTTGACGGCCTATAGAAATCAAGGTCAAGTGGGACCTGACTGGCCATCTAGTCTAACTCCCACCTGGAATGTCTGACGAGTGCCATTGGTTTTTGCTTAAAGATCTCAGATTGTGGGGAAGCCACTCACTCTCAAGGTAACACATTCAGCTCTGGATAGCTCTAATTCTTGGGAAGTCTTTCCTTCCCTGAAACAGATAAACAGATCTAGAGAATATGTGCCCGTTGCTCTTGGCCCTGACCTGTAATGACAAGCCAAAAAGTGATAGCCAGCCCTTCAGATTCTTGAAGAGAGCCGTCGTGCTCCCCTCTTCCCCCTCCCCTCCCTCGTCTTTTATTCTCCAGGATAAAGACCTCCGGTTCTTTCAGCTGAGCCCCTGGGACCCTTCTGGATGATCCGGTTTATCAAGGTCCTTCCTAGAATGTGGTAATGTCCGTGGTTGTAGAATGGCCGGTGGGACTGCCACCTCCCTGTGCCTAGCGGCTGGGCCTCTCTTAATGCCGCCCAAGCTCCTGTGAGGTTCCTTGGTTGCTCATGGCTTATGTTGAACGTGTGGTCCGCCCGGACCCCCAGAGCTTCTTCAGGCAAAGTGCTCTTTGGTCGTGCCTCACCCATCTCATACTAAGGAAGTAAATTTTTTAACCTTCAAGAAAGACTTCATATTGCCCCATCCATGAAGTAACACTTGCTGTTTCTTTTTTCATATTATTTCTTTGGATTTTATGTTGCCTTCCCCTACAAATATGCCCCACCTTCCTCTCCTACCCTTCCCTTTCAACAAAGAATTATGGCAAAAGGGGAAAAGGCAGCTCGGCAAACTGCTGTCCGTCACCCCCGGCTGACCAGCCCTCCCCCTTCTTCAGAGAAGGGAGGAAGCTTCCTTCTCCCACTTCCTCTCATGCGGACGTTGGGCTTGATGGTTCTTTCTTCGGGCCCCACTTGGTGCTCTGGACGGGGTCTTCATGGCTTCACTATGCCTCAGTTCACATCAGTCTTTGGAATTCTGCAGCACTGTCCTTGTGCCCCAGCATCCATATGTTGCCACCCCAAAAAGTGCCGCCATGAGTATCTTGTTTTGTGTGGTACCAAGCTTGCAGGCAGTGGCATGGAGAACAAGAATGGAGTCGCTGTGTTTTAGTTCTAGGTCCTCCCTGCTCTCTACAAGAGTGGGACCGATTTACAGTTCGACCAGTGAGGGGGCCTGCCTCTTTACAGCCCCCCCCAATATTCACTACTTTCATAGCTTGTCATCTCTGCCTGTTTGCTGGGTGCCAGGTTTTTGATTGGCATTTTCCTCATTACCCATGATTTGGAGCATCTTTTGTTTTTTAGTCTCTGTAATTATTCTTTTGAGAATCATTTGTAAATATTCTCAAACTGTTTATTGGACAGTGGTTCTTGGCCATATAAATTTATGTTTGCTTTCTCTGTCTTGAATATCAGCTCCCTATTGCATTTCCTCTCTTTTGAATCAGCTCTGTGATTTTCCTAACTTCTGCCCGTCATCCAGTCCAGTTTGCTGTTACCTACAGGGTTGACAACAATGCTATCTCTACCTTAATCCAGGCCATTGATAAAAATGTTAAACAGCACAAGGCCAAGCACACCCCCATGGGGCAGTCTCTGTTCTCACCTACCCTCATCTCTCCATCTTTTCTACAGTCACAGCACAAGTGACTTTGTTGAAGGCTTAACTAAAATCTGGGGAAACAATTTTTAGGATTCTGCTACTCTGCCGCCAGTATGGTAATCCTATCAGTGTCTCCCCTCACTTAATGCTGCCTTCCCCTTCAGCTTCTGCTCCAGCTCAGCTCCTTGGAAATATCCTTTTCCCTCAGGGCCTCCCACTTCCTCTCCTTGCATTTTCTTCTTCAGCCCTACAGTCTGGTATCCTCATGCAAGGAAACTGCTTCCTCCAAAGTCACCCATGATTTAATTGCTCGATCTGATTGCCTTTCTTCAGTCCTCAAACACCCTGACCTCCTTGCAGCATTGAACAATGTCTGTCCCTTTCTCCTGAATACTCTTTGCTCAGGGTTGTGTGACACTGTTCTTTCTGTATTGTCCTCTTGTCTGGCCTCTCTTCTTCCCTCTCCTTTGCTAGGTCTGCATCCATGCCATGGCCACTGCCTGTAAGTGTCTCAGTTCTCCACGTACTTGAGCGATGAGGCCTTTATCAGAGACACTGGCTGTAAAGATTGTTTCCCAGCTTTCTGCTTTCCTTTTAATCTTGGTTGCATTGGTTCTGTTTGTGCGAAACCTTTTTAATTTAATATAATCAAAGTTATCTGTTTTACATTTCATGATGCTGTCTCTTGTCTGGTCATAAATTCTTCCCTTCTCCATAGATCTGACAGGTGAACTATTCCTTGCTCTCCTAATTTTCTCATGTGTCTAAATCACGTAACCATTTTGACCATGTCTTGGTATATGGTGTGAGATGTTGGTTTGTACCTAGTTTCTGCCAGACTGCTTTCTAGTTTTCCAGCAGTTTTTGTCAGATAATGAGTTCTTGCCCCCAAATCTTGGATTTTTGGGTTTATCAAACATTAGATGACTGTGGTCATTTATCACGGTGTGTTGTGTGCCTGATTTAGTCCGTTAATCCGTCACTCTGTTTCTCAGCCAGTGTCCGATTGTCTTGATGATTACTATTTGGTAACACAGTTTGCAATCCGAGATTGGCAGGTCACCTTCCATGATTCCTCTGACATGCTTGACCTTCTGCTCCTCCAGACTCTATGAAGTAACCCTTTGGTAGATTGATCGGTGTGGCACTGAGTAAGTGAATGAAGTGGACTTGTCATTTTTAGTATATTGGCTCGGCCCACCCATGAGCAACTAGTATTTCTCCCATTGTTTAGATCTGTTTTTATTTGTGTGAAAAGTGTTTCATAATTTTCATACAGGGTTCGTGTAGGGTTTGTCTTGGCAGATAGACTTCCAAGTATTTTATATCGTTTGCAGTTATTTTAAATGGAATTTCTCTTTCTGTCTCTTCTTGCTGGGTTTTGTTGGTAATGTGTAGAAATGCGGATGACTTATGTGGGTTTATCTTATATCCTGCGACTTTGCTGAAGTTGTTCGTTGTGAAATTTCAAGTAGCTTTTTAGTCGATTTCCCAGGGTTCTCTAAGTGTACCATCCTGGTTGCCTTGTTTTCCTGCCTTATTGCTGTAGCTAGTGTTCCTAGTACAGTATTAAATAACAGTGGTGATGATGGACAGCCTTCCTTCACCCTGCTCTGATTGGGAGGGCTTCTCAGAGTGGTTTTTCTAAAGCACGAGTCCGACCACGGCACCCCTTCTACTCAGGAAACGCCAGTGGCTCCATTTTACCTCCGGGGGCAAATGAAAATAATAACAATGAAGGCTAGAATGTGTTAAGTGCCTCCTAGTGCCAAGTGCTTTATAAATGTTACCTCTTTTAATCCTCACAATAAAATTGTGAGGTAGGTGCTTTAATTATACCTATTTACATTTGAGGAAACTGAGGCAAACAGAGATGAAGTGACTGACCCAGGGTCACACAACTGTTAGTGTCCGAGGCTGGCTTTGAAGTGAGGTCTTCCAGACTTGAAGCCAGCACTCTGTCATAGTGCCATCCTTGCCCTCTGCTTGGCATTTAAAGCCTCTCCCAACATGGCCCCTTGCCACCCTTCTGATTTTCATGTATTTTACTCCTCACCCACACACACGCTGAACTGTCCAGCCCTCCCGGCCCACGTGCTAGGCTCCATCTCCCATCTCGGCCCTCCCCTCTCCGTCTCCAGGCTGTCTTGGCTTCCTTGGAGAGTTAGCTACATCCCACCTTGGTCTCCCCAGATGCCAGACTGCTCCTCACTCTAGGGCTGCCTTCCACCTAGTCCATCTCGATTTCCTCTGGGTGTCTGTTTATTTACTTGTTGTCTCGGTCAGACCGTGAGCTCCTTGAGGGCAGGAACTGGATTTTTGCCTTTCTCTGTATGCCCAGTGGACAGTGCCTGGGACACAAGTACTTCTTATAAATGTTTATTTATTACTTGTTAACATAGTTTCTCATTCCTGTTCTTTTATGAAGTTATCCTATTGGTGATAATGACCTCCCCCTCCAGCTTTTCATTAATTATCCTTTTAATACTACGTTCAGGAATTATACAGTCCACATGTTGCCGGCCTTGGCTGTGACCCCTCAGCAACGATATAAAACATGTTGGAGTCAAGAGGGCTTGATTTGGAGGTTGGAGAGCCCTGGATTCAGATCCTGCCACTCTCCCTCACTGAGTCATCTCTCTGCATCTCTGTCTCACTCTCTGTAAAACTGGAGAACCTGAACTCAGCACCTTCCCTCTCTCCCTCACTGAGTCATCTCTGCATCTCTGTCTCACTCTCTGTAGAACTGGAGAACCTGAACTCAGCACCTTCCCTCTCTTCCTCACTGAGTCATCTCTCTGCATCTCTGTCTCACTCTCTGTAAAACTGGAGAACCTGAACTCAGCACCTTCCCTCTCTTCCTCACTGAGTCATCTCTCTGCATCTCTGTCTCACTCTCTGTAAAACTGGAGAACCTGAACTCAGCACCTTCCCTCTCTCCCTCTCCGCTACCTTCCCTGTTACTTTGGGGGGCACCACCACCCTCCCAGTCCCTCAGGCTCTCAACCTAGGAGTCATCCTGGACTCCTCACTCCCCCCATAACCAAGCTGGTGCCATGCTGGTGTTGACCACCTCTGTAACATCTCTCCAGGACACCCCCTTCCCTGCTCTGACACGGCCGCCACACTGGGACAGACCCTCCTCACCCCATACCTGGACTGGGGGGGTCTGCCTGCCTCCAATCTCTCTGTGCTCCAAAGTCTGACCATGTCACCCCCTACTCAAACTCCAGTGGCTCCCTATTGCTTCCAGGATCAAATACAAAATGCCTTCATAACCTGCCCCCTCCTCCCTTTCCAACCTTCGAGTCTTACTCCTCATGCACTCTTTGACCCAGTGACCCTGGTCTCCTGGCTGTCCCAAGAACAAGACCCTCTGTGTCTCGGCTCTGGCTGTTTTCTCTGGTTGTCCCTCATACCTGGAATGCTTTCCTTCCTTCACTCTAATGACCTCCCTGACTTCCTTTAAGTACCACCTAAAATCCACCCTCCCTCCTTTTTTTTTTTTTATTGAAAAGAGGACTTTGAAAACATTTTCTTGTTGTCTTCTTGTCTTCATCCTTTGGCCAAATAAATGTTGTGGCCACAAATTTTAAAATAGAAAATTTAACAGGAATTTGTATTTAAGCTCTGTATGAATAAAACCAGCTTTTTAAAGTATCTGAAATCATTATTGAAAAGGGACCTTGAGTTGTTCCCATAGGTAGGGATTGTTGTTTTATCCTCCTGTATTAAGAAATGGATGTGGCTGCTCACCCTCTACTGGTCAGTTTGGGCTTTCCCTTGGTTTCTCTTCTACAGCCAGGGCAGGATGCTGGAGAGAGCTGTTAGCAAAGGCAGAGAACTTGCTGTTTTGAACCCTGGGGCAGGTCCCTTGGCCACAATTAGCTCGGGTTTGGAAGTGGTTTGTGTCCCAGAAGGCCGGCTTTCTGCATCCTTTTAGCTGATTTAAGATTGTAAAAGAAAACATCGCAAGATCTTAGGACAGTAGAAAGCCTTTGACCCAAAGGAAGCAAGAGTTGTGCTAAAAAGAAGCTGACCTCTCTGGCTTCTAGTCTTCTTCCTTTGTCTCTGTACTTCTCACGCTAACCGATGACCCTTTACAAGGTCAGGAGTCCAAGGCTTGTTTGCTTGGAAAGCTGAACTGGCCCAATTCAAACCAGCCTTAAGGAAGCCCTACAATGCTTAGGGCCCAGGGCCAAGCACGGGAAGCAGAAGAGGACAGGGTCCATCTCTTTAAGGTTTGTCCTCAGAGAGAGGCAGACAGGAACATGTCCTAGGCAACAGTGTCATGAGAGTGAACAAGATAACTCGGATGGGCAGAGCGTGGCGAGTGCAGTGTATGTTCTGTCCCAGAGCACAAAAGTCATAAATGTCACATCCTCATTTGCTTTTCCCTGCTGCAGGCATGCCCATTTGTCATTGACATCTACGCTGAGAAGTGCCGGCCCAGGATTAAGGCCGTCCACCTGGGGTCCGGTGGCCTTCGTTTTGAGAAAGCTCTTTGCCAATCTGTCATGAACAAAGGCGATGCCAAAGCCCTGGACAACCAGGAGAGCGTCTTCCTACATACCTACAAAAGCGATTTCCGCATCACGTCAGTTCTTGAAAATAAGGTATTCATTGTGACTGGCTGTCTCTAACTCTCTTCCATATATGCTCATACTGTCTCATCTCCTTTCTGTGATTGGCCAAAGAAACTTTCTGTTATATCAGTATTTAAAAAAATTCAAGAAAGCTGTTTTTCACCCTTTCTGGTTCCATAGGATTCCTAATTTAGGGCAGTGTTATTCTAGAGGAACTCTGAAATCCTTGTTATTTAATTTTTTTATTCAGAAAACTTACCAGAAATTGAAGAGAGGGGAAAAGGAGTGGATTTGCAACTTTTCCTTGATGGTTAAATTAACATAAATTTCAGCTTGGCTCCCACAGAATCACTCAGATTTAGAGACGGGTTTCTGGAAGTTCCTCATGTCACCATAAAGGTTAAAGGTGACCTTACGGTGACTGTGTTCCCAAGCGAATGCTTAGCTGTACCAGCTGCCAGCTTCACGCTCCTGGAGCCAGGCCTGATTTGGACTTGGTCCCAGAAGGGAATGGTGCCTTCTCTGTGCCAGCCACAGTGCTAGACAAGCCCTCGTTCAGTCGATCACTGAGCGGCCCAGGTCTGTGTTCAGCCCTAGGGATATGGATACAAAAAGTGAGACCGTCCCTGCTCTCAGGAAGCTTCTGTTCCAGCAGCAAGGACATTGGTGATTATGTTCAGGATAGAGCAGAGGGAGGAGGGATGCGGGCCCAGGACAGGACCTGAGGGACACCCAGAGTGAGGGGCCTGCCCTGGATGAAGACCTGAGTCTTGGCAAAGGCGGATTCACCTCCTTGCGTTAGGGTCACTAGTTCAGCCGGCTTATCCACCACATTCCAGGTGTCTGTGTGTGGGCACGTCTGGCCATGCGTTTGATCGCAGCCCCTTCTTGAATGCTGCCCCTGCCAGTCCCCTGTCCCTCTTCACTGATCTTCCTGCATTGTTCTGTTACTGACCGAGTGACATGGTGGACATAGAAGAAGAGTTTTCTCTGCCACCCTGCCCCTATTCCCCGAGGGAGCCCGTGTTTATTTCAAATCAACTTCTGGATCTTTCAGCATGACCCAGCCAAGATTATTAAAGAAACTCTAGGTTATTGGTCAGTTCTTTCAAGTTCTGGGGCATCTTTTTGTCTCAAATATATACAGTATTGACAGGAAATACTGGTCAGTCACGTACACATTAAGGTCTCTAAATGTCCTGACATTGTACTAGATGCCATGGGGCATCTAGAGAAGAGTGAGGCCAGGCTTCTGCTTCCAGAAAGCCAGAGTCTTATTGGATGGTGAGCAGTTACACGCTGTGATACTCGGCTGTGGCGTATTTCCTATGAAGTGCATTAGGATATCAGACACAGAAGACTTTGTGGACTCAAAGAGTCAGGGAAGTGCTCATGGAAGGAGGAGGAATGGGGAGGATTTGGATAGACAAGAGCAGAGCACGCGCTAGGCACAGGAGACTGGAGACCGGAAGGAGGTGGGCTTGTTCAAGGAGGAGGGATGTTGCTGATCATGCTGGGGAAGTGGCAGAAGGCACCTGCGGGAGGGAGACGGGGATGTGAAAGGTCTTCATGGTTATTTACAAGCTAATGGACTAAAAATGTTATCTTGTTTTACAGTCAGAAAATAAAGTGATT
This sequence comes from Phascolarctos cinereus, assembly GCF_003287225.1. Lineage (NCBI taxonomy): Eukaryota > Metazoa > Chordata > Mammalia > Diprotodontia > Phascolarctidae > Phascolarctos > Phascolarctos cinereus. The sequence continues at coordinate 464,711,358 of NW_027555958.1, forward strand.
ATTCATGTCAACAATGAGCTAAGTAAAAACTGTGTAAATAACAGAAGTCTCAGCATTTTCGCCGTGGAGGTGGCACCAAAATCCATGACGGTAAAGAATACTCTTTTCTAAATTACACCCTCCACTTAATCCTGCTGTGGTCCTAGTGAACATGCAAATAGGAAAGGAAACAGTGTCAGAATCTAATTAGAGTAATTAATGCCTCAGTCATATGGATAGTCCTGGCATGTCAGGCCCTGCTCTGCCAATGGTCAGCTGTGGAACAGACAAGGCCAGTCACTCTCCTTGTCCATGTCCATTTTTTAATTTGTAAAATGGAGCTGTAACCTCACCCAGCCACTACCTAGCCTGGTCAGCTTGAAATAGATTAAGTAGTGATCCCTTGTCTTCCTAGGACTTAAGGTTTATAAAACATTTCCCTCATGATAACCCTATGCAGTGAACACTACAGGTTTTATGTCCATTTTACAGATAGGAAAACTGAGGCCCAAAGAGTCAGAGCTGAGAACCGGACTCGCATCCTCTTACCCCAACTCCACCCTCTGTCTATCCACTACCCTAGATCTTCTGTTGGGTGTCTCAGCTCTGAGGCGTGTAATTTCCAGGTTTTATGAGCAGCATCCCGGATTCAGATTCAGCCAGAAGTGGGGGCTCAGAGCCAGGCTGAGCCACTGTGACCGTGGGTAGAGAAAGAGAAATGAGGATGGTGTTCACCGTTCTGCCTTCCCTGGCCCAGCCTTCCTCAGTCACTCAGCAAACATTTACTGAGCACCTACTGCATGCCAGGCATTGTGCCAAGTGCTTGGGGAGGAAGGAGAGACAAGTGTCTGTTTCTTTTCTTTCTCTCCTCTTCTCCCAGGGCTGAGGGTACAACCTAATTCGGTTTGGATTACGTCATTAAGAGTCAGATCATAGATTACCATGTTCCATAGCTGGGAGATCTCATCTTTATTTGTTGTGGAGGACTCAGTAATGTTGGCTCACCAAAAACCACCTGAAAGTAAGGTTCTCACTTTCTTTTGTTTATTGGTCATTTTTCCCTTCGCAGGTTTGTCAGCACGTGATGCCCATGAACGAACGACAAGAATGGGTCTATAATTGTGTGTATTCGCTCATGTCGTGAGGCCGGCTCGGACAGTGACTCCTCTGACGCCGCCCGACCACAAAGGGCGACGCCAGGGTAATTCTGTTCTCTGTTGACCAGTTGAGTCATGAGGAATGTCGCTTCTCTGGCTTTGCCTCCCTTTTAGCTGTTGTGTATTGTTGATTACAGTATGTGTGTGTGATACATTTCAGTGGGTTCCATTTTCCTCATTTGGGGAGTAAATCCAGGGTGTATTTTGCTTAATACTTCCTTCCTGATTTGTATTAAGGTCAACCAATTGTAAATAAGCCTTTGCCACAGCAACATTAAATGATTTATATAAAATATCACAGATATTTAGTATGTCTTACTCAGTTAAAAGATATGAAGTTGTATCCTTAAAATATAAAAATATCATTAGGCTAGACATTTAAATTATTTTCTAATTAGAAAAAAAAGACATTTAAAGCAAAATTTGGCGCTTTTATTTTTATATTACAATAACCAGAGAGAAAAAAGCAATGAGAATATAAAACAGGGAATTTGTGAAATATTCAGTAGGTTAGCCAACTGTAATTATTACTAACTTATCTGTAGATTTGTTTAAAATTTATAAATATGTAGACATTTAAAATGTACTTATATTTAAAATAGGTAGTAAGTATATTCAACCTAGTTTAATAGGGTAGCGCCAGTCCTTGAAAAAATTATTTATCAACTAGCACAACAGAACTCTGTTACACAGTCTTCTGTGACAGAATGTGAGACCAGTAAACGTCAGCTGTGAAATAGGAACACCATTGTAGAACTCTAATTATTTTTACATACAGCATGTGCTGGTGCTCAGTTCTGGAAAGGCCATTTATTTAATTCTTGTTGAGCAGTTTAGACATCTGCAGTATGGGTTAATAAATTCTTAATCCTGAGCTCGGAATCAGGAGACTTGGGTCCTAGTTCAGGCTCTATAACTATTTGTCTGAGTGGCCTGGACAAATCAGTTAACTTCTTTTGACTTCAGTTTTTACATCTATAAAATAAGGATGCAACTATTGCATAAAGAAAGGTTTTTTGAATTAGCAAGAAAATATGGCAAAGTGTAGCACCATCCAAAATTGAAGAAAATTGTCAAAATAAAAATAAAATTGTTGTTTTGTGAATTTTTAAAAAACAATAAAAATAACAAATTCATCTCATAAAAGAGGAACAACTTAAAGCTAATTAAAAACACCAGTTGCCATAGTTTCATCTTTCATTGTACTTAATATGTATAACCTGTATAAAGAATGAAGTTAGAGAATTAAAAACATATTTTATATGTAGACCACTGCCCAACAACTTATCACTAATTTAAAAAATATTTATGTGGTGTATCGTAATGGATGGAGTAGTGGACTCGATTTATGGATGACTTAGCACCTTCGGATATGGCCTCTCACACAAGCTGTGGGACCACGTGCCAGTCATTGAACCTTTCTAGTCCATACGCAGCCTTTTAAAGTATGAATCATAGAAGATTTACAGCCAGCCTCCGTGGAGGGTGCTTCCCAACACAGTCATGGGTCGTAGGTGTGTAGACATAGTTCTTCTGAGGTAAAGTCGATCTAGACTGCACTTCACAGAGCTAAATAAAAGAGAAGTCCCAAGACCAGTGTGGAGGCGGCTCTAGCCATCCCGACCTTGATTTCATTTCCAGCTAATGTGCCATCAGATTACAAAGGTGGATCAGCCACAAGGACTGCAGAAGTGTTTGGAGGAAATGCAGCAAGAGAGAAAAAGTGAAATTATAAATGAAATGAGAGCTGGGGGGACAATTTAGAGGAGAATAAATAGCTGAGAAGATAGAAAACCTTACCCAGGAGTGGACTCCGTGAAAATATAATGGAGTGAGCAGAACTCAGGGACTCGTGACACAGCAAGAAATATTAGAACAAAGACAGCAGGTCGGTTGAAAAAGGGAGAGAGAAAGAAAGAAAACATAAGGTATCAACTATCAAACAACTGACCTGAAAAAGAGGTAAAGGAGAGATAATTTAAGAATCATTAGATTCCCTGAAAACCATAATCAGTGAGAAAAGGTGAGCACCGTATTTCAAGCAATCATAAAAGAAAACTATCCAAATCTACTAGAACCAGAGGGCAAAGAGAAAATGGAATTCACTAATAACCTCCTGTAAGAAAACTGAAACTGAAAACAACCAGGGATGGCATCACCAAAATATAAAGTTTCTGCGTCAAAGAAAAAATACTACAGTCCACCCAGTAATGGACTCTCTGAAAAAAGATAATGGAGCAGGGGGCAGCTAGGTGGCACAGTGGTTAGAGCTCCAGCCCTGGAGTCAGGAGGACCTGAGTTCAAATCAGGCCTCAGACACATAACACTTACTAGTTGTGTGACCCTGGGCAAGTCACTTAACCCCATTGCTTAGTCTCCCCCCCCCCCCCATATATAATGGAGCAAGCAGAAGTCAGGGAATCATGACAGAACAAGAAATATTAGAACAAAGACAAAAGATTGAAAAAAACCCATAAGGTATATAAATGAGATACATGAGAAAAAGAACATACAACATGGAGGAAGGTTTTTGTGGGGAGCAAGCATCTACTGACCTCTTATCTGAACCAGAATAAGGAACTTAAGAGAGTTCATCACAAAGCAGGGATTTTTTAAAAAGACTTTTTTTAATTGGGAGGTGGAAGGGTAAGAGGGATTGAATGCACAGAATAGAAAATATTATAGAGCAGAAAGAATCACAAGTAAGCAGTTGAAAGTTACATGTAAAATTTAGTATATATTTAAATAGAAAAGCAAGCTGTACCTAATAGAGGTCTGCTATCCTCTTCTGCTTCAGGCAAGTTAGAAAACAAAACAAAACCCAGGTTGTGATCGTGAGCAACAATTAAAAAAAAAAAGACATGGTTAAAAGAGAAGCAAGGAAACCACATTATGTTTAAATATTCCATGATTAAATGATATCAGTAATTAATATGCGTGCACCAAAAAGTATAGCATCAAAGTACTTGAAAAAAATGCAAATTAAATTAAAAAGAGTACTATAATAGTTGAGAATATCAATTTGCCCCTTTCAGACAAATTTGACAAGAAGCTAAAAAAGAAGTTAAGGATCTGAATTAGATTTTAGAAAAGTTGGGTAACGCAATTCTATGACAGTTACCAAAAGGAAATATACAAGTTTCTCAGCTGTGCTTGGCAGCTTCATCAAAAATGGCAACAAACTAGGTAATGAAAACCTCACAAGCAAATGCAAGAATATTTAAAATATCCTTTATTGCCTGCAGTGCAGTGATATGGTGACCAATAAAGAATGTCTGAAGAGAGAACTCAAGTTTAAATAGAAGCTAAATCATTTAATCATAAACAGTTGGTGAATCAAATAACAGGTAATTTCATTAATAAAAAATATTTTTTAAATGAGACAATTTAATTAACCCAAGCTCAGGTAGAAAAAAAAAAGGTTGAAGAAGATATCAAGTAGCTCTCAAAAGAAAACTAACAAGACCAGTGAGTCCTATCATAAATCCAAAGAACAATTCCAATGTTCTTGAATTGTTTGTGAAAATAGAAAAAGAGAGAGAGGGGGAGATCCTAACAAACTATACTGAGGCAAATATTGTCCATATACCTAAACCAAGGAGAAAGAAAATAATGTAAACCTCTATCTCTAAAGAATATTGATCAAAGGGACTGTGGTGTTGTCGCTGTGTTGTTTCAGTTGTGTCTGGCTCTTTGTGGCCCCAGTCAATGTTTTCTTGGCAAAAATACTGGAACGGTTTTGCCGTTTCCTTCTCTAGCTCATTTTACAGATGAGGAAGCAGGCATACAGGGTTCAGTTTCTTGCCCACTGTCTGAGGCCACATTTGAACTCATGTCTTCCTGATTCCAGGCCCAGTATTCTATCCATTGTGCCAGCTCACTACCCAGGATAAGGAATATGTTAGGAAAGAATTAAGGAAGAAGGGTGGGAAACCTACTATTTCATATAAATGGGACACGTGAGAAAGAGAACATGCAAATATGGAGGAAGGTTTTGAGAAGTGCAGGCATCCAGTGACCTCTCATCTGAAGCAGAATAAGGAACTTACGAGGATTCGTCACAAAGAGGTTAGTATTATTTAAAGTGATATGCCATGACCAAGTCGTATTTATACCAAGAATGTCAGTTTAGTTCATTATTAGGCAAACTACAAAGATAATAGGCCATATTAATAAAAAGTCAAATAATTATAACATACCGAGTAAAAGCTTTTGACAGTATATAACACCCCTTTATGTTAAAAATACTAAAAAAAAAATAGGAAAAGATAGACTAGTACTTCATATGATAAACTAAAATCAAAAGCTTTTATTATCTGTAATGGAGATACACTAGAAGCTTTCCCAGTAAGATCAGGGGAAAGCAAGAATATTCATTGTCACCACTGTTGTTTGACATAGTTGTAAAATAAGACAAGCAAAAGAAATTAAGGGATTGAGTATAACCAAAGAAAGAAAAGGGTGTCTCTTTTTTACAGATGACATAGAAGTTTACCTAGAGAACGCTACGAAGTCAACTAAAAATTAAAACAGTTCCTGATCTCAGTATAATAGCAGAATATTAAAAAAAAACAACAAAAACCCTACAAAAATAATCAGCCTTTCTGCATGTTATTGACAAATCTAGAAGGGAAAGAGAAAAAAAAATTCCATTCAGAATAACTACAGAATGTATAAAGTATCTGGGAGTCCAGCTACCAAGACATGCAGAGTTGATATGAATACTAGCTATTCTTTATGGAAATAGATCTAATAATTATAGACATATTAATTACTTGTACTTCAGCCTTGCTGATGTAATAAAAATTACCATATTATCTAAAGTAATTTACAGATTTAGTACCATACAAATACAGCCACTAAAGATTGCTTTACAGAACTAGTTAAAATAAAAACCAAATTCATTAGGAGGAGGAATCTCAAGAAAAATAATGAAAAAAGTGAGAAGCCTAGCAGTTCCAATTTCAAACATAGCAATAGTCATTTAAACTATTTGATACTGGTTTAAAAAACAATAGAGAAGTTGGTCAATGTAACAGAATTGATACTCAATACCTAGGAGCAAACATAGCATAGTGTTCCAAAGGTGCCTCCTACTAGGGTAAGAATTCACAATTTGGGGAGGAAAACCCCACCAGGTAAGCTATAAAGCAGGCTGACAGACATTAAGTAGGTTTAACTAACTCATGTCATTTACCTCCAGGGAACAAGCTTTTATTAAAGTGCCTACTATGTGCCAGGCTTTGTGCTAAGGGATCTCATTTGATCCAGTAAAACTCCATATGGATAGATGGTCGTGTAAACAACTTAGAAAGGAAAGAAGAAGGATCCCTTTCACAACTAAGAGTGGGGGAAAGTCTTGACCAAACAAAGGATAACAGGGACAGTGTTGACCACATAAAACAGAATGTTAGTGATTGTCAGATTCATTTGCACTGGCCGCCCTTCTACTTGGTGTTTGTGTGGATGGACAAACCAAACTCCTTTGAATGATTATAGATCTTTTCCACTCTCTGTTTTTTTGACCTGCTCACAGATTCGTATTTTAATATAAAATAGTCATACAGCAGATCTAGCCTGTCTCCTAGCCAAGCACTGTTATGGACTAGCCATATTCCAACAGAAAACATGGGGTGCTGTTCATTCTCCCACCTTCTCGTGTCCAGGTTTTCCTTTAAATGTTGCTCAGCCTGTATCTGTTCCTTTAAGAAGGGGATTTCTGCCTTCAGTTTTTCCTCTATGTGGTCAGCGGCCATTCTCCCACTGACCGTGTTCTCCCAGTATTTCATACCAGCTCCCTCAGGTCCTCAGGGACTCAGGGAGGACAAAAATCCTCCACCTTTTGGAGCAGACTTTGCAGCTGGAGATGGAGACCCACAAGGAGGAAGTCATTTCCATCCCTAGCCTGAAAGTGGAGTTGGAGAGGAGGAAGGCAGAAGATGACCTTATGAGTAAGATGGGAGCAGCTGGAAGCCTGCAGGGGACAGAGATGACTTTGGGGGAGCAGCTGAAGAGAGAGACGATGGCCGTTCTTGAAGATACATTCCAAGGCTTTAGCTACCTGTGGTTTGGAAGAGAGAGAAACCGAGGCAGACAGACAGACACAGAAACAGAGAATATTGGTGGGAAGAGATTACTTGTGGGTGGTGGGAGGATGATCTAGTGGATAAATAATATGCTTCCCCTCGAATGGAGCCTGGTGTGGGTGGATATTGGTACCCATGATCCATCCTGTTACAGGTAACACAAAGCAAACATGTTGGATGATAGGCAATTGGGATCCTCCAAAATCTGAGTAGAATGTCGGGACAAATCTGACAGATGAAATGTTCAGTTGTAAGTACCAAGTGTTCAACTTGAGTTGAAAAAAATCCACATCACAAGCAGAAGACTTGGGGGAGGCATAGCTAAAAGAGATTGCCTGAAAAAGATCTGAGGGTCTTAGTGCACTGCTAGCTAAATATAAGTTGATGCTTTATTGTGGCCGTCAAAATAATATAATCACAACAACCTAATACTGGCTTAGTTGCGTCAAGAGAGGCAGTGTCCAGAATCAAGTGATGGTTGAACTTTATTTTGCACTAGTCAGATCACATCTGGAGAATGGTATTCACTCTCAGTGATGCATTTTAAGGAGGACATTAATAAGCCAGACATTATCTAGAAGAATGCAGTCAGAATGGTGAAGGTCTTAAAATCATCCCATGTGAAAGGGACCAGGAATGTTTGAGAAGAGAAGACAAGTGTGGTGGGAATAGAATGAGTGGAAAAAAAGACGGGGGGGCGGTATGATGGCTGCTTTCAAATATGTGAAGGACTGTCATGTGAAAGAAGGTCGAATCAGAGCCAAAGGGGTGGCAAGTTTCAGTGTTTACAAGGATGCGCTTGTAAGAGTTGTCCATATGTCACAGGCAACAAGCATTCATTAAGCTCCTGTGTGCCTCTTTGTACTAAGCACTGGAACTCTGGGACAGACTGTGGTGGGATTAGGATTCTCCCACTGGAGGTCTTCCAGAGAAGGAGTTAGGGTTAGGGAGGCTACATGGCCACAGAGATGGGGTTCCCATTCAAGAACAAGTAGAACTAAGTGGTCCCTTCCAGCTCTGAGATCCTGCGCTTCCTCTGCAGGAAACCGTGTTTATTCACTTGTGTGACACCTACTGAAAGGCATAGACGGCATGTTCCATTGGGCCTCTCGGTTGGTTTCCAAGCTGCAAACATTGGGCTGTCAAGCAAGTCCCAGCCCTCTCAGAGATTCTCCTTCCACAAGACCGCTTCCACTCCTACGTTAAAACAATACAAGATTCAGTGAGAAATGTGACTTCGGCCACTCAGTCAATACCATGGCTACACTGGACCCATTTCATTGGTGACAAGGGAAGAGCCCTGGGAACATCCCAAAAAGAAGCGCTCTATTCACGAGTGGTATTCATCCAGGACTCCATTGCCACCCCCTTGGCAGAGTGCAGGCCCTCAGGTAGATTAAAACAATAGCTTTCTAAGAGGTCCTGCCACCCCTACTCTCTCTCCACCTCTACTCTCTTCTTCACATTGCTATCAAAATAATCTTTTTTGCATGGATCCATGACGCTCCTCAGAAATCTTTAATGCTTATCAATGGACCTGTTGCCTGTCAATAGACTATCAATGTGGCCACGTGGACCTTGAAAAATCATTGACCTATAAATTAGCTTGGGTGGTGTTAATAAAGCCAATCTGACCCCTTTATGGGCCCTTTACATCAGTGCAGTGGAAGGACCATTTGATTTTGAATCCAAAAACCTGGATTTGAGACTTGGCTCCACTTTGTAAGTCATGAGCAAAACTTCGACTCATTACTTGCAGAAATTTCCTAACAAAATGTCCGAGTGGAAGGGCCTCCCTCATGAGATGGTGATGGAAGGCCTTTAGGCAGAGACAGGTGTTTGAGGTGTCATAGAGGTGGAATCTACCCATGAAATCCTGCCACCTCCGTTATTTGCCTTTCCAAAGAGAACCAGGAGCCATCCTTCCATTTAGCTGTGACTTCCTTCTGTCTGGCTTCTGGTTCAGTTTGCGGTAAGAATATCTGCACTGTCCACTGACCATTTGTCAGAGCAGAGGTGTGTTTGAGGGAATCCTACCATGGACCAGGCACTGTGCTGTGTGCTGTGGCTACACAAGTGGTCACGGCAGTCCCAGCCGGGGAGGAGCTAACAGTGACGAGGAGACCGCGTGCCCTTAGAACGAGATGGAAACAGAATAAATTGGAGATAATCGGCAGAGGGAAAGCACTGGCGTTAAGGGGGATCTGGAAAGATTTCTTACAGAAGATGGGACTTCAGGCATAACAGAGGGCCAGGCTTGGAGTCAAGAAAATGGTCTCAAGTCCCACCTTTGACATGTACTGTGTGGCCGTGGACAAGTCCATATGGCATGGCCCCAGGCAATGCTCTAAAACCGTGTCACTGTATTTGTGGGTTTTCCACATGGGTGCTCCCTAGTCAGATGAAATCACAGGTTGGGACCAAAAGAAAAGCAACTGAGGCATTTTTTGGCCATCAGTCTTTAGGGTGGTCAACTTGTCTATCTTCTAATTTTTTTTTTTTAGGCAATTGGGGTTAAGTGACTTGCCCAGGGTCACACAGCTAGTAAGTGTCAAGTGTTTGGTCTGAGGCCAGATTTGAACTCAGATCCCCCTGACTTCAGGGGCTAGTGCTCTATCCACTTTGCCATCCAGCGCCCCCATTGTCTGTCTTCTAAAGGGAGAACTCCACTCTGTCCCTTGCTCACTGCCCTTGGAAATACTTTAGCCCTCCAGAGGATCAGACCAATGAGAAGCCTTTAAAACCATGGCTTAATATTTCCTTGCTAATAATTCTGCCTCCTAGGACCAATACAGCTATTTGAGAATCAAGAGACATATCATCTCTTGAAATATATTTTAAAGAGAAATGTATTGAGGAATATCCTGAAATATATCAAGGTACATTTCTATAAAATATTGTCTTGAGTAATTAATATTTTCTAGAAGTATGTTTCTACACTGACCGCTTATACAGAAGATTCCAGAATGTTAAAGAGAATGTGAAAGTCCAGCCTTTTGCCTGCGTGGTCCCAGAAACACCACTCCATCCTAAGAAGAGTCCACATCTATTTTGGCATTAAAGTGAACTCTGGCTTCAGAATTCAAGGCCTCATGTTTAACATTAACTTCAGACATCTGTTGGCTTCGTGATAGTAAATCATTTGCAGGCCCTGTGGGCTCAGATACTTGTTTTGCTGTGTAGCAACATGATCAGAGCAGAGAGAGAGTTTGGAGGGCAGGGAGAGACAAGCCTGAGGCCCTGGTGAGGACGGAGTGACCCGAGGGTGTCCAAGCACTATCTCAGTTTGGCAAGGTAGGGCCGCTACCTCTGATTTCACTGACAGAGGGACCTCCCGGATGGGAAAAATCCCTCTACCAATGCAGTTCGGCCTAGAGCACTGAGAGGTCGAGTGATTTACCCAGGATGATGCAGCCAAAATTTAGTAGAGGTAGGATTTGAACTCAGAGCTTCCTGGCTCAGAGGTCAGCTCTCTGTTCACTACAAACAACACTGAGACCTGAACCAGGAGACAGAAAGCTCCAATATAGACTTAACAAATAGCCCTAAGTCAGGTGCAAGGATGAGCAGTACTAATCCAGGTGGGTAGATTGTCAAGTGACCATTGCCTCATAGGACAAGAAATGGCAACCCCTCGCAGTACTGGATTCAAGAAGAGAGTAATCTTTTTGGCTTAGTTATATCTAACCAGAGAGAGAGAGGTCAGATTGTGGCACCTTCAGAAGTCCTCAGGACTACCCCAGGAATTTGAGTTATGATAGGGATGGGACTGGCTCCAGACTGCCATCACATCAGGGGGGTCCATCGTGGACCTGAGTTAGTCTGGAGTCGGGTGACTTTGAGGGTGCCAGGCAGGAAGGCACCTTCTCCAGCTGGGAATGGAAGTCATCACACCAAGGTCGTGACCCCGGGCACCCCACTCCTGATAGGAGATCAGTCTCACCCGTGCCTCTGGAGGGGGTGGTGAGCTTGGCTATTTCCTTGTCTCGTCTTTATTCCTTTTATTCTCAAGATAATCACTTGCCCTTGTATCAGAGAAGAAGGCCTATTGCTTTTAGCATTATTGGCTGGTTTGCATCTTCTGTGAAAATCTCTAAACCTCAAAATGCATCTGCTGTGGACTAAAGATGACCTGTGATCTGCGTCACCCTGGGCAAGTCACTTAACCCCAATTGCCTAAAAAAACAAACAAAAAAAAATTAAAAAAAAAAGATGACCTGTGATCTATGATACCTGTAACCTGTTGAGGGGAAGCACTAACCGTTTGCTGACTAGCTCTTAGCGCACATATCACCAGGAGTGAATTGGTAGGATGCAAAGAGGGAAAAGATAGCTCCTACTCTCAAAGAGTTTACAATCTAATGGATTAGAATTATGTTTATCTGCCCCCCATAAATATTATTAGCGTGGCTAAGTGTGCAGAACCAGAAAGACTCATCTTCTTGAGTTCAAATCTGGCCTCAGACACTTTCCAACTGTGTGACCCTGGGCAAGTCACTTAACCTTATTTGCCTCAGTTTCCTCATTTATACGATGAGCTGGAGAAGGAAGTGGCAAACCGCTCCAGTATCTTTGCCAAGAAGACCCCAAATGGGGCCATGAAGAGTCAGAGACAACTAAAAAAAAGACCGAACGAGAACACCATAAACATTGTTAGGCTAGGGTGAATAATTTCTATGTTCGAGATAAGATCCCAATTGCTGTCCCTTAACAATGAAGGAATGCCACGGTCTCTGTATTCAGGGCTTAACTCTCTTTCTGCTAAATGCCAATTCCATAAAGAACCCCAGAATAGCAAGCCCACTTATCTAAGCCAATAGCAAAGAGGTATGAAAGAAGTGACCCAGATTGGAATATATTAGATAATACATAGTGAATGAACTCTCAGAGTGGAGGTAAGCGTATCTCAACCAAGAGAAAGAGTCCCAGATCTCACCAAAGGGGAAAGTCCCCAAGGTCTCTCCTGTAGCAATGTGGAGAGGGACATAATCAAGGTGCCAGCTTCCCTACATGTCAACTTCTTCCCTTGAGGCACCTGGAGAGAATCTAAAACCGTGCCTTCTTTTTTGAAGTTGGAAGCCAAAAGACCAGGACCTCCTTTCTCCCAAGCTCTTGCCAACCCTCCCCTTACACAGGTGTGGAGCGCTGAGTAATCAGTGTCCCCAAATGAGAAGTCTTTGAGCCCCAATTACAAAGTCACCATCTCTCTTGGCTCCCAGAAGCTGCAGGAAAGAATCGGCTAAAAGATGAAAAGGCTTTAACAATACGCAGGCAGGCAACACGCTTTTATTGAGCACTTACTATGTTTATTCTAAGGGCTGGAGATAGAAACACAAGTCAAAAAGAAAGACAGTCCCTGTCCTCATGGAGCTTACGTTCTGATGGGGGAACACAACACACACAGAGGAGCTGAAGGGGAGAGACAGTGGGGGGAGGTAGGGAGAAGGGACCTTGGTGGGGGCAAGGGGTGAGGTCTGGAGAAGTGAAAACTGGGCTGGGAAGGAAATGAAACATGGCGGGCTCAGGCTGCTCGTCCAAATGGAGGTGCCAGGAGGATCCAGTGAGCAGAGGAGTGTTTCAGGGGGAGAAGGCAGCTGAGGCACGGAGGTGAAATCTGGAGAGTCACAAGCAGAGATCAGAACCAGCACAGAAGGTCTGTACATGTTCCAAATGGCTCCGAGGCTCTTCTGTTCCATGTCATCATCCCTCCCCAGAAGCAGTCTCCCCAGCTTCTTGCACATGAGGGAACTGTCTAAGCCAAGCCTACCAATGCCTGCTCACCAGCCTCTTCTCAATGTCTGAGCAGCATTTAGGAAAATAACCCACTCAATGTGGCTGGCTTTGTCCTGAAGCCAAGGGGACAAAGGGGGAAAAGCAGCAAGGGAATGGTGGCCAGGACAATGAAGGTGACTTCACATTTCTGGATGGAGGAGGATAGAGACAGAGGCTCAGGCTGCCCCCACCCCCCATGGGCCATCGCCTCTGTCCAATCAGCTCTCTCAGGGCCTCCCCTTCTTGGCTACCATTCTCAATCTCCACGTTGTCAGCCAATGGCATCAAATCTGCCTCAGTCTCTCACAGTCTCTGGTCCTCTGCCACGGCTTCTACTTCCCAGTTAAGATATCAGTTGCCTGTAGTCATCTTATGGGCTTCTTTGCAGAAGTCTGCTCAAGTTCAAAGTCAAAGACAACGTCAGGATTTCTGATAGTCTGCCAGGGACGGGCATTGATAATCTTTGAGTTTCCACAGTAATGACTCTGGCAAAAGGTGAACCTGTGGTTACACCCTGCAGATGACTTTAGACAAGTCACAACTTCCCTGGGCCCACAGAATGAAGGGGTGGATGAAATGGCCTCTGAGCTCTTCTCCTGCTTAAGACTCCTTAGCTTCTGCCAAGGCTCAAGTGCTGTCTCCTACGAGAAGTTTTTCTGACCCCTGCTCCCCAGTTGTGGGTGCTGACCCTGCTTAGACTATACAGCATTAGGTTCCTATTTACTTGTCTGTGCCCCCAGGAAAAACTGCTTTTCATTTCTGTTCTTCATGCTCTGCGCTTAGCATAGTGCTCTGTACCTGGTAGGCTTTTAATAATTTCCTTTTTAACTTTTTGGATTATTGAAATGTCTTCTTAAAGCACATGCTACCCATAGGAGTAGTATATATTCCCATAGGAGGTCTAAATGCAGCTCAGAGGAAGGCATGGGTAGGAATCTCTGGAATCTTGCCTCTCCTTCAAGGAAGATTGTGGTTACTGCCTTGAGGGGAACAGGGGAATGGGTCATGAGATTGCTATTATTCAGGCCTTTCAGTTGTGTCTGGCTCTTTGTGACCCCATTTGAGGTTTTCTTGGCAAAGATCCTGGAGTGGTTTGCCATTTCCTTCTCCAGCTCATTTGACAGATGAGGAAACTGAGGCAAACAGGGTGAAGTGACTTACCCAGGGTCACACAGCTAGTAAGCATCCGAGGCCAGATTTGAACTCAGGAAGATGAATCTTTCTGACTCCAGGCCAGGCCCTCTATCCAGTGTGCCACCTAGCTGCCCAAGGTCATGAAGACGGATGCTAAATTCTCCTCTGAGAGAGTAATACCTGCCTGCCCTGCTAATTATGGCTGGACTAGAGGCATGATTTTTTAAGTTCAAAAGGAAAAAGTTCCTAGCTTCTTTGTTTATTATCTCTTGAAGTGGGAGAGTGCTTCCAAGGGTAGCTAAGGGGCATAGTGAACAGAGCACTATGCTTGGAGTCGAGAAGAGTCATCTTCCCAAGTTCAAATCCAGCCTCAGACACTTCCTAGCTGTGTGACTGTGGACGAATCCCTTAATACTGTTTGCCTCTGTAAAATGAACTGGAGAAGGAAATGACAAACCACTCCAGCATCTTTGCCAAGAAAACCCGAAATGGGGTCATGAAGAATCAGACACAACTGAAAAACGACTGAATGACAAAATCCCCAGCTTTCCCCCACAGGCTTTAATCTTCCCACCAAACTCTAGTTATACAAAAAACCATCACAGATAGTGAATAGTGAGCAAACTCATTTATCCAAGAACATAGCAAGGTGATCTTGGAGAAGTTCCACCCATTAGGACATACCAGAAAAGGAGATATCAGCTTAATCAGGAGAGGAGTCCCAATTTCACCAAAGGAGAAATTCTACCAAGTCTCTAGGGAAGCAAGCTGTAAATCATGGATCTGGTGAGGAGCCAGCTGCCCCCTCCATGTCTGCTGCTTCCAGAGGCTCACTGTCTCTCTCCACATGACTCAGGTTGAGTGCCTTAAACCTTAGATGTCCTTTCCTGAGGCAGGAGAGAAGAACCTGTCTCCTCTCCTAAACTGTTTGACCAACTCTGTGCCTCCAGACATCTTCAAGGACATTCTTTCCACCACTTCGGAATCACATTCCACACGCAGTACAGGGCTGCCCCTTCCCCAGCTGAGCTTGGGTGTGAGCCAGTTCGTACACTGAAAAACTAAAGTCTGCCTACACTAATGAGAAGGATTCCAAGGAGGGAGAGAACAAGTGTCTAAAGATACCAGTGCTGCTTCAAAGAGATTCCTCAGAAAAGCTCAGATTTCCAGAGGACGTTTGCTAAGAGTGAAAGCTGGGGCATTTCACTGAGGACAAAGATAAGGAAGCATCACAAACCTGAAAGAAGGTCAGCAGGCTTAAAGTTTGGAATACATTGAGGCTTATAAAAAAGTGTTCAGATAAGCAAAAGGGTTTTTTAAAAACAACCCTTAAACTTATAGAGGACAAGGAGAGAAACCAGGAAATGACAGGCCTGCTATGAAAAGCAGATGGGGTAATGTCAGTTGGTGAAAAAGAGAAACCAAACCTATTCAATTGCAGTTTTGCTCCTCATTGTTTTTCCTATTGAGAATTATTTTCAGAGCATCAAGAACAAAAAAATTAGCATTTTAAGGTTTGCAAAGCACTGTGAAGCGCTATTATTGACCCCATTTTGTAAGTGAGGAAACTCAGGCTCAGAGATTAAGCTACTTGTCTAGGGTCACACAGCAAATAGCTGAGGCAAGACTTGAACTCAGGTCTTCTTGATACCAAGCGTAAGGTTCCCCCTACTGCACCAAATAGTTAAGATGCTGTTGAAGCCCGAACGAAGTAAGGATTCTGGGTTTCCACAGAGTAAGTTACATCCTGGGATATAGAGCAGGGCTTTTACATGTGATTACTAAACCACTGTCAGCGATCTTGGAGTATTTTGGGAGAATAGTCAAGATGCTACAGGACTGAAGATGAACAAAGGTGTGGATTTTCAAGAAGAGGAAGAAAGTAGGTTTGACAAATTATTGACTCTTCCTAATAACAAAAATAACAACAATAATCATATCAACAGAAAACATTTATGTAGCACTTTACTTTCATTATCTCATGTGATTCTCCCAACAACTCTCGAGGTAAATATTATAGGTCTTATTGATCCCCAACCCAGCAAAATCTAGAACAGATTAAATAAATGGCCTGTGACCCCTTAGGGAAGTAGGGATCACTAGGAATCAGTATGGCTTCATTAGAACAAATTGTAGAAGACTGACCTCACGTCTTTAGAAAAAGCCGCTAGATGGGGAGATCAAGAGAATGCTGTAGACAGTGTGTCTGGATTCATTCATTCATTCGTTTGTTTCTTTATCCTTATGGACAAGAAAGAGAAATATGGGCTAAGTGACATTTGAGTTAGAAGGTAGTCGAACCACCCGATACAAATAGTGCTTTATGGAGATTAAAATTGTCCAACCTACAATAAAAGAGACTGAGGCAGAGCTCTGAGCCAATGACACTTTATTCAAGGATCCATGGTCCCCTATAATGAAGTGGCCTCAGATCTTCTTCACCATCTGAGACGTCCTCTTCTTCCAGGACCTTGTTTTTGTAGGGTTTACAAATATGAAAAAGAGGCATGGTGAAATACAGACTCTCATTGGTTGATAGACCTTGCTCTTGAGGGCCAAAAGTAACATATCAGCAGGGGAGCTCCAGGTTGGGTGAAGCATGGGGCATCTCCACTGATTAAGTGGTCATAAGACAGTCATTTGCCCATGTTGGACAAGAAAAAGAAGTTTGGAGGTACAAAAATAAATTGGGGGACTTTCCAAAGCATCGAGGCATCCCACCCATTCTGGGTTTAGACATGAAGCCAAGTAAAACAGTATGAGACATCTTTGTCAGCATTCTTGGGGTTGTGTAAGTGAGCCTCATAACTTGGTAAACAAGTAGTGAAGATTACATAGAACCTATCTATCCCTATATGATGTATGTAGAATAACAAACCGATTGGAATAGAGTAGGGGTCCAAATGGATTATTTCTCACTGTTTTTTAATGATGAATTGATATCAGCTCCAAGTGATGGATTCTGTACTTCCTTGCCATATAGTTTTCTCTTTGAACCAGTTCTGTTAGCGACCTAGATTAAAACAATGACAACAACAAAGTCCTACTCCACTGTGGCACGAAGGTGACCTTAGATTCTAAGGTCTAAGGCTTTGCCTTAAGATTAAGGCATTGCCAACCAAACAGAATCTCCGGCATGCTCTACCATGTTGGAAAGCCTTTGGGTATGCTCTTGACAACAGACTGAGTCTGCTTTCTGGTCACCAGTTTAGCTAACCTTGAGGAGCTCATCAGTAGGCTGAGCACTTGGTGATGAATTCTTCAACCACAGCAATGCATGAGACCAAGAAGAAGACAAAATGGCCCTCAGGCCTGCACTGCTCCTTCCTGTTTCCTTGGTAATCATGGCAGAGTGACAGAAGGAGGGGCAGAAGGTACTAAGAGCCAGTTTCTAGGCTGGCTATAAAATTAAACTTGGCTATTGGTACTCGGAGGCAGCTAGGTGGCTCAGTGGATAGAGTACTGGGTCTGGTGCCAGAAAGCCTCATCTTCATGAGTTCAAATCTGACCTCAGACACTTATTAGCTGTGTGACCCTGGGCAGGGCGAAATGGCAAATCACTGAAGTATCTTAGCCAAGAAAACCACATGGACAATAGTGACATAACAGGGCAACAAAGAGTTGGACACGACTGGACAATAACAACTTGGTATTCTAAATTTGAGATCCTTGCTCAATAACCATGGAGTGAACGTGCCATTGGCGGGAGTGAATTACATCAATTTTGACATTATCAATGAAACCAAGAGACAGGAAGAGGTTGTAGTCAAATGGACAGGTTGTTCACAGGTTTTCCTTAGAGAAGCAAATG
The DNA here is from genome assembly GCF_003287225.1 of Phascolarctos cinereus. Taxonomy (NCBI): domain Eukaryota; kingdom Metazoa; phylum Chordata; class Mammalia; order Diprotodontia; family Phascolarctidae; genus Phascolarctos; species Phascolarctos cinereus. The sequence goes on from NW_027555958.1 coordinate 464,729,297, forward strand.
AAGGCATTGGCAGAATTGGTTTTATTGTATGTCCAGAGTCAAACAAGATAAACAAAATACTAGCAAGTAGATTACAGCAACTTATCGCAAGAATAATACACTATGACCCGGAATGCAGGGTTGGTTCAATATTAGGAAAACTATCAGCATCATTGAGCATATCAACAACAAAACCAACAGAAACCATGTGATCATCTCAATAGATGCAGAAAAAGCTTTTCATAAAATACAACACCCATTCCTATTAAAAACACTAGAAAGCATAGGTATAAATGGAGTCTTCCTTAAAATAATAAATACCATCTATCTAAAACCTTCAGCAAGCATTATATGTAAGGGGGACAGGCTAGAAGCATTTCCAATAAGATCGGAAATGAGAAACAAGGATGTCCATTATCACCGCTGTTATTCAATATTGTACTGGAAACCTTAGCTTTAGCAATAAGAGAAGAAAAAGAAATTGAAGGCATTAGAATAGGCAAAGAAGAAACACAGCTATCACTCTTTGCAGATGACATGATGATATACTTAGAGAATCCTAGAGAATCAAGTAAAACACTACTTGAAATAATAAACAACTTTAGCAAAGTTGCAGGCTATAAAATAAACCCACAGAAATCATCAGCATTTCTATATATTACCAACAAAGCCCAACAGCAAGAGATAGAAAGAGAAATCCCATTTAAACTTACTGTAGACATTATGAAATATTTAGGAGTCTACCTCCCGAAACAAACCCAGGAACTCTATGAACACAATTACAAAACACTTTTCACACAAATAAAATCAGATCTAAATAATTGGAAAAACATCAGTTGCTCATGGGTAGGCTGAGCTAATATAATACAAATGACAATCCTACCTAAGCTAATTTACTTATTCAGTGCCATACCAACCAAACTACCAAAAAATTATTTTATAGAATTAACATGATTCATTTGGAAAAACAAAAGGTCCAGAATATGAAAGGAACTAATGAAAAGAAATGCAGGGGAAGGTGGCCTAGCAATTCCAGATTTTAAATTGTATTATAAAGCAGCAATCATCAAAACTGCTTGGTACTGGCTAAGAAATAGGGAGGTGGATCAGTGGAATAGGTTAAATATGCAAAGTCAAACAAGAAACATCATTTCAGGGGACAGTTTGTACTGAGGTGCTTGTTATAGGTGTCTGCAAAAAGATTTTCATGAAAATAATTGGCAGGCAGTGGTCTATTACTAATGATGAAGATGTAAAAAAAATTCTAGGAAGAACTTGATAAGATGCTCCTAAATAAATCAACATGTGCCATGATACTCGGTCTCTTCAGGGATTTGAAAGAGGGGAAGATACTAAGGACATGGAAAAATATACCAGTCATTTTTGCTACCGAGACAATGCCAACAACTAACAATGCCTGAATGCATTCTATCAACATCAGATTTTTAGGAGAATACACACACATTGAGGACATCTTTGCTGAGGGTGTTCGAAGATGAGATACAGGATTTTCCAGGCCATATTCCATGGCAGATCATCTCATTACCTTCATACAATTAACTGAAAGATGAAGAGAATACAAGATCCCACTGTGCTCATCGTTTGCTGACTATATAAAAGAAGAAAGGTCTTGATTTGGTGGAACAAAATGCCCCCTTAAAATGTCTCTTCCAACAAAGTATCAGACATGCAAATATCTGAATTGTATGACTTAGTGAAAAATATAACGAGAGATAATCTTGTTTGATGCCTCTCTGATTAGCAATATCAGGTAAGGTATAAAACAGGAGTCAAACTCACCGTCATCATGAGGAGATTCTCTACAGAGCCTAAGCTGAAGAGGAATTCCCTAGAAATGATGAGGTTCTCCTGGTGTTCCTGCCTGCAGATCATACTGTATTGGTACCATCAAGCCCTGACCCACTGTAGAGCCTCCCGGATGAGATCCCAGAGAATTACCACTCAAAAAGCCATCCAAATTTGGAAGATGAATTGGATTAAAGAATGTAAATTGTCTACAACGTGATAGTCTCTGGAGCTTAGCCGTCAGTAGCTGTAGTCCATCCTCCTGGCCATACAGGCTCCCAAGCAAGGTGTCAGCCTCCACCCCTCCCTCACCGTTCTCCCACATCCCCAGTCTCTTGCCAGTTCTCATCATTTCTGCTTTCACAGTTCTCTCATATGTGCCCCCTTCTCTCCCCTCACTCCCTCCTTGGTGTAGGCTCTTTTCACCTCATACCTGGATCGTTGCAATTGTTTTCTAGCTGGCCTCCCTACCTCAAGTTTCTCCCAATCCCAATCCATCCTCCACTCAGCTACCAACATCATTTCCCTAATGTGCAGGTCTGACCATGTCACTCCTATACTCAAAAACACTAATGGTTCCCTGTTACCTGCAAGATCACATACAAAATGCTCCATTTGGCATTTAAAGCCCTTCACAGCCTTTCCAGTCTTCTTACAATTTGTGACCTTCCACAGTGCCTGCTCATTTAATGCAATTCACTCTGTCCTATTCAAAATGAGAATATGGAGGCAGGACTGTTACTCACTGGTCATTGCCCTGAAGCCAGAACCACCTTCCAAAGAGTGACCTGCGGGACACTGGTTGGGTATATTGGGGGTAGAGCCGGGGCGGGGGGGATTTTCCCAAGAGTACTTGTGCAGGGGTCAGGCAGTTGAGGGGCTGACTACTGGTGCTGAGTGGTGGAGGTTAGGAGCTTGCACAAAGGCTGATTGCTAGAGTTGGGCAGTATTTGAGAAGGGCAGAGATGGTTGTGTTGGAGACAGTCCCCATTATTGGCTATCCAAGGGCCCTACCTTCCATTTTTAAATGTTATTTTGTCAAATATCCCTCAGGGTCAGGTCATAGCCAGTCAGACCATGAACCCCCTTGCCTGCATTTTGGAGTTCTCTGTTCTAGAGGCAAGAGGGACATGAATCTTTAATACTTGGGAGAGCTGTCACATGGAGGATGGATTAGACAACCTTGTTCTGCCTGGCTCTACAGCAAAATTAGGATCTGAGAGCTTACGGAAAATCATGTTTCAATGAAACATAAGAAAGAATTTCCTAAAAATTAGAGCTGTTACCCAAGTGCAATGCACTGTCTCATCAAACAAGGAGGCCCTGAAAAGTGGGATACTAATGCATTGTTGGTGGAGTTGTGAACTGGTCCAATCATTTTGGAGAGCAATGTGGAACTTTGTGTGCCCTAAGGACTATAAACTGCACATACCCTTTGGCCCAGGAATACCACTTCTAGACCTAGATCCCAAAGGCATCAAAGAAAGGGAGGAGGGCATTTGTAAAAGTCTAAGAATTCGAAATCAAAGGAATGTTTGTCAATTGGGGAATGGCTAAACAAGCTGTGGTATAGGATTGTAATAAAGTATAATTGCACTGTAAGGATGATTTCAGAAAAAACTTGTAAAGACTTACATGAACTGATACTGAGTGAAGTGAATAGAACCAGGTGAATGCTGTACACAGTGACAGCAGTATTGTTTGATGAAGAATTGTGAATGACTTAGCTCTTCTCAGCAATACAAGGGTCCAAGACAATTCCAAAGGACTTGAAGCATACTATCTGCCTCCAAAGGAAGAATTGATATTGTTTGAATACAGATTGAAGCGTGATATTTTTTACTTTCTTTCATTCTTTTTCACTTGAATCTTCTTGTACAAAATGACTAATATGGAAATATTTTACATGATTGCATATGTACAACCTATACCTTATTGTTTACCATCTCAGAGAGGGGGAAGGGAAAGGAGGGAGGGATAGAATTTGGAACTAAAAACTTAAAAAAAATATTAAAAATTGTTTTAACATGTAATTGGGGAAAAATAAAATATGATAAAATTGAAACAGAAAAAGAAAAGGGAGCCCCTGGAGCTGAGCAAGTCAAGGCTGGGTGCCCTCTTGTAGAGAAATACAAAGCAGCTAAAGGCTTACCAAGTGCTCTCTTTACGATGGCCAAGCAACACACCAAGTGTAGGCATGATCACCCCTGTTTTCTAGATGAGGGAACTGAGGCTGAGAAGGGAAATGACACACAGCTCAAACCTGTCAGGATCTCCTGGCTCTAAATGCAGAGCTCCTTCCACTCCATTCTGCTGCCTGTCAAGGGAGGTATCAGATTTTGTGGTTGTTCAGTTGTTTTAGTCGTGTCCAACTCTTTGTGACCCCATCTGGGATTTTCTTGGCAAAGAGTAGCTTGTCATTTCCTTCTCCAGCCCATCTGACAGATGAGGTGACTGAGGCAAACAAGGTGAAGTGACTTGACGTACAGCTAGTCATACAGCTAATAAGTGTCTGAGGACAGATTTTAATTCAGGCCTTGCCCACTCCAGGCTGGGTACTCTACCCACTACACCACCTAGCTTCCCTTAAGGTATCAGAAGTTTTCTAAGGTTCCTTCCAAATCTAGTCAAGGAAATTCATCTCCCTTGACCTTTTATATTCACAACCCTGGTAGTGTGAATTTGTGATCTCTCTCTCTGTCTCTGTCTCTCTCTGTCTCTCTGGCTCTCTGTCTGTCTCTCTCTCAGACATAGACCTATGCATTGGCATGCTGGTCTTCCCCCAGCTCCACCAACAACATTGGTTTTTCTTCTGTCATTTTTACCAACTTAAGGCCATGAGGTGGAGCCTCAGAGTTGCTTTAATTTGAATTTCTCTTATTAGAATCCAGTGCTTTCCTACACCCAACTGCCTTCTGAGCCGTGCTTATTTATAGTGTCATTGAGAGGCAAAAGTTACAACTGGCCTAAATTAGACTAAAGGGAGGAAGCCTCTTTGCCTCATCCAGCTCTACTCCAAAGAGTTGGGAAGGATTATTCTAACATAAGATGAACCCATTCAGTCCTGGTAGTGTTTCTGACTTAGGGGAGAAAGGCATCTCTCAGTGAGCCTGACAAGTTTGGAGACATGCCAAAAATTCAAAGCTGAAGATTCCCAGTGAATGAATAGAAGGCCCTGTCCTCCATGCAGCCTTCACAGGGCTCTCCAAATCAACTGAAACCTGATGTTGCAGGAATCTGCAGGGCTCCTGACTAGCTTCCTGCCCAAATAAGACAGCACAGGACAGGGGAAGAAAGGTAAACTGAAGTTTATTTATCCAGTCAATTTAACCATCACCAGGTGATGGACACGTATTCCTCACAACTCCACAGACGACATATATGTTCACTCTTCTTCCTCCTCACCTGCATAAGCCCAAGGACAGAAACGAAAGAGAAGGTGTCTGTCTTACTAAGCAATTTTGATAAGAGCAGGTATGGGGGTATAGGCAGGAAAAGGTATTTCTTAAAAACAAAGAGGTTGGCTAATTTGTTACCTTGGAAAGAATGTATCCTCGTATGCTTAGCCATTTACATTAGACCAATGAAAACAGTACCTTCTTAATCAGTCAGTTAATGAATTAGCATTTGTTATAGGCCTACCAAGTGCTTTATCAGACAAATCAAGTGGACTGACTTTCTTGGATGACTGGGATCTTCTGAGTTTTCTTTTGCAGCAGTTAGGGGAAAGGGCTGCAAAGAAGGAAATATTTAGTACTGGCAGAAGTGTCAACTGGTAAGTATGTGTCAAAGAGGCATCACTAATAAATATGTATCAAAGAGACCATGCAGAAAGGGGGGAAAAAAGCAAATACAGAACAAAATGTTTTCCTTAAAATCCACTTTCAACACTGAAACGCATGTATTACAACATTTATGAGACACCTAGGTGATGCCACAGTGCAGAGTGCTGAGCTTAGAGTCAGGAAGACCTGAATTCAAATCCGAGCTCAGATACTTACTAGCTGTGTGACCCTGACCAAGTCACCTCACCTCTGCCTGCCTCAGACTCTCATCTGTAAAATGGGAGTAATAATAGCACCCACCTCCCAGGCTTGTTTTATAAAGTACTTAGCACAATGCCTGGCATACAGTAAGCACTAAGTAAATGTGAGCTATTATTATATTAGCTTTTAATGATGGTTTACAAAACCCTTTATCGGCATTATTTCATTTGATCCACACAACTCAGGTAGGTAGAGTACCGTTCTTATTCTAAAGATTATAAAAGGGAAAGTGACAGAGCCCAGACCTAGGGCTTTTCCCTTTCCCCTCTGGGAGGCATCATCTCCAGCTCTCATTCCCGCCCTTCATCCTCTGTTACTTCACCCTTGACTAAGAGTCAAAGAGAAAGTATGCCCCAGTAATGATAAAGATACACTGAAGGCTCTGTAGCTGAAGAATCATCCATTTCAAGCTTGAAGTTTCCTTAGAAATCCTCTGGCTCAAGCCTCTTGTGTCAGAGATAAGGAAACCGTACAGAGGGGAAGGGGAAGTGACTTACTGTCTGGGTGACTTTGGGCAAGTCACTTCCCTTCTGTAAACCTCCGTTTCTTCATTTGTAAAATAAAGGGGTCGAATCAGGTGACCTGAACTGTGATGAGATCCTTGAGAGTGGAGACTGTTTTTTGCTTTTCTTTGTACTGCTTCCTGGCACATAGTAGGAGCTTAATAATGAGGCAGCTATATATTACAGTGGATAGAGAGGCTGGACCTGGAGGACCCGAATTCAAATACAGCCTCAGATGCTTATGAGGTAAGAACCCAGGCAAGTAATTTGACTTAGCAGCCTCAGTTTCCTCATCTGTGAAATGGGGATAATAGCCCCTACCTTCCAAGATAAAATAATATATGTAAAATGCTTCACAAACCTTATAAATTGTTGACTGATTGACTCTGAAGCTCTAAATATATTATCCCCAAGAACAGTGCAAAAGGTTCTCAGCACAGGACCTGGTTTCAAATCCTGGCTCTATCACTTGCCCAAGATCACACAGACTGAAACAGGTCCCTTTGCCACTGTCCTTGGTAGATCACAGATTTAGAACCTGAAGGGTCTTTAGAGGCCATCTGTTCCATTTTACAGGTGAGAAAACTGGCCCAGAGAGGCTCTTGGCCCCAGGTTGCACAAGGTCTGAAGCTAAACTGTGGCATCTTCCCAGCCCAAATCCCGAAATCCTTCCCTCCACCCCACTGGTTACTACGAGAGACCTTCACACACCTCGTGCGGAAAATAGCCAGACCCCCTCAAAAAAGAAGAATGCGCTCTCATGTCCCACCACCTGAGTCCTTGACCCTTCTCTGGCCTGGAGGGTGTGTAGGGGGATTATTTTTCTGAAGTGTAGGTTGGTGGGAGGAGGGAAGGCCGGGCAGTATGGCCCCACCCATGAGTGCCAGGGGTGGGGAGCGACCTTTCAGTGTCCCTCCTGGCACTAGCTGGTGAGTGGGTGGTTCGAGAGAGGGGGAGGTCCCAGGCCGCTGTCTCTTTAAGGAGAGCCGTGTCTCGGGCGTGTGTGAGTGTGACACACCATCCTTGCTCCAGAGCAGCTGCTGGGGCCGGCGGCGGGCAGCAGGAGCAGCAGCGGCAGCAGGAAGGCGGCCAGGCCAAGGCAGCGGCGTCAGCACCCCACCATGGTGAAGATCGTGAAAGTGCAGACCAAGGCGTACCCGGACCAGAAGCCCGGCACGAGCGGGCTGCGGAAGCGGGTCCGAGTGTTCCAGGAGAGCGCGCACTATGCTGAAAACTTCATCCAGAGTATCCTCGCCACCGTGGAGCCGGCGCAGCGGCCCGAGGCCACGCTGGTGGTGGGGGGCGACGGCCGCTTCTACATGCGGGAGGCCATCCAGCTCATCGTGCGCATCGCCGCGGCCAACGGGGGTGAGGAGGGCCGGTGCGTGGAAGGGGGTCCGCGCGTGCGTGCGGCCCAGGCCTCGCTGGCCTCGATCGCCGAGGACTTCCGTGGGCGGCGCGCCCCTCGCGCCCTCCCCAAGGTTCCTCGCACGTCTCCCACGAGCTCGGGTGGGCTGGAGAGGGGCGGGGCGGGCCCTTGGGCTGGGGGGGAGGGGACGGCCGGGCTGGGCAGGGGCGTGGCTTGGGGCCGGCTCTAGCCTTCACCTTGGGCGGCCGCTTCCTCCTCGTCCCTTCCTCCTCTCCTCTTCCCCATCCCCCGCCCCCAGGCCTTTGACATTTAAAGTAACCTTTCCCCAAGATAACGTTGCCGGGCTGCGCATTCCGGCCTCGAGCTGGGGTGAGGTCTGGGCCCTCGGCCGGGACCCCGGGAGGGATTGGGGCACGAGCGTGCTCGCCCCGTTCCCCTCCAGGGTCGTGCTGTTCGCGGGGTTGTGAGCCCTTCCTTCTCCCAGCCTCGCTAGCCTGTGTCTAACATCCGGGAGAGGGACGCTTCCCCAGTGGCACCTCCACCCCTGGCCATGTATCTGGATCCCTCCCCCATTTTTTTAGGGCACCCCTAGGCACTCTTATGCAATGAGGATGGGAGGCTGGGTCGGGCCAGGCACCCTCTCTCTTCCCCCCGCCCCCAGGCTCCAGCCCACACAATTGGAAGCTATCCCGGGCCGAACTGGGGAGGCCTTGCTACCTGCTGCCAAGGCCGAAGGAGCAACCAAGTTAGGATGAGCTGGGGTCTGGGTGCCCTAAGCTTGGAAGCAAGGCCAGGAGCCCAAGAATTGGAGGCCTCGCTAGATAGCACGGTGCCCAGGGATTCCTCCTAGCAAAGGATCTGCGGCCGGGGTGGGGGGGGGTTCTTCAAAGAGCAGCTTCGCCTGGGTATTTGACCAACTTTTTAGGAACTTTTGAGATCTAGAACTCAGGCTACACTCAAACCGAACCAATGGACTTTGGGGTTTGCTTTGGTTTTCTTGGAAGCCTCCATAATCTAAATTTGGCCGCACTTCATACAGACCAACCTTACACCCACTCCCTAAAGATAGCTCACATTGGACAACACCTTATAAATCCCCCCCACGCCCACACATAGATAATTCTGTGGGTTAGAATACAACCTGAATGTCACTTCTGTCTGAGCCTCCTCCTTTCTGAAAATAAAGGAGTTCTGTTAGATGGGGCCCAACGTTTCTTATTCTCATTCTATAATCCTGTGATTACCTCTATTTTATGGAGAGGTAAACTGAGTGTCAGTGAGCAGGTGGAGTGTCATTGAGCTGTTAGGCCACTGAGAAGTTGCTGTAATACCTCTGATTTCTGCCTCTGTGTGGTCAAACTCGGATCCATTCTCTGGGCTGTTATCGACCACTGGGCACCTGTAACTTCAGCTAACTCTGTCTACTTTTGTTGTTGTTGTTTTAAAGGACCCAGAGCTTGCCACTTGCAGATCTACAACTGATATGCAGTTTAGAGTCTTACAGGGAGCTGTCTAGGGCAGGGAGAGGAGAGATTACTGTGATTTAAGGTGTCTGGGCCAGGACTTCACCCCAAGATGTCTGATTTGAAAAGTGGCTCTTTGGGGATGGGGAGTAGGAGGGACAGATTGAAAAAAATTAAAATCATAGACTTTAAAAAATGAGAAATGACTCCCTCCCCATCACTCCACATAGACCCACTGAATAGTTCTGCTTTAGTAACTAAGTCTTGTTAACTTGTAACTAAACGTTGCCTCCGGACCAGGGACTTTTTCCAGGGTACTCAGCTAACTAGTATCTGAGGCGGAATTTGAGCTTGGGTCTTCCTGATTCTAAGCCCAGCTGTCCCTCCCCTTAGTCAAGCCATCTCAGAGGTTATATAACTATTTGGTTAACAAGGCTTTTGTTTCCTTTCTTGGAACCTAGAAGAGAATTTTGGCTGTGGTTGGCATGGCCTGATTATTTATTTGTGCTTTGGTAGATCTGAGATTTCAGGGACGTTAAGTCCTCCTTCCTCACCTTCTCTTTGAGGAATCCAATCTCTCTTTATGTTCTTATCCGATGCACTTCATTCGCTGTCCTGGTTCTGCACCGACCTGACTATCCCCTCCTCCATATCCTTTCCTAGAGCTGGGTCTCACCCACTGTACCCTGGCTCTGTTCTTGCCCCTCTTCTCCCTAGACACTAACTCAGCGTCCAGCATCTATGTGTTCAGTCATCACCTTGTGCAGATGATTCTCACATTTCATTGAACCCTAACCCTTTTCCTGACCTCCAAGCTTGAATCTCCAGGTAGGATAGACATCCCACACTCATCATGTCCACAAATGATCTCATTATCTTTCCCTCAAAACTTTACCACCTTCTGCACTGTTGAAGGCTCCACTATTCTCATAGGCTTACAACCTTGGTGGCATCCTCAACTCTTCATAGGCTCTCAGCCCACGTAGCCGATCTATAGCAAAGTTTTGTTTTTACCTTCACAACATCTGCTTTATGTCCCCTTCTTTCCACTCATCTGACCCCCAGGCATCACCTGCAATAGCCTTCAGGTTTGTTTCTTTACTCTACTCTCCCCACCTTAGTCCTTCCTCCATTCAGATGTGAAATTAATCTTCCTAAGGCGCTGGTCTGACCATGTGACCCTCCCTAGCCAGTAAACGCCAGTGAATTCCTATTGCCTTCAGGATCCAATAGAAAATGTTCCGTTTCGTACTGAGAGCTCTTCCTGACCAGGTCTCTTCCTACCTTTCCAGACTCTTTATACCTTACCCCCCTCTATGTCCTTTATGCTCTAGTGACACTGGCCTTTTCGCTATTCCTCTCACAAGACACTCAGCCTCCTGATTCCAGGATTCCTCTGTCCCCCAGGCCTGGAATGGTCTCACTCCTCATCTCTACCTCCTGGTTTCTGGGGCTTACTTTAAATCCTAGCTAAAATCTCACCTTCTGTAAGAAGCTTCTCCTAGTCTTCCCTATTGCATGTGCCTTCTTGCTGAGATTACCCTCCTTTTTTACTATTTCCATGTACATGCATCTTGTATATGGAATTTCTTTCCCTTCCTCCCTCCCTCTCTTCCTTCCTTCCTCCCTCTCTCCCTGCCTCCCTCCCTCCCTCCCTTCCTTCCTTCCTTCCTTTCTTCCTTCCTTCCTTCCTTCCTCCCTCCCTTTCTCTGTGTCTCTGTCTCTCTGTCTCTCCCCCCCCCATTGGAATGTGAGCTTCTTGAGGACAGGGACAGTATTTTTGCCTACTTTATGTTTCCAGTGCTTAGCACAGTGCCTGGCACATAGTAAGTGCTTAACAAATGCTTATTGGCTTACTGACATGTTTTCCATAAATGGTCAACAGAGGCTCTACCCAGCACACAGGAGGCCTTCCTTTTATTCTATTAGTGTCGTGGGTGGGTGGGTGGGGGTATCAGAGTAACATCTGACCTGTTTTCTTGACATGACTGGTTTGCCTTCTTTCCTGGCCATGCTTTAACGGACCTCTGATCTCATTGGTGCCAATAGTCTCTCCAGTGGGGCTGATCACAATCCAACCACATCTTCTCAGCCTGTGCAGCCCTTCTCCAGATCTTCCCACAAGTTTTCTATGAGGGCTCTGTCATGTTGGGACCTTCTTCTAGGTCTCACTATTGAGTGGAGGGTAGTACTAGGGGAGCTCTAGGGCTCTCTCCGTCTGTTATCCCTTGCGCCTGCTATGATGTTTGCATGCAGCAGCCGAAAGTTGTCTCCTCATCATTGGCCTTTGGAAGATCTGCCGTTTTGATTCTCATGGAATCCTGTGATTTATAGCCATATGTCATTACCAGAATGTTGATATTATATGGAGTTTAATGATGGAATTTTCCTTGAAGGAGAAGCTTGGGGTTACTGAAAATGCTGGGCAGTTTCCCAAGCCCAGTCCAGCCCATCCTCAGTTCTGGGCCCAGAGCCTTCATTGTTCACATGTAGAATCAGTCTGCCATACATGCATTGATGGCTCAGCTTAATGGGCTGTCCATCCAGACGTGTATCATAGGCTGGTCAACAGGCATTCTTCATCTACCTGGCTTTTCTGGTGTGGTTTGTCAGGCTGAGTCCTTGTGAATCTCAGGAAGCATTGCAGTATTCGGGGGGGGGGGGCGGAAATGATACAATCAGTACAAAGTCCAAAGAGAAGAGCATCTGGAGGATTTCACCATCTGTAGGGACTTCCTCTTTCATTTGGACTCTGTGCCAGACAGCTTCCCTGACACCTTTGTTGAGCAGCATCCCCCAGTGTCATGCCTCTCTTAATATCAATAACTAGAGGTTAACTGGATTGAAGAGTCTTGTATGGTCTTAACATATGCATAGCACATACCTGCTTGACTTTATTTTGTTCCAGTGAACAAAAAGCTTTCTTATGGTCAACAAAGACCAGATCAGGATTACGTACTCTTGACACCTCTCAGTTAGTTGTGTGACTAGTTGGGTGGCTTGTTCCAGAACAAGTGTTCTTAGCCTGGGGTCCATGAACTTGGTTTTTAAAAATATTTGGATAACTCTATGTCAATGTGATTGGTTTCCTTTGTAATTCGATGTGTCTAATTTTATGTATTTAAAAGCATGCTGTAGGTTTTGCCAGACTGTTAAAGGAGAGATTTGTCCAGGATATGAAATTGGTTAAGGATCCCTCCTCTAGGTTATCATTTGTGGATGCTTATCAATTCTACTCTCTTATTTTCATTAAAGACACCCTTGCTGTGTGGGGGAGGGGTCACTTGTTTGTTTGTTTAAAGGTTGGTAGTGCCTGAACAGTAGTCATCCATGGCCTCTCAATTTCCTGTGCTTTTGGCAGTAGTGTGATGGGTTGGTTTTTTTTTTTTAATCATTCAATAGCTTCCCATTTTTAGAGAGCTTGAGATTCATTCCAGGGAGTGGAAAGAACTTAGGATTTTGAGTTAGAGGACATGGGTTCAAACCCCTATTCTGTCACTTGTTACCTACATGTTAATGTATGTAAAGCACTTGATAAACCTTTATAAATGTTGGGTATCATCCTCATCACCACCATCAACTTCTCTGAACCTCCTTTCCTCATTTGTAGAATCAGGTGGTTGGACCAGATGATCTTCGAGCAACCTTCCAGCTCTAGATCCTCGATACGGTGATGCCTTAGCTCCCTCTCCCATGCCCAGACTCTCTTTAGGCACCACACCACAATAGCAGCAGCTGTTCTTCCCGTGTTAGTTTTCCTCAATGTCCCTTTTCTGCTTTCTCATAGGGGACTATGATGTGAGATCCCAAACATGGCAACTTCACTGCTCTTGATGAGAACATAGCTTCTCATAGAAACGTGGACAGGGAGGGCAGATAGGTGGTGCAGTGGATAGAGCACCAGCCCTGAAGTCAGGAGGACCTGAGTTCAAATTTGGCCTCCTACCAAACACTTGGCACTTACTAGCTGTGTGACCCTGGGCAAGTCACTTAACCCCAATTGACTAAAAAATTTAAAGAAAAAGAAAGAAAGAAACATGGACAAGTGTTTTCAGTTTTTCTTCTGTTTGTGTCCTCTTTCCACTTTTACCTTTAAACACTTTGGGAACAATCTGGCTTAATTGGTTCTGGTGTTAACCTTTCTGCAAACTCCCCCTCCCCTACTTTTCATTCTTTTAAGAGGTGATACTGATCATAATCTTCACCATCCTCCTTAGGAAGATTTAGGAAGTAGGTTTATGTTGTTTTAGGTTTTGCCTTTGGTTGCATTGATATCTTTCCTCTCAGCAAAGAGATCAAGTGTTTGCTGGCTGAGGCAGTTCATGGGCATTTTTGGCTTCCTAGTTGTGGTGATTGCTTTACACTGGGTAAACTTCCATAGAAAATAATGATTTTTGTGGTTGGTATTGTTATTCAGTCGTGTCAGACTCTTCACAGCCCCATGGACCATGGCATGCCAGGCTCTTCTATCCTCCACCGTCTCTCAAAGTCTGTCCCAGTTCATCTTCATTGCTTCCATGACATTATCTATCCATTTCATCCTCTGCCATTCCTTTCTCCTTTTGCCTTCAATCTTTCCCAACGTCAGTGTCTTTTCCAGTGAATTCTGTCTTCTCATTATGTGGCTAAAGTATTTTAGCTTCAGCTTCAGTATTTGACTTTCCAATGGATAGCCTGAATCAATTTCTGTTAAGTATTGACTGATTCGATCTCCTTGCTGTCCAAGGGATTCTTAAGTCTCCTCCAGCACCACGATTCAAAAGCATTGATTCTGCAGTGCTCAGCTTTCCTTATAGTCCAACTCTCACAGCCAGACATAGCTTTGACTGCGTGGACCTTTATCAGCGAGGGGGATGTCTCTGCTTTTTAGTATGCTGTCCAGATTTGCCATAGCTTTCCTTCTAAGGAGCAAGTGTCTTTTAATTTCATGGCTGCAGTTGCCTTCTGCAGTCATCTGTGAGCCCAAGAATATGACACTTCTCCCATTTCTTCTCCCTGCTAGTATACGTCAATTCATTTATCCATTTTCCATTTTAGGGCATCAATTTATCTATTTTAAAAAATTAATTAATTTTTGGTTTTTAACATTCACTTCCATAAGCTTTTGAGTTTTAAATTTTCTCCCCCTGCCTTCCTCCCCCCTCCCCAAGATGGCATGCAGACTGATATAGGCTCTACTTATACATTCATATTAAACATATTTTCACATTAGTCATGTTGTAAAGAAGAATTAGAACCAATGGGAGGAACCATAAGAAAGAAGAAACAAAACAAAACAACAACAACCACAAAAGAGCAAATAGTGTGCTTCAGTCTGCACTGAGACTCAGTTCTTTCTCTGGACGTGGATGACATCAGTTTATTTAAATGGTTCGCTTCTTTGACTGGTCTCTTTACTGGCTTTAAATCTCATTCCATATCTTTTGCTTTTATGTCACATTGATTTCCAAATATATCTCTCTCCTTTCCATACCGTAAATGTTTTCCCTTGTAACAAAGCTTTTTTCTTTTAATGTTCAGCTAAACCAACCATCCCATTGATTATATCTGACAAATATTCCACACCTAAAGCTTCCCACTTTTTCACTTGCTTGTCTCATCTCTGGGACCAGAGCTTCAGTGTATCTTCTTGTCCTCTTTATCCTTCTAACTTGAGGTCAGTTGTGATCTTCACTTTAACAGGTTGATGTTCTGACTTGCCAGATGGTCATTCGTAGCCTGGATAGCACCTGTTGTATCACTTCTTATTCACTAATCACATCACAGCCCGTTGACACTCACCATATGTCTCTTTGTTGCTCCTTCGGTTGTTATTTTAATTTTTCTGAGAATGTGGTGCTCCAACATGTCCCAACATATGATGCCAACGTGACTTTTTTGTTTGTTTTGTTTCTGGTCTGAATCTGTGATGTTGTCATGTAGGAAGCCCCCGGTGAGGAAAACCCCCTCATTGATTCAGAGTGCTACCTCAGTGGCAGTGTGTAATCTCAGAGAGCTCCTTGAGGCACTGAGAGGTGATGTTACAGAGGAGGCATGAGCCCAGGTCTTCCTGATTTTGACCAGTTCTCTATCAACTACCCAGGAGCAGTGTCTTGGTATTAATCTGATGGGCACTGGTAGGATCAATTTGAGATCATTACAAGGTCCGCAAAGCTTCTCAAACGCCAGCCAGCCTAATTTCCTCCTCTTGTTCAGTGCTGATCCCAGCTTATTATTTATGTAGGACCCTCATCCAGTGACAATAAGGACTCACATTTATATTGTCTGGCAAGATTTATCCAGCACTTCCTTTCCAGCTGCGTTAGGTGGGGCAAACATCATTGTCTCCATTTTACAATTGCAGAATCTGAGACTCATACGATTAAGGGACGGGCCGCAGAGTCCCCCACATCACTTAACTGAGGCAATGAGTAGCAAAGATGGGATTTGAACCCAGGTTTTCTGCCTTCGGAACCAGTGTTCTTTCCACTCTACCAGAGAGGACAAGTTATCTGACTAGTGGAGGCTCCCTCAAGTCAAGAACTGCTCAGTTTTTCTTTTTGCCTCGGTTGCAACTCTTGTTCACTTAATAGATACTTGCTGAAATGAATCAAATTGCTTAAGATCATGTAGGTGGTAAGTTGCAGACCCCAAGTCTACTGGTCATTGCAAAGACACATATCTCGATGGGCTGTCCATTGGGCTGCAAGTGGTAGTCCAGGCAGAATGTGCTCCCCCTCCAGTGCTGCCCCAGTGGGGGTGGGTAGAACAGTCTTTTTTTTTTCTTTTGGATACTTGGTATTTCACTAAGGAGAGACTTTGTGGTTTTCTAGATATCATTATCATGAGATCATAGATTTAGAAGAGACATCTAATTCAAACTCTTCATTTTACCAATGAAGAAACTGAGGCCCAAGGAAGTTCATTGACTTGCCAGGGTCATTGTATCATAGGTCTGGAGCTGGAAGGGGATCTCAGGGGTCTTCTAGACCAAACCCCTCATTTTACCGATGAGGAAACAGGGGTAGCAAACAGCAGAACTGGGATTTGAACCCCAGCTGCCCCGACTCTAAATCCAACATTCCTTCCCTGACACTTTACCTGACAACTTTCCCAGGGGCTGGAGAACCTCACTTTTCATAGGAAGTTCTTCTTCTGTTTGCCCCTTACCTTAGGACACCTTTCTGGGATGCAGGCAAACACCTTTGGCAAATCCCTGTTTCCTTGTTGAATGCCTTGCTTGTCATCACCACTCAGCAAATTATTGAACAAAGTTTTCTCTGTGGTTCCTGCTGTCCTAGAGTTCTGTATATGAGAGAGTGCTTTTTGCTTTAGCAAGTCAAAGAACAGAGGGCACAGTAGGAGCTTGTATCCTCCACGCTCCTCAGGCAGCTGAGTGACCATAAGGATGTGGTCCACTGGAGAAAGCTGCCCACAAAGGCCCAACTCTTCCCTTTGTGACTTCTCATTAAAGATGTGCATCTCAAAAGCTTTATACTGATGAGGAAAGCAGGCATGGGAGCCTTCTTGGTGGCCTTTTAAAAAATAACGTATTTTAGTGGGGTGGCTAGGTGGCACAGTAGATAAAGCACCAGCCCTGGAGTCAGGAGGACCTAAGTTCAAATCTGGCCTCAGACACTTACTAGCTGTGTGATCCTAGGCAAGTCACTTCATCCCAATTGCCTAAAAAAAAAAATAGCATATTTTGGGATCTTCCTCTTTTAAAAAATATCATCCAGATCAATCCCTGAGGATTCTCCAAACTGTATCATGTACACTGGTATGACTTACTGGAAAAGTGTTGGATTTGAAGTTAGGACACCTGGATGAGAATCTCAGCAAGTGGACTCTTTGAGCTTCAATTTCTTCATCTGTAAAATGGGATTAAGAATAATTGTAGTGGCCGGCTTCACGGGGTTGTTGTGAGGAAAGTGTCTTGCTAACCTTGAAGTTCTCTGTCAACGTGTTACGGCGTTTATAATGCTAGCAGTGATGTAATTGGTGGGGGCCAACCACTCTTTGAAAATGTAGCAAGTCCCTGTTGTGTGTGAAGACTTCTGCTCGGAGAGCAGAATTCCCACAAAGGAAGTCCTCTTCTTGATTCTTTGTTCCCTTTCCTCTAAATACATTTGGTATTTACTTATCAGCTATGTAGGCCTGTTGTTCTATTTCATTGTCATTTTTGTGTCTCCAGCGTCTGGATCAGTGCCTGGCATGTAATGTAGTAGACCCTTACTAAGTGTTTGTTGAATTGAATTCACTTGTTAAGTTCCCCTGGCCTATCATATAAAAGTTATCTTAGAAGGGGAAATCTATTCAATGAACATTTATTAAGTGCCTGCTGTGCGCACACTGTGCGAGACATTGGGGGACTTGCAAAGCTTAGGTGAGATGGATCATAATTATGTATAGTAGGGGGATTATTAAAATCAATTAACGTTTGTTAAGTAATATTAAGTTCAAGGTGCCCCATGCTATCCACTGAGGCAGAAACTCAGCTAGTAAAAATATACACTATTTGCGTTATAAAATTCGAGCTAGGTATAGCTTCAGAAGCCATGCCAGCTATGTTCAGACATTTGAATGAATGGCTATAAGAGGGAGGAGGGGATTGGACTTGTTCATTTAGTTCCAAAGGGCAGAAGCCGCTGCAGGGAGTAGAAGGTGCCAAAATGGGCGTTTTAGACTAGGAACCCCCCAAACAGTGAGAGCTGCCCCAGAGGGGAGGGGCTTCTTGGAGAGGGGGGGGCTTCCCCCTCCCTAGAGGGCCTCAAGCAGGAGCTTGGCAGCTATGGCCTAGTGGGATCCCTTTTGTGTAGGGGTTGGAGGTCGCACACGTGAGGTCCTTTCCTCTCTTCCCACTCCGGAATTCAGTGAATGGTGTGAAGTGAGAAAACAAAGGGCAGGGTCAGGAGGCACAGATATTCCAGTCTGGCAAAGCCAGACTTTGAACCCTGGTCCTCTGATCCAAAGCCAGGGCGCTTTCCACATTGTGGCCACATTGGTTTTGCTGCTGGCACATCCAAGTGAACTTGTTCTGTAGGCAATGCAGGCGAGGACTTCGTAAGAGGAATTCAGACTAGACATATGGGGGGGGTGTATACATACATATGTTCATGTGTCTGTCTGTCTATCTCTATCTATCCATCCATCTATCCATCCATCTATCTGTCTATCTATCTGTCTATCTATCTATCTATCTATCTATCTATCTATCTATCTATCTATCTATCTATTTGTCTCTCTGTCTATGTCTCTATCTATCTGTCTAGTTGTCTGTCTGTCTATATCTCTATCTGTCTATCTCTATCTATCTATGTATCTATCTGTCATCTTCATAAAGATGATGTTTGAAGCCATGGGGTGGATGAGGTTTCCAAGGGAGGGAGTGTAGAGAAAGCAGAGTAGAGGGCTAAGGACAGAACTTGGGGAGTGGCCACAAGAAAGGTCGCAGAGATGAGTCAGTGAAGAACGCCTAGGAGGAGCCCTTAGCAAGGTGCTAGGAGAGTGAGGAGAGTTTGGTGTCTCTAAAGTCAAGGGCGAAGAAAATAACTAATAAATGGGGAAGCCACTGGAGTCAAAACTTGAAGCAAGATTGAGGAGGGTGAAGACTGAAAAAAGGCCCTTGGATATGGCCTAGGTGATAAACTTCAAACACCTGTCATCCAGAGATGGGGCATGGAATCTGTGCAAATCACTCCTGCAGCGTTGTATATGCAAGCCCAGGGGGAGGTCCAGAATGGAAAGGAGGGGAAGGCTTCTCTCTGGATGAGAGGATCAGGAAGGACTGGATAGAATGAATGAATGAATGAATGAAGGCAGCATTTATTAAGCACTTACTATGTGTTAGGCGTGTGTTAAGATGGTAGCCTTTGAGCTGGGTTTTGAAGAATGGTCAGTAAAGTTCCAGCTGGTGGAGATATGTTGGGGAAAAGGCATTCTAGTCATAGGAAACAGGAATGAAGATGGTCTTAAAATGACCCATCTTGAGGTCAGGGACTGTTCTTCATTTGGATTTGAACTCAGGGCTTCCTGACTCCAGGTCCGGCATTCTCAGCCCTGTACCACCGAGCTGCCCCTTGACGAGGGTGGTTTGATTGTCTCTCGGGATTTTTGGTCACCGGACGATAGAGGCTGCTTTCTTCTCTTCACTCTTGTCCCTTCTCTCTGTCACTGCTCAGTGCCCTGGCTGCATAGGGCCATCGTGTGGACGTCCAGATTGGCGGCGGATCTGCCGGAGCTCTACAGAAGGGGCCCCGAGCTCTGAAGGCAGCTTCAAAGGAAGCAGGGGAGCCCCAGGAGGCCAGAGCTCTACGAGCTCATCAGAGCAGGCATTCCTTCTGTGGAGGCAGGTGGAGTTCCTCCCCAGTCTGCCCCTCCTGCCCGGTCTCATCCATGACTTCCAGTGAGTTCACCAGAGAGGTCCATCTGAAAACCTTCAACTTTCCCAACAAACTTGGAGTTAGGGGATCAGAGCTCTGTCATTTCTCCGAGTCACTTCATGAATCTGGCCCTCGGTTTATTCATCTGTAAAATGAGAGGACTTCCAAATCTATAGTCCTATGATCTCATGATCACCTTCATTCCTGTCTCTTCTCCACGTCTGTCTATCCAGCGAGGCATCCTTCCTTACAAAGAGTAAAAAAGAGAGAAAAAGGCTGTTCATCCAAACTGACCAACACATCAACCAGGTCTGACAGTGTATGCCGTATTCCACACCCATGGTCCCCCACTTCTGCAGGCTCGGGTGGTTTTTTTTTTGATACTTTGTATTTACAATGTTGTAGCCATTATGTATATTGTCTTAGTGCATTCATAGCTTAGCTCTGCACTAAAACTTCTGGGACATGCCCCATTCAGCCCTTACTATGGGCCTGACACTCTGTCTGACTGTTGCCATGAATGGACGACATATGCATGACATTTTGAAGTTTATAAATAACTTCCACGCACAGTACATCATCTCACTCGGGCTTCACGACAGCCCTGTCAGCTGGCTAGTACAGATATTAATATCCCCACTTCACTAATAAGGAAACCAAGGCTGCCCTTGATGGGACTTGCCTGTAATCCCCTCACTAATATGGGGTCAGGATTGGCTCCTCCCTCACCTGTGGCATTCCCCATATGACCTTCATGAGCCCGTGCCCATGATGCCCGCCCTCCTCATCTCTGCCTCTTGGAATGTCAGCCCCCTTCAAGGCTTAGCTCAAGTGGGGCCTCCTCTGGGGAGCCACCCCCCCCATTTGTATTTACTTAACTGTGCATTCATGTTCTTTCCCCAAAAGAATGCAGGTCCTGAGGGCATTTTTGTCTTTGTAAGCAAAGCACAGTGCCTAGTACATGATCTTAATGGGACTAGATGAAAATAAATAGTAAACATTTGTTATGTGCCTACTGTATACCAGACAGTGTACAGGATTCAGACCCAGGTGCCCTGACTTCAAATCCGAGGCTCATTCTACTAGCCCAGGCTGAGTGTTAAAAATGGCTAGGCTGGTCTCAGTGCCTGACCTTTAGGCAGCTTCGGTCAGGCAACAGGTGGTGTACAGGAGCAGCTCCTTTGGTGGGAAGCCAGGAGGGGAATTGTGGGATTGGATTAAAAGCTTGTGACCTTTTTAGGCCCTCCTAAGTATAAATGAGAAAACTGCCTGTTTGTTAAATGGTAAAATAATATTGATGATGATGATAATAATAATAACTATATTAAAAAATTTTCAGTTCCAAAATTCTTAAGTAATTGCCAGAAGGTTCTTCTCCCCCAGCTAGGCAGGGTGAAGGGTTTTCTTCCTCCTTTTGTTTTCTGGACCCCTTATTCCTTCTAATCAATTGCCTTTCGTCAATTTAATTTATAATCATTTTAATAATTTAATCAATGATCAATTATTCTAATCAAATAACTGGGAAGAACTCAAAATAATTTTAAGAAGGACTCAGGCTTTTTCTCACATGGTCCCAGGCCTCAGTATTTAGAGTTGGTGCTCATGGGAGGCTCATCCCCTGGAGTCCCAGACAGAAATAAGATTTAGCCTTGAATGACACAGAGGATTCATGACAGACTGAACTAGCAGCAGTCTCCTCCTCAGGTTCCTGTGGGCGGTGGGTTGTAGAAGTCACACATTTGAACTCCTTTGAAGGTAGAGACCATTTTAGGGGGAGAATTTTAGATCTCGCCAAGGAAGCTAGTTGGTGCGGTGGATAGAATGTTGGTCTTGGAGTCAGGAAGGCCTGAGTGCAAATAGAGCCTCCCTCTAGTAGCTGTGTGACCCTGGGCAAGTCATTTAACTTCTGTCTGCCTCAGTTTCCTGATCTATAAAATGGGCATAATAATAGCACCTACCTTGCAAGGTTGTATCAAATAAAAGAATTTGCACACCCCGAAGACAGATATAAATATTGGCTCTTTTTATTATTATTTTACAGGCCTAGTCCAGTGCCTGGTACATGGTACATGCTTATAGATGCTTGTTAAATTAAATTGAATTGAACAAGGTGACTAGAGGCCCAGAGATTTGCTTTGGGTCATGTGTCAAGCTTGTAGCAGAATTAGGATTAGAACCCAGGGCACCTAATTCTTAGAGTTCTTTTTCCTAAGTCCATTAACTCTTTTTATAAGAAGGGTTAGTGTCTGGGACACAAAAGCAAAATCAGCCCCTGCCCTCGATTACATCTAATGAGGGAGAGACAGCATGCAGATAACTCCTGGCCACCTGTGTGTTTAAACTGAGTAAGGATGGATGGGAGATGATCACAGACAGCCTGTGGAGAGGGGTGGGGCAAGGCTTCTCTGCCAAAAGGGGGATCTGAAGGAAGTCAGAGAAGCCTGGAGGCATGAAACGGGACAGAATTCCAGGCGTGGGAGAAGCTGGTGAAAACAGATTCCACTCTGAGATTGTCCCAGGCTCAGAGAGTTTGCCTGAAGTTTCTCACAAAATAGAGATTCAAAGCTAAGCCTCTGATTCCAAACCTGACCCTGAATTAGTGGAAGGGATGTGGGGGAGGAAAATGGTCAATATTTATCAATCCACTGCCTCCTCTCGGGTACTCCCTGCTTGGCAAAGGCCAATGACATTGGCAGGGTCTGTTTAATTTTTAAAAGGTTATCGTCTATTATTCATTTTAAAAATAGAGGACTCTATTTAGAAGGCCTGCTTTGATTTGCACAGCTGACACTGGACAGGATGAAGAACCCAAGTTTGTCCAGGGATGAATTGTCAGGAATGTCTTTGGAGGATGGCAGAGCCTGACCACGCATGTGAAATGGAGAGTTCTCACCTCTTCTCTCCCTTTCCCAACAGGGAGCAACATTTTGGGGAAAACACGTTGAGGGATTGGCATGAGTGTCATGAACTACCGCCCAGAGATGTTGGACTGGCCCGTTACGGTCATAAGAGCACACCTTCTAGCAATTAAGATGGTTATTTGTATACCTGCCCTTGATTGGCCCTCTCAGCAACCTTGTCAGGTAGGGGCCATAGGCAGTGTGAGCTCCATTTTACAGGAGAAGAAACTGAGGCTCAGAGTGGTAAAGGGACTTGACCGTGGCTACACACCTCTCAGGTGTTGGGGCAGGTCATCAGGACTCCAAAACTAAGACCCTGTCCACTGCAACATGCTGCCTCTCAATTATATAACTGTGCTCAACCCAGAAGGCAGGTGTCATTTTCTCCATATCCTTGTATCTCCCTGGATACTGGCAGAAATATTTTCATAAAGTAGAATGTAAAGTGTTTTTAGGGTGAAGACCTCTCTTTCTCTCTCTCTCTCTCTCTCTCTCTCTCTCTCTCTCTCTCTCTCTCTCTCCATGCCTCTCTCCTTTCGTTCCTTCTTTCTCTCTTTCCCTTCTTTCCTTCCTCCCTCCCTCCCTCCCTTCCTTCCTTCCTTCCTTCCTTCCTTCCTTCCTTCCTTCCTTCCTTCCTTCCTTCCTTCCTTCCTTCCTTCCTTCCTTCCTTCCTTCCTCCCTCCCTCCCTCCCTCCCTTCCTTCCTTCCTTCCTTCCTTCACCAGCTTCTATATAACACAGGGATAGTGACTGTGATTGTGATTTCATGAGTGTAAAGAGCTTTGGAGACCTTAAAGCACTAGATAAACTCCAGCCATGGTAATTTTCTTCTTATAACTCCTGGATGAAGAAACTTCCCAGGGAAGTGCAGATCAGCCCCTTCTCTGCTGCTGCAGAGTCTCAGAGTTCCTTGAAGGGCCCTGGGGGATTGAGGGACTTCCCCCAGGTCCCGCAGCTGGGACGTAGCAGAGTTAGGAGGACTCCTGTATCCCTAGTGCATAGCACAGTGCAGGCTCTTCATTAATAACTCCTACGGCGTACCTTGCTCCCTGCCTTTAAAGACTGCCTTTGCAGCTCCTCCAGCCTGTCCACCTCTGACTCGGCACATAGTAGGTACTTCATCAAGGTTTGCTTATTAGAAGCAGGCCTATGACCAATGATTGTTGAATGAGTGAAGAAACTAGTGGCTGTGTGGTAAAAGAGGTTCATCGAATTTGGGGTCTGATGACCTCAGTTGGAATCCTGGCTGCCCGGGCTGTCTCTGGGTGTGACCTCGGGCGAGTTGCTTCCAGTCTCTGGGCCCAGTTTCCTTTTCTGTTAAATGCTGGGGGGCTCCTTCCAGCTTTGGGAGCCTCTGGTGCTCCCCCCATCATTGGCTGGGGATGGACGGGTACATGTGTCCCACCTCCCTGTCTTTCCATCTTGGACCACAAGAGGGAACCCTATACTCACGAATGATTTAAGAATCCCTCCCATTCACTTCTTTCTACACCCCTCTCTGTACAAAGGGATGAATGGCTTCTTGCTTTAGCAGCAGGAGAAGAAGTGATTTCCCTTAATCCCAGATTCATGCACATCAGGCCTGGAATGGAAGAGAAGTTTGCCTGAGAACATGCTCCAAGGAAGTTGACTATGTTTGCATACGTGTTAGCATAATAAAGTGCCTCTGTTTGACCGTTGAGGGATGCCAGAGGGGTCGGTCATTCCTATTTCTTGACACTTGGAGTTCACAAAGGGCTTTCCTTACAACCATCCCGTGAGGGAAAAGTTAGTGTGAGTGTCTTTATCCCTATTTTGCAGATGAAGAAACTGAGGCAGGCACAGGCAACAGTAGGATGAATCTGGAGCTCTGGAGGCAGAGTTCTGGCTTCAAATTCTGCCTTTTATATTAACTATGCATGTGACCTTCACCTCCACGAGCCTCAGTTTCCTCTTTTATAAAATGGGAAGGCAGAGTGAGATGGCCTCTGAAGGCCCTTCCATATCTGACTCTAGAATCCAGTGAAACTGGTCCTTAAAGACATGAACTGACTTAATATTAGCTACTATTTAATTAAGCTTTAGTTTCGGCAAAGCACTTTGCATCTGTTATCTCACTGGATTTTCACAACAGCCTTGTGAGGTTGGTGCTTTTATCATCATCCCCATTTAACAGATTGGAGAGACTGAGGCAGAGAGAGTTTTTTTTTTAAATGACTTATCCAGGGTCACATAGCTAGTAACTGTCAGAAGGAGGATTTGAATCTAGGTCTTTCTGACTCCCAACCCAGCAGTCTATCTACCTGGCCAAGGTCATGTAGCTAATCGCCATTTGTGATTATGTCTGTGGTCTGACCCCAAGGTCAGCATCCTTGCTAGTATATTATGTCACATCTCCCATGAGAGCACTCAGCCCCTTGTTTTGGGGGTATCTTTGGTAGTGGTGGTGGTTTTTAGCAATCAGTCGGTGGTTAAAGATGAAGTTAGTACTTGTTACAGAGGAAATGAGGTACGACTTACGCCGCAGAGGAGACTCAGTTGAGACGTTTGCTTGGGCTATGTGAGGACGGCACAGTCTTGCTGACCCTCCTCCCACTCCTCCCTTACTGCTCTGATCTTGTCCCTGCTTCCAGGGCATGAGGTAATCGGCCATCCACCCTCCCAGGTGCATCTCATGGACGTGTAAATGCCCATTACTGTAAAAACAGTTCCCTTTAATTGGGGCTGGGGCCCTATGCTCAGGTAAGGCACTGCCCCTTTGTTAGCCTTTTAGGCTCTGAAAGAGAGGCTCGTTGGGAGAAAAGCAGCTTGGGGTGGTTCTGAGGCCCCAGAGAGAATGTATCCTTCTGGGAAAACGGTCTGAGAAAGCAGCTCCAGGGCCCAAAGGTGGGGCGGCCGCAGGGCGCATCCTGCGCCTCAACAGATGGCTGTTGTCAGGGTTTTGAAGGGTGTAGCTGAGAAAATAGACATCACAGAACTGCTTGTGGGTGATGAGAACACGGGGTGGGGTGTGTTTCTGCCTCCAAGATTCAAGTGTGGATTTGGGCATTTTGTTTTGTTTTGTTTTCACCTGAGTTAGAGATGGGTCGCTGACTGTGACGAGGCCCCCATCTAAGGCTTGTTGCCTTCAGTCATTTCAGTTGTGTCTGACTCTCTGTGACCCCATTTGGGGGTTTCTTGGCAAAGGTACTGGAGCCATTAGCCATTTCTTTCTCTACCTCATTTCACAGATGAAGAGCAGGCAGACAGGGTTAAGTGACTTGTCCAGGGTCACACAGCTAGTAAATGTGTCTGAGGCCAGATTTGAACTTGGGAAGGTGAGTCTTTCTGACTCCAGGCCCAGTGCTCTGTGCACTGTGGGGCCATCTAGCTGCCTAGATTTGAGGCATTAGAAGTCAAATGAAGATAAAACATGGGAAGCTTGCACATAACACTTTCAAGTTTGCAAGACGCTTTCTCATATTATTCCATTTTATCTTCACAAGAGCCCTGAGAGGTAGATCCTAGCATTATCTGCATTTTACTGGTGAAGAAACTGAGGCAGACTAAGGTAAGTAGCTTGTCCAGGGTCATACAGCTCAATCAATCAATCAATCAGTCAATCAATAAATTTGTTAAGTGCCTACTATGTGCCAGGCAAAAAGAGGCAAAAACCAGCCCCTGCCCTCAAGGGACTTACAATCTAATGGTAAGCTAAGTGTCTGAGGCAGGATTTGAATTCAGGTCTCTCTGGATTCCAAGTCAAGCACCCTATATATTGTGTCACCTTGCTTCTTTAATGGTCAGAAGAGTGAGACGACAGTGACTTGGAGAGAGAAGCTGACAGTAGAAACTGACTTCTGCTGCTTGAACAAGGCAGAGGGTGATTGGAAGATAAGAGAAGGTGCTTCGGGCTGAGAGACATGACTGAATCTAGTCAGGGTCTTCAGCTCATTGGAGGAGAGCTCCAGAGCTGCTGGAATATGGTTGGTGAAATTAGAATCCTCCTGCTTCAGAGCTTCATTGGGTTTGTCAGCACTGCCCTCAGAGGCTCCTCTTTATCGACCCTGACTCCCATTTTTCTCTTGAGAGGCAGAAAGTCCCCAGAGTCCCTTGAAAGCAGATCAGAGGAACTTTGCAGTCATCTACCTTAGGATGCTCTGTCTGCTGCCACCCTCCAGCCCCTCAGAGAATCATAGGATTTAGAGAGGGAGAAGTGACACAGCTTCTAAGCACCAGAAAAAAGACACAAATGTGGATCATCGAATTATAGGATCATAGATTTGGAGCTGGCAGTAAGCTCAGAAACAGGATTTGAACTCAGGTCTTCCTAAGGTCAAGCAGAGTACCCCAGAAAATGGCAGGTTTGAAGACTAGAAGGGACTTGGCATATCATCAAGTGTCATTCTTCATTTAACAGATGAGGAACCTGAGGCCCCAAGGCGGAATGCAACAGAAGTTTCATGCTTGTACTGTAGAAAGCCAGAGTTTCAATCGGCTGTTCCAAAACACTGAAGGGAAAATAAGGGCAGGGCAGGGCAGGGTTACCCCAAGGCAACAGAAGGCCGGCAGAGGAGCAGAGCTGGAGAAGGTCCAGGTGTCGGGATTCCTCACTCAGAACTTCTTAGCCTTGAAAGTTAAGGGGCTGAAATTTGGTACGGACAATTAGCTCGCCTTTCTCATTTCATTTCCTGACCTGCTGTTTCCCACCAGAGAAACAGGTATCTAGAAATGGGGGGGTGCGCATTCTTCTAACGTGCTCACATGCTGGAAAGGGGGCCCCAGGCTAGACTTTTCCGGATGAACGAAGGCAGTTATTAAGTGGTCACTATGTGCTGAACACTGTATGGCTAGGGGCAGGGGTCATGTTGTTACCCAAGCTGTGACAATGGGCCAAGAGCTTCCTCCTCACCATTGTGTTTGACCCCGAGTGCCCTTCAGCCCCTAGTCACTGACCTTTCAATTGTCCTGAAATTATTCTCTCTTGGATCATCAGGGACCTTTCAGTCACCAGCACCAATAGCATTTCCCTTAATCCTCTGCTTTGACCCCCTTGTGGTATTTGATACTCGAAGCCATGACCATCCTTTGTATAGTCATGTCCCACCTGAGGCAGAGTCTGCCTGTGTTAGTGATTAGGAAAGCCCCAGACAGGGGAGAGGTGATCGTTACCTGGGCCATGGGAGGCCCAAGGGAGAGGGGGAAGTAAGTGGTTTTCCAAAAGCTAGTTGGTATCAGTGTCTGTAAAGTGCCAAAATCCACAGGGCTGAGATGAGCTGGAAAGCCACTTGTTAGATCAAGGAGTCAATCAATCAACAAGCATTCGTTAGAGGTTTAACGTGTGCCAGATGCTCTGCTGGGAGCTCCAGATGCAAAGACTGAAGCCCTGCCCTCGAGGCATTTACAGTTCAGCCGAGGGAAGCAACCTGTATGTGTATCAAGAATTGATACCCAGCGATGTTTCAGAAGAAGGAATGAGCAGCTGGGGAGGGGGTGGTCAGGAAAGGCTTCAGCCCAGAAGTGGAGGTTCAGCTGAGCCTTGAAGGCAACTAGGAATCCTGAAAGATGGGACGGGGCTCCTGGCATGGGGGACAGCCATTGCAAAAACATGGAGGTTGGAACTGGCTTGTTTTGTGTGAGGAACAACAAGAAGTCCTTTTTTTAAAAAAAATTAAAGTTAATGTTTTTGTTATCCTGTAATTAACGAACAGTCAAATGCAGAACAAAACCCGAGGATTATACACGAGACTACACATCTCTATCACAGGCAGATTGAGCTTGTAAAAGAAGAGAAGACATTCACCACGTGGGTTTCAAAGCTCTCCTGCTTGTTTATGTTTCATTTTGAAGTTTTGTGACTCTAAAAATGCTATGTTGACTCTTTTTTCTTTCTTTTCTTTTTGTTTGTAACATTCCTATCTTAGTTTTTCCCTCCTTCCTTCCTTCCCTCCTTCCCTCCTTCCTTCTTCCCTCCTTCTTTTCCTCCTTCCTTCTCCCTCCTCCTCCTCCTCCTTCTTCTTTTTCCTTCTTCTTCCTTCTTCCTTCCTTCCTTCTTCCTTCCTCTCTCTCTTCTCCCTCTCTTCCTCCTCCCTCCTCCTCTCTTCTCCTCCCTCCCTCCCTCTTCTTCCTTCCTTCCTTCCTTCCTTCCTTCCTTCCTTCCTTCCTTCCTTCCTTCCTTCCTTCCTTCTTCCCTTCCATTCTCTGTCATGTGATGGATAACATCCTTCATCATTGGTCCTCTGGCATAGAGCTTGGACATTGTACAAATCAGTTCTTCAGTGTTTCAAAGCTATTTTTCTTTACAATGTGGTGATTGTTATATACATTGTCCCGCTGGTTCTGCTTGTTTTTCTTTGAAGAGGGTCAGTTTATTTGGACCATGACATGTGCGGAGGCCAGTTATGTATCGTAAGTCAGGGAAGAGTCCTCACTGGATGCTTAGTCTTCTCGTGACCTTCTTAGCTGAGTCAGTCAATCAGCGAGCATTTATTAAGAGCCTACTATGTGCCAGGCACTGTGCTGAGCGCTGGGGATACAAAGAGAGGCAAAAGACAGTCCCTGCTCTCAGGGAGCTTATATTGTAATTGGGGAATCAACGTTTAATGACATAAATATCTCTCTGTGTGCACATAGTATGGGGAAACATGTATGTATGTATGTAAATATGTATGTGATTACATATGTAGCCCATGGTCCCGGGCTGTTCTGCCACATCTCCGTTCTCACTACCAGGTTACTGCCCAAAGGGCAGTGCCTGTGTCGCCCCTCCGGGCTCCAGGGGTGACCTCTAAGGCGCTGGGGGAGGGTCTTTCTGATGCTCCAGTTTATAAGCCTCCACTTGTGTGCCCCCCCTGCCCCGATCATCAGCTGCTATCAGTCAGCTCAACTTAGTGGTGTTGTTGTTGTTTCTGAGTTGTGTCTGACTCTTCATGACCCCATTTGGGGTCTTTCTTGGCCAGAAATACTAGTTATTTGCCATTTCTTTCTCCAACTCATTTTACAAATGAAGAAACTGAGGCAAACAGGGTTATGTGACTTGTCCAGGGTCACACAGTGAGCAAACATCTGTGGCCAGATTTGAACTCAGGAAGATGAGTCTTCCTAATTCCAGCCCAGCGTTTTCTCCACTGTGCCACTAGCTGTCCCAGACTTAAATAGCTTTTAGGAAAGAGTTCTTTACTACAATGGAGTAGTTGGTACAAACATCCCCTTAAAGTCATGCATATGCCCAGAGAGTCCATGAGAAGGTGGGCTCGGGCTATGGGCACACGTGGCCAACAGGTACCTCATGGTCCCCACTTTGTGGGGCATTCGGGATGTTCTCCTTACTGGGGCATAGCTCTTCTTCTGGCTTGTGGCATCATCAGGCTGCTTTTCCTCACTGAGTCCCTTCTGTCCTTGGCTTGGGGGGCAGGCCCTGCTTTCAGCTATTGTTGCCCAGAGGGCACTGCTACATTACCAATGAAAGGACCAGTTCCCTGGCCTTCTGAAGTTGACTCGGCACTTCTCAGGCTAAGGGGAGGGGAAGGGAAGCAGGAAGATGGTGGCCAAGCCCGCAGCTGAGGCCGTGGCTTTTCTCCTCCTTCCCACTCCCAAGTCTCAGAGAGTTGCCTTTCTTTACCACTGACACTGGCATCTTCCATTCCCAATGAGCTCACCTGTTTTATGTGAGCCTTACAGGGAGTGCGACCAATGCCCTCTACCCATCAGAACAGACTTCCGTATCACCTGGTTAAAACGCCTTGAAGCAGCATCCAGCCACTCATGTTATATGGAGCCAGGTAACTTGATTGAGTGGGTCCCTGGAGCCTCACCTTTACATAGACAAAGTGAACACGAGGTAGTTTGGAGAGGGGGACCCTAGCGGTGGGAAGGCTTCACGTACAAGATAGCCTGAGAGCTGAGTCTTGATGGAGATTTAGGGTTCTAAGAGGCAGAGATAGGGAGGGACAACGTTGCAGACGTGAGGGACAGTCAGGGCAAAGAAGGAGGCAGGAGATAGAGTACGTGCAGAACAGGAGCTAGGTCAGTATGGATGGGTTATAGCCTGGGAAGAGGGCAGTGAAGTGTAAGAAAACCGGAAAGGCCAGAAGGGGCCAGATGGTGAAGTCATAGCCCCTGCTCAAATTTAAAATATAGGGAGATCTAAAAAGCTGATCATTTTTCTGACTCAACCTAATTGTTTCAAGTTTTGGTCTTTTTATGTCAGCTGATTTCCTGCCCCTGCCTGGCGTCAAGTGCCGCTGTAAGGCCACCACGCCTCCTCCTGACTCCACAGTGTCATAGATCACCCCTCCATCCGTATATTTC
The DNA here is from genome assembly GCF_003287225.1 of Phascolarctos cinereus. Lineage (NCBI taxonomy): Eukaryota > Metazoa > Chordata > Mammalia > Diprotodontia > Phascolarctidae > Phascolarctos > Phascolarctos cinereus. Next base: position 464,759,991 of record NW_027555958.1, read on the forward strand.
TCTGGACCTTGAGGCTCTGTGGATGGTGTTGGTGGAATCTGGGGGAAATCCGTTATGCACTGGCTGCCATGTTCTTCCCCTTGCCTGACAGTCAGCTGGGTACTAAATGTGGCTTCAGTGCTCATCAGAGTGAAAGATGCTATAAAGAGTATATTCTTCCTATTTAATGAACATAAGGAAAAGTGGAAGATGGACTAGAGTCTATGGTTTGGGGATGAGGCAAGACCATCACAGCAAAGACCATGAGAGTGGGTGTGGATTGGAGTAACCACACCTGGTGGGCCATTGGACTTATGACATGAGTGATGTTTCAGAGGCCTACAAACCTGGTTTCTAGGAAGATTACAGAAAAATACCCAGGCTTGTCCTCTCTTCTCAAGGGGTTCCCAGGGATGTGATGGAGGCCGACTTCCATCCATGTTTGTCTGCCATTTCAGATGCTTGGTGGTGTGGAATATACATCAGCCTGGTTGATACCCAATTTTCCTGGCTAGTCATTTGCAACAGAGACAGCAGGGTGTGGGATGCATATGGGGGGAAAAGACATATGAAGCTATAGGTGTAGATGTATGTGTCCAAGTTACAGCACAGTTCTTTGCTGGGCATTAGGGCGACCCCATCATTTCAATGGGAGGAGGTGCAGCGTGGGGGATATTTCAGGGGATGGCCTGTGTGCTGTTTGCCCCTTGGATTGGGGGTGATTTGTATTGATGGTCAGTCTTCACTGTCCACAGAACTTCCCTGTCAACAGCTCAATTCAACAGATGTTGAGCTAGAGGCTAGGGTTCCAAAGATAAAACGAAATTCCCTGCCCCCAAGATGCTTACATTCTACTGGGCATAAACGACCTGTACCCAGATGAGTTAATAAAGAGGTTTTGGCCTGGCCTCTGTAGGAGGTGGGGGAAGGAGGAGGAATGTCAGCCTGTCCTACAGACTTCTCGGGGGCGGGGACTGAGAGAGTGATAGAAAATCCAACGAAAGGGCTTTTGTGATCGGATACTGGCCATGAGAACAAACAGATACATCAGGGTGTGTAGATGGCCTGGGTGTGACCAAGCCCTCCCACTATTGATCGTATTTGGCCAGGGAATCACAATCCGTGCCTTCTTTCAGAGCTCAGCTGAAGTGCCAGTTCTGTGCCTTGTCTGACACGTCCCCCCTCCTCCAACTGCTAGTTCCTCCCTTCCAAAAACTGGCCTTTAGGGGCAGCTGGGTGGCGCAGTGGGTAGAGCACCAGCCCGGGAGTCAGGAGGACCTGAGTTCAAATCCAGCCTCAGACATATAACACTTACTAGCTGTGTGACCCTGGGCAAGTCACTTAACCCCTCTATCTCTCAGTTTCACCTTCCTTCCATACAAAATCAGGGGCAGCTAGGTGGCGCAGTGGATAGAGCACCAGCCCTGGATTCAGGAGGACCTGAGTTCGAATCTGTCCTCAGACACATCACACTTACTAGCTGTGTGACCCTGGGCAAGTCACTTAACCCCATTGCCTAGCCAAAAAACAAAAAACAAAACAAAAACTGACCTGTAATTCATTTTGTCTATTATGTATATACTTATATGTGTCTGTGTCTTCTTCTCCAGTAGATTGTCAGCTTCCTAAGGTCAGGGAATATTTTTATCTTTGTGAGTCTTTAGTGCCTAATCCAGTGCCTGAAACATAGTAAATATTCAATAAATGTTTGTTGGTTGGTCAGATAGCATTCCACCAAGGCCACTTTAGTCTAGACCTTGGAGAACTGCCCTGGATGGAGATCCATAGATAACGTGCAGAGGTTCAGGTAGGCTGAGGGGTCTTCACTTCCCCAGTGAGTGGGTCTGGAGGTCTCCAGGGGCCAGCACTATCTGAGGCTGGGGCCCCTGTTTGCCAGCAAAGTCTAACCGAGGAGTTTGCTGTCCCCCGAGTCACCAGCGTGCCTTGTAGTATGGCTAGGGTCCCAGGGAGGTCAGAAACATCTGCTGCCACAGCTCTGGAATCTTAGGGACCCTCCTCCCCAGCTCATCAGTGCTAATTGCTGGCAGTTTATGGGGAGCCGAATATTCCTGAGGCAGGGCCAGCTGGCCAGGGATTGAAAGGACGCCCCTCCCCCCACCCCTTTCAGGGACCGTCTCTCCCTTAGGCAAAAAAGCCGAGGTCCAAATGGGACAAAAACCAAGTATAGACCATATTTAAATGAGGACTTATTTTATACCCCAGAATCAAAGTATTTTGACCCATGAGAGAGACCATAGAAATGATAGGATCATAGGTTTATTTATTTTTTAAAAATTTCCTTTTTGTTATTATGGACTTGATAGTGGCAAATGTGACCAATTCCCTTACACAAAGAACATGAAAAGAAGACTGAGTAAACTTCACTAGCACAGAGTAGGGTTCTTTTAATTGCATATTTCAAATTTCACATGGTGGTTCCAACCCTGCTGGCCTGTGTCTCCTTAGGAGCATCTTCCTTTTTTCTCTGTGTGTGTGTGTTTGTGTGCATGTGTGTGTGTGTTTGTGTATGAGTGTGTGTGTGTGAGTGTGTGTTTAAGGATTTATTGACACTATTTTCTCCTTTTTTGTATCGTATTACTGCCCCCTTAACATTTCCTTCCCCTGCCCCAAATAAAATAAAACCCTTACTTAGGACAGATAAGTGGAGTCTTCGCAAAACAAACCCACACACTGGCTGTGTCTGAAATGTGTGAACAGCTGTGGTGCCTCCTGCTGCTGCCTGGGGCATGGATGGGCCTGGGCCTACCATCGGCTTTCTGAAGACTTCCCTGTCCGTTCCAGCTGAGAGGGGCTGATCACAGAATCACAGAACTCAAAGGGGCCTCAGAACTCACTTTGCCCAACAACTTCCTCCTCTCCATTCCCCTGCCCCATCACAGGATGAAGGGCTGTCGTGGGAGAAGGAGACTCGGTGGATCTTGTTCGAACCTAAAGGGCCCAACCAGGAGCAGTCGGTAGAAGTTAGGAAGAGATACATTTTGGCTCAGCTTAAGGAAATAATGCCTTACAATGAGGTCAGTCCCAAAGTGGAACAGGTTGCAGAGGCAGGCAGGCCTCTCAGCAGAAGTCTTTGATCAAAGGCTTCTTTGTCAGGGACGGTTGGGCTAGGAGCCTCTGACAGGGTCCACCCTTCCACCTCTGAAATTCTGTGATCCCCCAGAAATGAGTGGACTCCCTCACACTCCATTACTAGTGCCTCCCCTCTGAAACTACCTCTCCTTTACACTGTGTATACATCTATCTGTCCATCTAGCTTTCTGTCTATCTATATATTTATCTGTTGTCTGTCTGTTTATCCATCTATTTATGTATCTATCATTTGTTTAGCTATTTATCCATCTATCTATATATCTATCTCTATTTTCTATCTCTGTCTTTAATATATATTTATATAGCTGTCATTTATCCATCTATCTATATCTCTCTCTATTATCTAGATCTATCATCTCTCTATTTTCTACCTCTATCTTTAACATCTATTTACATAGCTGTCATTTATCCATCTATCTTTCTTTCTATCTATCAATTGTCTGTCTTTGTCTATATCTCTTCTGTGTTCATATTGGTTGCATGTTGTCTCCCTTTAGACTATAAGCTCCCTGAGGGGAGGGATCATTTTTGCCCTTTTTTGTATGCCAGTAATTTAGCATAATGTCTGGGCCACAGTAAGTGTCTATTAAAGCTTGTGGATTAGTTGACTCTCCATTCTAAGGCCGGTTGTACTTCTCATAAGCCATCTTGTGCTCTAGGGATGTGTATGTATTGTATGTATGTCACTGAGGCAACAAGCTGGGCTTGGAGTCAGAAAGACCTGAGTTTGAATCCTGCCTCGGACACTGACTAACTGTGTGAATCTGGGCAAGTCACAACTTCCTTGTGCCTCATTTTCTATATCTGTAAAAATGAGGAAGATAAGAATTGCACCTTCTTCCCAGGGCTATTGTGAGTATTAAGTGAGATAATGTGTGTAGAGTACTGTACAAACCTTAAAGCACTTTATAAATGCTATCATTATTATTATTATTATTATCACGCTTAAAAATGATTTGTGTGCTGTTGAGCCTCCCCCTAGCGGAGTGTTTGTTTTTTGAGGGGTTGGACCATCCCAGAACTGCAGAATCTCTGTGTTGGACAGGACCTCAGAAGCCATCTCGCCAACCAGTTCTTGAATAGGAATTTCCTTCTGTGATATACTAAGCAATGGGTCATGGAGCCTAGGCTTGAAGACTTCCATCGTGGGGCAACCCACCCTCTGAGGCCGCCTGTTGCATTTTGGATGGTCCTCGTTGTAGGGACTTTTCTCTGATTGAGTCAAAGGCAGCCTTTCGTTGGCTGGTTTGCTGGGCTTTCTCTAGCCTTCCAAATGTCTCTTAGCTCTTTCCAAGTCCAAGGTTTACTTCGTTATAGTTCATTCAGTTCTGCTTTGTGTCCCCCTCATATCCCTCAGCACAGTACCTTGGGCAGAGTAGGCACTCCATGACCATTTCCGGACTGAAGGTCGTCATTGTTAGGTTGGCCTTTCCCAGCCCTGGTTCTGAAGTGGCAGACCTTCATGAGCCTAGGCTATTAGAGAGCTTCCATTGTACTCTCCTAGAAATAAAGAGCAATGACTCTAGAATCAGGACCTGGGTTCAGATCCCACCTCTGATGCTTACCATCTGTGTAACCTTGGGTCAAGCACTTAACCTCTGTGGGCTTCTGTGCCTCATCTGTCCAATGAGAGGGCTGAACCAGAGGTGCCTTCTAGCTGTAGGTCTGTGATTCTCAGATCACATCTGCCCCTGTCTGGCTCAGCCTCAGCCTGATTAGGACCTGGAACCCCAGAGAGACCAGGAGAGGAAGGGTTCATAACTCTGCCATCACGAAATTGATTAGACCTCCGATTGGTAGGAAAGTTCCTTGTCTGAAGGGAGCCATCTTTAACTGGCCCATATGGGCGAAATGTAATTTCTGTCATTGTGAAGGAGTACTGGCAACCTAGGAGAATTCATTATGCCAAATTGGGTTTGCTATGCTCAGCAGCGATGTTTCTGAAGATAAAGTTCAACCTTTGGGTGAGAGAGCTAAAACAAATGAGTTTCTTAATAGCTGTCCCACTTAGCGTGTGCGTCTTAGAGAGCTTAATGTTTTAATGCCTTTTCTTTTTTTTACCATATGTCACAGTCCATCTAGCATTGCCGTTTCTAGTAATATTTTTATATGGTGTGCAGTCCTAGAGTGTCCATGAAATTATGAGCCAGCCTTATTTTGGAGAATCATAGCTATCCGCTTTCATTTTGTACTGAGTGTCTAACTCGGAGCCAGGCACATGAGGGTACTCATAATATGATTCTGAAGGTCCAGTGTCACTCAAACACAGCTACTTGGGGGTAAGGGTTGGCATGTAACCAGCACCAAAAAAGATACTGGTAGCATGATACCAGTTGGGAGGATCAACTTTGACTTAAGATAGAAAGGCAAAACTCTGCCAAAGTGTCCTCATATCTGAAGTGGGGTTTCTTTCTTTCTTTTTAAAGTATTTCTTTGTTGTTGTTTCAGATTTTATTTAAAAATAAAAATGTTTCCTGATTTTTTTGGGTGTAATTCACTTCCAAATATATTCCTCTTTCCATTTGGTGAGCCATCCCTTGGACAAAGATTTAAAAAGAGAGAAATAGCCCTGCAGCTATAGCAAACGATATATCATCTGTGTCTGACGTCGTGGGTCACTTCTAATCCCCTTCACCTCTGCAGTGAAGGGAGGGAAGTATGTTTTTGTCATGGGATTTTTGGGCCTTGCTCAGGAAACTGGCTTTCTTAGAATCTGCAAAGGGCAGTTGCTGCATTATCCAGCCGTATCCAAATTCATATGTAGAATCAATCATAGGATTTTAGGGCTCAGCAGAATCTTAGAATCATCTGGTTCAATCCTTTTCTTTTACTGATGAGGAAAGTAAAGGCTAAAGAGTTTAAGTGACTCATCTAAGGTCACACAGCTCGTTAATGGCTGAGCCAGGAGTAGACCCCAAGTAGGCTGGTTCACAGGTCAGTGATATTTTCATTACACCTTACTGCAACTGGTGACATTAGGAATGATCTTGGGTGACAGCAATTTGACCCCTCTGTAAATGGATACCCCAGAGCCTGCCCAAATGCTAAGAAAAGCTTGATTTGAAATTTTATAAGTAGTAGAGTTGATTTAAAAATATATAATTTTATTGGTGTCTTTTTTTAAAATATCATCTACATTTCCCAATGTATCTGTACCCTTCACCCCTTATAACATGAGATAAAAAAGAGATGGGAAAAACAGCTCAGTAGAGCTAAGCAACATATCCCCCAAATCTGACATATGTGCAGTGTTCCACACTCTAGTTCCCCATCTCTGTAATGGAGCAGAAGAAGATGCTTTCTCATATCTCTCTGGTCATTATCATGTCACATGACTCAGTTTCAATTGTTTAGCTGCAGTCATTCTCTCCATTTTCCAATTTTTGGCATTGTGTGTCTTATTTTCCTGGTTTTACTTACATTGCTCTGTATCAGTTCATAGAAGTCCCCTCACACTTCTTTGTATTTATCATGTTCATGTCTTAAAGTCTGGTAATATTCCATTACATTCATGTATCACGGTTTAGTTAGCTGTGCTTACTCTATGAGTATCTCCTTCCCCCCCCCCCACTCCCTAAAGTGAAATCTTTTTTGGTCATTGATTTCATTGCTGTCTTTAGTCACTTTAGTCACTTTCTTTATCTAATTCTAAATTGTTCTCTAGATTTGCTGGACCAATTCACAGGTCCACCAACAATGTATTAGTGTGCTGTCTTGCCAAGGCCCCTCTAATATTAACTCTCACCATCATTTGTAATCTTTGCCAGTTTGCTGAGTGTGAGGAAAATCTCAGAGGTGTTTCTCATTTTTAGTTATTTGGAACTTTCTTTCAATATGTTCATAATAGGTTACATTTCTTGTTTTGAGAACTGTGTTCATATATTTTAAGAGTGGAATGAATTTCAAAGAGCTCTCATTGAGTTTTAGACAAGCTGCTGTGTTTAATGAAAAAAAACAACAATAATCCAGGTATAGAATTTAAGCTCTTTTGGGGGCAGGCACAGTTTAATTTCTTGTATTTTTTTTTTTATCCCCAGTGACCAGCATTTTGAGTGTTTGCACACAATAACAACTTAAAAAATACTTGTGGAATTGAAGATATTAAAACAATCTAATTTTAAAAAATGAATCTTTAAACTCTCCACCTGTAAAATCAATAAAAAATTTTTTAAATTAATTTTAAAAATCCTCTGAGAGATGGGAAAGGCATATGGATAGAGAGCTTCTGGGTTCAAGACCGATCTCTGGCACCTGATACTGCCACACACATACATGGGACCCTGGCCAAGTCACTGGACCTTTCTGTGAAACTTTGTAAGGTTGTGGGGCACTTGGGGCTCTGCATGGATTTTCCCTCCTGGGAATTCCCTATTTCAGTGAAATGCCAGGTACAGACCCTCCTTCCCCCTACCTAATTAATTAAATTGCCTCTGAACTCATACATTTTCAACTTTAATTTTAGAAAGTAGGATTGTTATCTTTTAAAGTTAGGAATCAAACTGTTTTCTGCAGATGGCGGCCAATGGCTCCTTAGGCTGTTTCCTGCTCCAAGGCCTCCACATACGTACTTTTAGCGGTGCTGTTTCAAGCACTGAGCAACCCCTCTGATACCCATCCCTCTTTGCCCAGGAGAATTCAAGGAAATATTCTGTGTCTGTTTTCTTTCTAACATTGGCTTGTCAGAGCAGTTAGAATCTAGCTAGCTAGATTTTGTTTCCCAAAGGGTTATTTATCCTCCCCTTGAAAACCTCCACTCCTCCAGGCATTTCTTTGAAAGGCTCTTAAATATTGTATAAATATCCTCAATTTGCTTTTACTATAGAAACATGCTCGGGTCCTCAGAACCTTGAAATGGAGGCTTTTTAATTTCCATCTGCTGTTGAGCCATAAGGGGAGTGTACATGCATGTGTTTAAATAAATAATGAGTATAATTTCAATGATCAGGCAGCAGCAAGGTGGCAACAGCAGATAGTTTGATGATCTTGGAGTCATGAAGACCTGAGTTCAAATCCTACCTCAGACTTTTGTGAGACCTTGGACATATCCTTTCTTGGTCACAGCTTCCTCATCTGTAAAACAGGAATTACTTTCCTTATTACTATTTTAAGAGTGTGACAGAAATGCTAGCTGTCCAAATGGGCTGAGAACTTTAAACTAATTAAGGTATTATTTCTTAGAACTTCATAGACCTTTTTTGGACCAGATCTGTGATTTTATGGGTAAAGGGAGATATACATACATACATATATATGTATATATATATATATATATATATATTATATATATACATATATATATATATATATATATATATATATATATATAAAGAGAGAGAGAGAGATAGATCTAGATAGATAGATAGATAGATCTAGATAGATAGATATAGATCTATAGACATAAAATATATAAATATATCTATATCTTAGTAGAATAAGATATCCATCCATCCATCTATCCATCCATCCATCTCTTTCTCCATCCATTTCTCTCTCTCTCTCTCTCACTCTCTCTCTCATCTATCCATCCATTTATCTATCTAGAGATCTCTAGCTCTACCCCTATACCAGTGTAAGTTGGGATCTTCTCTGCAATTTGAAGTCTGAGATCACTGACTAGCCACTGAGAGGTAACCCATAGACAGCATACATGAGGTGGGTCTTCCTGACTCTCCAGCTCTCCAGCCAAGCTCCTCACTGCATCTCCCTCTTGGGCCATTCTCTCTATAGAGCTTTCAAGTCCTTCTCTTTGGCCTTGGGTTCATGTCAGTTTTCCCTCTTTCAAGCAGATTAAATCTCATAAATTTAGGAAACTTGGCTTTTATTCCGTTATTACTTGAGTTTTCAAATATTTGGTCTGCACTTACCCCCCACCCTCCTTTCCCATATGTTAGAGAAATAAAGGGCTGTTTCAGCACTTGGGGAACATTTGTACATCACTAATCTTCGAGTGCTGAATGCCATTTTGTTCAAACCTTTGGTGGTGAGGGAATAAATCTGTTTTGTGAGATGTATTCCCTCACCCCCACCCTTTAACTCTTTATGAGTGTTAGGACTAGGCAGGCCCTTGGCTATCTCATTGACAAGACTAGCTATAAGGAAACAGGAGGCCTCCAAGCTGCCTCTTCCATTTTAAGAGTGACCTTTAAACTTGCTGGGCTACACAGGACAACTTGAGCTTCAGAATGCCATTCCCAGATGGCTTTCCCAAAGCAGACTCAGTGAAGGGGGGTGGCAGCAAAAGCCACAAGGGGGTACCTTATCCTTGAGCTGAATCTGCTCCCTGTTTTCATTTGGCCCGACAAGCAGAGGCTGGCACCAACGTGGTGTGTGTAACCGAATCCTTATCCATGCACCACCCTCTAGAGCCATCTCCACCCTAGGGGGAAAATGAGGCAGAGCTCAGTAGGCAGAACTCGGCTGGGGGATCGCAGAGGACTAGTTGCAGAAGGGCCCTTTTCTGAGTAGTTTGGGGGCCCCAGAGAAACACTTTTTTTTTTTAACTGATGCCCTTCCTTTTGTCTTAAGTGGCCGGAGCAGCAGAGTTAGATCCATTTACTTCTAGGGCAAGTAAATGAAAGCTTTAGCTCCTTTGGCAACCTGCAGGGGTTGGGAGCTATTGGGGAAGGATAGACCCCTCTTTCCGGAATAGAGATAACCACTGCCAACCTGAACCAAGTGGAAGGTAGCATGTGATTTCAACTCAGATTTTCCTTACAAAGAGAAAAATGGAAGACGGTCCCCTCCCGCTGTTGACTTTTCTCACAGCTCCTTACCATGACCAGAAACCGGGAACCAGTGGATTACGGAAGAAGACCTATTACTTTGAGACAAAACCGAGCTACCTGGAGAATTTCATCCAGAGCATCTTTTTTTGCATAGACTTAAAAGACCGGCAGGGCTCCTCCATGGTCGTTGGCGGAGATGGGAGATACTTTAATACATCAGCAGTAGAAACAATAGTGCAGATGGCTGCCGCCAATGGGGTGGGTATCTCGGTGGCTGCCTTGCTCTCCCGAGAGTCTGTTCATTTTATAAATAGGAAGGAAGAGTAGTCTGGGCCAAGCATGACCAGGTGTGGGGGGGTGTTTGGAAGCTCGCGCCAAGCCTTCTGATAGAGAGGAGTTTTAATGTAACTTCGAAGGTCACCTGTCATGTCCAAAGGTTTCGTTTCTGTCTTTGTGTGTCTGGCACACAGCAGGCACTTAATCATTGCTTGCTGGATTGAATTGAGTCAAATCATGTAAGTAGTCTTTCAATTGCTTTCTTTTAAGAAAAAGGTTGTATGACTATTTGCTTTAGAAGGTAAAGTTATGCTGCTATTTGTCTGTAGTGCTGACTCCTGTGGAATCTTTATATGTTATTTATTAATTTTTTTTGGTAAAGAAGAGAAAGAGAAAGGAAAGAAGGGTGGGAAGGGGAAGAAAGAAAAGAGATAAAACAAAGAATGAGGAAACAGAAAAGAGAGAGGGAATGTTAAGGGAAGAAAAAGAGAAAAGAAAGAAATGTGAAAAAAGGGAGAATGAAAAAAGAGAACTAGAGAAAAGAGGAAAGAGAGAAAAGAAGAAAGAAGAGAGAAAAATAAAGACCAAAATGTGACAAGAGGAAAGAGAATAGAAAGAAAACTATAGAAAAGAGAAAATAGAGCTAGACAAAGAAAAGAAAGATAAAGGATAAAAAAGTGAAGAAAGAAGAAAAAAGGAAGGAAAAAGAAGAGAGAGAAAAAGAAAGATAAGAAAAGAGAAAAAAGGAAGAGAGAAATAAAGAAGGAAGAAAGGGAAAATGAAAGAAAAGAAAGAAAAAAGAAAGGAAAAGAGAGGAGAAAGAGAGACAGAGACAGAGACAGAGACAGAAACCACCCAAAACTTCACTGTAAATTGTCCCCTTAACTGTTCTCTAAGGGGCTTCCAGGAGGATTGTGCCCTCTGTAGCTGGTACTAATGAGTGGGAGTGGTGGTGTAGACAGGGGTTTTCTTTTCTTTCAATGGCCTCCTTGTTGTAGTTCAGCCACTTGTCAAAGAGGCAAACAAAACCCAGGACCCACAGTTTCTTATGGATGGAGCTGTGCTGAAGAGCTCTTGGGAGGGAATTGGAAAATCTTCGGTGTAAGCTTTCCAAGTGGCCCTTGTGCCAGGGGACCTGCTCCTAATAACCTGGCACACAAAGAAGGCCTGTTTATAGTGAGCTTGTGCAGTGGGATAGAGATAATAACCCCTAAAGGGCTGGGGAGGAGGCTCAGCCACAGCTTTGTGTCCTGGAAAAAAAAAATCATATTGGCTCGATGAACGGGCACCCGAGGACTCCAACTCTTGGCTTCTGTGATTCATTAGAACAAAAAGCCCTGCTTTTATTATGCCAGCTGACACAGATGCCCTGGTTGGTAATCATGGGCATCGCTGGCATATTTCTAGTTTGCCTTGCAGAATCCTAGTTGGATTAAAGCATGTAGCTATCTATTTTAAATATTGTAGGTAATGCATAGAAATGTCAGACCGACCTTCACATCCCTGCAGTACCATCTTTAATATTCACTACTTGGGGGAAAAAAAAGTCCGCCCCTGGGAGCAAAAGATGGCGTACCATCTTTCGATGACTCCCAAAAGATGGGAGCCAAATGAGCCTTGCATTCATTAGACTTCACTTTCGGGGGCATCCTAAGCAGGTGTGATTACAAAAGCCAGATTGAAACCAAACCAAACCAGACAAACCAAACACATCCGAGCTTTTCTGAGGTCCCGCCCTTTGTTACTGGGACCCGGGGTGGTTGCTGCTAGGGGGAGGTGCCCCACATGCATCTTGGCGGGTGTAACATCGCTGATAAGGTGCTCCAGTATGAAGTGATTAGGAGGCATCCACATTTCTAAGCTAAAATATGATACGCTGTAAATTTCATCTCTGAAGGGAGCTGGGAAGGGAATAGCATTAAGACGCTTTTAATCTTTGGAGCAAGAATAGATGGACCATTATTCTCAAGCATCCATCTCGCCCGGTGAGGGGGGACAGAGGATGTTGCCTGCTTTTGCCATGATATATCTGGCTTCATTTCATCTCTGTGTGGAGCTAAAGAGTGGGGGAAGAGGTGGGGAGAATGTGTAATTCAGGCAGCTCCTATAACTTGGCTTTATTTATGAGTCAAAGGTTTGCTAAATAATACATTTAAGTGATACCCACTGGTTAAGTGGTATATTAGTGCAGCTCTGCTTTGGGTCCAGCAGGCACAACACCAGTGTTATCCCTGCCTTTTTTCAAGGGCATGACTTATTAAAAACAGCCTCTGTGATTTAAGGAGGCAGGGCTGGCCTGATAGGCTCTCAACTGAATTATTTAAGAGTTAAAGCTTTTGAAGGGCAGCGTGTATTGGTGAGAGTCAGGGAGAACTGGGTTTAGGCTCAGCCTATGACGCATGCTGCCTCGGTGACCCTGGCCAAGTCACTTACCCTCGCAATACCCCTAGCAACTCTCCAAGGCCCTGAGTTCCAGAAGAGTGACTGAACTACAGTGGCGAAGGGAGTGTCTATTCTGGGAGTTCCCCACTGATTTCACGTCTGAACCAAAACAATGATGATGATGATGATGGTAGTGATGATGATGATGATGATGATGATGGTGGTGATGATGATGATGATGTGGGTGATGATGGTGATGAGGGTGATGAGGGTGATGATGATGGTGATGAGGGTGATGATGATGATGATGATGGTGGTGATGATGATGATGATGGTGGTGAGGGTGATGATGATGATGATGATGGTGATGATGATGATGATGGTGATGATGATGATGATGATGATGATGGTGATGAGGGTGATGATGATGATGGTGATGGTGGTGATGATGATGATGGTGATGAGGGTGATGATGATGATGATGATGATGATGGTGATGATGATGATGATGATGATGATGATGATGATGATGATGGTGATGATGATGGTGATGATGACAATGATAGCATTTATATAGCATCACACACCGCATATGTGTACTTTAACGTTTATAAGGCATTTTACGTACATCTCATTTGATGGTGGCAATAATAATAATAATGATAAAACATTTACAGCTTACCTCAGTTTCCTCATTTATAATATGTGAGCATCAGATTACATGACAGCTAGCTGTCATAGTGCATAGAGTGCTAGACTTGGAGTCAAGAAGACTTGAATTCAAATCCTGGCTCAGACACTTACTAGTTGTGTGACCGCAGGCACGTCACTTCACCTCTCTTAGTCTCAATTTCTTTATCTGTAAAATGGGGATAACAATAGCACCCACCTCACAGGGTTGTTGTGAGGCTCAAATGAGTTAGTATCTATAAAGCATTTTATAAGCCTTAAAGCACTATGTTTTATTTTTATTATTTAGTATTTCTATCATTTAACATTTTATGATTGAATCATTATTAAATTATAACGAATTTTATTATGTCCTGCTGAGATTTTGGAGTGGGGAGGATCACTGTCCACCTGCTGTCATCCATGCGCACCCGTGCCCCACTGTCACAGCTGTACAAAGACTTATCCCCTGAATTTTAAAGACGTACTGGCTGTGTGTCGTGTGTCTGAGACGGGGTTTGAGCTCAGGTCCTCCTGACTTCGAGGCTGGAGCTCTATCCGCTGCGCCACCCAGCTGCCCCAGGATGCTCAGTCTGAATAGGGGACTGTTCCATTTATTACGTTGGCCTTCCCCCTCTGCTTGGCACATATTGGTACTTAATAAATTGTTTTTATTATTAAATAAAATATTATTATTATTAAAATGTCCTTCACAAGGTAGTCAAGGTATCCTTCCTGAACCGCAGGCCTGAACATGCCATTTCTCCACTCAAGACCATCAGTAGGTCTTGCCTATAGGAAAAGAGAAATGCCTTCCCCTGGCATTTCAGAGCCTTTCTTACCTGGATCCAGCATAGTTTTCCAGGGTTTTTTTTCAGATTTCTTCACTTCCCACACCTAATCCAAAAGGAAAACATGAGATGTTCCCCATTCTTATCCCACGTTGTCCTTCCCTCCTGGGAATCAGGAGGCCACGTCACCGGACCTCTGTGAGCCTCGGTATTCTCTTGTGTACAGCAAAGAGAGGTAGACCAGGAGGTGCTTGATTTGAGTGTTGAGATGCAAATGGAATGAGGCACGTGTTTGCTAAGGGGTCAGGAGGTGAGCAGCTTTCATTATTAGGCAGCCAGAGGTTTCACAGTCACAATCCCAGAGAACTAGATTTGGAATTACAAAGTCAGGGTTCAAATCATGGCTCTGACATGCATTATCTGTATGACCTTGGGCATGTGACTTGGCACTCTGTGTCTCAGTTTTCCTCATACCTAAAATAGGGTGGGATTGGTTAAGACAATCTCTAAGGTCCCTTCCAACTCTAAATCTCATGTCCTACTTCTCCAACGGAGCCAGGTCTAGTGGTTATGTTGAAACAAACACAAATCACTTTCACCTCTGGGTGGGAATATTTAGGAGTTGGGCATAATCTAAGTCAAGTCAAGAAGAATTCATCAAACTGTGTGTGTCAGCCACTGTGTTAAATGCTAGGGATACAAAGAAAGGCAAAAACACAGTGTCTGCCCTTGAGGAGCTTACGTTCTAGTGGGAGAGACGTGGAGACAGCTGTGGACATGGGAGATGCCTTATAAATGGGAGGTATTCTCGGAAGGAAGACAGTAGCACTGCGGGAGGACTAGAGAAGGTCTCTGAAAGAAAGTGGAATTTGAGCTGAGATTGAAAGGAAGCCAGTGAAGCCAGGAGGGAGACGTGAGGAAGGAGAGCGTCCCAAGCCTCTGAGGGTGTCTCAGAGCACACGCTGTCCCTGGGCAGATTCTTAGATGTTTATCAGTGCTGTGCCCTCTGCAGGCAGGCTCTCTAGTTTTCTGCTAGGGGTACCTGGAACTACTCCCCACCCCTGACCTCAAATATTTTTTCAATAAATTGAATATATGAAGACCCAGGATGGACCAATTAACCAAACCAGAATTTATTAAACACCTGTGATGTGCAAGGTGCTCTCCTAGGTGCCAAAAGAATAAATTACAGAGTGCTATTTTTATTGCCCAAGGTCACGCGGCTAGTGTTTTGGCTCAGTGGATAGAGTGCTGGGCCTGGAGTCAGGAAGATCTGAGTTCAAATGTGACCACAGACACTTACTAGCTGTATGACCATGGGCAAGTCACTTAACCTCTCTATTTACCTTAATCCACTGGAGGAGGACATGGCAAAGCACCCTCATATCTTGGCCAAGAAAACTCCATGGGCGTTATGGTCTATGAAGGTCAGATACAACCGAGTGAATAATAGCAAATTTTTATTGCCATTTTACACATGAGAAAACTAAGGTTCAGAATGGTTCAGTGACTTGCCTAAGGTTACACAGGGGGTAAATAGCAGATCCAGAATTTGAACCTAGGACCTATGATTCCAATCTAGCACTCTTTCCATTGTGCTTTGTTGACTTATAGAAAGAGAGACCAAAGAACAGACTTTGGTCTAGAAAGTTGTGTTTTTTTTAAAAATTAATATTGTTTGTTTTTTCGTTTCCTTTATTTCCCAATACAGCCTACTTCCTTTCCCTCCTAGAGAGCCATCCCTATAACAAAGAATAAAAAAAGAAGCTAAGCAGCTCAGCAAAACTGACCAATGCATGATTATGTCTCCAGTATTCCAGACCTCCACCTCTGCAAGGAAGTAGAGGACAGGCGACTTCTCACGTGGCTTCCTTGGGGCCAGTCTTAGCCTTTATAATTTCACAGCACTCAGTTTTGATGGGTTTGCTGTTCTCCCCATTTACTTTATTGTAATCCTGGAATGTCTTGTTTTCCTGGTTCTCCTTCTTTTAGCCTAAACCAGTTTCTCTAATTCTTCCTTTACTTCTCTGAATTCTTCCTATTAATTGCTTGTGACTTAGTAATCTCCTTTAAATCCATGCACCACAATGGGTTTCAGCTGTTCCCCAACAGATCTATGTTGTTTTCAGTTCATTGCAGCTACCAAAAAAAAGTTGCTGTAAATATTTTGGAATGTGTGGGGACTTAAATTATTCCTTGAAATTAATACTTTCATTTGCTGAAGCTTTCCTCTCCTTCCGAGTCATCCTGTTCTGAAATGACACAGTCTGAGAAATAGCCTGAGGTCTGAATGATGTCATTCAAATCTTGTTGGCCACACAGAGGATGCCATTCAGACATTTTGTTCAGGCTTTTGTAGTGTCATTATTAAAAGACTCTCAGCTCTCTACTTGATGGGAATAGAGACATCATTGTTTAGGTCTCTCCCTGGCACTTTGTTCTGGGCAATAGTTCATCTGGTTTATTTGTGACAAGGAGCGTGGTGAAGTAGATAATCAAGTGCTGCATTGGGAATCAGAAAGAATTTGGTTAAAATCCCACCTCCCTGGGCGTTATTGTCTTGATCTGGACTTATTGTTTCATCTGAGAGGAGGAACTTCTGGAGTGGAATATCCTTCCACTTGTTTAGCCTGTCAGCTCATCTACAGCTTCAAAGGTTGCTTGGGGCCCCTAGAGCTTCCCAGAGCTCAATGACTCATCCAAGATAACAGCGTTAGTGTGTATCAGACACGAAACTTGAACTCAGGTCATCCACTCTGTCATCTTGCAGATTCTACTTTGTGCTGTTTAAAATTCTGTATGGTGTGGATTTCTCTTCTAGATTGGAAGACTAGTGATTGGACAGAATGGCATTCTCTCTACCCCGGCTGTGTCCTGCATCATTAGGAAAATCAAAGCCATTGGCGGGATCATTCTAACAGCCAGCCATAACCCCGGTGGCCCTAATGGAGACTTCGGAATCAAGTTCAACATCTCCAATGGAGGTGAGTTATTCCACTGGTCCAGGGATGAGCCCGTGCTGAAGGAGACTTGGGCTCAAGGATAAGGTTCTTAGTCCCTTTGCTTCCTGTTCTATGAACACAAAGAGGCCCCTCCTGCCTCCTTCCCTCTTTGGGGCCAGTGAGCTGCATTATGAGGAAATGTGGAATCGGAAGGAAAAAAAGCTAATGCAACAGGTATGAAATTCATCAGTGTCGTGAGAACTCAAGGAAGGCCTTGGGTAGGATCCCTTGGGCAGCTAGATGTCTCAGTGCTGGAGTCAGGAAGACTTAATCTCTGTTTGCCTCAGTTTCCTCAACTGTAAAGTAGGAACAATAATAGCATCTACCTCCCCAGGTTGTCGTGAGGATCAAATGAAAGAATATTTCCGATGTGCTTGGCACATAGTAGCGCTTAATAAAAGCGTGTTCCCTTCTCTTCCCCCCACCTCCAAATTCTGGGTCCATGGCCAGACTTGCCCTTCAGGAAAATCGTTTTGGCGCCTGTGTATAAGATGGAATAGAGAGGTGAGAGATTTGAGATTTCCCTTCTCTGGGCTAAGCCTTCTCAGGTCCTTATTGCCTTGGTGACCTTGTATAAGTCACTTCATTCTCTGGGCCTCGGTTTCCTCATCTGTAAAATGAGGGAGACGGACTCCGAGTTTCCTTTTGACTCTAACTTGTATGATCTCTTTCCTAGTGAATGTGAAGTATCAGGGATCCCTTAATGCAGATGAATTGTGCAGCTCTGTTTTCCAAATGCCTCGTTCCCTCCGTGACTGTCCCTTAGTAACCCAGGCTTTGCTGTTTAATTTCCAGGACCAGCTCCTGAAGCTATCACGGAGAAAATCTTCCAGATCAGTAAGACAATCGAAGAATATGCCATTTGCCCAGACTTGAAAGTCGACCTCAGCGTCCTTGGGAAGCAGCAGTTTGACTTGGAGAACAAGTTTAAACCATTCACAGGCATGTGTCCCTTCCCTCAGCTCATCCCTGGCATCCGTAGCCCCTGGGTTTTCTCAGGAAAGTCGGACTTGGCAGCTCTGGAAGACGGTCTGTCCCTTCAGACGCTTCACATACATTACTTAAGCGGCCTGAACTCTGTTTTATTTATTTAAAATTTTACTGAAGCCTTTTGTTTTGATAGCACAGCCTTCTTTTTGTGATATCTAGGCTCCCACTGATTCTGCCCTTGTTAGAAGGGAAAACCCAGTGACATATGTAACTACATATGAAACATGCTGTATCTGTCACTGACGAGAGAAGGGTGTGCTCCCACATCCACTGAATCCTGTTTGTAGTGGAAGATTCCCTGAGATGGACTCTCTGACCTTGGACACTTCATCCCGGAACTCAGTTTTGTCCCCTGTAAAATAAGGGACTTGGGCCACTAAGGTCCCTCTTAGTGACATTAAGTCAGACTCTCCAATAGATAAGTGGTCAAAGGCTCTGAGCAACCATACTGGGCCTGCTAGGTGGTACAGTGGATAGAGTGTTGGACGTGGGGTCAAGGATGCTTGAGTGTGAATCCTGGCTCAGACACTTAGCTGGCTGAGTGACCCACAGAAAATCACTTAACGTCTGACTGCCTCCATTTCCTCAGCTGTAAAAATGGGGCTAATAATAGCACTTACCTTATGAGGTTATTGTAAGGAATAAATGAGATGACATGTGTAAAGGGGAAGGATGGAACACTCATACCTTGTTAGTGGAGCTGTAAACTGGTATAACCATTCTGGAAAACATTTGGATTTATCCTAAGAAAGTGATGAAAATGCCCATGCTCTTTGAGTCGGAGGTTCCACTGCTGGGCATCTATGCTAAATGACAACAACAAAGAGAAAGATGTCCTATCTGCCTACACGTTCACAGCAGTGGCTTTTGGGGTAGCCAACAAAACACAGAAACATAGTGGGTAGCAGTTGTTTTGGAAATAGCTGAACAAATTATAAGATAATAGATGTCATATCTATAAGGTAATAGAATATTACAGAGTACACGGGAAGACTTCGTGTGAACTGATGTAGTGATGTAGGCAAGACCAGGAAATAACATACATGATGATTACAATTATGATCGCCAGCAAAAGGCTAAAACAGAACTGAACTCTGTGCAATTGGAATGACCAGTGTTGGTCCTAAGGGAGAGATGAGAAAATGCACTTCTTCCTTTCCTTAGGAGGCAGAGCACTGTGGGTGTGGAATGGAGCGTGTGCTGTTAGGTATGGCCTCTGTATTGGCTTGATGGAACTGTTTTTCTGTGTTATAAGGGAAAGCTCACTGTAGGGGAAGGGGCATACCCGAAAATGACCGTGATAGAAGAATAAAAGGCACTGATAAAATTTTTTTTAAAAATAAAGAAATTAAATCAAACCTTCTTGGTCAAACTGAAACCCAGACCTAAGCAGAGCTGGACTATGCTGCCAAAGCCACATTAGGCCAATAGATTTGTAAGAGGATTCATATTATTATGTATTTAGAGCTAGAAGGGACTTGAGGTCAATTTGCCCATTTTACAGATGAGAAAATTAAGGTCCAGAAAAAAACAAATGACCAAGGTCACATGAGCAGAGCTGGGATTTGAACTCAGGTCCTCTGACTTCAGGCACAGTGTTTTTTCCCTTGTACTATGGTACCCCCAATAAATTGAGACCAGCTTGTTCACGCTTTGATGTTGCCTTTGCACATCTCTCACATTCCTTACATTTCTTTTTGGAAACTCTTAGGGGTCAGACCACCATCTCCCGTCCTCTATGCTGATGAAGCCCTAGGTTTATAAAAGAAAAGGAAAAGCCTGTGTAGCAGGGGCTTGGGAGCAAAGGGGAGGTGATGGTGATGATGTAGACACATTTTCAGACCCTGAAGCAGCTCAGTAATGCAGGGTGTCCATCCTGGGCTTAGAATCAGGAAGATCTGTGTTCAACTCTTACCCAAGACACTTCCTGGCTTGTATGGCTCCTCATCTCTAAAATGGGGAGGTTGGACTCAGTGGGCTCTGAATCTATAATCCTTAGTCTCTCATCCTCTATTTCTTCTTCCCCTCCCCCCCCACTTGTTTGTAGCCCTGGGGGAGTAATCTCTCAGTGCCCTAGGCAGTTCTGTAAGACTGGCGGGTGCCTCCCTGTGCTGATAGAGGGAATTTCCTCACCTGTCTGTTCTCTATGCTAATGAAATCCCTCTCTGTTTAAAATGAAGTTCACACCTTCAGTAAGTTTGATTTTCCCATCTCTGTCTTGTTTTGCTTCCTCAGTGGAAATCGTGGATTCGGTGGAAGCTTACGCCACCATGCTGAGGAACATCTTTGACTTCAGTGCCCTAAAGGAGCTGCTGTCAGGCCCCAATCGGCTCAAGATCCGCATCGACGCCATGCACGGAGGTAGGAGGTGACGGCCACGGTCACCACAGCGTGGCTACTGGGGTTAGATTTGGACAACTGAGAACAATTTGGCCTTTTTGTCTTCCTTTGTATTTTTATTTTTCAAGCTCATAGGATCACAAATTTAGGATTTAATTTATAATTAATAAATTAGGATTTAATTAGGTCCCCCCTAAAAGGGACCGGAGAGGCCATAGGGTCTGACCTCCTCATTTTACAGATGAGAAGACTGAGGCAGACAGAGGTTCGATGACTTGCCCAGGTTTACACAGCTTTTAAGTGTCTGAGGCAGGATTTGGAGTCAGGTCTTCCTGACTCCAAGTCCCGCATCATTGCTTTGTTAAAATTAAAATTAAAATTAAAAAAATTAAAATTGTATTCAGAATATTTTTACAGAGTTATTTTGGGACTGTTTAGGGAGACATTCTCTTCCCACCAATGCAAATCCTTCTCTTTGAAGCATGAAACTGCCCATAATAGGCTTGTCCTCCATTTTGAACTTTCTCATTAAGGACCAGGAACTAGGGGCAGCTAGGTGGCACAGCCCTGGCATCAGCAGGACCTGAGTTCAAATCTGACCTCAGGCACTTACTAACTGTGTGACCCTGGGCAAATCACTTAACCCTGATTGCCTCTGAAAAGAACAAAAAAAGGGGGGTGGGTCTTCTGTTTAGGCAACAAGCATTTTCTTCTCTAGGTTAAACATCCATCTTCCATTCTCTCTGCCATTTCTCATAGCTCCCACGTCCCTGTACAGTGCTCAGAACTGACCAGAGTACTTCACAGGTGGGCTGTAGAGGGAAGAGTAGAGGGGGCCTGCTGAGGAGGCTGAGTATTTTGGGCTACTCTGTCATACTGTTGACTCCTAATGGCTTGTAGCCCACCAGGACCCCTCATTGGCACGCAGTGGGAGATGGAGTTCCTACGTGACCTAATCAGTGAACACAGGTCCATTGTCCCTGGGTAGAGGGAAGGGCTGGACCCATTTCTGCACTGCTGAAGAGAACTCCTGGTGAGGACACTCTCCCTACCAGTGAAGGTGGACAGCTCTGTAGCTTATCACCATTGAGGATTGCCTAGAATATTAAGAGAATAAGTATCTTGTACACACACACACACACACAGTGCCAGTACGTGTCAGAAGCAGGACTGAAACCCAAGTCTTCCTGGCTTTGAGGCCTATTTTCTCTCCACTATGCTATGCCACCTGTCCTAGAATCTAGACATATTCATCACAAATAGTCTTTACTGTGAAGATACAATGAGATGCTCTCTGTAAGGTTCTTTGTGAACCTTAAAGCACTATATAAATGTTAGCTTTTATTTTACAAGTGAATAGTATGGATAACTTCCAGAAATGTGCCTGGCAAAAAATAAGTGTTTCTAAAATACGTGTTGAACGATTGATTGAAATCTTAGTTGACAGGACATTGATATCAGTGAGTCCAACTCCAATCAGGACAAGCATTCCCAGACGTCCCCAACAAGTGATCATCTATCCTGTGCTTGCAGACCTCTGGTAGGTGGGAACCCACTCCCTCTTTTTTCCCCTTGTCTCCTGCAGTTTGGGTGCTCAGGGACTATTCCTAGTTCTGATTCCACCTCTGAACCCAGTGGGAGCTTGACCTGCTCCATTTTCAGCCTGAGCTGGCTTGTCCCTCCTAAGGCACCCTGACAACCTTCTCTTCCTGAGAACTCACCATATGGATACAGGGCTTGGTTTAGCCCACTGCTGTTCAGAGCTCAAACTCAAGGAATCCTCCTGCTACTGGGGAGACTGAGGCAGGAGGATTCCTTGAGTTCTGACGAGTGGGGAACACTGTGCCTGGTGAACCTGCCACCTGTTGAGGCAGGAGCCCGTTCCACTTTGGAACAGCTCTTATGATTAGCAATCTTTCCTGCCCTCAAGCTTAAATCAGCTTTCCGGCCACTTCCCTCCCAACTGATTCCTCCTAACCCATGTGACCAAAATGGAAGGAGGCTGCCTTTTAAAACCAGCACCCCAGGACCTCCTTGCTCACATGACTGGTGCCTTTGCCAGGAGACCCTTTGGAGACCCCCTCCCTCCATTTATCCTGGTGCTGCTAGCCTCGTTTTAGTCATTTAAGGAGCTCCTTTTCAGTGACTCACACAAGAAAGTCAGTCACCACCTGGCAGTATTCCTTTGTTTTTGACCCAAACTGTACTTCCCCAGCTTGATCTCACATTTTATTTGCCAGACTTGGCTCCAAAGCACTTTCATTTGTGTCCAAAATCAGATCTAGCATCTAAGATGGCAGCTTGCTTTCACTGGGGGCTATTTGGAAAACACGCCGTCAAACAGCACTTACTGAGTGATCGCTGTGTGCCTGCCATTCAGGGTGCTGGGGTCTGGCTCAGGAGACGGTCTCAGGCAAGAAAGCTTCTGCCCTGTCCTGTGAGCCCTCAGAGGGCTTTGGAGAACGGACTGGTGCCAGTGAATAGTTGTGAAATAACAGGGGCCAGGGAGCAACTGAGCAGGCAGCCGTGAAGTCCAAAGAATGGAGCTGGGAATTCATCTGTCAAATGAATCCCCAAATCCCGGGGCGAGGCAGGAAAGGAGGCATCAGTGGTTTGAAAGCCAAGGTGATCTGCTCAGGGCAGGATCAGGAAAATGCATTAGGGCATCAAACCACAGCTGTTGACTCCAGACAAGGCTTAGTCCCCAAGGCAACATCATTGTATAACATACTCTATAAGCTTGCCGGTCATTTTACACTGGATGTGGGGTAAAGAAGACCTGAGTTCAAATCTGGCCTCATGCACTTAGTAGCTGTGTGACCTGGGTAAGTTACTTACCCTGTCTGCCTCGGTTTCCTTATCTGTAAATGGGGATAATAATAGCACCTACCTCCTAGGATTGTTGTGAGGGTCCAATGATATTGTAGCTGTAAAGCTTAGCACCGTGCTCGGCACGTCATGACCACTACATAAATGTTAGCTGTTGTTATTATTTATTATTATTATGCTCAGCATGTTTTTCTTTTAAGATGTATGATAAATTCCACATGGGAATTTCACAGTTGTCCTGGCCTTTCCTCTGTTCTTATTTTAGTTTCTGGGGTTTGTTGCTATAGGTAGAGCTGCTAAATAAATATTTTTTTGTACATAAGGTTCTTTTCCTCTTGCTTTGATCTCGTTGGGCATAGGCCTAGTGGAGGTGTCACTGGGGGAAGGAGCGTTCACAGCCTAGTGACTTTTTCAGCACAGTCTAAATTTCTTCCTAGAATGGCGGCAGCTTCCCCACCCCCCGACTAGACCAATCCGTATCAAGAGCACATGAATGTGTCTGTTTTTTTCTAGCTTCTCCAATAATTGTCACTTTCCTCTTTGGTCCCCCTGGCCTACCTGATGGGTAGGAGATGGCGCTCCTGAGTTGACATTGTTTGCATTTCCGTTATCATTAGTGATTTGGGCATTTTCCCATGTGATTGTTGGATTTGTTTCTTTGAAAGCTCCTCATTCCGATCCTTTATGAACAAATCACCTTGTATTTCATACCTGCTCTGTGCCAGACACTTTGCTAAGTGATGGGGATGTGATGAAAGGACTCTTTTTGAGGCAGATCGATCCTCAGTGGCTGGCATAGTGTCTGACACATAGTGGGTTCCTCCACAAAGGCTTATTGAATTGAATGGAGTTGAACTCTCGATTTTGTTAATTAATATTCCACGTACACATTTCTTTTTTCCTCGCAACTCTATTGGAAGCTTCTCTAGATAGGATTAGAGTATAAAACTTCTTCCTGTTCTTGTTAGCTCTGATCAAACAATCAACCAGTCCGTGAGCATTTATTAAGAGCCTACTAGGTGCCATACCGCTAGGCACTGAGACTACAAAAGCAAAAGTAAACAGTCCGTGCCTTCAAGGAGTTTATATTCTGCTAGGAGAGGTACACACACACACACACAGATCTAGGCATTTAGGAGACGTACACAGAGCAAATGAAGCAAAACCTCAGAGGGGAAGGCAGTAGGAGTTATGCATGTAACAGAGGATGAGTGAATGTTTGGTGAAAATGACTGAGTGCTACAAGAAATGATGAGTCGATGGCTTTAGGAAAACGTGGAAAGACTTGTGTGAAATAATGACGAGTGAAATGAGCAGAAACAAAAGAACATTGTATACAGTAAGGGCAATGTTGTTTTAAGAACAACTTTGAGTGAGTAAGTCATTTTGACTATTATTTATAACCAAATTAACTACGAAGAACCTAAAGATGCCAGCACTGATAAATAGAAGTATGTGTAGAATGTTTTTACATATATCTATACGTATTTGTGTCTAGTGGTAGCCATCTCCGGGGCGGGGGGGAGGAAAAAAGGGGGGAAAAAAGAAATTTACGTGGTAATTTTATTATATATTTAAAAGGAATAGCAAGTTGTATGTAATAGAGTTGCAGTTTCATGTGTACTCATTTTTTATTATACTATATTATGGAAATGCTTATTTTACTCCCTAAGTTAAAAATATAATAAAGAAATTAAAGAAAAAAAATAAAATTGGATAGAGCACCAGCCCTGGATTCAGGAAGATCTGAGTTCACATCTGGCCTCAGACACTTGACACTTAACTAGCTGTGTGACCCTGGGTGAGTCACTTTACCCCATTGCCTCGCCAACGCGCCCCCCCCCCAAAAAAAAGAAAATGAATGAGTGAATTTCATTTAAATGTGTTAATGTTCACATTTGGTATATTTTACTTTCTTGCCCTGTCTAGTCGTGGGGCCATATGTTAAAAAGATCCTGTGTGAAGAGCTTGGTGCCCCGGCAAATTCAGCTGTCAACTGTGTGCCTCTGGAGGACTTTGGAGGACACCACCCTGACCCAAACTTGACCTATGCGTCTGATCTGGTGGAGACCATGAAGAGTGGAGAGCATGACTTTGGTGCCGCCTTTGATGGAGATGGGGTGAGTCAATGCAATGCAATTCAATTCAATTCAACCAGCATTTATCAAGTCACCTCCTATGAGCCAGGAGCTGTGGTAGGTGCCATGGATTTGGGTTTCATCCTGTCATGGATAGAGCACTGTCCAGCCAGGACAAAGGAATCCATCTCTACCCAAATCTCTCTAGTTGGTTTTCTCCTTCATGAGCTGGGTTACCAAGAACTTCGATGGTAGGTATAAGGGCATAGCTCATTGCTTTGGGACTGGGATTCACCTAGATTAGATTCTGTTGGGGTCCTGCCCCAAGGTGGAGGAGCATGTTCCCAGAGGATTTGGGCAATCTCATCTATCAGCCTTGTCCTTCAGAGAATGACTGACTGGCCTACAGGGGCTGGTCCCTGAATGAGGAAATAAAAAGACTAGATCCTAATTAATAGAATAGAAAATAATTTCTCTCACCTGTCACATAGTAGGAGCTTAATAAAGGCTTGTTGACTGTGTGCCAGGTACTGTGTGAGGCAGTGGGTTTACAAAGATAGAAATTATCTAGCGAGACTCTTCCCTCAAGGAGATGGCTATAATCCCTGGAAGGTCCTACCCACATGGGGGTCTTTGAATAGGAGCCTAACAGGAGAATGCCTGCTGGCCACGGAGCAGCCTGGCCAGCCAAGGGCAGGGGGCTTCATCCCTAGAATAATGGCTGCTGCAGAGTAACTGAGTCACCAAGATGGTTTACTGAGGGAGAGGGAGAGGGATCGCCATCTGCCTTTGTAGAGGGACTGCCCATCTGAGGAGGTCATAAAGCATTCACTCCATCAGAAATCTAAGGTCCAGCTAGTAGAGGCAAGGTGTTCATTCATCATTCCTTTTGGCCTCTCCCACTGGACTTTGTATCAGGAAGAGTGTGACAACAGACTTTCCCTAGAGCAGGTGTCATGGGCCCCTGAGTCTGGGGAAGCCTCTGGACCCCTTTTTAGAGTCATGGTTTTAAATGCATGAAATAAAAAAAACAGAGGATTACAAAGAAATCCAATTGTATGGAAATAAAAATGTATTTTTTTTTCCCCAGCCAATTTTATAGACAAGAAGCCCTGACTCCTAGAATAATGAGAGCTCAGTGGGTTGAGTACCAGGAAGTTCACATCATCTCTAGATTCTAGAGAGATCACCAGGTGTACCCACTCATTTTACAGACTCAGAGGGGATCTGACTTGCCCCAGTCATGTAGGGAGCCAGGATCTGAACCCTGGTGCTGTATACCCCCAAAGATGTCTTAAAAAGCAATCCATTTAATAGAATTCAAATCCTTAATGTGCACACAATTTAAATCATTATCATGCCACACCCCTGCATGGCCATGTGATCACCCACCACCCAGTACCCTGGGCAGCCCTACCTTTTTCCAAAGGGAGCTTCCCCCTAAGTTCTCTCTTCTCCTATTAGAGTGTAAGCTCCTTGAAGGCACGGACTGTCGCTTTTGTTTTTTTATCCTTAGCACTTAGCACAGTATGTGGCACATTGTAAGTTTTTTTTTATTATGCTTTTATTTTTTTCCAATTACATATAAAAATAATTTTTAACATTTGGGGGTTTTTTTGAAATTTTGAGTTCCAAATTCTCTCTCTCCCTTCCCCACTTCTTGAAAAAGCAAGCAATTTGATATGGATTATGCACACGCGGCCATGCAAAACATATTTCCATATTGGTCATGTTTTGAAAGAAAACAGAGCACCCTCTTCCCTCTCCAAAAAAAAAACCCAAGAAAAATAAAGAAAGTAAAAAATAGTATGCTTCCATCGGCATTCAGACTCCATCAGTTTTTTCTCTGGAGGTGGATAACAACATTGTAAATTTTTAACGTAGACTTTCACTTATTCATTCTTTTCTATAATTTAGCTGAAGAATTTATCCTTAATTTTCTAGTTTGTCAGATACCCAGATGAGTTACTGATCCTTGTTTTTTCCTTAAAACTCATTGCTGAGCAAGATGTTTTAAGATCCAGATGTAAAGGACTTCTGAGTTCATGGCAGCCCGTCTTCTTCATTCTACAGCACAGGAAACTGATGCCCAGAGAGGTCAGAGGGTCATAGATTAGAACCTGAAGGCACCTTGAGAACCATTGAGTCCAGCGCCCTCATTTTGCACACAAGGAAAACCCCCGAAAAGGTTGTGCCAGCTGGAGGTTGCCCAGAGAGTGGCCAGAGTCCAGTTTGAAGCCAGGGATTTTGACTTTAAATCCAGCATCCTTTCCAGCATGTCACGCTCCTCACCCCCACCAATTAGATGAGTGAATGTGAAAATTAGCTTGTCTTCAAAGAATAAATAAACAATGCATTTTTAAAGCACTTGCTATATAAAAAAGCACTGGGCTCAGTACTGAGGATGCAAAGATGGGTCAGGCAGTCCCTGCTCTCAGGTAGCTCACCTTCGTTCTCGTGGGGGAGACACCACATATGGAAAGCTTCAGTTGTAGGTCAGAGGGAGAGGGCTCATGGTGCTTAGGGTCCGGGAACAAAGCAGACGGTCATAACGCCTCTTTTTTCATGTTATTTCCACTGATCCAATATGATCAGTTTCTGACGTTGAGCATTGGGCAGTGCCAAAGACTCAATGACCAGACTTTCTGGGTCTTCAGGAGCTATGGCTTTAGCCTCTGCAGTGGCACCTCCACAGGGGCTGCTTCTTAGGTGCACGGCTGCCAGCATTGGTCTGGAAGCAATGGTATTCCTAATGCTCTTGGGTCCCGGGCTGTCTCTATCTGGGTCTGAGGGAAGATGGCGGTCAAGGTGCTGATGGTGGTTGGACTTGCCTGGTACGTGCTGCCCTCTTCTCTCCCTGCTGCTTCAGCTCGACTGGCCTGGCTCTCCTGTGTGTGGCACTTGGTTGGGGGTTATTGAGGTTCCCTGGAACCTTCTCCCCAGGAGCTGCTTCAGTGGGTGGCGGCTATGAGGGCTGGGCTGGAAGCAGGACTGGGAGTGTGGGAGATCCTGCCTCTCAGAGTTCTTGTGCCCGTCTGACTGTTTGTTGGTCATAGTTGGTCAACAATTATTGCTGGTGTTGATGAGAAAGGTGGGCCC
The DNA here is from genome assembly GCF_003287225.1 of Phascolarctos cinereus. NCBI lineage: Eukaryota > Metazoa > Chordata > Mammalia > Diprotodontia > Phascolarctidae > Phascolarctos > Phascolarctos cinereus. Next base: position 464,788,262 of record NW_027555958.1, read on the forward strand.
CCTCTCCACAAGGATTTCTGCCCTCAGTCCTAACTATGGGGGCTGGGCTAGAAGAGATCAGGAGGTTTGGAGGTCACTGCTATTTCCTTTGCCTGAGTAAGACTCAGTCTGACACGATTCAGCATTTCAAGGATCCTCAATCTATGACCAGTGATCCTATGGGGACTTCTTCCATCAGTGTAGCCGGTGACCCTTCTGGACCTGATGAGAGAGTCTTCATGAAGCTCTCTGGCCTCCCAGATTAATTGCCTGGTGGCCAGTCTCCTAATGGTGAGTTACTCCAAACTTGGCTGGGATGGTCTTTCCATGAGAGACACTCATTGCCATGATCAGTACCACTCAGACTCACCTCCTGATAATATTCCTCACAATCAGACATTTCTTAGAATGAGTTATTTCTTTTTAAAAAATCCTCTTCTTACCAACCTTCTTGGAAGTCCATAAGATTCCCAGCTAACTGGGAAATTTATTAGATCATAACCCTACGGGCCATCTGGTCCAACACCTTCACCTTACAGACAGAAGAGAAACTGAGGTTCAAAGAGAGTGAGAGTGAGTTGCACAGTCACAGGTAGGAAATGACAGAGGCAGTGATCTTTTCATAGTGTTACTATACGTATTGTGTCTCTTTAAGACACATGTAATAATTGTCATAATAATAATGATAACTAACATTTATATAGCACTTACTATGTGCTGGGCACTTTACAAATCTTACCTTCACTTGATTCACATAACGACCTTATGACATAGTGATGTGACTATTGCCATTTTACGGATGAGGAAACTGAGGCAGAGGCTGAGTGACTTGCCCAGGGTCACCCAGATAGTAAGTATCTGAGGCTGGATTTGAACTCAGATCTTTCTGACTCCAAGTCCAGTACTCTGTGCCCCCAGCTGCCTCTGGATAATCCCTTGGGAATGCTTTGTCCTGAGCTCTTAGACAGAGTCCCTCTGCATATTGGATTGGGGTCAGAGCCTTCTGCAAATAGAGATCTCATCTTTAAAGAAATCTGCTTTCCTCCCAAAAAGGATGGCTTGAGAGCCCATCAAACTGTGTAAACAGCTAGCATTCCCTTTATCATTGTGGTCTCATTTCTTCTGGCTTCTGAGATGGGAAAAGGTCTCTGAGGTCAAAGGTCAGCTGGTCCCTGGCAGCCTGGCCGAGGAGAGAAGAGAGCATTCAGCTCGAGCTGAGGTTGTGCCTGCATTTTAATTGAAAACATTTTCTGAACTGTGCGCCGTTGAGGGAAGGGTTGGCACGATGGGTGCTATAAAAACCTAGTGAAAAGCGAACGTCCAAAGGAGAAGGAATTTATCCATTTTTCATTTTAGAATTTTGTTGCAAAAAATTATTTTTGCTGAGCCCATCCCTCTCCACCCCCATCTGTCAACTTTCATAGCAGTTTGATGAAAATGTCTTCCTTTCAATGCCCTTTCTCCCAAAGGATCGAAACATGATTCTGGGAAAACACGGATTCTTCGTTAACCCTTCGGATTCTGTGGCCGTCATTGCTGCCAACATCTTCAGCATTCCTTACTTCCAGCAGACGGGGGTTCGGGGCTTTGCCCGCAGTATGCCCACCAGTGGGGCTCTGGACCGGTGAGTGGCTTCATTCATATGCTATCTTTGCTGCTCATTTGTGAACCTCCCCCCAGATCCCCCACATCATCTTCCCTTCCCTCAAGAAGGGTGTTGGGTTTGTAGGGAGGGGAAGCGAAGCACCCTGGAGATAGCCAAGGTCCAGCATTTGCATCTTCCTCTCACTGAACCCAGAAAACAATTCTGTTAACTTCCTTTCACCCAGAGCAGGAAGGACTGCTTAGCAATGACCTAAGAAACTCCAGTGACGCCCTCTTAACCTCCAGGATTGCACACAAAATTCTGTTTGGCTTTTATAGCCTTTTCCCACCTTTCCTATTGGCTCCACATTAACCTTCCATGTACTGTAGGGTCCAGCAACACTTGTCTCCTGCCTATTCCTCCCACGTGATGCCCGTCTCCCAGCCTTTGCACCGGCTGCCCCCCCCCCACCCGCAGCATTCTTCCTCCTCCTCTTACCGATGAAGAAAGGGTGTTCTGAGCAGCTGGGGACTGCCATTTTCTCACGTTTGATTTAGTGTCCCCACTTAGTTTAATCAGCATGTAATGGGGACCTGCTATGTTTGAAGCCCCGCTTCCTTTAGAGCATTTCCAAAAATTTTCATTTGAAGCAAACAGAAAGATCGCATTTACATAAATGGGTATGTAATATCTTACATTCCCATAGCTGTTTGGTTTACAAAGTACTTTATATAGATCATCTCAACAACCCTGGTAGATAGGTGCTATTATCACACCCACTTTACAGGTGAGGAAACTGAGGGGACAGAGGTTAAGTGTATTGCCCAGGGTCAATCAACCAATTGATAAACATTTATTAAGCACCTACTGTGTGCCAGGCATTGTGCTAAGCCCTGGAGATAGAAAAAGAGGCATACGACAGTCTCTACCCTCAAAGAATTTATAATCTAATGGGGGAGGTGACATGTAAACAGATATATACAAAGCAAGGAAATAATAGGAAATAATGAACAGAGGGAAAGCCCTAGAATGAAGAGGGGTTGGGGAAACCTTCCTGTAGAAGGTGGAACTTTAACTGGGACTTGGGAAGCCTGAAGGTCAGTAGGAGGAGTTGAGCAAGGACAGCGTTGGAGGCGTGAGGTTCAGCCAGGGAGAATGGCCAGAGCCAAGAGATGGAGGTCTGGTTTGTGGGACAGCCAGGAGGCCGGTGTCCCCGGAGGAAAAGTAAGGTGTAAGAAAACTGGTCACGCAGCTAGTAAATGCACAGAATCATGTCTGTGTCTCCTAAAACTCTAGGCTCTGAGATAACGGTTCACTGTTGTCCAGAGGGGTCTCTCTTAGAAGTGGGTCTGCTCCTGTGAGATGCTCAGGGGTCCCTGGGCCAAAAGGACCATGACTCTTTTCCCTCCCTCCCATGAATCCTCTCACCATCCCACCGTGATGCAATTTTCCTGGCCTCTGCAGGGTGGCCAATGCTACAAAGATCACTTTGTATGAAACTCCAACGGGCTGGAAGTTTTTTGGGAATCTGATGGATGCAAACAAACTGTCTCTCTGTGGGGAGGAAAGCTTCGGGACGGGTAAGTCAACGTTCCAGGCCTGTGCCTGTAAACACTGGGCCCGTGAAAGATTAGACCAGCAGAAATAGCCTCCCTGGCTGGGTGCTCCCCCTACAGAGACCCCATTTATTTAGAACAGCCCCGGCTGAAATATACACATCTGAAAAGCTCCCCCCACGTTCATCGCCAAGAAAACGTGTTCCTCACGTACTGATCCCCAAGAGCAGGAAGTTTGGGGGCCCTCCTCCAGCCCCGTCACTGAGCTGCTGGGAGGAAGGAGGGATAAACAGATTCTTCAGCCCCCGGTGGTCAAGGAGACCTTTGGAAATGTTTTCATTTCTGGGAAGAAATATAGAGGCAGGCATAAGTTTCTCGTTTTTCTTTAAGGAGCGGTTTCAGCATAGCCTTAAATCTTCCTCTTTAATGGGCCTGAGTTTTCTCTAATAACAAAGTTATGATTTATTAACATTAAATGAAGGGAGGGTGTGAGGGCGGAGCTGAGTTTCTAGGCAACCACCAAGTGAACTATAAGTCTTAGCCTGAGAGCTGGTGTGGTGGTTGGGATGGGGTTTGGCCACGGACCAGTGGACCTTCTCCTACCTGTAGTAATAACACTGGCTCACGCTGGGTGTGTTTTAAGGTTTGCAAAGTGCTTTCCAAATATTATCTCATTTTACCCTCACAACCAACCCAAGGGGTAAGGGCTATTATTATCCCCATTTTACAGATAAGGACACTAAGACAGACAGTGGTTAAGTGAATTCACCAGGGTCCCATGTCAGCTAGTAAGTGGATTTGAACTCGGGCCTTCTGCCTCTAGGTCTATACCAGGTTGCTGTGTGTCCCCCCCTATTTCTAACTGACTATCTAAATGTACCCTCTTCCTGCAATGGAATCTCACTGACTCCATGAAGTCCTCCTGACTGCCTTACTATACACAAAGCCCTCTTTCTCTGACTCTTGAACTTTTGATTCATAGATTGGATCATAGATAGGACTGGAATCATTCAGTCAATCAGCAAGCATTTATTAAGCACCTACTATGTGTCAGGCACAGGGCTGAGTGCTATAGATACAAATAAAGGCAGAAACAGCCCCTGGTCTCCAGGAGCTCACATTTTAATGGGAGAGACAGCATGTTAACAACTATATACACACAAGATATATTCATATGTATGTGTACATAATAATGTATATATAACAAAAATATAAATATATTTTTAAGTTATAGAGAAACATGTATTATATACAATATATTATATTCATATGAATATATATAATATCTTTCTACATATAAATAAATATATGAAGTTATGGTATATAAATATTATGTTATGACATATATTATACATTTACATATAAATATATTATATATAACATATCGTATATAACTTAAATATATTTAATATTTTGTATATATTATATATAACTTAAATATATTTATGTATAAATAGATACCCTCACATTCTAATGGGAGCTACACACTTGCATACAATACACACACATGCATAGATGCATATGTGTATATATGTATGTATATATACAATGTGTAACTTAAATATTTATCTATGCATAAGTATATATACTCACATTCTAATGGGATAGATATACAATGTGCAGAGAGATATACATGCATTTACACATATGTATGTATATATATATGTATATGTATGCATATGTATACATATACACATATACACATATAAAATTCAAACCCTGGCCCTAAGCTCAGTGCTCCATCCATTGTGTCCCACTAACTCTTACAAGGGGACACTGGTTTGCTGGCTTTGGCTAGTTAATAGTCTCTGCCAGGCAAACAGGGAAAAAAAAAGGGCAGTGTGCAATAGTGGAAAGAGCCCTGGATTTTGAGTCAAAGGACCTGGGTTTGAATCCTAGCCCCGCCCTCTATGAAGTGTGTTGACTTCAGCCAGATAACTTCACCTCTCACATCTTCCTTGTCTTTAAAATGAGGTGATTGGTTTTGCAATAAAGGTTTGTTGCCTAAGATATACAAGGAACAGATTCAAATTTGTAAGTACGCAAACCATTGCGAAGGTAGTTTTCAAAGGAAGAAATCCAAGCTATACACAACCATGTAAAGATATACAAAATCACTAATAATTAGAGAAATGCAAATTAAATCCACTCTTAGGTTCTACCTCACACCCTTCAGATTGGCAAAGTTGACAGAAAAGGAGAATGATGTCTTTTGGAAGAGCTGGGGGGAAACAGGCACATTCATCCCCTGTTAGTAGAACTGTGAATCGGTCCAGCTATGCTCTAAAGGAATTTGTAAGTCTGTCCCCAGAGCCACTGATGTGGATGTGCTGTTTGACTCAGGGATGCCCGACCAGCCCTGTATCTTATCACAGAGAGATCAGAGATATGTGCAAAAATATTATTTTGTAGTGGAAAACAACTGAAACCTAATGGTGTAGCAATTCACTGGGGTGATGACTAAATAGATTGTGGTAGAGGAATGTAATAGAATAACACATGACTAAAGGAATAGTTTCAGAGAAACTTGGGAAGTCTCACAGGAATTGATGCAGGGGGATATGAGCAGAATCAGGCAAACAATCTATATAATAACAACTTTGTAAAAAAGGCAGGGTAGAGGCTGGGAAAGAGGGGCTTCATTGGCCATCCTGTGAAAGTAATTACCTTTGTTAGGTAACAATACTTTCTGATTGGATCAGTTATTTAGAACCTACTTGATTCAATAAAAGCTACTCCACAAATAATGGCAGCCAAAGGCAGCCAGTGAAAGGACAGTGAGAATGGAGGACTGAGCCATGGGTGGAGAATGGAGACAGATGATGAGGCATGCTACTCACCTCTTGGCAGAGAAGTGATGGCCTCAAGATGCAGAATGAGATATTCATTTTTAGACATAGCCAATGTGGCAATTGGTTTTGCTTGGCTAGGCATATTTGTTAGAAAGGGTTTGTTTTTCTTCCTTTTTTATTCAATTTGGTATGAATAGGAGGGAGATGGAGGCTAGGGATAGGATAACAAGAAAAAAAAGAAAAAAGAAAAGAGGGGGATTGAGACATTATTTTTCAAATGCACAGAAGAATATAATACTCTTAGTATTAGTAATACCCCTTAATGAAAGGATTTGTTCTGTGAAGTTTGAATTCAGTCAAAGGGCTACTCTTGAGGACCTGGAGGCTGCATGTGGCCTTGAGGCCCCAGGTTCCCCACCACTGGATAGATAAAAGACCAGAAAGAATCACAGACAGGCAGAACAGCTTTGGAAGTTACATGCTGACTTGATTATGTATTTGAAAACAGAAGGCATCTCTACAAAAGAGATTTGCAGTTTCACACATGATATCTTTTTCTGTTGTACTATGTATATGAAATGCCTGTCTTATTTAGTGTTTGTTAAGTTCAGAATTGTTTTTAAAATGAGAGGGTTGAACAGCATGGCCGCTGAAGGCTTGTGCAGCTCTGGACCTGGAATCCTGTGGGTCCAAGGTTGATTTCACTGGTCTCCCTCCAAGTCCAAGGCAAGTGTGTAGATGACTGTACTTCTTTGCAAGGGAATGAGCTGTTGGGCATCTTGGAGCGAGACACTTATTCACCTGCCTTGGAAGTTTTTATATTCCTCCCTCCGGCACAGAACATTGCATTTAGTAGGGATTGTTCTAGAAGCTTCCTCAGTCATATCAGCAGTGAATCAAATCAGAAAGTAAGTCTCTGGCTGGTAGGAACTGGAGCCTATTAAGAAGGAAAGGTGAGACTCGGGGTTGGATAACTTCCATTAAGCCAACTGGACAAACTCCACTGACACGGTATACCCTTAAACAGCAATTGCAAGAGGATGGCCTCTCCCTCCCTTCTCCCCGAAAGGGCCAGAAATGCGATATTGCTATCAGGGCAGAGGACAAATGCCTGATTGACCTCTGTGGTCTTGCTCTGCTGGGAGCACCTCCAATCTGATTCTATTTAGATGTCATTAAGAAGAAACCTGTGGGTAACCAACATGTCCACTGTTATTATTGAGCTTTCTACAGTCCCTAGCGCTGTGCTAGTGAGTGGTCAGCCTTAAGAAATTGAATTAGAGATGTCCCTTTCGGATCAGTATCCACTTAGAAGGAGGAGGTCCCCAATGTTTTCCAGGGCTCTGACCTTGTTTCTAAATCAATGGCTTGGATAAAGGCCTAGAATCCATGATACATAGCATGAAACAGAGCTAGATTCTATAACAGAATCAAGATCCAGGAAAATCTTTTGAGGCTAGAACAATGGGCCAGCTCCAGCAAGCTATGAAGACTGTTGTAAAGTGACCTGGTGCACCCTGGGAAGGTCACCTGGACTCAGATAATGAATTATCTAAGGGATAAGATATAGCAAAGATCTGCAGCGAGTGAGTTGGGTCCCAGACTGAACAGGATGAAGAGAGTGAGCTGGATTGCTTTGGGGACAAACATGGCCCCGAAGGAAGGTGTGACAAGACTGGTTACTGAAATGAATGTGGGAGGAGTCACAGACCAGGAGGTGAAAGGAACCCCACAGTGCCTCGCTGGGGAGACAAGAGATTGATGGCGGCAGCCCTAGTGTTTTGCTCAGAAGCAGTGGGCTAACAGATAACATTATGACTGTTTACAGTAGAAATGGTGAGGTAGCACAGGGGTCACCTCTGAAGGTGGCCAACGCTCAGGACAGACGCACAGCACGTAGCCAGCCGTGCAGGCTCCACACCTGCTTTGCTGTTGACAATGGCTGATCCGCTTTATGGAGAGATTGCATTAGCCGCTCCTAGGGTTTCAGTTTAGCTAATGGGACTTAAATGAAATTTACTTCTATTCCAATGGGAGCTTGGAGGCTAATCTGGAACAGTTGTTTGGCATTGAAGGGATGAGAAGGTGGGGGTGGTTTCAAGTTGCCTGCTGTGGGGATGTTGATGAGTTCTATTAATTAGGTTGAATTTCACACCTTATAAAAATCAGAATTTACAATTAAAAAAAGATGAAAATAACTGGGTTAAGATTGTTGATAAAGATAGAAAGATGAAATAAAACCATTTCTGGCCTCAAAGAAGTTACTTTTGTTCTATTTGAGGGGGGTTGGTGCAGCATGTAAAAAGATAAAAATATATATGATCATTTAAGAAAGGAGACAATGCTATAGGGAGATTGGGGGAAAGGCTTCCAGCAGGAGGTGGTGGTGAAGTGTTGAAGGAAGCTAAGGAGGCAAAGAGGCAGAGTTGAGGAGGGAGGGCATGTGAGGCTTGGACACTGCCTCTATCAAAGGCATAGAGGTGGGAGAATAGCAAGGAGGACAGTTTGGATGGAACATAGATTACATGAAGGGAAGAGATGCTCCATAAGCCTAGAAGGGCTGCTACAGCTGGGTCTGGAAAGGCTTTAAATGGCCAGCGGGGGGGGGGGGGGGGGGGGTTTGTCTTGGAGCCATTGAGGGTTGTTCAGCTAGCATCTGATGACATGGTCATGCTTGTGCTTTAGACAAATTATTTTAGCATCTATAGGGAGGTTAAAATGAGGAGGGAGAGACTGGAATTTGGGAATCCAATGAAAAGGACATTGCAATGTCAGGCTGGATGAGGGGATGATGTCCTGGACCACATGAGGGCAGAGAAAGGGATGGTTGTGAACTGGGTTGTGGGGGTAGAATTCGCAAGAGTTTGGCCACAGGCTGGAAGAGTCAAGGATGACCCGAAGGTCACACATCTAGGTGACTGGATGGCAGCAGGGCTCCTTTAATAGACAGAAGCACAAGTTGCGGTAAGAAGTGACTTTAGGGAGGAAGAGAATGAATTCTGTTTGGGATTCATTGAGTGTGAGATGTCTGTGGGACAGTTGAAGATGTTCAGTTGGTGACGTATGGCGAGAGCTTAGACAAGAAACCAGGGCTCTGATGGACAGATCTAAGAGATGCTTGTGTGCAAGTGATATCCAAATAGGAAGCATAGTGCCTCGACACCATGGGTGCTTAGGAGGTGCCTGCTGGGTTGGACTGATGAGGACAGCAAGTTTCTTGTGACCTACAAAATGCCTTAGAGCCCACCCACTTTCGCTTCCCATCTCTATGACATTCCTAACTAAATCTGGGTCTATCCAAATTCTGCTCAAAGGGTTTAGTGGTGGGAACCTCACTGCTTCACAAAGCAGCCCATTCTGAGTGTTGGATAATAATTCCTCACAGCTTGTAGTGAGTACACTTTCTTGTTTGAAAATTGTTGTGGACGTTTTTTGTCTATTACCTTGGTTTCTGAATATATCCCCACAAGCTGTCTCTCATGACAAAGGTCACATAGCTGGTAAGTGGTGGAACTGGGACTTCCTTCATTCCCTTCCTCCATCCCTTCCCTTTTGCTCCCTCCCTCCCTTCTCCTCTTCCTTTTCATTCCTTCCTTTCCTCCTTCCTTCCTTCCTTCCTTCCTTCCTTCCTTCCTTCCTTCCTTCCTTCTTCCTTCCTTCCTTCCTTCCTTCCTTCCTTCCTTCCTTCCTCTTTCCTTTTCTTTATTTCCTCCCTCCTTTTTCTTTTCATTTTCCTGTCTCTGTCTCTTATCTTTTTTTCTGTCTCTGTCTCTCTTTGCCTCTGGGTATCTCTGACTCTTGTCTTTCTCTCTCCCCCCTTTTCTCTTCACTGTCCATCTGTCTCCATCTCCCTCTCTGTTCTGTCTGCCTCTCTATCTGTCTCTGTCTCTCTGCCTGCCTTCCTCCCTCCCCCCCTTCTCAAAACTGTTCGTGTTTAGTCCTTGGAGGTTAATTTTTTTTAGAGCAAGTTGCATAGCTCCATCCCTGAAGTTTTCTGGGATGGTGCAGCTGTACATATTTAACTGAACTTTTGATCTCCTTATTTATAGCTGATTTCATTTCCACTCCCCAACTTGCATGTCAGGAGGCTCTCTGCAGAGCGTCTTCAGGAAGATGAGGAGCTGGCCTATAAACTTCAGGGATCCGAATTTTGTGCTTGCTTGGAGTAAAGCATGATTGATTTTGTTAATTTTCTAGTCCCTGGTGGAGCGGCTTTATATATGCCACCTATTAATTTATGGAGCTTTCAAAATAAGGCTGTTGAACTCCAGTCTGTGAGTAAAGACTTGGGGAGGAAACATCCATGCCTCAGAATGCTGCTCTTTTGAAGGGATCGAAGTCTGAGCACTGGGCTGCAGTGACTTAGCTTCCCAGCCTGGCCTTTTGGGGAGGAGGGGTTACTCTTCATTACAGCAGATCCTTTAGAGCACCTGTGGGTGGGGGAAGACGCTAGTACAATAGCCTTCATTGGGAAGTCGTTAGGAAGTCATGCTGTTTACCAGCTGTGTGCTGTTAAGCAGTTTGCTTCCTTCTCCGAGACTCAGTTTCATCTTCTGTAAAATGACAGGATTGGACAAGATCATTGGTGATTGATTTAGAACCGAAAGTGGTGCTGGAGCCATTGATTCTTACGCCCTCATTTTACATGTAGTGAGTTGCTGTGGCTTCACCCTTCCAAGTGAGTTCTAAAGGTGCCCTGGAAGAGAGGCGGAATACTCTAGTGCTATGGTCTCGAGCCTCTCTACCCCCCCCCAGCTGGTGTCTGTCTCCACACCTCCCCCCCAGCTGGTGTGTGTCCCTGCACACCTCCCCCCACTTTAGTTACCACTGACTGGCTTCCCAGGTCCATTTCAGTAATTAACCTCCATTAGTTTTCAGGGAAGCCTGGGCTCGGGCTTCAGGCAGCTTCTTCCCAGCATTGGACCCACCGAGTTTACTTTCTAAGGTGGTATCAGTGCTCGGTGAGCCCTTGTCTTAGTTGATGCTGGGCTGGGTTGCTTGGGTTCTCAAAGATCAACCATCTGGCTGCAGACCCTCGCACGGATTCTACTCCCCATCCTCCCGGTGGCTTGCTCTCCTGATCTTCCAAGTCATTGCCTCCAGTCTCTTTCACCTAAAGTGAAAGAACAAAATTTTTTTTGTTCTTTTTTTTTTTTGGCTAGGCAATGGGGTTAAGTGACTTGCCAAAGGTCACACAGCTAGTAAGTGTTATGTGTCTGAGGGCAGGTTTGAACTCAGGTCCTCCTGACTCCAGGGCCGGTGTTCTATCCACTGCGCCACCTAGCTGCCCCAAGAACAAAATGTTGAGGCTGAGAACTGGGGCCCCTAATCAGGGGCCATATGTAAATGGGACCTCATATTGGGGGGGCCTGGGGGGCCCTCACATTTGTCTTCTCATGGAAAGTCATCAGGAAGGAAGGAGTCAAACCAAAAAGAAGAAAGAGGTTCAGGTTGACTCGGGACTTCAGAAGGTACTCCCAGTTGTAGCTGTATAGATTGAATCTCATTTCTATGTGATAACCCTTCAGATATTTGAACACAGCTTATGCCAGGAAGCTTCCCTTTAACTCATTCTCATATGGCCTGGCCTCAAGACCCTCCCTTATCCGGGTCGCTCTCCTCTAGACACTATCTGAATAAAATGTGTTGCTGATAACTGAACCCATTACTCCAGATGAGTGCTAATGAGGGCAGAGGAGAGTGGGACCATCAAGAAAAGGACCTCCCATCCTGGAAGTTACACCTTTCCTAATACAACCCAAGACCCCATTAGAGTGTCTGGTTGGCACATCCATCACACTGCGTTGAATTTACTATTCACTAAATGCGCCAGATCTTCTTCAGACAATTTGCCACGTGGCCACGTCTCCCCCATCTTGTATTTGTATGGTTGACTTTATGAATCCAAGTGCAAGACTTTTTAGATTGTCCTGTTGAATTTTGTCCCATTAGATTCATCTCTAGGGAGTTAAGGCCTTTAGGGAGCCTGACTCTTCTCCATTGTGTGGGAAATCCCTCACGGTTTTGCGGCACATGAGCATGCCATCCCTTCCTTTATTCACGTCTCGGCTCTGAGCGTCCTGGCCCCTCCAAGTCTTCTCACTGCAGGCTAAGCATCTGGCTAGACCGGCAGATGACGCAGACTCCTGTCCTCTGCCATCTTGGTGCTTTCCCTTTGTGCTCTGGGGCTTCTCAGCATCTTTCCTAAATGTGGGGCTCAGAGCTGAAGCCAAAGCTCCAAGCCTGCTCAGACCAGGACAGAATCCAAGAGGACTGCTTCCTTAGTTCCAGGTGCTGGGTCTCTCAATACAACTGGGCTCTTTGGAGAGTGCCTGGCCTCAGTATCCCATCCTGGAGTCCTAATGAGCTTGAAGTCCACTCAAACCCCCAAAACATTTTCAGAGGAACTGCTTTGAAAAATAAGTCTTCAATGAATACTCAGTGGATGGTTCCCTCCACTTGCTCTGTGACCCCTGCCTAGCCTCAGTTTCCTCTTCTGTAAAATGAAGGCTGCTGACCTTTAAGGGCCTTTCGGGCCCTGTGTCTAGGGTTCTGTCTAGCCATGCCTCCCCCTATCAAATTTGGGAGACAGCAGAGTAGTTAGACAGTAACAGAGCTGTCCTGATCTGTGCAGGGTCAGTTGCCAAGTGATTTCAGAGAGGGGAGAGATCACAGAGGGGTGGGTGATCCTTTGGGAGCACAGAGGTTCTCATGTTCCCTCTCCCAGGTAGAAACTGTGCTTCTCTGGAGAAGCAAGAAGTCCTCCTCTTTAGACAGAGCACCCCTTTACTGTCCATCACCCCGGGAGGGAGCAGGCCTCCTTTCAATTTTTGTTGGGACCCAGGGCTGGCTGGGGGTAGGGGAGGGAGCAGGGAGGGGGGGGCCCCGCAGGGAGGCATCCCTCCCCCCAAATGCCACATTTATGAGTGCTTTGCAATTTGGGAACTGTCAGGGCTTGGCTCCCTGGGCCAGAGCCGATATTTCTCTTGGCCGGGGACCAGGCTCTGCCCTGACCAAGCCAATGCTGTCCTGGTCACAAGGAGCTGATTAGGCAGAAGCTGAGGGACAGGTGCTGAGAGGTGCTGAATGGACGCTATTTCCATGAGGGTGGTCAGGCTCTGTCAAGTGAGAGCACAGTCCGGGGGGGCGAGGCGAGGTGGTGTTCAGAGGGGAGGGGTGGGATTATTGCCTGTGTTTACATCCCCTTGCCTCCTGATATTTTACTGCTGAAGTCCAGGGTGGGGGCGGGGAAGGGGAGCAGCATAAAGCCCGGGTGTTGTATGTACCCCGGAGGCAGCTGCAGCCGGGCACAGGCTTTCCGAAGGCTCAGAACAGCCACTGACTAAACCTACCTGATGTGCATTGAGGGTCTACTGTGCTCAAGGCATTGAGACATGCAAAGCTAAGTACGACCGTGCCTGCTCCCAAGAGGCTTGCGGTCCTGTAGTAGAGAGGGCAAAGGGACCTAGGAAGCCACTGACTGTAGCCCCTCATTTTATAGGTGGGGAAACCGAGGCCCAGGTGGTACAGTGACCTGTCCACAGTCCCGGAGGTAGTGAGTGCCTCCACAGATCCCCTGTTTGAATCCGGAGCCAGAAAAGGCATTCCAGGCCCCCCTGGCCCAAGCTCTTCACCTCGTGGAGGAGGAAACAAAGCCTGTGCTTCCTTCAAGCCCCCCACCCATGAAGCTTTCTTGGAATGCTCTCTTCTCCCGCCGAGCTCAAAGTGATCTTTCCCTCCTAGATCATGGACCTTAAAATAGACCTTAGAGGCCATCGAGTCTAAGTTGCTTATTTTACAGATGAGGAAACTGAGGCACAGGGTAGTTAAGTGAGCTGCCCAGAGCCATACAGGTAGTGAGAGAACAAAGGGTCTCTGGCTTCAAATCCAGGGTTCTTACTACCCCACACTGCCTCTAAAGTGCTTGGCCTGGATCTCCCTGGAGCCCCTGTGACGTTTGGGTTTGTGTGGAGCTGATCTCTGAGTGATACTCTTGTAATTGTAAACTCCTTGAGGGCAGGAACAGGGTCATTTTCTGTCTGTATCCTCCTTCTGTCTGGCACTAGGTGCTTTATAAGGGTTTGTTAAATTACACTGAAGTATGATAGAATGGACTAGGCAGTGAAATGCTAATAGCTAACATTCTGATAATGCTGTCAGGTTTTCATTTGAACCTGTGACATGGGTACCATAATTGTCCCCATTTTACAGATGTGGAAACTGGGGGCAGCAACCTGCCCAGGACCACACAGCTATTAAAAATCTGAGGGGAGATTTGAACCCAAGTCTTCTAGGCTCCAAGTACAGCACTATGTGCCCACCATGCATCATGTTTAAAAAAGCAACTAACAAGCATTTATCAAACATAAACTCTTTGCCAAGCGCTGGGCTTGGGCAGCTAGATGGCACCATCAGAGCAGCAGCTCTGGAGTCAGGAAGATTCATCTTGGTGAATTCAAATCTGCCCTTAGACACTTACTAGCTGGGTGACCCCGGACAAGTCACCTCACCCTGTTTACCTCAGTTTCCTCATCTGTAAAATAAGCTGGAGGAGGAAATGGCAAACCACTCCAGTATCTCTGCCAAGAAAACCCCAAAATAGGGTCACAGGGAGTCAGACAGGACTGAAAACAAATGAACAACAAAGATAATAAGTGCTAGGTACTATAGATACAAAGATGTAAATGAAAGGCTCTGCCCTCAGTGGGCTTATATTTTACCAGGAGAAAAACCCCAACAGAGTAAATCCAAGTCATGCAGAGAGGGAGGATTACCAGCCAGGGAGGCTCCGTAGAAAAGGTCTCATGTAGAAGGTGGCATTTGAGATGAGCTTTGAAGGGAGCCAGGGATTCCAAGGGGATGAGGTGGAGTGGGACAGCCTGGTAGTGTGGTAACATTTATGAAGCTCCTACTGCATGCCAGGCATAGCAAGAAGGGACAGAAGACAAAAGCAACGCAAGGTCTAATGGGGGAGACACCACGTAGACAATGAGGAGCAAACAAGATTGTCTCCAGGATAAACTGGAGAGAGTTCAGAGGTCAGGCACTAGCATTGAGGAGCACCAGGACTTCAAAGGTCATCTAGTCTAACCCACTCATTTTACAGATGAGGAAACTGAGGACGGGGGGGAAATGACTTAGGGAATGGAGCTGAGGAATGCTCAGATATGAGGCATTCAGGGCTCAGGAAAGGAAAGGAGGGAAGAGCTAGTATTGAGTGACTGCGTCAGGGAGGCCAGACTGGTACTGCGCCATGATGACAGGTCTTAGGAAGTCGGGGACAGCATAGAGATGGATATCTGGGCTTGGAAGCTGAAGGGGGATAATGGGTTAGGGTTGACTAACCCTTGATAATGAGTTAAAAATGACTCCTCGCCAAATCCTAATTCTGCCTCTGACTGCTGAGATCTGAGAGACCTTGGGCAAGTCTCTTAACCTGTCTTGTTTTCTTCACCCATAAAGTAAGGAGGTTGGATTAGGTGACCTCAAATGCTGCTATGCAATCTCAATGAGCTAAGGTAGAAGGGAAACAATGTGAAAAGTATAAAGGTCTGTACAAAGTATGTCAAAATTGTAAAGCAGGGGTAGGAATGAAGTGAGCCGGCAGAAGGGGTTGGCCAGAAGCTCTTTTGTTTCAGTCCTGTCTGATTCTCCATGGCCCCATTTGGGATTTTCTTAGCAGAGATACTGAAGTGGTTTTGCCATTTCCTTCTCCAGCTCATTTTAAGGTGAGGAAACTGAGTCAGACAGGGTGAAGTGACTTGCCCAGGGTCACACAGCTAGTAAGTATCTGAGGTCAGATTTGAACTCAGGACAGTCTTCCTGATTCTGGGCTGGCTCTCGGTGCACTATGGCGCCACCTAGCTGCCCCTAGCTGGTTTGTGCCTATCTCGTAGTCCAACGTTCTTTTCATGGCGGCACAGTTGATGGTTTCACCCAGGGCTGACGTGGCTCAGGACCTGGCCGCTAGTGGGGGCAGACACTCTTTGTAAGACGGAGTTCAAACTGGTTTTGACTTCCCTCTGCTTCTGTCCCCAGGCTCTGACCACATCCGTGAGAAAGACGGCCTGTGGGCTGTTTTGGCTTGGCTCTCCATCATCGCCAACCGCAAACAGAGCGTGGAAGACATCCTGAAGGATCACTGGCAGAAGTTTGGGCGGAACTTTTTTACCAGGTGAGCCCCTCCCTTCAGGTGACTCAGCATCCCCACGTCTTACCTTGGCTTCTCACCAAGACTGTGAACAACCACACTGATCCAGCTCCTGATGACTGGGAGTTCCCAAGGCCTCTGTGGGCTGCAGTGAAGTCTGCCTCCCCATGATCCATGAACAGCAGTGAATTCAGTTCAGCTGAACTGACATCGACGGATTGTTTTTAGTGGTTGGCTTTATCACTAGAGCTCAAAAATCCTTGGGAAGGGGCAAGGTGTAGGCGCAGATTCCTAAAAATGAGATGCAGTGATTATTTGTGCAGGCAGATTTGCTACAGAGAACAAGGCCAGGATGGTGCTGTGGAAAGAATGCTCTTTTCTCTCTGCACCAAATGAGGGAAGTAGGAGTTACTCTGGAAGAGAGACCTGGGAATAGTGACCCTTCAAAACCTCGAAGGCAGCATGTGCAAGGTTGGGGGCAGGGCCAAGGGTTAGTCTTATCTGCTTAGCCCTAGAGGGCAGAACAGGATTCGTCAGGATTCCACAAGCATTTATTAAGCACCTACTGTGTGCTGGGAGATACAGAAACCAAAACAAAACAGTCCCTGCCTTCAGGGAGCTTACTGTTTAACTGGAAAAGCCAACTCATGCGCCAGTAAATAAACAGGGAATGAATGTATACAGATATACAGTAATGTCAGGTTGGAAGGCCATCAGCCACTGGGGAGAAGCAGTGTGGTGTATTGGAAAGAACGCTGGCTTTGGAGAGGGAGGAGACCCTGGTTCAAATCCTACTTTTGTCACTTATTACCTGTGTGACTTTTGGCAAGGCAAAAAGTTCTCAGTTCCCCTTCTGGGCCTCAGTTTCCCTCCTCTCTACAATGAAGAAGTGGGACTAGATGGTCTCTGAGAATCCCATCTAAGTCAGTGATGCTGTGATTTGTGGGCACAGTAAAGGCCTTGAGCCGAGCTGTGCAGGAGGCAAATGATTCCATGAGCAATGAGTAGAAATCCCTGGTGTGCTGATTTTAGCTCAAAATCAGTAAGAGCTACCTGACCTTTATTGTTGTTGAGATCTTTCCCACTCCATTTGGGGTATTCTTGGCAGAGACACTGGAGTGGTTGCCGTTTCCTTCTCCAGCTTAATTTACAGATGAGGAAACTGAGGCAAGCAGGGTAAAGTGATTTGCCCAGGGTCACACAGCTAGTCAATTATCTGAAGCCAGATTTAAACCCAGGAAGATGAGTCTTCCTGACTCTAGGCTCAGCGCTCTATGCACTATGGCGCTACCTGGCTGCCTCCTAGCCATTAGGACTGTTAACAAATGGCTGCTTTGGGAGTGGTGAGTTCTCTCCCACCGTGGAGACGTCTTCTGGTGGAGGCTGATGACCACCTCTAGAGCATGTGGATGCTTCCAGGGAAGGGAAAGGCTGGATAACCTTTGCCTTCCTTTCCATATGCAGAACTCTCTGGCCTGGCCTCCCTCCTTGGCCCTGTGGGTGTAATCTTGTTTGCATTACTGACTTGCATAGGCAGGTAAACATTAGCCAAGTCCTGATCGCCATCACTCTATCACAGACCTGAGAGATCTCAAGTCATCCCCAAGGATGACTGCATACCCCTCCTAAAACCCGGGGTATGCAGCACAAGAACCAGGGGATGGGTGTAATTCCATGCCCCTTCTAACTGAGCTGGGGGAGTTGGAAACAAAGGGGGTCGCTGTCCAGCATCCCAGCTCTGAGACGCCACACTTTGGTTCATTTCGCCGTGTTGCCAGGACGTTCCCCATCGACCGCAGCAGTGCACATTTGAAACTTGGCTCTTAACCCATTGACTTTGACTGCATGGTACTTAATATTACTGAATAAAGATGTTTCAGCAGACTACTTAGCAGTTTCACAGTAATAAATAACCCAGGAAAAAATATCGCAGCCTGGGTATTTCCCAAAAGGATTTTAGGTCTGGAAGGTTTCGTAGAAGTCACGCAGTCAGGCCCCTGATTCTGTGCCCAGATCACGCAGCCAGTGGGTGGAAAGTTTGGGAAGGGAGCCGCGTTGTGTGACTCAGCCTAAGGGTCTTTCAGCTGTCCCACTGGAACAACGGAAGGCTTGGCTCCGGGCAGGTTTTTCCCCTGACAATAGAAGGCAAGCAGGCTCCCAGAAAACCAAAATAAAACCCTGCAGGGCTTTAGTGCGCTTGTCCCATCCTTTCTGGCTTTGTTGACCCCACCCAGACGAGCCCGGGGACCATTTGCCCCCCAAACTGGTCTCCAAGATGAGTCTCACTGCCAAAGCAGGGATCCCTCCTTGGCTCTCCAGAGCGCTGCCCCCAATGCCTGCTTGGGTCAGTGTGTCCCTAGGTGGGAGATTGGTCTGAATATCAGACGAGAGTCCAGTGTCTGAACAGTGTTGTCCAGTGATCCTAAGCCTGTGCTCTTTCCTCTTTCTACTGGGCAATTAATAGTAAAAAAAATAATAATGATGATAATAATATAATGGAGGGAGAAATGCTGAAAGTCATTTAAGGGAGCATAGATTTAGAGCTGGAAGGGACCAACCTCCTTGTTACACAGAGGAAATGGGCCCAGAGAGGTAAGTGACTTGCCTAAGGTCACACAGCTAGTGAGTCTCTGAGGCAGGATTTGTACTCAGGTCTTCCTGATTCTAGGCCCAGTGCTGCATCCCTTATGTCACCTACCTGCCAACTCTGACATTTTATTTCTTTACATTAACTTCTCTGGATAATAGTAATAAATAGAATAACACTTTAAAGTTTGCAAAATACTTTGTATGTATTTGATCATCACAACACTGAAATATATAGGTATTATTATGTCCATTTTATAGATGAGGAAATAGAGGCTCAGAGAGATTCCAGTTTATCCAAGGCAAGCTAGGGGGCGCCATGATGCACAGAGCTCTGGGCCTGGAGTCAGGAAGACCTGAGTTCAAATCTGGCCTCAGACACTCACTAGCTATGTGACCCTGGGCAAGTCACTTAAACGTGTTTGCATCAGTTTCCTCATCTGTAAAATGGGGACAATCATAGCACTTACCTCCCAGGATTGTTCTGGAGATTAGATGTTTGTAAAGTGCTTAGCACAATGCCTGGCACACAGTAGGCAACCCATAAATGCTTATTTCCTTCCTTCTTTCCATGGCCACATGGTGGTATTTGAACCAGGTTCTTGACTCCCAGTTAAGCATCATATTCCCTCTGCCACACCCTTCTTGGTCATTGTCTTTAACCAGAGTGGTTGTGAGTTTCTGCCTTGAAATCTCAAGAGCTGCAGAATCTGCCTTCAGCCCAGGCCTGCTGTTTCCAGTGACTCAATGCAGTCAATTGAACAAGCCTTCATTAAGAGCCTACTGTGTGCCAGGTGCAGAGGAAAATGAGACAAAGGGCACAGACAGGAGACCTCTCTGCTGTGGATGCACAGGCTGCCTCATTTCCAGATTTCTTCTAAAGGAGTTCAGTGCTCCTGGATGACGATGACGATGACCATGATGATGATGATGATGATGATGATGATGGTGACAGTGATGATGATGATGATGACAACGATGACGACAATGATGATGGTGGTGATGATGATGATGATGGTGATGATGATGATGATGGTGATGATGATGATGATGGTGATGATGATGATAATGATGATGATGATGATGATGGTGACAGTGATGATGATGATGACAATGATGATGACGATGACAATGACGACAATGATGATGATGATGATGACAGTGATGATGATGATGATGATGATGACGCCGATGACAACAATGATGATAACAATGACGACAATGATGATGATGATGATGACGACAATGGTGATGATGACGATAATGATGGTGATGATGATGATGATGATGATGATGATGATGATGATGATGGTGACAGTGATGATGATGATGACAATGATGATGACGATGAATGACAATGACGACAATGATGATGATGATGATGACAGTGATGATGATGATGATGATGATGACGACGATGACAACAATGATGATGACAATGACGACAATGATGATGATGATGATGACGACAATGGTGATGATGACGATAATGATGGTGATGATATGATGATGACAACAACAATGACGACAATGATGATGGTGGTGATGATGATGACAATGATGATGACGATGATAATGATGACAACAACGATGATGATGACAATGATGATGATGATGATGACAGTGATGATGATGATGATGATGATGGTGACAGTGATGATGATGATGATGATGACAGTGATGATGATGATGATGATGATGATGACGACGATGACAACAATGATGATGACAATGCCAACAATGATGATGACAATGATGATGATGATGATGACAATGATGATGACAGTGATGATGATGATGATAATAATGATGGTGATGATGATGATGATGATGATGACAACAACGATGACGACAATGATGAGATAAACTTGGCATTTTATTGATATCCGGAATTCCCAGATGAGGACACTCCCTCTACCTATGTTGGTGTATACCATCTATGCAGCTCATATAGTGTTAACCTCAGTTCTGGGTGATGTTTTTAAAAGTGTATAAATATATTTTGCTTTGATAGAATAGTCATCTATCAACACCTAAACAAACCCACTGACAAAGTTTATCCCAAAAGAAAACAGCCCAGGACATTCTGTTTATTGATTAACAGAAAGGAAGGAAGTGCCCTGTGGCGTGGACAGTGAGAAGCTAGCGTTGCTATTGATCCTTGTCGTTGACCTGAGTTTTGATGACTGTATTTCCCTTGTTGACATCTTATCTGCTGGTTTGGGGCAGAGCTTTCTTCACTCCGTGTTAGTTCATACGCGTTTCCCCACCTGCAGAAAGACAGGTTGGCCCCGCTGGCCCCTGAGGCCCATCCAGCGCTGGGTCTCGAGCCTGTTTGGGGCTTACTACGCACCTCTGGGAAGCTCCGGGAGCAGATGGCATGATGGGCATGAGGTGCGCCTTGTTCTCTTCCCACGTAGATTTGATTTCTTCTGCTTGGTCTCTGTATATTGAGAGTTTTTCATTCGCACCGTTCGAAGGTGGTGGGTGTTTGCTATGGCAGCAGTGACTCTAAGTGTTCGCATTTGCGATTCCTTCCAGATACGATTATGAAGAGGTAGCCTCGGAGGGTGCCAGCAAGATGATGAAGGACCTGGAGGCCCTCATGTTTGATCGCTCCTTTGTGGGCAAGCAGTTTACAATGGGGGACAAGGTTTATGCTGTGGAGAAAGCTGACAATTTTGAGTACAGTGACCCAGTTGATGGAAGCATTTCAAGGAACCAGGTGGGAACAAGGCATGGGTGCATGTGTGCATGTGTGTGTGCGCACATGTGTGTGTGTGTGTGTGTGAGAGAGAGAGAGAGAGAGACAGACAGACACAGAGACAGAGGGAGAGAGAGAGAAAGAGAGAAGAGAGGAAGAGGAGGGGGAGAGAGAGAGACTAAGAGGGGTGGGGCAGAGACAGGGATTAAAAAAAATTCCCTTCCCTTTGTCAGGGAGTGAGATGTGAAGACAATTGACTTTTTCCTCCCCATTATTTCATCAGAGGGAGATCCTGGTGAAAACCTCTTTCCTGGGGCAGCTAGGTGGCATAGTGGATAGAGCACTAGCTCTGGAGTCAGGAGACCTGAGTTCAAATGTGACCTCAGACACTTAGCACTGACTAGCTGGTGTGACCCTGGCAAGTCACTTAACCCCATTGCCTAGCAAAAAAAAAAACAAAAACAAAATAAAACAAAACAAAGAAAACCTCTTTCCTAATGAAGATTGGCACCCATTCTATAACTCAGCATCTGAGAGAGTTGCCTGGGGCACTTAGAGGTGCAGTGCCTTGCCCAGAAGTCACAGAGCCAGAACATGTCAGAGGGGAGACTTGAATTCAGGTTATCCTGGCTCTGAAGCCAGCTTTCTAGAAGCTCTACATACCACCCTGCCAGAGTCCCCCAGGTAGTAAGCAGAAGAGTCAGAATTTGAACTCAGAGCCTGTGTACATTACACTATGCCATAAGCCAGAAAGGCTTCAAATTTAGCCCTGGGGATGACCTTTGCATCTGTTGTCCAAGGATCGCCCTTGTTCAGGGAGGCCTATCATTGAGCTGACCGTGGGGGAATGGATCTTTTGGCCTTGGTATGTCCTGAAGGCCATTTACTGAGTCATAGAGAAGGGTAAAGCCTGAAAAGGGAAGATAGATGCTTTGTTCCCCTAAATTAACAAGAATGGCACAGAAAGAGCAGGAGGGATGATCGCTCGGGAGTACTGACAAGATCCCAATGGTTCAGCCGACGGGTCTTTTCTTCTTTCCTCCCACATATCTCGCCAGAGTCTCCCCTTCCTTTCGTCAAAGCCCGTTTGTTCCTGTCCCCATCGACAGGAGGAAGCGATCCTCACCCCATCATGGGCTTGCCCTTCAAAGGAGTTGGTGTCCAGTAGAGGGAGGCAGTGAGTACCTGAGGAGGGGGTGCAGCCTAGCACTAGGTCGTTCCCCTGATTGCGGCTGACCGGGGCTTTGGCTCCTCGGGTCTCACCCCCAGAGGCCTTTGGAAGAGGACTCACTGGATGATGATACATAATCACAGGGAGCCTGGGCGTCATCTGGCCTCTCTTCGGAGGTGGCCAGAGACGCACGGAAGGGCCGCCATCTGTCAAGGGAATCTCACTCCTCCTTCCCGAGGGTGAATGACAGGAAGACCCTGACTGAGACCCCTGCCCCTCTCCCAAGCTTCCTCTCCTTCCCAGCACATGCGCGTCGTCGCATGCTTGTGTTTTCCAGGGCTTACGGATCATTTTTGCTGACGGTTCTCGAGTTATCTTCCGATTAAGCGGGACAGGCAGTGCCGGGGCCACGATTCGACTGTACATTGATAGCTATGAGAAGGACGCGTCCAAGATCTACCAGGACCCCCAGGTAATTTTCAGTCATTTTGTGTGAGGAGTCCATTCAGTTCATCAACAAGCATTTATTAAACACTTACTGTGTGTTAAGGATGGGGATGCAAAGAAAGGTGAAAATACTGTCTCTGCCCTCAAGGAGCACGCATTCTAATGGGGGACACAACATATAAATAATGAGGACCATACAAGGTAGACTCAGACATTTTAAATGGAGAATAACATCTAGCACTAGGGGAGGCTCAGAGGCACCAGGACGAGGCTCCTGTATGCTAAAGGAGAGACCATGTGGTGGCCCAGGAAGCCAAGGATGCTCTGTCCCAGAACATCAGTTATTCATGACATTCAATAAGTATTTTTAAGCACCTGCTCCATGTTAGGCACTATGCTGGGAATTCAAAGACAAAGACCACCCCTGCCCTCAAGGAGCTGACATTCTCTTGAAGGCAAAGAGGTGTGCATCAAAAGTCAAATACCACATAGATGCAAAGTAACTTGTGGGAAAAGGGGGTGAGGTGGAGTGAGATCAAGGAAGGCTTCCTATAAGAGGTGGCACATGAGACAGAGGTGAGGAGGGAGGGCATTCCAGGCATGGCACATGACTTTTACAGAGACAGAGTCAGGAGATAGAATATGGTCAACATGAACTGGCCCCCAGGAGCATGTTGACCAGGTAGTGCATGGAGGAGGGTAATGTGCCATTAGCCTGGAAAGATGGGCTGGGACCATGTCTTCTAGATCAGTGGGGCTCTCAAACCTTCAGTGCTTTTGGAAGCAGAATCCTTAACCAAGGTCCTCACCCTGCCTGGGTCATACAACCTGTTAATGTGGATTTAGGCTGAGTTCAGAGCTGGGCTGGGGATCCTCCCCAAAGCCAAAGAACCTCCTTCTTGGGCCCAGCCTGTTAAATGCCATCGAGTCTCTTAGAATCTCAGGTTAGGAAGGAACCTTGGCCATCACTTATTCCGGTCCTAAGCTGAAGCCTATATCACTCATCCCATCTCTGCTTGAGAGTGTCTAGAGACAGGGAACCCACTCTCTCCCAGAACGACTCACTCCAGTATCCATCAGTCAGCCACCATTTACGAAGCAGCTACTATGCCTGCACCAGGCACTGTCCTGAGCACAGATACAAAGAAGGTGGAACACGGTCCCTGGTTTCAAGGAGCTCTCAAGGAGAGTTGCTGGACAGCTCCTCCTCGTGTCGCACTGAAACCCCGAACTGAAACCCGCCTCCCGTCGATGTCCCGCATTGGTCCTAGTTCCACCTCCTCCCCCCCTCCCCGGCCGAAATAGGCCAGTCTGTCTTCTGTGTGTCAGCCTTTCAGATCTCTCCTGCAGATTTAATAAATTTTGCTTGTGAGTACTCACTTTTGTACCTCCAGGGACTGGCACATAATAGGCACTTAATGAATACTTGTTTCCTTATTTTTAAAATTTTATTTATTCATTTATTTTTGGCAAGGCAATTGGGGTTAAGTGACTTGCCCAGAGTCATACAGCTAGTGAGTGTTATGTGTCTGATGCCAGATTTGAACTCAGGTCCTCCTGACTCCAGAGTGGGTTCTCTATCCACTGCACCACCTAGCTGCCCCCAACTTGGGGATAGTTGTGACGGATTATTTGATATGCAGCAGACAGAGTATGGATGCTGGAGTCAGGAAGATTGGAGTTCAGATGTGACTTCAGATACTTACTAGCTGTGTGACCCTGGGCAAGTCACTTAACCCTATTTACCACAACTGTAAAACGGGGATAATAACAGCAACCACCTCCTAGGGCTGTCATGAGGATAAAATGAAATGATAATTGTAAAGTGCCTGGCACATAGTAGGTGCTATATAAATGTTAACGATGATGATGATGATGATGATGATGATGATGTCTTCCTCAATGTAAGCTTCTTGAAGGCAGAAACTGTTTTACTTTGGTCTTTGAATCCCCAGAGCTTAATACAGTGCCTGGCACATAGTATGGGCTTAATAGATGCCTGCTGGTTTGTTGGCTGCTCCCTTTCCCTCCAGTCTTCTACAGAAGTTTGCCTCTTCAGTCATCCCCCTTCTATCTAATCTCCAGTCTTTCTCTATCCACTGGCTCTTTGGCGGATGCCTACAAAAATACCCAAGTCCTCTCCAGCCTTTAAAAATATTTACACCCTACCAGCCCCTCAGTGTGTTGTCCTGTGTCTTTCTTTCCTTTCTCAGAGCAACTCCTTGAAAACTCCTTCTAAGAGAAAACTTCTTGCAGAGAAAACAAGCTGAGAAATCTGTCTGCCTTGCTCTCTTCTCTCTCTTTCATCTGGCTTCTGACTCAGCAGGCAGTGATCTCCTTACTGCCAAATCTAATGGTTTTTCCTCAGTCCTCATTCTTCTTCTTTGGTTAATAGTATTTTATCCCCCCCCCCAGTTACATGTGAAGTAAATTTGTAGCATTCATTTCTACAGCATTTTGAGTTCCAAATTTTTCTCCCTCCCTCCCCTTCCCTCTTCTGAAAATGGTAGGCAGTTTGATATCATTCATACATGTGCTGTCATGTAAAGACATTCCCATATTAGTCAGAGTTGTGAAAGAAGAACCAGATCTAAAGGGGAAAAAACATGAGAAAGAATGAAGTGAAGGAAATATGCTTTTCCCTGCGTGCGGAGCCGACCAGTTCTCTATCTGGACGTGGACAGCATTTTCCTGTGCGAGTCCTTTGTACTTGTGTTGGTTCATTGTGTTGCTGAGAAGATCTCAGTCCTCAGTCTTTGGCTTGGACTCTCTGTCGGCTTTGACCCTGGCTCGCCATCTCCTCTTTGGTTTTTTGTGACCATGGTGCCTCCTGGCTTTCCTCCTACCCATCCAACTACTCTTTCTCCATCTCTTTTGCTGAATCATGATCCACTGTCACGAACGTTAACTCTTTATCTCCCAAAGTTCGGTCCTGGCCTCCCTCCTTTTTTCCCTCTATATTCTCTCACTCAAGGACTCCACTCCCTCCCATGGATCTTTTCCCAGGGCCATATAGCCATCCCTGGTTTCACTTCTGTGCTTCAGTCCCACATCCCAATCGAATGTCCCCGAGACATCTCAACAAACCCAAGTAGAACTCATTATGTTTCCCCAAAATCTATCCCTTGTCTGAACTTCCCTTTCTTGTGTTGAGAGCATCACGATCCTTCCAGTCTTCCAGGTTTGGAACCTTGGCATTATCCTCCACCTCCACCTCACTTTTCTTTCCCCACAACATCTCTCGCGTCTGTCCCCTTCTCCTTCCTCACACAGAACTGCACCACCCCAGTTCAGGTCATCATCAACTGGACCAGTCACGCAATGGCTTCCTCCTTGGTCTCCTGCCTCAAGACTCCCTGCTCCAATCCAGCCCTGACATAGCTGCCCGAGTGATTTCCCTTAAGCACAAGGACATAGACTGTGCCTTTCATAACTACATATATCACTTCTCTGCTCAGTAAACTCCAGGGGCTCCCTGTTACCACTAGGGTAAAACATAAGCCAGTATTTGGCTTGTACAGTCCTGCCAGCTTTTTGACCTATTGAAACTTATTCTCCCTCCCTCCCTCTCCCTCTCCCCAAAAGGTCTTTCTTGCTGCTTCTCAGGTGTGACGCACGTCTCCTCCCTTGTTCCTTTTGCCTGGGCTGCCCCTCATGTGCTCTCTCCTCTTCTGCCCAGTGAAATGTAACGACGCTGGAGGCAGGCACTGCTTCATTTCTGCCTTCTATACTCTCAGTGCCTAGCACATGGCACATGGAAAGGAATTAATATATACTGCTAATTGACTGATTGATTGGTTATATCAGCACCCTCTATGCCCGGATTACACTCCCTTTTTTCCTTCCTCTCTTGGAATCCCTAGCTCTCTTCAAAGGCTGCCTCCTACATGAAGCCTTTCTGGATTTCCCCAGCAGAGTGTTGCTATCCCTCTGAAATGCAGCACACATGCATACACACACACACACACACACACACACACACACACACACACACACAGAGTAGAATGTAAACTCCTTGAGGGCAGGGACTCCTTTATTTTTCTTTGTATCTCCACTTAATAAAAAGACACTTAATAAAAAGACACTTAATACATGCTTATTGAATTGAATTAACCAGGTATTTATTAAGAACCTGTTAAACGGGATGGGGAAGGGAATAAAATATGAAAGAGATGTAGTCCCTGCTATTGAAGAACTTGCAATCTAGTGGGTTGTAAGCAAGCCAGCCCCAAGTGGAACGCCCAGTGCTAGGGTAGCTCAGACTGGGGGGGAGGTCCTTGGAACAGCGCCCATTCCTGCAGGTACAGCTGGCTGGCGCATACTGAGATGTGGCTCTCACAATTTCTCATGCTTGTGTTTCCATCTCTCCCCTCCTCCCCCCCAGGTCATGTTGGCCCCCCTCATTTCCATCGCCCTGAAGGTCTCCCAGCTCCAGGAAAGAACCGGCCGCTCTGCACCCACCGTCATCACATAAATTCTCATCTCAAGATGCATGGCCCGCCACTCCAAGGCCTCCTTGCTACACGGTTTTAAGAACAAGAAAAAATTATGTTTTTACTCAGGCTTTTTATTATCAATGTTTTCCCCCAATATGTTAATGTGTGTTGTGAAGGTACTAGGAACTGAGAAAAAAATGGAAACCGTGGTGCTGTGGGAGTGAGCCCTTCCATTGCCCCATCCCTTTTCATGTCCTGCAGATAAAGCAGGGTGGTGCATTGGGTAGAGTACTTGACTTGGAGGCAGGAAGGTCCTGAGTTTGAATCCTACCTCTGACTTTTACTAGCTGTGTGACCCTGGACAAGTCCTTTCCTCTCTCAGGGCCTCAAGTCTCTCCTTGGTTCTCATCTGCAAAGTCCAAGGGTTGTAATTTGCCTTGGTGAAGGGACTTTGCACACCAGGGAGGTCCTGCATGGATGAAATCAGTTCTTTTCTTCATTCCAGCACGCTTGTGCATGGGATCTAGACAGGGAAGGACCCCAAGTGATTGTGTAGTCCAAGCCCTTTAATATTACAGATAAAGAAGCTGAGGCCAGGGGAGGGCAGGTCACATGCCCAAATTAGATAGGTACTAAGCGTCAGAGGTAGAATCTGACTCTGACTTGAGGAATGTTTACCTGCCTTTGGCCAAAGGACAAGATCGGGTGAACTCTCAGGCTTACACGGCTGTCCTTTCACCATCAGAACTCCCAATGAGTCAATCACGTGGCCACTGGTGTTTCTTCCCAAATGTGGGGAAGACTGCTCGATTTTCTTTTCTGGTTTTCGTCTGGAACTCACCATGTCGACCCCATCATTTCAGGTGCCTTCTCCTCAGTCAATGTTGATTGATTTCCACCATGTTTCTCATCATTTGCTCCCACAAGTATGGCCAGATATTAAACAGGATTGGATCATGTTGCCTGATGCTTTGTCCTTCCTCCGCCTTCCCTCCCACACTGGAACACTCTTCTCCCTGGGGGGAAACCCAGAAAATAAAAGGCTTTGGGGAGTGAGGTTTCATTCTGATCTCCTAGGCAGAGGGCAAAATGGATTTCGCCCCATCTTCAAAGACTTGGACTCTTTGGAACCAAAGTTTCAAATCCTGGTGGGCTAAGTGAGCCCTTCAGGCTGCCAAGGTAGATCAGCTAAGCTTGACGTACTTTGGTGGGAGGCAGAGGAAGGGCAGACACCTTCCAGATAAGATCTGGAATTACAGAGCCCTGACGCTGAGGTCCTGGGGCGCCACTGGGGAGCAGAGCTTGTCTGACTCTATTGGCATTTGGCTGTATGGTATTTATTGGTATTTTAAATGTCTGCTGTGTGACAGACCCTTTGACAAGCACTTTACAAACGTTTCATCTAGTCTTCACAACAACTCTACTAATGCTGTTATCTCCGTTTTTGCAGTTGAGGAAAATGAGACAAACAGAGGTTCTATGATTTGCTAGTAAGTGTCTGAGGCTGGATTTGACCTCGGGTCTTGTGGATTCCAGGCCCAGCCCTCTGCCCACGTTGCCATCTGGTTGCCTCCAGTTGGAGGGTCTTCCAGATAGAGGTTCCCATTGCAAAGAGACAGAGTTGGTGGCCAAGTCTTGATTTTACCTCCACATTGTGTCTCAACTTTGTTGATTCAATCAACAGGCATTTATACTCACCTCATTCTATCCGCTCACAGGCCACCCTGATTCAGACCCTCATCCCCCCTCCCTGGACTTCTGCCACAGCCACCTAACTAGTGAGAGAAACTGGTGGAAAGAGGGAAGCAGCGTCCAAGAGGAGGCTGCAGCGAGCATTTCTTACACTTCTTTGATGTGTCAGGCCCAGTCCTAGGTGGTGGGGGTCCAAAGATGAAAATGCTTATCTGTGTTGCCTTTTGAAGTTCCTTCTGCTCCCTTCTGCGCACTGTTTTAATGTTTCTTGGCATTTCTTGGCACTGTTTTTTTTTTTTTTGGCATTTTGTTGGTGACTTTTTCATTGGTAGAACAACGTCTTCAGCTCTGTCTCCTGGTATGTGAGTCAGCCGACCCAGCAGACAGTGTTGTTGGGCACCTGCTGTGTGCTGAGTGCTGTTAGGAGAGCCAGAGGATGTCTTATGGAGCTGACCATCTGGTGTGGGCGATACAAACACACACATGATTCGTCAGATGGTGCCGTAAAGGATGCACGTCATCACATTTCAGACCTAGAAGGAACCTTAGCTGGGTGGCACAGTGGATGGAACACTTAACCTGGGATCAAGAAGGCCTGTGTTCAAATCGGACCTCAGACGCTTAATAGCTGAGTGAGCCCCCAGCCTCAGTTTCCTCATGTGTAAAATAGGGATAATACCAGGTGGATAATATTTATGAAGCATTTTGCAAACCTTAAAGTATTATAAAAATGTTAGTTATTATTTAGTCTAAACTACTTATTTTACATTCCAAAGTATGTACATTGAATTCAAGAGGTTCCTTTTAAATATATATCTATATAATATTATGAAAATGCATATGTGTATATGTGTATATACATACTTATACATACATAATACACATGTGTATATATATATACACATGTGTGTGTATATATATATGTATGTATGTATGTATGTATGTATATGTACATATACATATGCTAAATAGCCTCTGAGGCCCTTGCTGGCTCTAGATGTCTGAGCCTGGGACTATTAGGTCCGTGGGGGATGGGGCTGTCCATGCACAAACAAGGTCCTCAAGAAATTTTTTGGCGAATTGAAATGATTTGACTTGGGAGGCGAGGAAACATGGAGTTACAGATGAGAAACCACTTTCTGGAACATTGCTTTAAAACTCTATGAACCTGAAGGAAATGCATCTGTCATGTCCCATGTTCCCTGATCTTCCCATCTGATTCATTTCAGTTCATGAGATATTTCTTGAGCATCAGTTTTGTGGTAGAGATGCAAAGGTGTGCTTGTCTAGCTGCATCCCCCGGGACCTCATAGTCCTAGGCTTGGACATCTAGAGCCAGCAGGGGCCGTCTGGGCCAACCCCATTGTGTTTCACATGAGGATACTGAGGCTGGAGAGATGAAATAACTTGTCTAAGATCTCCCAGATGGCAAACAGAGCAGAAATTCAAACCCAACTCTTCTTACTCCTAATCTAAAGCACTCCACTGGGCCACACTGCCTCTCCTAGGGAGTTGAGATCAGTTCGCAGAGGTGGGGTGGCCATACCCATCATCAGGATAGCTAGCATTTCTGGAAGATTCCGAGTGCATTTTTATCTTATTTCATTTGATCCTCACAATAGGCCCTGGGAGGTAGGTGCTATTATGATGTCCATTTTACAGAGGAAGAAACTGAGGCAGATTGAGGTTATTTGACTTGCCCAGGGTCATGCAGCTAGTGAGTGATTGAGACAGTCCTCTTGATTCAAAGTCCAGCACTTCATCTATTGGGCTACCTAGTTGTCTTGAATAGAAATGGGGTAGGTGGAAAGAAGAGGAAGGACAAGAGGAAGAAAGAGGAGGAGGAGGAAGAAGAGGTGATTTACTACTGGTTTCTTGGTTAGGGAATCAAGAAAGGCTTCAGGATACCTTTAGCCTCAGAAACTAAAAGAAGACAGAAGGGGCAAGCAAAGGGTGTGTGTGTGTGTGTGTGTGTGTGTGTGTGTGTGTGTGTGTGTGTGTGTACCAATAATTCTAAGAAGGATGGGAGGAAATAACCCAGACGACAAAGAACATGTAAAGTGCTTTGCAGACCTTGAAGTCAGAGGTCTTAACCCTTCCTTGTGTCCTGGACCCCTTGGCCAGTCTGGTGAAGCCTATGGACTCTTCTCCAAATCGTGTTTTTAATTGCATAAAATAAAATACCTAGGGTTACAAAGGAGATTAATTATATTAGAATACAGTTATCCAAGTATTAAAAAAAACCTAACCCAAACTAAAGCTCACCGTCATTATGGCCATCATCATCAGTATGAGCACAGAGACTGCCCTGTTCCAGACACAGTGCACAGAGAAGGGGTGGACGAGGTGGCAGTGTGGGGGGACCGGCAGCCCCCTCCAAGCGTGGCTGGATGTGGTTTGTGAACGGAGCTCATTCTCTGCAGGGAGTGGTGAGGATTACAGGGAGAAGGTTATACTGCAATTGCTTTGGGACCAGGCTGGAATCCTATATTTTCTGCCCCCCCCACCTCATGCAGCTGTCATCTCAGGCCCAAAGCTGCTGGCTGGGGGTGCCCTGGGGTAGGGGTGGGGGGGCAGAAAATGGCCAAGCTTCCAGGGGGAGGGCTGCAGCCTAGCAGGAAGGCAAAGACAGTGGCCCAGGGGCTTTTCACTTCAGAGACGACTCAGACTTGGGGCATTTGGCTCCTATTGGGTTCCAAAGGCATCTTTGCCCTGTGTTCTCACAACCTTGTTTGGGCAACAAGCTTTTACTAAGCCCTTGCTATGTGCCAGGCACTATGTGAAGGGCTGGGAAGACACATCCAAGCAGGAAGAGAGTTCCTGCCCTTGAGGAGCTGATCTGGGGAAAGTGGGAGCTTAAGAGGGTGGGGAGGGAGGGTGGCTCGTGCCGGAAGCACAGCCAAGAGAAGAAGGTTGGCCAACCTGCGTCTCCCTGAAGCAGAAGCCCTGTGGAGGCAGAAGCTCACCAGAGGCCCAGGGTGAGAAGATGGCGGGCACCAACAGATGGTGCAGGTGAGGAGGCCCTGGACTCTGAGGGATGCTCCAGGGTAAGGCAGCCGAGGGATGATGACAGACCCCAAAGTCAGAAGGGCAGCTGGGAGAGCCGTCCCATTCTTTAATGGAGGAGAAAGCTCATTGGCTCTGGGTCAGAGGTTGTATTTTTGTCATTGGGTCATTTCAGTCATGTCTGACTCTTTGTGACCCCACTTGGGTTTTCTTTGCAATGATGCTGTAGTGGTTTGCCATTTCTTCCTCCAGCTCCTTTTACAGATGAACAGTCACTCCCTCAATGATAACCCTGGAAAAGTGATCTGGTCTTCATTTGAACACCTCCAGTGAAGGGGAGCTCACTACCTCATGAAGTGGCCCAACTCACTTTTAGACAACTTTGATCATTTGGATGTTTTCCCTTGGTCCCAGCCAACTCTGACTCTCAGCAGGTTCTCTGCCAGCTCTGCCCTCTGGGGCCAACTCAAACAAGCTAATCCCTCTGCTGAATGTGAGCCCTTCAAGGACAGCTGCCTGTTCCCTGGGAGTCCTCTTTCCCCCAAGACCAGCACGCCTGGTTCTTTCAGCTCATTCTCACCTGGCACGGGTTCTGTCCCCTCCATCACCGTCCCGGCTGCCGTCTTCTGGGTCCACCTTGTCCTGGCAATGCCACCCGCCGAGCATTAATCAAACAGTTCTGTGCCAGGCACCGGGCATACAGCTTGTGCACACGGCCTCAAATTAAAAATACATCCACAGCAATGTTGGGAAAGAAGAGAGAGTGTGAGCAACTAGGGGAAATCGGGAAAGAGCCCAGCACTTGAGAGTCAAGAAGACCTGAGTGCGAATCCTGCTTCAGGCACTTTCTAGTTATCTGGCCCTCAGTAAACCTCTGCTGGCCTCACTTTCCTCACCTGTAAAATGGGGATAATAATAGCACTTACCTCT
This sequence comes from Phascolarctos cinereus, assembly GCF_003287225.1. NCBI lineage: Eukaryota > Metazoa > Chordata > Mammalia > Diprotodontia > Phascolarctidae > Phascolarctos > Phascolarctos cinereus. The sequence continues at coordinate 464,821,296 of NW_027555958.1, forward strand.
CAGGGAGGCTCAAATAAGGTAATATTTGTATAGCACAGCACCTAGAACACAGTAAGCTCTATGTAAATGGTAGCAGTAATAGTTATTGTTATATGGTACTTTGCAAACCTGCAAAGTGCTATGTGGGCTGTAGGAGGCACCATGGTGCCTGATGTCAGGAAGACTCGTCTTCAAGAGTTCAAATCCGGCTTCAGACATTTACTAGCTGTGTGACCCTGGGCAAGTCACTTCACCCTGCTTGCCTCAGTTTCCTCATCTGTAAAATGAGCCAGAGAAGGAAATGGCAAACCACTCCAGGATCTTTGCCAAGAAAACCTTAAATGGGGTCACACAAAAAGTTGGACTGAAATGACTAAATAGCCACAAAGTGCTATGTAATTGAGAGCTACTAGGAGGTGGTCCTTAATAATCATAATAATAACAATCATAATGAGAATAATAGCACAATGTTAAGTTCTGTGGGAAAGTGAGTGATCACAAAGCCAGGCCTTCCACTACAAGCAAACAAAACACGCCCTAAGTGATGGCCTGCAGTTAGATGGATGGGGCCCCCAAAGCTGGTCCCAGCACTCTCTTGGACAGGCGCTGGGGATGGACCATGAGTGGTAAGAAGCCAGTGAGTGGCCTGGCTGCCTTTGGAAAACCCTGCTATATGTTCATTGATTCTTAGCAGCTCCATGTAACAAGACTCATGTTTTCACAAAATGTTTCCTGTTGATACCTTCATGGCCAGAGTCTCCAAACAATCCCAGCAGCGGAAGAGCTGAAGAGCAATGGAGAAGTGTGTGATGATTATAGTGGGGTGAGTCTTGGCTCTGGAGTCTACAGATCTGAGTTTGAATTCTGGTCCTGTCATTCACTACCTAGGATACCTTGGGCAAGTCACTTAATTTCTCTGAGTCTCAGTTTCTCTAACTGTCAAATGAAGGCATTGGACCCAGACAGTCTCTAAGGTCTTTTCTATCTTTAGATCCAGAATAAGAATTCTTAACCTTAAGAGTTCACAGATCCCCAAGGGATCTGTGGGTAGGTTTAAGGGAGTTCATAATCTTAGACAGGAAAAAATGCATCTTTGTTTCAATATAATTTGTTTCCTCTGCAATCCTATATATTTTGTTTTATACATTTAAAAAACTATTTTGAGAAAGGGTCCATAGGCTTCACTGGACTGCCAAAGGGCTCAGGATACAAAAAAAGGTTAGGAGTCCCTGTTCTAGATCCATTATTGCTAATGAACAAATGAATTGAAAAGCATTTATTAAGACCTGGCTGGATGCCAAGCACTGGGGTAAATGCCCAGGATCCAAATAGAAAAGCTAGGTCATCTGCTCTCAAGAAGCGTCCACTCCAGCTGCGAGAGAAACCACACAGAAGAGGGTTCCACCACAGGGAAGTGGGCAAGCCCCCATGTCCCGTGGGCACATCCAAAGTGTAGATGGGAGGTCCAGGGGATCACAGGGAGTAGCCACCAGATGGAGGGTAAGGCCAAGAGGCTCTTAGGCAGATAGGGAGGCCTCCATCATCCTGGAAGGATCGGGGTTGGTGACTCTGCTCATTCAACTGGTGTGAGCAGCCGTGTCCATACTGCAGGTTTGGAGGGCTCACCGCTTTTGGGATTGGAGGCCTGGACCCGAGTATCCTAGTGGATTCTGGATTTCCTCCTGCAGAGGTAGGGATGGAGGATCACTGTCCAGCCAGGAGGGGTAAAGGAGAAGGGCTCTTTGGAGGGAAGGTTGGAGAAGCAACCTGAGTTCAAATCCTGCCTTAGACACTAATTAGCTGTGTGACCCTGGGCAAGTCACTTCACCTGTCTGACTCTTTTTCCTCATCAAATGGAGAAAATAATAACATCTACCCCAGGGTCGTTGTGAGGATCAAACATGGCCAGCGCTTGTGTCACATAAATCATAAATCATGCCATATTGTTACTGTTGTTATTAGAGCATCTCATTACACCGGAGCTTACCATGAGCAGCTGGATACTTCTTATCTCCTTCCTTCTCTTGTCTTTCACCTCTCGATTATTCATTTTTGTTCCTTTTTCCATTTGAAAGATCATTCTGGGGCGGGGGGGAGAGAGAATGGAAGACCTGATAAGGAGGAGGAGAGCTAGTATTTCTGAAGCACTGACTTTGTGGCAGGAGCTGTGCTACGTGATTGCAAACACAATCTTGTGTGAAGAATAGGAACTGAATAGTTCTTCTCTCTCTCAGTTACTCTCGAGCAGTGGTCCTGCCCTCGTTTGCGCCTCCCGATTCCCCTCGCATAACCATCCTTGTGGTTTTCTCTGCCTTCCTCATCAGTCTTTCTTCATCATTCTCTAGAAAGTGTGAGCTCGCTAATTAATTCTCTCCAATTTATCCTGATGTGTCTTGTTGGTTATAGAGTTGTCTGCAGAAGCTCCTGGAGAGGAGGGACCCTCTTTTGCCCTTCTTTGTAGCCCCAGCACTTAGCACAGTGCCTGACACATTTTAGTATTGTTGTTGTTCAGTCATGTCCCACTCTGGCTCTGCCATTTCCTTCTCCAGCTCATTTTACAGATGAGGAAACTGAGGCAAACAAGTTGAAGTGACTTGCCCAGGGTCACACAGCTAATAAGTGCCTGAGGCCAGATCTGAACTCACATCTTCCTGACTCCAGGCCCAGTGCTCCATCCATAGCACCACCTAGCTGTCCTACTTGGCACATAGTAGGTGCTTCATAAATGCTTCCTCTTCACTAGTCTGGAATGGCAATTGGTCATTGCTTCTCTAGCCTTTCAAAGTTGTCTGTCTTTCCCGAGTCATTGTTTTCGTATGTGTTGGGCTCTGATTACTTTGAGTGGAAGTGACTGCCAATGCCCAGCCATTGTCAGAGCACAAAGTTTCAACCTAGATTTTTTTTTACTCCAAGTTCAAGGAACAAAAGGCAAGCTCTGAATGCTTCTGTATAACTTTGCTCTATTCCCAACATAAACCAAATGTCCCAGCACAGGAAACATTGCCTGACCCTCCTTTACATCCTCTTGTTGCCAAGAATAATGTGAAGTTATTCACACTTATAAAGTCAGGTTGAGATCCCAACTTTTCCATGACTAATATACAATTGCATGGTGGTGGTATGTGCGTACATAAGCATGAGATGTGGGTCTGTGGGTCTAGGTCGCCTGGGCTTTCTTTTAAGGAAAGAAGAGCTTGTAAGACTTCTGTTATTTTTGAAGACTGTAAAATAGAATATCCTGCCTATGGAAGTTGAGGGTGGTATTTCTCCAGCATTTGCTTCAAATGCTTACATGCCATCAATCAACCACTCGACAAGCATTTATTAAACACTTACTACATGCCAGGCAGTGCTAAGTGCCAGGGATAGAAGGAAAAGGCAGAAATGGTCCCTGCCCTCAAGGAGCTTATATCCTAATGGGAGTGACCACATGTAAATATGAGATCCATATGGAGTAGATGGAAGGCCACTTGGGGGGGATGAGCTAGAAGAGGAGAGGTCTGGGGAAGACCTCTTACAAAAAGTGTTCGATCGAAGTCTTGAAGGAAGCCAGGATTTCTTTCCCTCTCTTTTTAAAAATTATTTATTTCTCCCCAATTACATGTAAAAACAATTTAACATTCCTTTAAAAAATGTTTGATTTCCAAATTCTCTCCCTCTCTCCCTACCCCCCTCATTAAGAAGGCCAGCAATTTAATACAGATTATACATGAGTAGTTGTGCAAAACACATTTACATATTAGTTATGTTGTAAAAGAAAACATAGATAAAAACAAACAAGAAAAATAAAGTTCAAAAATATGCTTTGATCTGTACTCAGACTCCATCATTTCTTTCTCTAGGGATAGAGAGCATTTTCTATCTTAAGTCCTTTGGAGCTGCCTTGGAGCACTGCATTTCTGAGAACAGCTAAGTCATTCGCAGCTGATCATCTTGCAGTATTGCTGTTACTGTATACAGTGTTCTGGTTCTGCTCACTTCACTTTGCATCAGTTCATGCAAGTCTTTCCAGGTTTTTCTGAAAGCATCCTTCTTGGCATTTCTTACAGACAGTAGTGTTCCATCATAATCTATACCACAACTTGTTCAGTCATTCCCCAATTGATGGGAAGCCAGGATTTCCAAGGGACAGAGAGCCCTTTCTACTCTGGGATAGCCCTAATTGGTAGGAAGCTCTTTCCTACAAAGCAGCATATCACAGTAATAGGAGGCTCTCATGAGGGAGCTTTCACCACATCTGGCCTGGAACCAGGCTTCTATGCCCCTTCCTGGTCATCTCCAGACCCAGCTGTTTCCCTCTTCCTCTTCCCTTTACCCAGGTTCCCTTTCTATATCATCCTCCCCTATCCCTTGAGAGCAGGGAATATCTTGCCTTTGTATTTATACTTCAGTTCTTAGCACAGAGCTTGGCATACAGCAAGCACTTAATAAGTGCCTTATTTATCCATCTGTGTGACCCGTAGAAAGTCACTAGAATGACCAGATAGGTTTGGAATCCTTAAATTCCTGTCTTTCTAGATCCCTCTTATCTATACCATGCCTGACAAGTAATAGTCCAACTTCTGCCTGAGGACCTTCAGTCACAGGGACTCCGCTCTTCTCCCCACCTATTCTCCCACTGCTCAGGCAGTCCATGCCTCTTGGGTTCAGCTCTAATTGTTAGGAAGGCAGTGACCGTGTTCCATGCTGATCCTTCTCTAGTCTAAGTATCCTGTTTTTCACAGGTAAAAAAAAAATATATATATATATATATTATATACATATACACACATATATACAGATACATACATGCATACACACAACATATATATATACACACATACATGCACGCACACACACACACATGCACACATATCTATATATCTATATATATCTATAGATATAGATATAGATAGAGATAGAGATAGAGATATAGATATAGATATAGATATAGATATAGATATAGATATAGATATAGATATAGATATAGATATAGATATAGATATAGATATAGATATAGATATAGATATAGATATAGATATAGATAGATATCTATATATATATATGTGGGTAGCTAGGCAGTGCTAGTGGATAGAATGCTGGGCCTGGAGTCAGGAAGACCTGAGGTCAAATCTGGCCTCAGATGTTTACTACCTGTGTGACCCTGGTCAAGTTGCTTCACCCTGTTTGCCTCAGTTTCCTTATCTGTCAAAGGAGTTGGAGAAGGAAATGGCAAACCACTCTAGTGGCTTTGCCAACAAAACCCTAAATATGGTCATGAAGAGTTGGACATGACTGAAAGGACTGAACAATAATAGTACAAAAAGAGTCCCAGTAGCTCAGGGGAGCCATAATTCTACCCCTTGTGTTACTAAGGAGAAAGCAGAGGCCAGCGGTAGAAAGGATCCCCCAAAGTCACATGGGCCGCTAGGGTCAGAATGTAGATCCAACCTTGGACCTCTGATCCCAGATCCAGGGTGGGCTGAGGTTAGATTCTTTTCTTTGGTTTACTAATTATCTTCAAGCTTCACTGCCAGAGCTAGTTAACCATTGCCATCCCAAGTACCAGCAGAGGGCTTGGCTAGCTAGGGCCGGCTTCTAGCCTGTGCTCCTTCATGATCTAGTTCTCAGCAATCTCCCTGTGGATAAGGCTAGGATGCAGCTCCCAACAGGGAGTGCGTTTCCACCTCCCTTTACTCTTCAGAATTCTATATGGATGGAGGCCAAGTTCTGCATACTGAAGTGAGTAGGTGTGACCTTGGACAAGTCCCCTGGGGCTTTGAGTCTTCTTCTAGCCCTAGGTCCATGATTCTAAGACAAGAGGAATCCATTAATAGACAACTCCCTCTCCACACCTACCTTCAAAGGAATGGAAGGCCTGATCCTGCCCAGGGTATTACGGTCCAACTAAGATAAAGCAGCCCAGGTCCCTGGAACTCACCCAGGGTGGTTTTCAAAGTTGTTCCCTGCTGTGGGCCTACTAGCTGCCACGCCTCACCACAATGTGCCAGGATCTCCTGGGAAACGGGAAATTCTTGCTTTCTCTGGGCTGTTGGATCTACTTCAGTCCGATAACTTGTTTATTTTGCACAAGAGTAGGTGCTGGCACGGGGGCCTGTTGGCTCTGCTGCTGGGGCCCTTTTCTCCCTGGATGTGGGGGCGCTGTGCTTACCTGCAGCATCAGTGAGCATCAGAGGCAGAGCTTGGAGGAGTTTGAAGATGCAACAGGCTGAATGGGCAAGGGCTGGTACCATGGCAGGCCAAACAGAGGTGATCATGAGGGGCCCATGTTATCTCAGGAGTGTCTGCTTTTTTAATGTGAGGACAGCCAGAGAGCCTGCAGACAGCCTGGGAGAGCAAGGATCATTGCGGTCTTCAAAGAACCAAGGTTTATTTTCCCAGGCACAATGTTTTCATTCTCTTCCCTTGTTTCCCCTTCTCTCTGTCTCTGTCTCTCTCCCCTCTCCTCCCCTACCCTTTCTGTCTCTCTGTCTGTCTCTCTGTCTCTATCTCTGTTTCTGTCTCTGTATCTCTCTCTCTCTCTCTCTCTCTCTCTCTCTCTCTCTCTCTCTCTCTCTCTCTCCCTTTCTCTTCCTCCTTTCCTCTGCTTCTGTCTCCTCTATTTCTAACTGCCCTTTGGACACCTCAAATTTGGAGGTCCCATCAGTATCTCAAAGCCAGCATGTCCCAAGCTGAACTTACTCCTTTTCCTCCCTGGCCCTTCTTTCTTCTCAATGTCCCTATTTCTGTTGAGGAGCCCCTGTTCCAGTCACCCAGGGAATCCCCCTCCTCATCTCTGCAGCTCTTCCGTCTCCCTCATCCCTCCCATCTAACAGTTGTTCCGTCTTGTTAGGTCTATCTGTCCCCGCAATCCATCCTGCATCCTCTTCTCATTCCTCCATTCTCATAGCCACTGCCATAGTGCAGGCCCTCCTTACCTCTCACCTGGATTTTGGTATGGCCTTCTCATTGGTGACTGTGCAGAGTTTCTTCCCTCTCCATTCCATAATCAGCATGGTGGCCAAACGGATGTTCTCAAAGCTTGAGTCACATCCCATAACTTCTCTGCTCAGGAAGCTCCAAGAGCTCCCTCTTGCCTTTAGGATAAAATACAGACCCTTGGTTCACCATGGAAAGCCCTTCATAGCATGGAGTAATGACAGGGATGAAGACCCAGCAAAGGCTTCTGAGTGGTCAGTCAGTTAGGGGGAGAGCCAAGAAAGCACAGCACAAGAAGCCAAGGAGAAGATGGTGATTGATAGCATTGAAGGCTTCAAATACATCGCGAAGGGTGAGGGTGGAGAAGAGGCACATTCACTCGTTACTTTGGAGAGAATATTTCCAGCTTGGGTCAGTAGCATGGGAGTAGAGTGGAGCATTGGGACTGTGGGAATCCTACAAGGTGGAGTCCTAGTGGGGAAAGATTGTCCCCAGGTCAAAAGAGACAGGGGACTCAAGAGCAGTACAGTGTAGACGGTTGTTGGCTCACCCAAGGGAGAAGAGCACAGCCTGGGAAGGGGTTGAGAGGGTCTGCTTGTTCTAGCTGGTTCCTGTTCCAAGCCGTCTTCTACACGGCCTCCAAAGGGATTGTCCCAAAGCATAATTTTACTATCTAACTTCCCTTCCTCATAAACTCCAATGGCTCTCTTCTTTGTTGAGTCATTTTTTTCAGTCATATCCCACTCTTGGTGACCCCATTTAGGGTTTTCTTGGCAAAGACACTGGAGTGGTTTGCCATTTCCTTCTCCAGCTCATTTTACAGATGAGGAAACTGAGGCAAACAGAGTCATACAGCTAGTAAGTGTTTGAAGCTGGATTAGAATTCCAGGAGATGAGTCTTCCTGACTCTAGGCCCAATGTGTCCTCTAGCTGCATTCTTTGTCATTTAAAACTCTCCATGACCTGGACCCTCCCTATCTCTACAGTCTTCTTCCACATGGCTCCCCTTCACAATCTTGACAATTCAGCCACACTGGCCTCTTCTGTCTTCTTTACTAATGGTGTTCCATCTTCCATCTCTAGCCTTTGTTGTCCCCATGCCTACAATGCTTCCTCCTCACCTCAGCCTCTGAGGATCCCTGGCTTCCTGCAAGACTTACATCAAATGCCTCTCCCAGTGCCCCAGGGGCTTGTGTATTTCCATCCAAGGATCTTAATAGACAAGACAACATGTCCAGATAGAGAGAAGTCCATACAAAGAGAACATAAAGTACCCTTGTATGTGTCTCTGTGTATGTACTCGTAGTCTCCTCCATGAGAATGCAAACTCTTTGAGGATGTGCTGGTTCACATTTGTCTTTGAGTAGCTTAGCGCAGTGCTTCCTTCCCACCAAACAGCAGTTCCACAATGAACACACATAACAAATAGCAAACAGACCCAGTTAATCCAAGTCGATAGTGAAACAGAAATCAGAGAAAGTACATATAAGAAAATATATATATATATATACATATATATGTGTGTGTGTGTGTGTGTGTGTGTGTTTCCAACTGTCATGCCCCTCATGTATATGTGTGTGTGTATATATATATATATATATATATATATGATACATATATAATGTGTATGTATGTATGTATACATCTCAGACGACATAGCGTGAAGGAGCTGTCCCAGTGGGCTTTGGGGCTCAGGCTGTATGCTTTTCATTCTTCTTATCATCATTTACTCATCTGTTTATGTAGGATCCTAGAGCTAAGGCTGGAAGAGAACTCAGAGGTCATCTAGTCCAACCTCCTTATTTCACGGTTGAGGAAATTGAGGCCCAGAACATTGCAGTACCTGGTCCAAGATCCCTCAGACAACGGGGAGGGGGCAAAAGGATTTGGATTCAGATTTTTTTAATTTCCAGTGCAGACTTCTCTCCATTCTACCACACTGCAGTTCCCCAGCAGGACATAAGCAAGTGCCTCATGATGGAGAGTGTTTCATTTTCCTATTGTGTACCCAGCATATTAAGCTCAGCATCTTGGATACAGTCAGTACTTAAGCAATGTTCTTTGCATTGGTTTGAATATCCTCTGGATCCAAACCCCATTCCCAGGACTCTCTAGGAACTCCCTTCCCTGGACATCATTCTCACATGCGCATTGCTTTCCTCTATTAAAAAACAAGTTCTTGGAGTCCAGGACGACTCCACTTTTCTATCTGTACTGTGACTGCCTAGCACAGGAAATGGCACATGGTTAAATGCTTAATAAATGCTTTTCCAGTCCTTTTTTAGAGTGGTGTGGAGAGCAGGATTGTTCCACCCTCCTATTTATTCTATTACTACAGAGTCATTGTTTAAATGTGTTTCCCAAGATAAATATGCTTTTGCCCTGGGAAGTCATATCAAAGGATTGGTAATTGCAACTTTTTTTTTTCTCAGCCCTGAGCCCCCGGCCAAGACAGTGCTCTGACAAAACACCTCAGTATTCCGTCTCTCTCTTTCTTCTCTGGGGACCTCCCCTTGACTGCCTCCTCCCAACTGCATTTCCAGAAAAAACATCCAAACTAGCAAATACCTGTGGTTAACACTGTTTATAAAGACAAAGTAAATGTTTAAAACAAAGAAAGGTAAACAGACTTTCCTTGTGTCTAGAGGAAAAGGCGTAAGGCTTATAAAGGGAGCCCAAGGCGAGAAAGAAGATGCAGAGTGCCTTGGGGTCTGAAGTCTGGGTGGGAAGGGGCTTTCGTGATGCACCGTCTGTCCTGATCCGGCTTACGCCCAATTGGTCCAAACAGTCCCGATCCTTCCCAGCTCCAAGCGGCTGCCGCTTCTCACAGACTCGCCTTCTTCAGCTTCAAGTTTCTTTTGAGTCTTGGCAAGAACTGATTTTCTCCACAAGGCTCAGGATCCCTGGACTTACTGAACTGACTTGGAAAGGTCACCTGGGAGCACGGCAGATCATCGCGCATTCCTACGGCAAGGCTTCCTTTCTAAGTCACCGCAGCGACTTGTTCTTGCCGGGAGATGGATCGCTTTGATGGCTGCACATGTTACAGCTAGTTTAACACCTTGTTGTCATCCCCTTTTCTGTGTAGGGTCCTCCACTGCCTTGGGCGACATGGTGTCCCTTCTAAGGCTCCCACTCATTGCTTAGAGCCTCTCTTCCCACACTATCATGCCCCTACCTGCTGCCTCCCCTTCCCTCCCTTTCGCAGGTGGGTTTGGCATCATCAGCACATGCTCTGGGAATTGAGATGAATTCGCTGGCACCACAGTGCTCACATACACCAATTGACTTTGTCCCCTGAGTCAGAATTCCTAGTTCCAATTTTAAAGAAAGGATCCTCAGGGGCTCTCCGGTCCAATCTCTCTTACAGGTGAGTGTAAGGGAGAAGTCCCTCCCTGTCACCAGTTTAGCTGATGTAATCATAAGATGTTAATGGGTTACTAATATGTTAACACTTTAGGAAGGGTGAAGACCTTAACTGAATTAGAGGGGGGAGCACCTTATTGCCTGGCAGAAGATGCGTACATCCTCGGGTGATGAAAAAGTCAAAGCAATTGGAGAATTTGATGTGACCCAGCCCAGGGAGCCAAGAGGTAAAAAGAACCAATCTCCCTGGAAGGAAATAAATCTTTTTTAAAAAATTAATTATTTTTGGGGAATTTTTTATTAATTTATTTTGAATTATCAACAATCACTTCCATAACCTTTTGAGTTTTAATTTTTTCTTCCCCTCCCTCCTCACCTCCTTCCCCTAGACAGCACACAATCTGACATAGGCTACACATAAACGTTCCTATTAAACATATTTTCACATTAATGATGTTGTAAGTAAGAATTAGAACCAATAGGAGGAACCACCAGAAAGAGGAAACAAAATATAACAGAAGAAAAAAATAGCAAATAGTCTGCTTCAATCTGCATTCAAATTCCATAGTTCTTTCTTCTTTGAGGATAGCATTTTCCTTTACAAGGCCTTTGGAGATGTCTTAGATCCTTGTATTGCTGAGAAGGGTTTAGTTTATCAATATTAGTCATCGCACAACATGGCTGTTACTGTGTACAATGTTCTCCTGGTTCTGCTCACTTCACTCAGCATCAGACCGTACAAGTCTTTCCAGGTTTTTCTGAAGTCTACCTGCTCATCACTTCTTATAGCACAATAGTATTCCATGACATTCATATACCACAACTTGTTCAGCCATTCCCCAATTGATGGCCATCCTCTCAATTTCCAATTCTATGCCATCACGAAAAGAGCTGCTGTAAATATTTTTGTACATGTGGGCCCTTTTCCCATTTGTATGATCTCTTTGGGATATAGCCCTAGACGTGTTATTGCTGGGTCAAAGGGTATGCACATTTTTATAGCCCTTTGGGCATAGTTCCAAATTGCTCTCCAAAATGGTTGGATCATTTTACAGTTCCACCAACAATGCATTAGTGTTCCAATTTTTCCACATCTTCTCCAACATTTATCATTTGAAGGAAACAAATCTTTTTTTTTTGTGTGTGAGGCAATTGGGGTCAAGTGACTTGCCCAGAGTCACATAGCTAGTGAGCATTATGTGTCTGAGGCTGGATTTGAACTCATACCCTCCTGACTCCAGGGCCAGGGCTCTATCTACTGTGCCACCTACTGCCCCTGAAGGAAATAAATCTTGAGAGTTTCTCTTCCTTCCTTCCTACCACCCACCAGCCATGGCATCTAGCAGGAGAGCTATTTGCTAAGAGACATAGAGAGACAAAGAGAGACAGAGACAGAGGCAGAGAGACAGACAGGGACAGACAGAGAGAGCTCAATAGCAGTTAGTTTATTGATTTGACAGAGTTCAAGGCTCAGATGATAGAATAGAGACACACAGTTTGGACAGACATGGATATAGAGAGGCAACCACTGAAGGAAAGAAGAAGCTTCAAGCATGACTTTTGGCAGCAAAGAAGAGAGCCAGCTAAGGACTCAAGAGAAACAGTCCTAGCAGACTCTATAAAGAGAGAGGAGACGCTTAGGTATCATAGTCCAACTGGAGTTTTGAGTTGCTTCGGCCACACGTATTCTCACTGCGTGTGCCTCACTCCCTCTATTCTCCAAGTTTTTGCTTACTTTTCCCACAGACGTTGTATGTAATTGGGGCAAGAATGTATCCCAGGTTTGGGAGGCGGGGGTAATATTTTATAGCCATCATTTTTAGTATGCCATGTCTGCTAAAAGCTGTCCGTGATTGGTCACTAATGGGAAGCACACTTATGGGGGCTTATGAGCTATAATTAAAGGAGTAGGAACCTGCAGGTTTTCCCTTCAACCTTGAGAGCAACAGCTACCCTTTGGGGACCCAATCCATGAATGCGAATGCAAGTTGGAGGAGTGTCTCAGAGGTCATACAGCACTAGGAAACTGAGGCCCATGAAAGTTAGCTGACTTTACAATTCACACCTGTATTAAGTATCAGAGGAAGGACTTGTACCTAGGTTGTCTTACTTTAGAGGGTATTCTTTCTCTGGTGTGCCACATTGTCAGATTCCTGCTTTCAGCGGACAGTTTGATTGTGACTGTGCAGTCTTGCCTCTTTTACTAATTACCAGTGTCCCCTTGGGCCAGTGACTTCCCCTTTCCAGGCACCAGCTTCCTCATCTATAATGCTGACTGCATGATTTCCAACTTCTCCATCTCTAACAGTCTATGATTCTACAGTCAATGTGGGTGAGCATTTCTAAGGGCCCTTATGTGACTGCCTCGAGGCGGAGGCATGGATTAAATGACTCCTACCATGGGTTTCATGGCCCCATGTAGCCTCTTCCTTAGCGCCACACTGCCCCCTGCAAGCCACACTGGACACAAGCATTGCCCACTAGACACAAATCAAGACAGGATGCTCTTTCAATTCACCGTTGCAATGATTTCATCTCCAAACACTGGGTGCATTCAGATTCCAAAATGGCTTCTTTTCTGAAGTTCTCTGAGTAAGTGCTCTACTGTTAAGTTATCTCCTGGGTTTTAGAGGCAAAGCTCTTTGTGACTTTGTTTTGCAGCTTGTCCGTGTTTGTTTAGAAACCGACACCAAGCCCTCTTTCATTAATCTTGTTTTCACACAAGCTAAAATGCACGAGAAAGTAAAAAGAAAGCCTTATAACTCATCTGAAGGTTCTTGGCCCCACTGAGGCCCCAAAGAGATCAGCACAGCTATGGGAAATGGGGTGGGCAATGTTTCCACTCCCTGCCAAGGAAAATAAGAAAAGGAAGACAGGATGTTGGCCAGATGTCGCTAACCTTCAAGGCAGATGCTTGGGGCGTTAACTGGGCCCTTCCCAGAACACATCTCTCGGTGATCTTGTTGGAACAGGGAGCTTGACTGAGAAAAACAACAATGACTATCTGACAATGAGCTGGTCCAAAGCAAAATGGGCTGCTACCAGGAGAGGTTGGGCTCTCTCTTCATCACTGATTGCCTTACGTGCAGTCTCGATGGCATTCGTCACAGAATTACAGAATTTCAGAGTTGGCAGAAACCTCAGAGTTCATCTAGACCCATTCCTATGTGAATGAGAATCACTCCTCACTCTACTTGACAAATGGTCACCCCACTTTTGCTTGAATACATCTGAAGTTGGAGAACTCATTACGTTTTAGTTTCCTTTATGGGCCTCCTCTACAAAGTTCTCCCAAGCCTTTACATCTCCAAACTCCAAACTTAGCTGTTTAAATTCCTGCAAAAGCGTGTCCTATTTTTGCTTGTCCGATGAGGCTGCCCACTTTAATTCCATCAGAGGGTTCAGTGGGTATGGCTGAAATGAACACCTTTTCACTGTGCAAAAATCCCATTATCTGATCCAAATCCATAACGGCAACAGAAATGCAAATCAAAGCAACCCTGAGGTTTCGTCTCATACCCAATAAATTGGCAAAATGATAAAAGATGGAAACAGTCAATGTTAGAGAAGTTGTAGAAAGATAAGCCACTAGTGCATCGTTGGTGGAGCTGAGAAAGTAATTTGGCATTATTGAAAATGAAATGACCAAAGTAACCTTTGACTTAGATATTCTTCTGGTAGGCTTATATCTAAGGGAGGTCATGGAGAGAAGAAAAAAGTCCTCATATATACCAAAGTATTTTTTAACAGTACTTTTTGTGGTAACAAAGAAATATTAAAAAAAAGTTGATGCTGATTTATTGAATGACTAAACAAATTATAGTACATTAATGTAATGGAATACTACTGAGCTATAAGAAATGATGACTAGGATGAAATCAGAAAAGCACAGAAAGGCTTATATGATCTGATGCAGAATGGAGTGAGCAGAGACAAGGAAACAATATACACAATGACAACAGCCTAATTGGAAAGAACAATCACAAAAGTTAAAAAGCTAATTTTTTAAAATTACAAAGAATAAGCATGCCCTTCCCCCCAAAGATATGAGAAGGCAACTGACCCCACTCCTTTGCAAAAGCAAAAGGTCCTCAGGGATGAAACATTGAATATAATATCAGATTTTTTTAATGTAATGATTGATTTTTGCTGATTTCTCCCTTCTACTTCCTCTTTTTTCTTCAAAAATATTCTTTGTTGCATGGGATAGTTCTTTAAGAGGGATACTGGGAGAAATTTTGGTGACATAAAAACAATAGATATCAACAAAAATTTTTTCTAAAATCTTAGAGAGGTTTTGAGAAGATAGGCACACTGATATACTATCTGCAGGATGATCTGTGAACAGGTCTAACCTTTCTGAAAAATGATTTGGTATTTTATAAGATCCTGATAGGCAGGATGAGATAAAAGACAGAAAGAAATATCCCATGTATACTAAAATATTCATAGCAGCCTTTTTGTGGTAGCAAAGAACTGAAAATGGAGATGCCCATAAATTCAATCAATTTATCAATTAACAAGCATTTCTAAAGTGCCTACTATGTTCTAGGCACTATATTGGGTGCAAGGGATACAACTACCTTGCCTCAAGAAACTTGTGTTCTATTAGGAGAATAGAATAGAATAATTACATAAGCTATATAGGATATATACAAAATGAATGCAAGGATGTTGGCTGAGGAGATGGAGAGTCATGGAGAAACATGGAGAGTCAAGAAGGATTCTTGGAAAGAGATGGAGACTGGCTAAGCAAATTGGGGGAATATGAATATAAAGGAGTACACTGCTCTGTAGGAAGTAATGAATTGGAGGAATTCAGAGAACATGGGAAGAACTATATGAACCGATGCAGAGTGAAGTAAGAAAAATGAAGAAAACAAATGCAAAATGACCATGACAGTATAAACAGAAAAAAAAACCCAATAAAATGAAGCTGAATTTATTTGTAAATAAATTTGTAAAAAAAACCAAAACACCAACCTAATTATTTGGACAAAATTTGGCCCTGGAATACAAAAGAGGCAAGAGAACCTTGATTTGGGCAGGAGGGGTGTTACAGGAGCAGAATGTTGCATACAATGACAGATGGGTAGGTGTGTCATTTGGATTTAACAAATTCTTTTTTTATTTTTGTTATAAGACTAGAAGGGTAGGGAGGAAAAAGGGATATTTTCAGAAGTGAATGTGATGCAAAAACAGAAGACATCAATGAAATTTTAAAAGAAAAATATTTCTCATTTACACAATTTAACTATCTATGTGAGCATGTATATGTCAATATGTGTGTATGTATGTATATATATACATGTATACACACATACATATACATCTATGTATATATGTACGTATACACAAATATTTGACAAGACCCGTGATTTCCATGGTGTGGACAAGTCTTAGAAAGTTTCCCAGAATACTGAAATGTCAAGTGACTTGTCCAGGGCAATACTACCAGTATGTATCAGAGGTGAGACTTGAACCTGTATTTTCCTGCTAACAAAACCAACTGTTTAGTCATTGTGACATGCTGACCTTTGCTATGTCAAACCCTTTCTGGGATCACCCTGCCCCCAACTTTCAATTCCACTCATAGTTTGGGGCCACCAGAAGGTATCTGTGTACTTGGGGGTTTAGAGGTGACTGTATGGGGCTGGGATTCCTAGTACTGTTGCTTAGGAGCCCCAATTTGCGTGTTTTCTATTAACAATCTGCCAGCTAGACTTAATTAGCTTTTAGCAAAAGTATTTAAAAAGGTGACACAGTGGGCTGAAGCCAAGATGGTTGATTAGAAGTGGCACTTAGCTGCATTCTCTCAATGTTCCCCTCCAAACAACTTTAAAATAACACATCAAATCTTGGAGAAGGAGAGTTAACAAAAGGTGAGACATTTTCCTAGCCTAACACAACTTAGGAGGTCAGTAGGAGAGGCCTGTGACACCAGGTGGGGCCAACCCAGAACATACAAAACAGCAGCATGAATGGTGGTCCTCAGAGGCAGCCACTATGGTGACAGCAGCAGCAGCTTTAGGAGCTCTCAGCCCAGAAATGGTAAGAGTGTTGGACAACTGGTCAGAAAGAGATTGCAGGGAGCCCTTTGTTGGTACTAGATGCAGCTGGCACTGACCGACAACTCTCTTGCCCATACACAGCTCTGAGTCTTAGCTCCAGGGTGGAGAGGAACACTTATGGTTGGTCACAAGGGATCAGGGGCCCCGATCTCAGTTCCAAGGCAGACACAAGAACTAGTGTTTGTGGCTGCAAAAGAGCAGAGACCTTGGTCACAGTTCCAGGGCTAAGAGGAAGACCAGTACTTGTGGTCACAGGGGAGCAGGGCCCTTTCCTGGGTAAGGAACAAAGTTTGGAGAGCAGTGACCACACCTCTCCCAGGATCACACCACTTTGGAAGCATCAAAAACTTGCAGATCCCCAGAACTAGCTCTGAAAACAGCAGCACAAAAAGCCTAAAACTTGGGACATTGCTTCCCCAACCCAAGGTGAGCAGAGCCCAACTTTAACATAAAGTCTGAAGGCAAGAAGTAGTCTGGAAAAAATGAACAAACAATTAAAAAAAGAACATGACCATAAAAAGCTCCTATGGTGATAGGGAAGACCAAGACAGAAGCTCAGAAGAAGACGACAATGTGAAAACAGCTACAAACAAAGCCTCAAAGAAAAATGGTAATTGGACCCAAACCCAAGAAATATTCCTGGAAGAGTTAAAGAAAGAGATAAAAGCACTAGAGGAAAAATTGGTATAGGAAATGAGAGTGATGTAGGAAAATTATGAAAAGAGAACAGCTTGATAAAAGAGGCACGCATGAATCAGAAAGACACACAGTTAAAATGAAGAACAGAATCTATTATGCTTTAGCTGAAGTAAAAAAGGCAGGGGTAGATCTCAGACAAAGCAAAAACATAGACCTAATTAATAGAGATAATCAAGGAAACTACATTTTTTAAAAAGGCACCATAGACAATGCAGTAATATAAAAAATTCATAGTAAATTTCTCTGATAAAGGCCTCATTTCTCAAATGTATACAGAAATGAGCCAAATTTATAAAAATAGAGTCATTCTCCAAGAAGAAAAGGACCTATTTACACAAAAATATCTACAGCAGCTTTTTGTGTGGTGGCAAAAAGTTGAAATTGAGGGGATGCTCATCAACTGAGCAATGGTTGAACGTGTCGTGGTGTACGGTTGTGATGGGCTATAAGAAATGATGAGGGGAGCAATTTCAGAAAAAAGGTGGAGGAACCTCTATGAAATGATGTGAAATGGAGTGAGAAGAACTGGAAGATCATTGCACACAGTAACAATGTTTTCCTGATGATCAACTGTGAAAGATTTAGCTGCTCTGATCAATACAATGATCTGAGACAATTCCAAAGGACTCATGATGAAAACATGCTATCCACCTCCAAAGAGAGAATTGTTGAACTCTGAGTGCAAGTTAAAGCATAATTTCTTGCCTTTCTATTTTTCATGCTTTTCTGTGACATGGCTAATATGGAAACATGTTTTGCATGATTTCACACGTATAATCGATATAATTTTCCCACCTTCTCTGTGGCTAGGGGAGAGGGTAAGAGGGAAGGAAAAAATTTGGAACTCAAAGTTCAAAAAGAAAATGTTAAACATAAATAGATAATACTTCTTAAAAAAGGTGATAGAGTAAGAGCAGTTGGTATAAATGCCCAGAATACATAGAGCACCCATTGAGAGAGCAGGCACAAACTTAGGGTATGATGGTGATGGGGCCTGCACACAAGATACACACAAAGCAAAGCAGTAACTTCTAAGTCTCGGTTACCTGAAGCCATTTCTTCAGTTCCTAGCCAGCATCTGCCCTGGTTCAAGGGTCATGTTCCTTGAAACATCTATCTTCAGTCACTGTCTTCTTGTATTAGTCTGGATTTATAATTTTTCAGTGTGTTCCCAGATGGATGCATTGTCTCCTACTGGTCCAATCTCTCTGACAATGTGGTCAAGTGGGGGAGGGGAGGAGAGGAAGAGGAAGGAAACCCCCCCCCCCCAAAAAAAGGCTCCTTGTCAGAGGCCTGGAAACAACTCCCAAATTGGAGTCCTCCAGGCTGGCCCGCCTCCCTTTTTGTCCATGAACACAGCAATGGGCCTGACTGGTACTCTCCAACCATCCATTGGTTTCTTTCTTAGAGTGGTTTACCTCTCATAAAGAGATCACAGGGTCTCAATGCCTTGTTTATGTATTTCAATACCCTGCCACAAGTCCTTTCACTGATGACATTGCGTTGATTGAGATGAAGGGATGGAACCCTCTCCTATATGCACACGCGTGCATGCGCGCACACACACACACACACACAAATACATACAAAGTAAATGCCCACTTCTGTGTTTCTTTCCTCAGGTGGTTTGGCAGTATTACTATTATAATGCTGGGGCTGGGTGAGGGATGGCAGAGTCATCAAAAAGCCTGAAGTCCTGGAAAGATGCCCATCAGAGCCTGGCACCTGGTCTCGGAGTTAGAAGGTTGCCCTCGTTGGGGGGAAGGATGTGGTGAAAGCTGGACCTCTGAATGCGGGGCAGAGGAGTTGTAGGGGTTTGCTCCATCTTCTCTGAAGGAGGCAGAAAGCCCAGTCTGGCAGTGAAATGGGGGAGGGGATACAAGAGGACTGAGTTTTAAGCCTTCCTGGAAAACTGATGTTTCTCCTTCAGCTGGGCTTGGGGAGGCAGCTGCAAGGTCCCTCTTGCCCCCTAGGTTTTGGTTAGGAGCCCAGCACCCTATTCCATGACCCGAACAGAACCAATGGCCCAGCCCATTGTGACCACCCCTCCCACTTCTCAGATGCATTTTATAATCAATTTATCTTTTCTCCCTCCTCTGGCCTGGGATTGTTGGATGGGCGGAGCAGGGCATAGTATTGCCAGATCATTATTAGTGGAGTTGTGTGCCTGGCGAACTTGACCTGAAAACTGTGCGGCTCTTGTGGGAATGACAGAGGGCTCCTGTCCAGGATCACTGGGGTGGCCTGAGTCAGAGGAGAAGAGAAACAGCCAACCATGTGCCCTAGCCAGGCAACACAGGGCTGCCAGAGCATTTGCCTGGGATCTTTTTCTTTTCTTCTTTCAATTTTTTTACATTTTCCCCTACACTGCGACCACACTAAAGGGGCTACAAAACAGGACAAAAAAGGCAAACTCCCTTCTACCCAGGCCACTGGAGAAGAGAAAAGCATCAGGCTCCCTATAATTATGGACACCCTCAAAGAAGAAAGTGAAAAGGACAGGCAGACAGAAAGCCCCCTTATTTTTGAGGCAAGGCTTGAATGAATTCAATTCTAAACAATTCCAGTCTCTTAATTCTGCTCACCCATACCAGAATGTTAGACAAAGAAAGAAGCAAAGGAAGGAAGAGAGAAGGGAAGGAAGAAACAAAGGAATAAAAAGAAAAAGTAAAGAAAGAAAGGAAAGAAGAGAAGAAGGTGACTAGAAAGAAAGAGAGAAGAGACCAAAGGAAAGGAAGATGAAAAAAACAGATAGGAAAGGAGTGAAGTAAGGAAAGGAAGGAAGGAGAGAAAAAAATACAGAAATGAAGAAAGAAGGAAGAGGAAAAAGTAGACAGTGAGAAAGGAAGGCAAGAAGGAAAGGAAAAAGGAAAGAAGGAAAGAGAAAGAATAGAAAGGAGGTAAAAAAGAAAAGAAAGGGGAAGAAAAAAGACAAAAAGCACTTGAGGAAGGAAAGATAGAGGAAAAGATAGGACTATAAGAGAAAGAGCAAAGAAGGAAGAAAAGAAAGGAAGCATAGAGAGAGAATTGAAGGGGAAAAGATAGAATGAGAGAAGAGAAAACAGAAAAAAAGAAAGAAAAAGGGAGAGAAAAAGTTATGTTCTATTAGAAATGAAAATGCATGAAGGCTTCCCATCCTTGTTAATGGCTAAAAGGTTGTGGTTTGGTTTTTAAGCCAAATTTGCTTCCCTTCAGCCCATTGTAATATTGAAAAGGGTTTCTTCTGGGATGTTTAAAAGTGCTGTCCTGTCAGCCGGTGGTATTTATGTTGAGAATCCAAAGTGCCCAGCACCAGAGGCAGCAGAATGTCTTCAAGGTGAGAATCAGCGAGTCCGGATCTTGTAAAGAAGGAAATCTACTGTCATCTCTTATTAGAGCCGTGATTTTCCACCAGAAGGTGGCGACAGCATGATGGATTTGAAGCTGACCCATGGGAAAAGAAGCCTTCATTAGCCGCCCATTGCAGTGGAGAGAGCAGGTCTCAGAGAGTGGAAGCCCTAGATTTAAGCTCCAGTCCTGACCTACAGGCTAACTCTGTGACCCTGGGCAAGTCACTTAACTCTCTGTGCCTCAGTGTCCTCATCTGTAAAATGAGGAGGTTGGACTCTAGGGACTGTAAGAACCCTCCCAAATCTAAACCTATGATCCTGGGACACATCACCTACACCCTTGGTGCCTCTGGCTATTATCAAAGAGCATGGACTGCAGATCTGCATTGGTGAAGGGAGTTCCCATACCTGGAGTTGCCAATATCAGTGAAATCACATCTGTGGGTATATTTTAAAGAAAATTAAAATGTCTGAAATTCCATTTTTAGTTTTAAAAAATCTTTTATTACTTAGCAATGGAGGAACATGGCATTCATTTGTTTCATTTCAATTCAATAAGGTTCTACTGTAGGCAGAATCCTATGTTAGGCATAGGGAGGTAGCAAGTATAGATAAGATGGCGACCCTGGCCAAGTAGGGCTCATCGAGTCAAAGGGGGAAGAGACACAATCACACATAAAAATGACCACAGAAAATAAAACAAGATTATTGTGGAATCTCTGAGTTGAAAGAGCCTCAGAGGGCATTTAATAACAGTGACAGCTAGCTTTTGTATAATGCTTCAAGGTTTGCGAACCATTTACATGTATTATTGTATTTGGTCCTCAGGACAGCCCTGTGAGATAAGGGGCTTTTAGGTCCCCACTTTACCAGAAGGAGAAATAGTCTTAGAAGGGGCCAAATGGCTCCTTAGTAGGGTAACACAGCTAGTTTAGTGCCTGAGGCAGGATTTGAATTCAGGTCTTCCTGACTCCAAGCCCTGCACTCTCTCCGTTGTTCCACCTAGCTGCCTAACCTGGAGGCCAACAGGGCTTCCCCCCACAACACCCTTAGTGCCCCTCCACCCCAAAAGAGCCTCCTATTGACTTTGCAGATATTTGTACACTATTTGTACCAGTGTGCACACTAGTGCACATTATTTGTTTCTCCTGGTGGAATGTAAGCTCCTCAAGGGTGGGGACTGTTTCATTGTCTTTGTATCCACTGTCTTTGTCTAGTACTGGCCTGACGCAATGTAGGCATTCAAGTGGCATAGGTTATAGAGTACTGATTTCAGATCTCACCTCAGACACTTACTAGCTATGTAACCTGGAGAAAGTTACTGATCCTGTCTGCCTCAGTTTCCTCATCTATAAAATAGGTATAACAATAGCACCTACCTCCCAGTGTTGTTGTAAGCATAAAAATAGACAATACTTGTAAAATTTTTTGGAAATCTTAAAGTGAGGTATATGTATGTGTGTATGTGTGTGTATGTGCATGCACATGCATACACACATGCATATACACACATGCACACGCATATATACACATATATATGTGTATATGTATACTAGCCATTATTGATTATTGAGTGAAGGGAGTCATTGATCAGCCTCTGCTTGAAGACTTCTAGTGATACCTCCATTGCTCCCTAAAGCTGCCCCTTTCACTTTGGGATGGCTCTTCTTGTTTTTTTTCATATTAAATCAAAACCTGCCTTTCCACTAGTGCAGTGATTCTCAAACGTTCTGGTCTCAGGACCTCTTACATTTTTTAAAATTATTGAGGACCTCCCTGCTAAAAGCTTTTGTTTATGTAACTTATAGTCATCGATATTTACCATATTCAAAATGAAAACATCTTATTGTTTTGAAAACAGTTTTGACCTCAAGGACAGGAGACCCTGAACTACACTTTGAAATCACCTGAGCTAGTGGATTGGACACTAGACCTGGATTCAAATCCTACCTCTGACAGCAATTATGTGACCAAGATGTCCTTTAACCTTTCAGCCTTAGTTTCCTCATCTGTAAAATAAGGATGACAATTGCACCTTCCTCTCGGGGTCTTGAGTACAAATGACAGAACATGTTTAAAGTGCTTTGGGAGCTTTAAAATACAAAAAAAGTGAATTATTATTGTCACTGCTGGCGATGCGCTCTCTGCAGTTAAACAGAACAAGCCAATTTCTCTTTCTATATGTCAAGCTCCTTCCATATGTCAGTCTCTTGTCCTGCTTAAACACACCCAGGTCCTTCAAAAAGGCGTGATGTCCTGTGATTTCTGGCCCCTCATCATTCAGTTCAGCCTCCTTGGGAGATAGTCTGGCTTATCAATCTCCTTTCCACATTGTGGCACCCAGAACTGGATGTAAGACCCCGAGTCTGATGAGGGCAGAGGACAGTAGGTCTAGGTGACCAGCTACTGTACTCCAGTCTGCCATCTTGGCTAAATGATTCAATGGCTACTGAGATCTCTTCTAATTCATTTTGTTGCTTCAGGGTTTAGAAAAAAGATCTGTGTCCATATGTTGCTTTAGACTGCATTCGTTTCTTGTCACTACCATGTCACACTGCTGACTCATGTTGTCTTGGTAGAGCTTTCTCTAAAACCTCCAAGTACTTTTCATAAAAAAATGTTATCTAGCCCCTTTCCTAGGTGTGCACAATTGAGTTTTTGAACTTCATTGTAGGACTTAATTTTTATATTTAGGCCAGATGTATGATTTTTCTGATATAGGGGAATTTCTGCTAAGGAAACACCCTCTATCAATGAAGATAGGCCCTGCTCTGTAACTTACAGATTTAGAGATGTCTCAGACACTGAGAGTTGATCTAACTTGCCCAGGGTCAGTGTCAGAGGGAGGACTTGAACCCAGGTCTTCCTGATTCTTAATCCAGATCTTCCATCCATTAATCACGCTCCTCCAGCTTCAGCTATTTCCATTTTGCATTGTTGCTAATTTGCTGGATGTGAGAAGAAACCTCAGAATTATCTTGATTTTTATTTCTATAATTATTAGTGACTAGAACAATTTTTCGTATGGTTGTTAATAGTTTATAACTCTTTTGAGAATTATTTGTTCAGGTCCTTTGATTATTTATTGATTGGGAAATGGCTCTTGGTGTTATGCAACTGCATTCCCTATATATTTTGGATATCAAGTCCTTATCAGAGATAACTGATTAAAAATTTTCCTCCAATTAACAACTTCTGTTCTTGTCTTAGTTGCATTTATTTTGTTCATGCAAAAGTTTTTCAGTTTCAGGTAATAAAAATTATCTACTTATCTTTTGTAACCATCTCTATCCCTTATTTGGTCAACATTTCTCCCCTTGTTCCTTATCAGCCTGATATGGTTCTCAGCTACATTTTCTTTAATGATGTAACTTATTCTTCAGGTCGCATATCCATTTTGGTCTTATTGTGACAGATGGTAGAAGATGCTGGGAAAAACCTAATTTCTGTCAGACTCCTTTACAACGGTCCTAGCAGTTCTTATCAAATCAGATATGCTTCCAAAAGTAATTTATGTTCCTGGGCTCGTTCAACACTGGGTTATTGAGTTAATTAATTTCTGATTCTTCCTCATCTAATCTGTTCTGCTGGTCTACTTTTGTACTTTTTGACCACTACCCAATACTTTGTATGATTATTGTTCAGCTCGGAATTTGAGATCGAGGGGTGTTTGTTCTCCTTCACTGCTACTTTTACCCATTGTTTCCATTGAGATTATAAACTTTTTTATTGTAAATTTATTTCTCCAAATTAATTTTGTTATTATTTAGTTTATTTGCTACAAAGTATCCCTTGATAGTATGAATCTGCAAATTAATTTAGACAATATTGTCATTTTAATGACATTGGAACAATTCAGCCACGAGCACTTAACCTCTTGTTTATAATTCTTTATTTCTTTGAAAAGTGTCTTGTAATTAGATCTATACAAGATGTACAACGCTCCCACATTTAAGGACTGGAAAGAGGAAACCAAATCTTTTTTTTTTTAATTGGACCAGGCTTTTCAGGACATGTGCCAGGAAAATAAAGAGGAAGCATTGCATGGGTACTTTGAGGAGGAAAGTAGGACAATATCTCAACATGGTAGGGGACCCAAGGTGGGCGGGACTGAGCATAGACAGCCTAACAAGGCAGGCGTGGGGCATTCTGAGTACCTAAGTAGCAATCTCAGGGCACTGAAAGAAAGGTGAAGGTCACCAAATCCGAAAGTTTACTGCTAAGTTTACTCCAGTATCTACTTCCTGCTCTTAGGGAATAATAACTAAATTAACATTATTGTTGCTATTGGGTAATTTCCTGCCCCATGGATATGACTGCCTTGATTGAAACCGTATTCGTTGGTCACTGCACCCCAATATGTGACTTGTCTTCCCAATACGCTGTAAAGGACAAGGACTGTTTCACTTTGTCTTCTATCTCTAGCACCTCCCACAATGCCTGGCACATCGTGAGTGCTTTTTAAATGCTCGTTGAGTCATTAATTATAATTAGCATAAAATGTCAAGGTTTACAAAACTCTCTATATACATTATCTCATTTGAGTCGGTATGATAAGTACTGTAGGTATTATGATCCCCATTTTATGGATGAACAAATTCAGGTACATAGAGGACAAGTGACATAGGTAGGAAGCATCAGCTTTGGGGTCTTTTTTGACTCTGAGTCTGATCCTTGTTCTTGTACACAATCAAACGAGATGATATTCGTGAAACACTTAGCACACACCGTGTCTGGCGCATAGTAGGTGCTTGATAAATGCTCTTTTCTCCCCCCCCACCATAATGACTATGTAAATTAAGCTGGCCTTTTGTTTTCATTTTGCTATGCCCAGTACTAGAATAAGCATAAGAATACCTTCTCATTTTCTGTTTTCAAAACTTAAATTTTACTGCTGCCCTTTGTTCTTAGAAATATAGTTATTTCCAGTTAGATCACTTCCTCCACCCCAACATAAAACCCAGGTTTGCAGTGTGCTATGGTGCAAAGAATCAGAGGATCTCAGTTTGTATCCCAGCTCTGCTACTTGCTACCCATGTGATCTCTTCCATGAGATCAGTTTCTTCATCTGCAAAAAAGGAGGGCGCTGGACTAGAATACCTTTAAGGTTCCTTCCAGTTCTAAACCTACAGTCCTGTTAGTGTAAAGGGGAGCCCATAGAAGACCCTGACATTTATACCGAATCAATGAATCAACCCCAAGTAAACTCAGGGTTAATAATTTAATTATTTATTTATAATTAATTATTATGTAATAAATATTATTAATTAATAATAATTAACTATTAATTAAAAATTAGAAAGGATCATAGGTGCTTTGAGTGTGGGATAAAAGGTGCCTTCCTAGGTAAAGACCAGAGCACAGGCCAGGAGAGCAGTAACCACAAATCTCCTTAGATCATACTAACTTTGAAGGACTGAAAACTTACAGACCCCCAGAAGTAGCTCTGAAAACAGCACCATGAAAAACTTGAAGTTTGGGACAGTGCCCCCTCTGCCCCAGGAACAGAGCCCAACTTTAAAACAAAGTTACAAGGCAAGAAATAGGCTGGAAAAATGAGCAAACAACAAAAATAGACTGACTATAAAAAATTACTATGCTGCCAGGGAAGATCAAGACACAAATTCGGAAGAAAACAATGATGTCAAAACAGCTACAAGCAATGAAAAAATGTGAATAGGATACAAGCCCAACAAGAATTCCTGGAAGATCCCAAAAAAGGATTTTGAAGCTCAAATAAGAGAGATGGAGGAAAAATAGGGGAAAGGTGGATTAGCAGTCCTGAAAGGGCTCAGCAAGTTCTTACATCAGAGGTGATAGTCCTCCATACACCCTTCAATATTGTACTAGAAATGGTAGCTATAGTAATAAGAGAAGGAACAGAAATGGAAGGAATTAGAATAGCCCATGAGGAAACAATTACTTTTTGCAGACAATATGATGGTATACTTGGAGAATCCTAGAGAATCAGCTAAAAAGCTAGTTGAAATAATTAACAACTTCAGCAAAGCCGTAGGTCATAAAATAAACCCATGTAAGTCATCAGCATTTCTACATACTACCAATAAAGTACAACAGGAGGAGATAGAAAGTCAAATTCAATTTAAAATAACTGCAGACAATATGAAATACTTGGGAGTCTACCTGTCAAGACAGATATTCTATGAACACAATTACAAAACACTTTTCGTACAAATAAAATCATATCTAAAAAAAATTAAAGAAAAAATTAATTGCTCATGGACAGACTGAGCTAATGCAATAAAAATGACAATTCTACCTAAATGAATTTGCTTATTCAGTGCCATACCAATCAAACTATCAAAAATTATTTCATAGAGCTAGAAAAAACAGTAACAAAACTCAGAAGGAAGAATAAAAGGTCAAGAATAGCAAGGGAATCAATGAAAAAAAATGTGAAGGAAGGTGGTCTAACAGTACCATATCTCAAACTATATTACAAAGAGGTGGTCATCAAAACAATCTGGTATTGGCTAAGAAATAGTGTGGTAGATCAATGGAATTGATTAGGTATATAATACACAGTAGTGAATGACCATAGTAATCTAGTATTTGGTAAACCTAAAGATCCAAGCTTTTGGAACAAGAATACACTATTTGACGAAAATTGCTAGGGAAACAGGAAAGCAGTTTGGCAGAAATTAGGTATGGACCAACAATTCACATCACATATAAAGATAAGGTCAAAATGGGTAGATGATTTAGACATAAAGGGTGATATCATAAGCAAAATAAGGGAGCATGGAAATTTTACCTGTCAGAGATCTACGGATAAGGGAAGAATCTTTCACTCAACAAGAAACAGAAAGCATTATGAGATTTAAAGTGGGTAATTTTTATTACATTAAATTAAAAAGTTTTTACACAAACAAAACCAATAAAACCAAGATTAGAAGGAAAGCAGGAAACTTGAAGAAAATTTTTGTAACAAATTTCTCTGATGAAGGCCTCATTTCTCAAATATACAGAAAAATGAGTCAAATTTATAAGAATATACGTCTTTACCAAACTGATAAATGGTCAAAGGATGTGAACAAGCAGTTTTCAAAACAAAAAAATCAAAGTTATACAGTTACATAAAGAAATGCTCTAAATCATTATTGATTAGAGAGATGCAAATGAAAACAGATCTGAGGCACCACCACACACCTATCAGACTTGTTAATACTAAATCTAAAAAAAAAAAAAAGGAAAATGACAAGAGCTGGAAGGTATATGGAAAAATTTGAACACTAATACACTGTTGGTGGAGTTATGAACTGGTTCAACCATTCTGGAGAACAATTTGGAACTATGCACAAATGGCTATAAAACTGTGCCTGTCTTTTGACCCAGCAATACCACTACTAGGTCTGCATCCCAAAGAGATCAAAGGAAAAGGATTTATACAAATATATTTGTAGCAGCTCTTTTTTTGTGGTGGTAAAGAATTGGAATTGAGGGGATGTTCATCAATTGGGGAACAGCTGAACAATTTGTGGTATATGATTGTGATGGAATACTACTGTGTTAAAAGAAATGACAAGGGAGATGATTTCAGAGAAACTTGTGAAAATTTGTATGAATTGATGAAAAGTGAAGTGAGCAGAACCAGGAGACTTGTGCACAGTAACAGCAACATTGTATGATCATCAACTTTGAATGACTTAGCTATTTGGAGCAATACAGTGATCCAAGACAATGCCAAAGGACTTATGATGAAAAATGCTAATCATCCCCATAGAAAGAATTGATGGAGTCTGAATGCAGATTGAAGTAGACTTTTAAAACTTTCTTTATTTTTCTTGGAGTTTTTTTGTCTTTCTTTTTAATTTTGCGACAAGGCTAATATAGAAATGTTTTGTATGACTTCACATGTATAATCTATATCTAATTGCCTACCTTCTCAAGGAGGAGAGAAGGGAGAGAGAGTTTGGAACTCAAAATAAAAAAATAACAAATGTTAAAATTTTTTGTACATATAATTGAGAAAAAAATAAGAAAAAACCCAGTAGCCTAGTTTGGGGCCAGTCATTCTAGTAGGAGAAGACTGCAAAATTGAGAGATGAGGATTCCAAGCCACTTAGAGAGGATCACTTCTTTCTCCTCCCCACTAGACAAGTGGGACACAACATATCTACCCAAGAGGAGGGAAAATTATTCTGAGGGCAAATAGAAAGTCCTGCAAAAAGGCCACTGAGACCAAATTGACCAGATTTTGACCATATGAACTTTGAAAGGTCAGAAGTCACTCTCACTGTCAGTCACTTTGTCAACCATAGCCAGAGGCAGCATCCTCAGAGCTGCAGTGTTTTACTTCAGTGTCTGCTTTAGGAGCTGAGAAATACACCAAGAACGAATTGGACCCATGAAGGAAAGGTGGCTGTTGCACTTTGAAAGATCAGGTATCCTGGGAGCCCAGCAAGGGAAACATCACATGGACTCCACGCAAGGAGAAAAGGACTTGTAGTAACCAGCGGCTGTGTGCTATCCTTTGCCAAAAGGCTTCCCTCTAGTGCGCCTCATTACGACTTTACTCTAAGCTTGAATCTGCTCTTTCTAGAGACCTTGTGTGTGTGTGTAAGAGGAAAGTACATTCTTGGTTTGGAGGGACTATTTCTATACTAACTATCCTTGTCATAGCTGCTCAGTAAGTACGCTTCCTAAAAGCTAATTAAGTCTGGGTGGTAATCAATGGGAAGCACACCAGTGGGGGCTCATGAGCAACAGTATTAGCAATTCCATGAATCATAAAGACAACCCTTAGAGCCCTAAGGGACAGTAATAGTCTTTGTAGCTACAAAGGTTAGTATAGTGTGTGGTGCATAGTAAGTCTTACTAATTATTCTCATTCATTCCTTCCTTCGCAGTGCCTTGCCTTTCACTTGCGGGGGGAGGAGAGGACGGAGGAGAGGATGTTTAATATGATTCCTTTTCCAGTAACTAATAAAAAAGTGAAGGAGCTCTGGTAGAGCAAGTCAGTAGCTACAAGAAAGGACATTTTCTCAGGCTGGTGAGAGCTCAGGAGCTGAGTGTGATGAGAAGCCATGCCAGTCCCGGGCACTCCAGGATTATTCTTATAAACATCTCAGAAGACATATCAACAATGCGGCGCCTGGGCTGAGATTTCCATATTTGCAGAACGAGCTTGAAGATCATGAATGCTGGGAAGGAGAGTGCATCCCAACACACCCAAGAAGGCAGGATGAAAGACTTGACAGGCCAGCCAGTGGTAATGGCTCCAGGGGATGGCTGTGCCCTGGCTGAAATTGTAGGTTCCTCAGGCTCAGACCTGGCTCTCTTTTGTGATCAGCATAAACCCTAAATGCACTTCCTTTTCTGCCTTACTCACATGTGGCAGGCACTATGCTGGGTAATGGGGGTATAAAGACCTAGAAGATGGGCCTTGTCCATTGGATGGCTTACCTTCTACTTGGGGGATACATAAGATCCCAGAGAAGTAAATTCAAGATAATTTGAGGAGGACAGGGCACTAGAGTCAGCTCAAATCCCACCCTCTTAGGAGGGATTTTCTGGGCCCTCCGCCACTGGTGCCTTCCCTCTGAGATTAGCTCCCACTTACCTGTCTCTGTCTTGTGTGCACACAGTTGTTTGCATTTGGTTGACTCCTTAAATTAAGGCACTATCATTAGCCTTTCTTTGTACATCCCAAGCACTTAGCAGAATGCCTAGCACATAGAAGGGCCTTAATAAATCTTTGTAGACTGGCTAACAAGTAGGGCAGATTAAGAAACTGAGGCTGAGGGAGATTCCTTGTTTTGCCGGGGTCATTGCCCAGCTGGTAAACTCTAGGTCCAGTGCTAGGGCCCCCTATGTGCTGAATGGTTGGCATTCTGCGGCAGTGAGGGGGTGCTGGCGTGGCTGGGATCACAGACCCGTTGAAATCCTGCAGTATAATATTCCCAAATTTGAGAGCAGCACTTCCTCCCTCTATACCTCATTTCTGACCATTTTCCCTGTGATGGGGACTCTTAGCAGTAGAAACCTCAGGAAGCTTTCCTGCTCAACCACCCTCATTTGCCTGATTTCTGTTTATCCCTGGGTCTAATGCAGAAAATACGTGCACCAAAAACCAAATTAAAGTGAAGGAGAAGTGAGTCAGAAAATGCCCAGGGACATCAGAAACATATCCACCATGCTGTGTGGGTTTTAAGGAAATATTTGCTTGGCAAGCCAAGAAGGCAGAAATATTGACTGTGGCAGCCTTTGTGTGGGAAGGGCTGTGTGCAGCTTCAGGGCCATGCCATTCTTTCCCCAAGCAAGTACCTGCAGAATTAGAGTGGGAAAGGTTGGTCAGCTAGGGCTGGGTTGTGGAGAGCCTTGAATGTCAGGGTAAAGAACTGGGACTTTCTTTGACACAGTGGGAATCCTCACCCTCCCACCTCTCCACAAAGCTCTGTGGTATGAATTTCCTTTTGAGAAAATGGGAGATCTGCTGAGTATCTGCAGAAACAAATTTGGAAGTCCCAGGGACAAGTGATTAACTTCCCTTTGAAACCCTGAGAGAGGATCCACACCTGGGAGGGCAGGGCCAATTGTATCCTCTCTCAATTTAGCTAAGTGAGAGGGGAGGGCAGAGAGTCTGTGTCTGATAGAAGCAGTGGCCATCTGGAAGTTCCTGCTTGGACTAATTCTTACTAACTAGATGCTTAAGTCTGTTGTTTCTGCATTTCTGAAGCTCTGTGACTGATTTTAGCATCCTTCAGATTCTACCGGATGGGGTGTCTCCTTTGAGGGGAGGAGTGCCTAGTCTAGTAGACATGATTTACCAGGGTGGAGGGATAGAGAAGGAAAGAAACTCTCTCTTCCCCTTGCAAGGATCCCACTCCATTTACCACGTGGAGCCTGGGCTTCTGAAACTCTCTAGCTGAGTCACATGATGGCTCAGCCAATTGCCTTGTTCCTTTTAGCTCAGTCAGAATCAGAATTTGACTGTAGGTCATAGGTGAGTTTGAAGCCCACTGTCCAACTTTACTCCTTACCCACAAATGGGCTGTGAAGATAGAGACGCTACCACCAAACTGAGCTGACCCCCCATGGAGGGGGTCAGAGCCCAGACGGCTGAATCTTCAGAACCCTGAGAATCATGTACATGAAGGCTTCTTCACCTGAGGGTGGTAAACATTTTATTTTAATCTGGATAACTTTCTCTCAAAAAGAATTTTAATTGACAGAATCCAATAACAGCTTTCGTTTGTAAACCTACATATCTTATTTTATGCACTTAAAAACATGATTCTGAGGAGTCCAGAGACTTCACCAGATACTGCCCAAAGGTCCAGGATACAACAAAGGTTAAGATAGAGAGGCATGTCTGGAGCCAGGAATATGACCTCAGCAGTGGGACCCCTAGGCAAGTCACTTACCCACTGCCTGCCTCCGTTTCCTTAACAGTAAAATGAGGTTAATAGTACCAGCTTCGCAGGGTTGAGAGAACCAAATGTAGTAACATCGACAATGTTTTGCAAACCTTAAAATGCAGTGTAAATGCTAGCCACCGCCATCATCATCATCATCATCATCATCATCATCATCATCATCATCATCATCATCATCATCGTCATCATCCCGTGTTCCTCATTTCAGAGGTAAGGACACTGAAGGCCAGAGAGGGAAAATAAACTGTCCAAGGTCACCTGGCTGGTTAGCTGCAGCACTGGGACCAGCCACAAGGTTTCCTGAGCTCTTTTTCCTTCAACCACTCAAATTCTTGACATGATTTCAGTGAATCCCTTGGGTTTGTTTGTCACATTGGAACAGATGCCCCTGAAGCCCCGACACAGACCTCAGTTCACAGAGTTGTTGTTTTTTTCTTTTCTAAACATGGAAGACTTTGCCGTAAGCAGTTGGACACCTAATCTCAGCTTGTCCTCATTGCATGGGGCACGATTATTTTCAGGCCACATTTCAACCCAATACAAGGTCAATTTTTATTTATTTGTGTTTGCAAAGGTCTGATTAGACCTCTTAGGAGCATGTCGAACAGACGGAATCCTCCTCATCATGTTAGGGATTTCAGATGCTCTGCAAAATCCCCAGCCTGCTCACTCCTTGCCTTGATCTGAGAATGTAAACTTGTATGATCCTGCATTCTCTTCCATCCTTGTTCTTATAAACTACTTTATAAAAAGCAGCTTCAGAATCAAGTTAGTTTTCAATCTCAGATGGAGGGTAAAAATATCTTTGGAAAGCCACAAAAGAAAGAACCATTAGAATAAAGAAGCATTTTCTTCTTTCTTTCTTTTTTCTTTCCTTTTTCTTTCCTTCCTTCCTTTTTTCTTTCTTTCTCTGTCTTTTTTCTCTTTCCTTCTTCCTTTCTCTTTCCTTCTTTTTTCTATTTTCCTTTCTCTCTTTCTTTCTTCCTTTCTTCCTTCCTTCCTTCCTTCCTTCCTTCCTTCCTTCCTTCCTTCCTTCCTTCCTTCCTTCCTTCCTTTTTTCTTTCTTTCTTTCTTTTTTCTTTCTTTCTTTTTTCTTTCTTTCTTTCTTTCTTTCTTTCTTTCCCTCCCTTTCTCTTCTTCTCTTTCCTTCTCTCTCTTTTTTCTTTCCTTCTTTCTCTTTCTCTCTTTCCTTCTCTTTTCCTTTCTCTCTTTCCTTCTCTCTCTTTCTCCTTCCTTCCTTCCTTTTTTCTTTTTTTCTCTTTCTTTTTTCTCTTTCCTTCTTCCTTTCTCTCTTTCCTTTTTTCTCTTTTCCTTTATCTTTCTCTCTTTCTTTCCCTTTCTCTTCTCTTTCCTTTTCTCTCTTTTTCTCTTCCCTTCTTTTTCTTTCCTTCTCTTTTCCTTTCTTTCTCTCTTTCCTTCTCTCTCTTTCTCTCCCTTCTTCTCTTCCTTTTTCCTTCCTTCCTTGTTCCTTTCTTTTTGTCTTTCTTTCTCTCCCTCTGTAGCCTATGCTGAGAAGAAAACTAGCTCACACTTCCAGACATTTCAATTCTTACAAAGCATCTTACAACAGCTCTGTGAAGTAGTGTAAATAGCTTGTTTTACATCTGATGAAACACATGATGATCTTCGCCAGAGGAAGGCCATGTTCTCCTCTCCAGCCCCAAGTTATTTTTGACCCACACGAAAATATTCTTACTTGTATTGCTGCTCAAAGCTCTATTACTATACCCATTTTACAGATAAGGAGATCAAGGCACAGAATAATTAAGTGACTTATTCAGGGTCATGCTGCTAGTAAGCATCAGAGTCAGCATCTAACCCAGGCCTCTGACTCTGAGACCAGTGCTCACTTCACGATATCCCTAAATAAAGTACAGAGCATAGATATTCACCTCTCCATCCATCTACTTGCTCATTCAACTGCAGCAATTAAAGCTTGTCTCGCCATGTGGGTGGTGCGGATGGAAACAGTGCACCATGGATGCAGCACCTGACAACAGAAGAACCATTGGGTCTGAAGGCATAAGAGCTGGGTCTAAACCCTGTGTAACTACTAGCTATGTGATGTTGGGCAAGACACTTAATCTAGGAGCTTTAGTGTCCTTATTTATGAAATGGGCGGAATGATGCCTGTAGATCTGCCTCAAGGATTGTTTTGGTGATCAGATCTACAGAGTGCATTTTCAGACCCTGAGTGATAAAGACCAGTCCTTTCCCTCAAGAAACTTATGGTCTGGCGGGGAAGAGAATAACAACAACGTTTTATTGGACTTTAGAGTTGGCAAAATCATTGATGTTCGTGCTCCTGTCGAGCCTTACAACAGCCCACTGAGATAGTCATTAAGGGGATGATTATGTCCATCTCACAGAGGAGGAAACTGAAGTCACAGAGGTTAAGTGTCTGTGGTCACCCAGCTTGCAGGTGTAGGGATTTGAACCCAGGTCTTCTAGACACTAGAGTCATACTCTGGAGACTCTACCACACTGTTTGTGAATGGAAGACAGGGACTTGTCCTCCTGACTCTAGGTCCAAGGCTCTTTCTTCTGGCTTTCCTTGGCCACCAGGAGTAGGGGATAACAGGAGAAAAGAAGCAGAGAATCAGGAAATGTTAGGATTGTCCCTAATCAGGTATAGGGCTCAGGGCCCCCAAAGGAGGCATAGAGGAGACCTAGGGGTGACTGTTCTTCAGTAAGAACTCTCCCTGGTCTTTCCCTTTTCCCTTCCCTGGCTCCTTCAGGTAGATCTTAGATGCATATTAACCATGTCCAGGCATGTCATTTACAAAATGAGCACAAAGAAATGAGCCCTCTTTCTGGACCTGCTCCTGAACATGCACTTACTCTTATCAGTGGGGTCTTCCAGAAATGAGCAGACTATTTGCAAGGTTCTTGGGGTAACCCTATGGAACTATACTTTTAACATTGTAGCCTATAAGCCCCAACCTGAGTACTTCCATTAATAATCAGCCAGTAGACTCCATTAGATTTTGGCAAAGGTTAAAAGTAATATAATAATAATTAGTACAAACATTTCCCCCAGAAGTCTGGGACACACTCTTTCACAGATCCACAGAATATCCATGGAAAGGGTGGGAATAAATGATCCTGAGACCCACATAAAAGGGACACATGTGGGGAGAAAATCTTCTTCTCTCTCCACCCTGAAGGGTGATTCCCTCTCAAGATTTTTCCCTCATTCATGGATCCAACTTTTGAACTGGCTAACTGCTGAAATTCCCCTGGCTATTGAAAGCTCACTGAATTGTGACTGGCTTACCTGAACAGGCAATCACAGCCCATTCCTTTCTTGAGCTACTCAGGGTGGTTGGCATCTAATTAAGGGATCCTGAGATGTAGACATACATTTTGTTTGCACATGAAAACCTTATCCTGTACATGACACCCTTCCACTCAGCACCTTGTGATTACATCCTGGGTCTTCTGTGATAACATTCATTGAAGTATGAGGGAGGGAAGAACTCCTCTCCGCTTAATATCTCTTGTGAGGCTTTAAGAGGATGGTTTGTTATGTGCTTTGAACAATGTAAGTGACCGTGTAACTGTCAGTGATCACTCTTATCACCCAGGACCAGCAGGATCATCACATGGTCATCATTATGAAGAGAGGCATAATTTTGCAACCGATGGAGTTCATTGGTGACCCAATGATCATCTCATACTCAGAACGTCTTCCCTCTGCCTTTGGTTTGAACAGGCTTGGGTGGAGTGTGTAGATAGCTGTTCCAAAAGCAATCATTTTTGTTTCAGGGGAGATCTCTGAATAGAGATGTAAGTAGGACTATTTTCACTTGGGTCAAAAATAGTTTTGGGGTGAGGAGGAGACCAGTGCTCCCTCTGAATAGTAGTTTGGTATAATTACACCAGGGAAGAAGGCAAAGCTAAACTTCACTGCCTCCCCTTGCCTCATAGGCTGGGAGGGACTGCTCCAGTGGGACCTTGCGCATCATCGGCCCCTTGGGTAGTTATACTTTATTGATGCACAGAACATTATCGGACGTCAGGGCGATATGTGGGGATGGCAGTCATCACAAGAAGGAAGAGTTCACTTCACCTCCCTATTCTCATATATGGATGCCTTGAACCAAAGCCCTGTTGTCCCCAAGCTAGTCATCACTGGATTGGAGGGGTACTCTCTTAGAGGCTGTTGTAAGGACTATAACTGGCTAGATTCACTTCATAGCAACTGCTCTGTGGTTGCTATTATACTTTTTATGACACGTTCAAACATAGAGGAAGCATTGGTAGGGGTTGGTCTTCTTTCTAGTGGAAGCTGCCCTTCTTCCCCTCCCAACATTCTGGCCACAGATCAAAATAGTCCTCATGCATCGAAACCAGAAAATAATGGAAGCTCTGAAAGGCCAGTCGCATCATTTCTTCTGGCTAAGCAGCCAATTAGGGGATGTTTCACCATCACACAGTGCAATTCACCCTCCCCCCCAAGTACTCCCCACCTTCCCCTGGTTTCCATATGTGTGATTGGATGCAGGCAGAGAATATCTGAGTGCTGAGATATAGCAGAGTGGCTAGGATGTTGAACTTGGGGCTTATAAAGAGCTGGATTCAAATGCAGCCTCAGACGTATGCTAACTGTGTGGCCCTGCGCAAGTCACTTAACCTCTGCCTCAGTTTGTTCATCTTTAAATGAAGCTAATAATGATGCCTCCATACTTCAAAACCGTTCATTAGATCCTACCATCCCCTCAAGTTACCATCCTATATCTATTCCTCCTTTCTCAGCCAAATTCCTAGAAAAAGCTACTATGCTCCTCACCTCCACCTCCTCTCCCCTCAGTCACTTTGTGACCCTTTGTATTTTGACTTTTAATCTCATTGTCCAACAGAAACAACTGTCTCTGGAGTTTGCCAAAGATCTCATTGCTAAGTCTGATGGTCTTTTCTTAGTACTCATCCTTCTTGACCTCTCTGCTACACTTGACAGTGTTGAAAACCCTCTTCTCCTGAAATATTCACTCCTGCTTTTCCTATCTGTGTGATCACTCCTCAGTTTGCATGGCTGGCTCATCTACATTATACCCCCTAACTATGGGTGTCATAGGCCTTCTTCTCTCTTCTCTTCTTTCCTTCTTTCTTTCCTCCTCCTCCTCTTCTTCCTCTCCTTCCTCTCTTTTTTCTTCCTCTCCTCCTCCTCCTTCTCCTTCCTCTCTTCCTCCTCTTCCCTCTCTCTTACTCTCTCTGTAACTTCATTTCTCATGGGTTTAATGAGCATTTCTGTGAAGATGACCCATAGATCTTTATCCAGCCCCAGTCTCTCCTCTGAACTTAATCAATGCCCACTAATTCACTAACTACTTCCAACCGAAGACAACCTGACCTCAACATGTCCAAAACAGACCTCTCTGTCTTTCTCCCCCAGACTCATCCCTCTCCCAAACTTTCCTATCATTCTTCCAGTCTCTCAGATGTACAGTCTTGGTGTTGCCCTCAGCTTCTCACTCTCCGTGACCCCACATATCTCACAGTTGCCAGGCTTTACTCTTTCTTCCTCCACGTCTCTTGGGTCAGGCCCCTTCTCTCTGTCCACATGCCCACACCATGGATTATTGCTATAGAGTTCTGATCGCTGTCTTTGCCTCAAGTTTCCTCTCTCTTGAGCCCATCCTCCACACAGCTGCCAAACGGATTTTCCTTGAGCACAGCTCTGATCATGTCCCTGCCCTACTTAATAAACTCCAGTGATTCCCCTTTGTGTCCAGGATAAAATATAATCTCCCCTGCTTAGCTTTGAAAGCCATCCATAGGCTGAACCCAGCCTAGCTTTCCAGCCTCATTATACACTCCTCCCCCTCCCATGTTCTCTGATCCAGCCAAACTGGTCTCTCTGTTCCTGACACATGATGCTCCTCCACATGCCATCTGGAGGCAGGGAGATCTGAGTTCAAATTCTGCCTCAGACACTTACCAGCTGTGTGACCCTGGGTTATCATGAGGATCAAATAAGATATAGGCAAATCATTGGATAAACCTTAAAGCACCACATAAAATGCACACTATGACTGGGTCTCTTGTGTTTGTGCCTTTTCAGTGGCCACCCACATGCCTTTAATGATTTTGTTCTTCACCTCCAGCTCAGAGAATCCCTCTCTTCTTTCAAGACGCAGCTCAAGCCTGACCTTCTACAGGAAGCCTTTCTGATCCCCTAATGCTAGCGCCTTTCCTCCTTAATTGCCTTATAGTTAATGACGTTGTATGTTTTTGCATTTATTCTTATATTTATTCTCTCTCTCTCTCTATATATATATACATGTGTATATGTCTATACATATATTATGTTATGTTATATTGTGTTACATTATAGTATATTACACTCCATTACATTGTTATGTTAGTTACATTGTGTTACATTAAATTTTATTATATTATATCATATTACATGATATTATGTTACATTATGTTATATCTATTCCCCATTAGAATGTAGGCTCTGGGTGAGTCGAGATTTTTCATTCCTTGTCTTGGTATCGCCAGCACCTCGCCCTGTGTCTGGCGTACAGTAAAGGCTTAATAAATACTTGCCTTTTTCTCCATTGATGGCTTTCTAGCACTAAGCACCCCAATCCAAGGCAGCCAGTCTGAAAAGCCTCTGGGATTTTTCTGCTTTCCTCTGAGATGTGGCTTTTCTTGCTGAGGCCTTCTTAGCAAAAGTCATTGTCTGGTAACATTTGACAAATGCTGCAGAGATTGCTCATAACCTTTTACCCAATCATTCTACTTCTGGGAATCTACTGCAATGAAGTAACTTAGGGGGAAAAAAAACAACAAACAATTTGAATAATGATATTTATACTAGGCTTGTTGATAACAGTGAAAACCTGGGAAATGGCCAACTGCCCCAGAGCAGGAGAGTGACTAAGCAAGTTGTGGAGAACTGACACGATGGAATAGTTTGTAGATATTAAAAATGATGAGTGTGTGAATGGTGGAATGTGCGGATCTTTGTCCGTGTGATAATCCACCAGCAGTTTGCAAGGAGGACGGTCTGAGCAAAGTTCTCTTTGGAGCTATGTCCCCAGCATGGCAGCGTAGGCGAGGAAGGGCTGATGTGGCCCTGGAATTCATGGTGTTATCAATATATGGATAGGATGCTAAAGGTCACAACAGAGTTCCCATCTCCCCCATCTCTCCCTAGCTAACCTCAAGTCTTCTTCAGCTCTAAAAGATTCCCCAAGCACTTTTTAAGCAGCTTTTCATGAAAACTTAGGAGTACCTCAGGCTACAGATTCATGCGTGATCTTATGGGGAATGTAGTTTCAAGGAGAACATACTAGTTTGGTTTCTGTGATTTCATTGGCGGGGGGGGTACTCCCTGTGTCAACACAGATCACCATTTCCCTGTCCCTTCATAGACAGCCTTTGACAGTTTCAAGGACTGAAGAATCCACGGTCTTATGACCCTCCTGAGAATGAAGCCCTCCAAACTCAGTCTACCTTCAGGTAACAGATATCACTGATGTCAGTGGGCTCCAATCCTGAAGTACACCCTGCTCACTAGTATTGGCCGTGGCTTTTGCTTTGCTAGTATATCGTTCCAGATTCTAGGGTACCCTGCCCCTCAGGCCATGATGGGGCACCAGAGGAGGACTTTAGTTACATGAAACAATGCAAGTCAAAAAAGGAGAGCCCAGGCCACACAGAGGTCTGCCACAAAAAACCAGAAAATTGTGTGGTATATATCCATGTAGATATAGATGGAGAGCTAGATGATAGATGAGTAGATGGCTAAGGGGGATAGATAGAAAGATGAAGAGGTATATGGATAGATGGATGGGTGGATGGATAGATAGACGATAGATTGGTAGATAGTTGAGGGACAGATTGATGGACAGATAGATAGATACATGATAGATTAGTAGATGGGTAGGGGGCTGGATTGCTAGATGAATAAATAGAGCACTTATTAACCACTTGCTGTATGCTAAGCACTGGACTAAGCCCTTGACATACATATAAAAGTAAATGAAGGGCCTTAATGTTATGCTGTTCAGGAAGGGAAAGGAATAAATTTTTCTATAGCTGCATCATGTGCTAGACACTGTCCTAAGCATTTTTTTTCACAAATACTATCTCTTTTGATTTTCACAACATTGGGAGGAAGGTGATATTATTATCCCCATTTTACAGTTGAGGATACTGAGATAAACTTGCCTACAGTCACACGGCTGGCAAGTTTCTGAGGCTGGATTTGAACTCAGTTCTTCCTGACTCCAGGCCTGACACTCTATTCTTTCAGCCTCCTAGCTCCTCTAGGGAGGGAGTTGCAAACAGTTCATTTTATATTGGGACAAACTTCCTAAATGTTGATGCTACCTCAAGATGGAATGGGCAGCTTTGATAGGCAGTGAGCTCCTTCTCACTAGGAGAAAACTCATAGAACTTTTCAGCCCTTTTTAATTGATTCTCAGGCTCTGCCTGGAGGACCACTTGTTGGATTCACTACAGAGATGGTTCTTGGTCACATTGAGTTTTGACAAGTCAGCTTCTGAGATCCTTTGCAATGCTGAGATTCTGAAAAGACCATTGCTTTGTTACTGACAGTTGGAATTTCCTTGATGGGCTCTACCCTTCATGTCTCTTCTTAGCCTCCCCAGGCCTGGGCTATAGGTGAACAAGAAGGGAACTGAGTAAATGGCATCTGGGAGTATTTTGAGAGGGGAGTGCCCAGGTGATCAGAGATCCATCAAAGTCATCAAAGGTCCCTCTGGCAACTAGAGTCCATAGCAGTGGATACCAGAGTGGCCAAAGGAAGAGGAAATGCCTGCAGAGTAAGGTGGAAAAACAATCTGTAGAGGACAATAATAGCTTCAGAGATTGTGATTGCTTATTATAGAGAGAATACTGTCCGTGAACCCTAGAAAGGCATGGATCCTTGAAATTCAGCAAGAGCTACACAGAAAGGGAACTTCCTGAGTCTCCATGAAGGGAGGAAAAGACTCCCAAGGCCAATGGTTTTGAGCTCTCCCTTGGCTTTTATATGTTCTCCATACATGTACCTGAGACTTTGTATTCTGAGTTTGACCCCCCTCTACCCAGGAATGTGTGTGTGTGTGTGTGTGTGTACAAGAAGAAAGGATGCCCCAGCTTAGGAGGGTTATTTTAAAGCCTCTGTTCTTACTCTACTCTCTCAGTAAATCCCTTTTCTAAAAAGCTACTAGACCTCAACTGGTTGATTGATAATTTGGAACACACTGGATGGGGGCTGGTGAGGGATTATTATCCCTAGAAACTCCAATGCCTCAGAGTTACACCTTGAGCCCTGAAGGAAAAAATATTCACCCAAAGTATAAATTTGAGAGTCTTGTTGAGAAAGTGAACCCAGAGGGAGTGATACAATTTTTTTCTTCCACTACTTTCATTTCCAAACATAACAAAATGTAAACACTTTGGCAAGTCCCAAGCCTTGAGGGGTAGGGTTGACTGGAATATCTCCTATGGATCTAAGCAGGTTTTAACTCTGTGGCAATAAACATGTTCTGACCCCTTGTTAACGGATATTTTCAGGTCCTTAGGAAGTGCTCTAGTTCCTATCATTCTTAAACATATATGTGTTATCTTCCTCGATAGAAGGTAAGCCCCTTGAGGGCAAGAACTATTTTTTCTCCCTTTGTCTTTGCATCTCTAGCATTTATCACAATGTCTGGCACGTACTAGGAGCTTGATAAATGTCTGTCGATTGATGAATCTATACATATGTCACCCCCCTGCTAGACTATAAGCTTTCTGAGGGCAGGAAACCTCTCTTGTCTAAACTTTGTGTATTTTTCAGTACCTTATAACTAGATTCTGTGCAGAGTCAGAACTTGCTTGTCAAATGGAACTGAATTTACTTGAACCTCAGGAATCAAAATTAATGAGCACAGGCATGTCAGGTGACTGTCAGGTAGTGAAGTCTTGACTTGAATTTCAGAGTTCCATCTGGAGCCCAGGGACTGGGGCTGAAGAAAAAAGTCTAGCCAGTCTAGAGCTGTGCATGTCAAGCCATGCCAGGTAGAATTCCACAGCTAAGCTGAGTCCCTGCAATTTGCCTGAAGGCATAGAGGTGGTACCTCCCTCTCCCCAGAGTGTGCTAATGCAGACTTTTCTTCGACATGGCCAAGAGAGCAGCAATTTGGATTCCTCATCCAGGAGCAAGGAGGCCAGAGCAGGAGCATGGCCACGGGCCTGAGAAGGGGAAATGAACATAGTGAATGTTACATTTGAGGGTGTCCTGGTTTCACTGACTCATGCAGCATGCTGCACATTATTATGGTATTCAGAAATAGGCCCTTTGGCAAAGCAAGAGGCTTTCACAATGTACTGAGTCTTACCCTTTCAATGGATTACTTCTTTTCTAAGAATTTATTTAATACCTTTAATTAAAAAGCTTCAATTGGCTCTCTCTCTCTTTCTCAGCCTCAGTTTCCTAGTCTATAAAATGGGGATAGTAATACTAGGAATACCTACATTGCTGAGTTCTCGTGAGGAAAGAACACGGCAAATTGTAAAGCCTTATGTTTCCTTCTTGAATTGAATTGAATTTTATTCGTGTGGCACTTTTACAGTCTGCAAAGCACTTTTGTATACATGGTTTGATCCTCACAAGAAATCTATGAGAGAAGTTTTATTATCCCCATTTTACAGCTGCAGAAACTGAGGCTCAAAGAAGATAGGCAGATGGCTCAGTGGATAGAAGGATGGAGTTCAAATCTAGCTTCAG
Source organism: Phascolarctos cinereus (assembly GCF_003287225.1). Lineage (NCBI taxonomy): Eukaryota > Metazoa > Chordata > Mammalia > Diprotodontia > Phascolarctidae > Phascolarctos > Phascolarctos cinereus. The sequence goes on from NW_027555958.1 coordinate 464,863,789, forward strand.
ATTCAGATGATTTGTGTGACCTTGGCTCAGTCACTTAACCGGTGCCTGCCTCAGTTTCCTCATCTGTAAAATGGGGGTAATAATCGCACCTACTTCCCCGGGTTGTTGTGAAGATCTAATGAGATGATATTTCTATAGGGCTTTGCGGACTTTAAGTGCTGTCTCAACGTGAATGATTATTGTTCTTGTATTGTTATTAAGCAACCGAACAGATGACATCATGCTCTAGAAGGTCCAACCAAGGAATGAAAGTGAAAAATCTTCTGATTCTAAATCTGAGGCTCTGTTGCCCACTGAATCATGCTGCTGTCTGTAAACCAGAGATGCATAATCACAGCCCCTGCTTGGCGTCTAGGAAGCAAATCACAGAGCCGAGGACCCTGAGATGGGTCAAATCCACTTAGAATGGATAGCTAAACACAGCACGTAGCTACACATGACACATAATCTATGCACATAGATATCATGTACATCTATCTGTATCTTGTTTGTGCATAATTGTTTATAGCTTACATCATTGTCCATAGTTGTCCATAGTATCTATCTAATTTATCTATCCATCTATTCCCCTGTCATTCTATCTATCTGTCTATCTGTCTAGAATTAAGGGGAAGGGGAAAGACTCCTGGTAGAAGATGAAGTTTTAGCTGGGACTTGAAGAAAGCTGGGGAAGCCAAGAGGCAAAGACTTCCAGGCATGGGAGCCAGTCTTAAAAAATGCACACAAGTGGGTCAACAAGCAGTTAAGTAAGACTTACTAAGTTCCAGGCATTGAGCTAAGGGCCAGGGATATAAAGAAAGGCAAAACCTCTCCCTGCCCTCAAGGGATTTAATATTGTCTCTAACTACAACATCCCTCTAGAACCTATCTCAAGTACTAATTTAATTTAATCCAATCTAATACACATTTTAAAAGCACCTACTAGGGGACAGGCACTATGCCAGAGATAGACAAACAGAAACGAAAGAGCTTAGGGGAGGTTACTTGGGGATGACATTATCATGCAAACAGGTAAGTACCTCCAGGTTAACTTGAGGAGGAGAGCTCACTAATAACACTTGTTCTAGAGTCAAAGGACCTGAGTTCAAATCGTGCCTCTGATGGTCACTACCTTTGTGACAAGTGGGTGTCATTTAATTTCTCTGTTTTCTTGTCTCTGAAACAAGGAGTTTGAACTATCTGACCTCTGGGGTCCCTGCCAGCCCTACCTCGATGATCCCCCAATCCTTGGCAGTTTGGGAAAGCCTTCTCATTGGAGAGAACCTTGAGAAAAGCTAGGATTCTAAGGTGCAGAGGTGAGAAAAGAGTGCCTCCCAGGCATGGGACTGAGTTCTCCCTGATCCCCAGGTCAATGATGACCTTCCCTTTAGACATCACACATCTCTTGGTTTTGTGCCTGTCAATCACCCTCATCATGAATTATTTTGTGTTATAATTATTGACCTGAGTATAGGCTCCTTGCTAAACTGTTCAAAGGTAAAGATATGGGACACGGAATGTCGATTTGGGGGAACGAACGGCAAGTGGTCCATTTGGTTGACAGATGTAGGCAGTAAAAATATTCAAAATATTCAAAATATCTTCCCCTTATGCATTTATGACACCCACCACTGAGAGTCAGGATCGTAATATTTGAGCTGGAAAAGAATTTAGAAATCTCCTATTCCAGTCCCCCCTCATTTTACAGATAAGGAAACAGGACAAAGAGGGGCAGTAACCTCCCCAAGGTTAATCAGTGGAGCTGGGAACCAGCCTCTGAAGTCAAATCCAGCATTCTTGCCATGATACCATAGGGAAAAATTCTTCGACACAGAATTGAAAACTGGCCGTGCAAAAGGGACCTCAATATTTGGATTCATCATAGACTAAAGCTTTACGAATGGAAACTTCAAAAAAGTATTTGCCTGGGAATTTTTGGTTTTGTTTTATTTTGGTGGAAGTGCAACGTTGTTAAAGTGTGAACTATTTCCTTGCCGAGGCTGTTGTACTACTTGTCTGCTCCGCCTGGGGGGGGTGTGCCTGGCCCAAATCTCTGTCCAGATCTCCAGCTGGACAGTTTGTAAATGCTGCCTTTGTTTCAAGTTTCAGCTGAGCTGCACCCTCGATGACGTCCCCTGTGTCCTGGGGAAGGCTGGGGGGTCTGCGTGCCCACAGAGGGACGCCTCCCGGAGCATGGAGGCAGGAATGACAGGTGGGAACACCAACCCCACCCCCACCCTGGGGGTAGCCCCATGCCTGGAAGGCGTGCCTTTCTCCCGTGTATGCTTCCGAAGACTCGGCCTGAAGCCACCTCCTACACGTGATCCATCCCTTCAACCCACCCCTCCAAGGGTTAGTGTGCTCTGGATCCTCAGCTTCTCTTGATGCTGGTCTGCCCCTCCCTCTGAGATCCCTCCAGTGTCCTGTCCGTGCCGCGTTTGTGCTGAATCGTTGCCACATTGTCTCCTCCCTCAGACTCTTTGCCGGCTGTTTTTGCTTGTCAATGATATCCTCAGTGCTTAGCACAGAACCGGGAGCATAGTAGGCACTTCATATATATTTGGGTGTTTAATAAGCACCTGGGGAGGGTGTTTTGTTGGAAGCAGGATGAGGCCTTGGGGTATCGTGAGAGGAGCTAGAATTAAGTCAGAAGGCCTGGGTTTGAATCCCACCTGATTGGCCCTGGATCATCCATTTAACCTGGTTGAGCAGCTGCCCTCTGAGGTGCGTCCCTCGCTTCTGAGGAAGTGGAAGGCCAAGCAGCTGCAGTCTGGGCCATTCAGTAAGGAGGGGTGTGCATGCAGCCAGGGTTGTCTTCAGGAAGCTTTCTGGATTACTTGGTGCCAGCCTATGAAGAACACTTCCAAGGGGTAGAGGCCATTGCTATTTCATCCCCCGTGCTGGCATGGTCCTGTTTGCCTGCCTTCCTTCTCTGGGGTGGACCTGCCCACCTGACTTAGGTGACTCAGAGCAACAGTGACCCCCCCCCCCAACATGCACCCCTGGGCCTGTTCCCAGATGGTTACTGGTCCAGCGGGTCCCCACCTGCTGTGCCCTCATGGAGTCTGGGATATGTTTCTCAGAGCTGAGGTGGGCCCACTTCTTCGTGTTTGGATTTCTGTAGTTTCTAGCTGGACCAGGAGCCCTTCGCTAGGCCAGACCCACACTGATGGTCATTTTGCCAACCACACATATCACTTTCAAATATACCTCCCAGCTGTACTGCTCAGTGGTCCTCCAGACAGGTTTATCAGGTCATACCAACAGAAGCCAGTAGTCTTCCAGGGCCCACCTTACATAAGTCAGCAGAACCCAGGGATACCAGGCCATCATTTACAAAATGACAAGACTTCAGTCCAGGAAGCATCCCTGAAGGTCCTCTATTCCAACCCATTTGTAAAAAAGGATTCTCACTACAAGCTGCCTGGTGGGTCATCCAATTGGTGTTGCCTCTGGCCGCCTTTCAGGTGGGGCTCAGGCCTCCCCTGCTCCTGCCCTGGAGCCCTGCGCTGGTGGTTGGTGCACAACCTCCAGAACTAGCTGGATCACCCCCCACCTATAACCCCTATGTCCGCCCCATTGCTTCCCAGCCATCTTTGGGCTGTGTTACCTCCCATGTCCCCTCTCTATCACTGTCTATCTCTGGCTCTGGAGGCAAGAATCAGATTGACATTAACATTCCTGGAAGGCACATGCTTCCCAATTATGATTCCAATCACCACCCCTATGACCTCCCAGACCAAAAAATCTGACCTCAAACATTTGCTAGCTGTGTGACCCTGGGAAAGTCACTTAAAACACTGTTTGCCTCAGTTTCCTCATCTGTAAATGAGCTGGAGAAGGAAATGGCAAACCACTCCAGTATCTACCTTAGACACTTACTAGCTGTGTGACTCTGGGCAAGTTATTTGACCTCTGTTTACCTTAATTTCCTCATCTGTAAAATGGGGATAATAACAGCACCCATCTCTCAGAGTTAATAGTGAGGGTAAAAATGAGAAAATATTTGTAAAGTGTTTTGCAAAGCTTAAAGTGCTACATAAATGGTAGCTATTACATTATTGGTCTCTAATGCAGTGGGAAAAGTGAGAGAGCCTGGTTTCAAAGCCCAGTTTTTCTGCTTACTTTGTGACTGTGGGGAAATCTTGTAAAACTCTCTAGGTTTCTCTGTCCTTGTTTGTGAGAGGGGGGTTCAAATTAGATGACCTCTGAGGCCCCTTCTAGCTTTGAATCTATGGTCCTTTGATGGTAGCTAAAACTATATTCCCAAAGTACAAGCATGACCATGTTACTTCCCCTGTTCATACATTCCAGTGGCTCCCTATTACCTCTGGAATCGAACACCAACTTTGCTCTTTGGCACTTAGAGCTCTTCACAACTCTGTCTCTCACCTCCTTTTGCAGCCTATTCTACATTACTCTCCATGCCTCTTCATTTCCATCTCTTTGATTCCTGAGCTTTCTTTAAGGCTTATTTCAAGCCCTCCCTCCTCCCCTGGATCTTTCCTGATTCCCCAGCTGCTAATTTCCCCATTGTCCCCATTCCCTTGCATTTATCTTAAATGTGTCTTGCATGCATTTATACACATACTGCCTGTGTGACCCTGGCCAAGTCCCTTAACTTTTTTATGCTTGAGGGAAACTCTCTAAGACTAAAAAGTACAACTTATAATGTTGGTCAAGTCAATAAGCATCTTTTAAGTGCTTACTGTGCCAGGCACAGTGCTCAGTGCTGGGAATACAAATACAGGCAGAAAGAAAGAGAATACCTGCCCTCCAGAGCTTACATTTTAATGGGGAAAGATGAGATATAAAAGGGAGTGGAAAAGGTGGGCAGGAGGGGAGAGATGGAGGCACCTGGAATGAGGCCATGGTAAAGGGTCTGGGGAGCAGCCTGCACGGGAATGAAGACATGACTGGCCTGGGTGTCTTCCTTAAGGTGGAGGCTCTGGGAGGAACCAGACAACCAGAGGGAGAGGCTATGGGTGGAGGGGCTTCCAATGAGTGAAGTCCAGGGTTAGAATGAGCTGACGGGGGGAGGAGGTCGCTAAGGTATGGTGGAGGAAGTCTGCAAGAGTTATGTCCAGGGAGGAATGAAGACAGTTGGTAGAGAGGATTCTTCATCCAGGAATTCCCTATACCAACAAAATTATAGGTCTAATCCCTCCCTCAATGTGCATATGTGGCTTCTACCTCAAGAATAGAAACTCCTTGAAGGCAGGGACTGTTTCACTTATGCCTTTGTGCCTCTAATGCCTGACGCAGGCCTAGCACATAGTAGGTGCTTAATAGCAGCATGGAGAGAGCACTGGTCTTGGGATCAGAAAGTCATCAGTTAAAATCCTGGTTCACACAGAATCACAGCATTGCAGGACTCGAAGAGATCTCAGCGGGAACAAGGATTCCCTTCTCCATGGACCTGACAAGTAGTCATCCTTAGCTTTTGAGCTCCTGGGGGAAGGGGGATGGAGTTGGGAGAAGAGAAAATGATTCATCCTGGTCACATGGCCAGCAAGATGGCAGATTAGTCACTGTCTCCAAACTACTTCAGTTTTCCAACCCCACAAAAAAACAAAGGATGCCTGATCCAGATGTCGAGTAATTACAGTTAAATCCACAGGAGAAAGAAGACAGTGCCCTGACAAGGTAAAGTCCTCATGACAGACAATGAGGCTACGATTGGGGCTCAATCCGCCCACACTGGGCTACGCTCCTCCACTGAAGTCTTCTTCCTCTGGCTTGTCATGCTGGGGAGCAGCATAAGCTCCGGCAGGTCCTACCAGGCTGAGGAGGCTTCGAGTCTGGGCCTGGCAGACAGGCAAACACCAGCTGTCATCAGAGGACCAGCCTAGCTCAGCAATGTAGGACGCCCATTTACAAAAGCATTGAGAGACTGTCCTTGGACTCATCTCTCCAGCTGCCTCACTTTACAGATGGATAAACTGAGGCCAGAAGAATTTAAATAACTTCCTGGAGGCTACATGGATAGTAGTCAACAGATAACACTTTTTTCTTTTTGCAATTGGGGTTAAGTGACTTGCCCAGGGTCACACAGCTAGTAAGTGTCAAGCATTTGGTCTGAGGCCGGATTTGAACTCAGGACCTCCTGACTTCAGGGCCGGTGCTCTATCCACTGCGCCACCTAGCTGCCCCCACAGATAACATTTGGGATGTCAGTTTGCTGTTCTTGGAAGACAATAAAACCCGATGTTTATATGCTGCTTTAAGATAGTCAAAGCTCTTTGCATACATTATCAGCGCAATGGATAAAGTTTTAGGTTTCAGATTAGGAAAACCTGAGTTTAAATCCGGCCTCAGACAGTTAACTAGCTGTGTGACCCTGTTTGCCTTAGTTTCTTCATCCGTAAAATGGGCCAAAGAAGGAAATGGCAAACTATTCCAGTATCTCTGCCAAGAAAACCCCAAAGAGGAAGACTTGAATGATTTGTCCAAGGTACCTTCCCTCTGTTAATTATTTCCTTTTTTTTCCTGTATTTCGCTTGCTTTGTCTCTATTTGTATGTTGTCTCTGCCATTAGACAGTAAGCTTCTTGAGGGCAGGAACTGTCTTTTCTGGTTTTTTGTATCCCCAGCCCTTAGCACAGTGTCTGGCCCATGGTGGGTGCTTAATAAATGTTTATTGAATTGAACTGAGTCGTAATTGGCAGGGGCAGGCTTTGGGCTTAGGTTGTCAGAACCCAGAGAGAGGATTCTGACCCATGAGCTGTGCTGCCTTCTTGGAGCATATAGGGAGCCTTGCTGAATTTGGATTGCTGGATAATGAAAGCTGGGAGCCTCTCCCTCACCACCCCTGACTCAAGTGTCCCGTCATTATTTTGTTCTCCAGAGTAGAGGCTTCTTGCTGAGATAAGAATTGGAATCCAGACCTGGGCCCACGCTACCGATCCCAGTGACTTCACCATGGTGTGGCGGTGAGAGCACTGGATTAACATACTGGTTTGCAAAGAAAAGATGAGAAACTGTGCCTCTTTCCTCATGCTGCAGGTGGGGCTGTGGCTGTGGAACGCAGCATACACCATCGGATGCAGTGGGTCTTGTTGAACTGTTGCTTGTTTTTTTTTTTTTAATTTCTGCATTACGAGAGACGGCTCAATGGATAAAAGGAGTAATATATACAGAAATGAATGTGTTGTGAAAACAAAATGTATGAATAAAACTTTGAAAAATATCAAACTTCTTTGGACAGAATCCTGGCTCTGCTCCTTATGACCTTGGGGGTGTTCATGTCCCCTCTCTGGGCCTCAGTTTCCTCATTGGTAAAATGGAGGGGGATTGGATTCGAGAGCCTCAAAGATCTTTTCTAGCTGTAAATCCATGATCCTATGATCTCTTTAGGCCTCGGTTTCCTCATCCATAAAATTTGGGAATTTGGACCAGAAAGCCTCCTAGGCTCCTTTCAGGTTTTAAATCTGATGGTTGCCAAGAAATTCATCCTTTTGGAAAATCCAAAACATCAGTAAGTACACTATTTCCAGGACAGCAAGTTCACCCTTGAAGGACAAACCCAACTTATTTTTGAGAAGCATTTTCATTATTCATTGTTATTCCAGCACAGCCCCTGAGTGAGGTCACTGGGATGTGTGTCATGGGCCCCGGCTTAGATTCCAGTTCTTAGATCAATAAGCAGCCTCCACTCTGGGGAGCAAAATAACGACAAGAAACTTGAGTTATGGGCAGTGAGGGAGAGGCTCCCAACTTTCATTACCCTGCAATCTGAATTCAGCCAGGCTCCTTCTATAATGGAGAAGCCATGTGGATTCTTCGAAGCCTGTTACTCTCATCCGAGGTCCCCTCTCGGAGCTTTCCTTGTGTGGGGGAGGGAGGGCAGTGCTGTCAGTGATTAATGTATGAGGAGAGAAATGTCTCTCCAGCAGGGCTGGGGGTGGAAAGAGGAGAGGAGAATAACTCTGGCCATAGGACAGACATGGAGATGAGAGGTCCAAGAGGATGCTGCAAGGTCCCAGAATGCCAGCGGTGGAAGGGACTCGGTAAGCAACAAGTCCAGCTCATACCCCCCAAAGAATCCCGATGACAACATGGCAGACAGGTGCCAACATTTTTTTTTAATGCCGCCTATTCCACTTTTGGACAACTGATTATTAGAAAGGTGTTCCCCCCTGTAGATCACCAAGCCTAAATTCTCTGCACCTTCCCTCCCTTGCTCCTGCCTCTCTCCTCTCAGATGGAACAAGAAAAACCCACGACAACCTTTCAGATCTTTGACCCCGGCTCTGCTGCACCCTCTCCAGGGCTTCCCTTCCCTGCACTAAGCATCCTTGGTTAATTCAACTGATCCTCGTACGTCTTGAGTGCTAGGTCCTTCACCCTCCTTGCTGTCTTCCTGGTGCATACATTCTCCCATTTGTCGATGACCAGACCTCCATCTGCTGCCTCCTCATTCCTAGAAGTTATGCCTAAGACAGAATCTACTTCCTTTTCTGTAAGACCACACTATTGGTTCATACTGAGTTAGCAGTCTACTTAAGCCTCCATATCTTTTTCAGACACACTATGGTCTACCCTTTTCTCCCCCAATCTTGTACTTGGTTTTTGAACCCAAGTCTCAGACTTTATATTTCTGCCCTTCTCCTTCTTATTGGATTGGGCCATTGAGCCCTCTTTGAGTCCAAACTCTGACATTCAAGGAGTTTGCTCTTCCTCTCAGCCCTGTGTCTAGATCGATTAGTTTGGGGAAAATGCTCTGGCTGTGTGTTTACATTCCAGCGCCAGTAAAGGCCTTGGAAAAGGACATGGGCAGAGCCACACTCCAGATGGGCTGTCACAGAAAGGGAGATTGGCAATCTGCCGGGCGGCTTTATCTCCCTCTGTTGGTCAGCTCAGCCTCCGTTATCTAGAAAGGTTGTGTTCCTTCTATCGGTTATGGTGTGTCTGAACAATCCCTACAGCATGAGCCACAGGTCACCTTTGATAAGATTGGATTCCTGGAGGCTGAGGCTCTAAAGGTTGTTGTATCAAAGCTTAAACATTTCCCACCCCCCATCAAGTGCCCATGGGCAGCTGGGAGCCTTGTGGCTGCCTCGGAGATAAGGGACTGTCCTTTCCAGGCAACCCAGTTAGCTGCTCCCTGCAGCAGCCATGGAGTCAATCAAAATAAGAGCTGGAGATTCCGTCCGGCCTTATTATTGGTGCATCTGAAGACCTAAGAGACGATAGGCCGACATTTCCCGACATGTCGGCTCAGGCCTTAATGAGGAAGTTTGGAATGACATACTTTTCTTTCGTTTTCCAAATATTTGACGTGCCATTCCAGCATCAGGGGCTGTTTCCACTTGGGGCAGGGGCCTGGCTGGAGGGCCAAGGGAGCCCTAGATGAATGGAGGGGTCAGGGCTCTCGCTGAGGGAAGATGCATTTTTCATGCTGTGATTTTTCCAAAGATGTCATCACCGTTTATGGAAAGATCTTCAAGTGGAACAGTCTCTCCAGAGAGACCATGTTGTCCAAATCAGAGGTCAACATGACATGCCTGACTCCACCTAAACTATTACCAAATAGTTGAAACTTTAGCTGTGCATCTGTGTGGAATGATGGCAGGAATGTGGGATCGGCCCTTAGGATGGCCTATGTTGATATTCTGCCTGTGTGACCTTGGACCTCTGCCTTAACCGGTTTCAACCTCAGTTTTCTCATCTGCAAAATGGGGGTAATAATAACATCTTCCTCACAGAGTTATTGTGAGGACCAAAATGTAAAATACTTTGCAAACTACATAAATGGCAGGTAACCTTTTTCTCCCGATTGGTGACTCCCTCTCTGGGACCCCCATTTTAGGATGACCGCAGTCAAGCTTCACCTCACTCACGTACAGACTCACTTTCTGGATTCCTCTTCCTCCAAGCCTGTTGCCTTGCCCTGGAAAGGTTTCTTTCCAGCCACCATTCATGAGTTGGCTTCCACCCTTAGAGCGCAAGCTTCCTGAAAAGGGAATTGCCTTTCCTTCTTGTATCTGTGTTCTCTTGTATTTGCACAGTGGCTGATGTATAGCAAGCACTTAAAAATGTTCTTTCAAGGAGCAGTTCTTTCCACTATCACATATTCGTAAACAGAACTGGAACTCAGAATTCCCCTGAAGAAGGGAGGGTTTCAGCCAATCTTGAAAGAAGGCAGGAGGCAGAACCTTCCAGGCTGGGAGGTGGCCATTCCACAGGCAGAGAGCAGGGACCTCGAAGGCCAGCTTTGCCTCTGGGTCCACTTTTCCAGGGCTCCTCCAGGCACAGAGGACTCAGGACCTTCCTAGTCTAAGGCTCTTGTCTCTAGGACAGAGAAGGCCCTGAAAACACAGAGCCGCCAGATGACAGGGCTAGGCCCCATTTCACTTCATCACAAGATCTCAGAGCTGGAGCCAGGGTTGAGCTGGAACCAGCTTGAACCAGCCTGTGACAGCCCATGAAAATGTCCAGTGTGTGCCTTTACACCTAGGAGATCAGCAGTCACTTTAACTCAGGGCTTGAGCTATTGCTTTAAGGATTATCTAGACTTAAGAATGGGTGAATAGTGCAGATTAAAGTTAAAAGTCTGTGTGCATACTTTTATTTTTCCTTCCAGAGAGACCTCATTGTTAAACATCTGCCAGCAGATGCCTGTGGTACTCTATAAAAATCGATTGACCTCCACAGGAGTGCAGTAGGAGGCTCAGGGAATGAAATCATGACCATTCTGGAGGCCTGGTGACTGTGTGCTGAGAACAGTAACAGTCATAGTACTCAGTATCCCTTACCTCCTCTGTCTCCCTGGAGCCTCACACCCTACTCAGAGGCCACCCTGCTCCCGCCCACAGAAGCCTAGCCCACTCTAGACATTGTCTAAAGTCGTCCAGAGAAGGGGTGCCCATGGGCTCTGACCCGGCCATTCCGCTTGGGATAGCTCAGTCTGTTTGGGGGTGCTTCCTTACATCGTTTTCCCTTACATTTACCTCTCACTCCCGGTCACTGCTCCTGTTTCTGCCTCTGGAGCCAAATATGAAAAGTTTAATCTCTTTTCCAAGCAGTGACTCTTCAGATACTCAAGGGCAATCTCGGTGTTCCGCCTCGGCTTCTCTTTTCCAGGACAGACCTTCCCAGCTCCTTCTGATTCTCGAAGGACGCAGACTCAAGGCCCTTCATCCTCCTGGTCAGCCCTCGGACGCTTTGTAACGTCCACCCTAAAATGGGGAGCCCAGAACTGACCGCCCCACTAGCACTGGCCTGGCTGGCGGAGAAGACTGGGCATCACCTTTGGCTGCTTCTCTCTCCAGGGTCCTGAGAGACTTAGCTGTGCCTCTGGTGTGGACTGCAGAGCCTCGGGCATTGCAGATGAATCTCTGTTTAGCCGTGTGGTTTCTGTTGTTGTTGAGGAGCTGGTTTTCAGTTGTGTCCAACTCTCCAGTTTTTTTGGGGGGGTTGTTTGTTTGGTTTTTGTTTTTGGCAAAGATACTGGAGTGGTTTGCTATTTCCTCGTCCAGCTCATTTTACAGATGAGGAAACTGAGGCAAACAGACTGAAGTGAGTTGTCCAAAGTCACATAAAGAGTAAGTGTCTGAGGCCAGATTTAAACTCAGGTCTTCCTGACTCCAGGCCCAGCGCTCTATCCACAGTGCCACTGAGCTGCCCATTTAGCCATTGCTTCCCCATTTTGAGATTATGAGTCTGATTTTTTAAAAACTCAACTAGAAGATTTTATTTTTATCCGTGTTTGATTCCCTCTTATTAGATTCAACCCAAGACAAATGGATTTAATGTTGGCTGTAGAGCTCAGGACCCTGGAAAATGTTTACTGCTGCTGCTGCTGCTACTATTACTACTACTGCTGCTACTACTGCTATTACTATTATTACTACTGCTGCTGCTATTATTACTGCTGCTACTTCTACTACTACTTGCTGCTGCTGCTGCTGCTACTACTATTACTACTACTACTGCTATTACTACTATTACTACTGCTGCTGCTATTACTACTACTGCTGCTACTACTGCTATTACTACTATTACTACTGCTGCTGCTATTATTACTGCTGCTACTTCTACTACTACTTGCTGCTGCTGCTGCTGCTACTACTATTACTACTACTACTGCTATTACTACTATTACTACTGCTGCTGCTATTACTACTACTACTGCTGCTGCTGCTACTCTCCAGCCCCTAGAGGCAGTGTGTCTTCCTTCTTCTCTCACCACTCTCCCTCCCCTCCCCCATGCCCCCCCCATCCCAGAAAACTTTGTTCTTTGTGCTGCTTGGCCTCAGGCCAAGCTTGTGGTAGTTTCTTCAGAAGTAACAACAATTAACAACAACAATAGTTCCTGGGTATGACTCTGGAAAGGAGCACTGGACTTGGATCCAGAGGTCCTGGGTTTGAATCTTCAATCTGCCACTTCCTAACCAGGAGACCTTGAACAAATGCCTTCATCTCTCCAGGCCTGTCTCCTCATCTACAAACTATGGTAGTGGGAATGGATCTCTGTCGTCCTTCCTTCCTTCCTTCCTTCCTTCCTTCCTTCCTTCCTTCCTTCCTTCCTTCCTTCCTTCCTTCCTTCCTTCCTTCCTTCCTTCCTTCCTTCCTTCCTTCCTTCCTCTTTCTTTCTTTCTTTCTTTCTTTCTTTCTTTCTCCTTTCTTTCTTTCTTTCTTTCTTTCTTTCTTTCTTTCTTTCTTTCTTTCTTTCTTTCTCTCTCTCTCTCTCTCTCTCTCTTCTTTCTTTCTTTTTTTCTTTCTTTCTTTTTCTTCCTTTCCTTTCCTTCCTTCCTTCCTTCCTTCCTTCCTTCCTTCCTCTTTCTTTCTTTCTTTCTTTCTTTCTTCTTTCTTTCTTTCTTTCTTTCTTTCTTTCTTTCTTTCTCTCTCTCTCTTTCTTTCTTTCTTTTTCTTTCTCTCTACTATCTATGATCTCTCCATTCATCATTTTTTATCTGTCAGTCATTTATCCATGTATCATCTCTCTCTCTCTCTCTCTCTCTCTCTCTCTCTCTCTCTCTCTCTCTCTCTCTCTCTCTCTCTCTCTCTCTCTCTCTCTCTCTCTCCTGATAGTAATAGTATCTGGAAGTCTGGTCTATGGAGTTTCCAGAGCTCCAAAACAAAAGCGCCTGCTCTCATCTCCCCTCCATTTCTCCCTTTACTGTGTCAGTTGCGGGTTCAGATCCTCCTCAGCCCTGTTGCCCACTATGATTCATAGGTTCGTAGATTTATAGCTATAGTCCAATCCCCTAATTTTACAGAGCAGGAAACTGAGACCCAGAGAGGTTAAGTGACCTGGGCCAGATTAAATCAAAGTTAAATCAAATGACGGGTGGGATTAGAACTTGGACCTTTTGACTCTAGAATCAGTGCTTTCTCCATGATACCCTATACATGAGAATTGTCAGCATTAATTCTGAGATCTGGCCCCGATTCTAGAGATGAGATTGAAAAGGACAATTGAGCACCAAAGAATCCAGAAAATATTCCTAGCGTAGGAAATTTGGAAGGCAACCTCATCCAGTGCCTTCATTTGACAGGTAAGAAAACTGAGGCCCATAGGAGGGTGCTATTCAGGGGTGGGGCTCGAATCTGAAGCCAGACCCTCCAGCCTCCATCCAGGGTCCTTTGCCATTTATGCTATTTCTCTTTATGGAATGTAAGCTTCTGGAGGGTGAGAGTCTTCTTCCTTTTTATCCTTGACATCCTTCCTAGCATAGGAGGTCCTTGAAGGCAGGGACTTTTTCACTTTGTATCCTCAGCACCCAGCACATAGTAGGTATTGTTAATATGCGAACAAAATTAGACAATTAACCAAGTGCCTGAGAATCCTAGTGGTGTAGAAGGGTCGTGGCCCAGCTTCAATCTTTAGTCAAGAATAGCTGTCTCTTGACCTTGACGTGGACAGGACAGGGGTCCTGGGTTCCTGTCCTCTCTTTCCTCCTGACTTGCATGGGCTGGCTGAAGAAATCCCACTGATGTGGCAGGGTCAGACAGGCTTGGGAAAAATCTGCCTTGGGGCCTTCTGGGGACTTTTACGAGGAGCTGGACCCCAAATATTTATACGTTGTCTTTTAGGGACTTAATCCTCCTGGTGAAAATGAGCCACACAGAAGCAAAACTGCTCATGTTGGGGATTAAGCTGGAGAATCCCAGATCCTGGCTCTCAGGCCCCAAACCCTGATGTAGAGACAAGGGAGTATCCTTGTGCCTGCTCCATGGGAAACTACAATTGCTGTGGTGTTTCCCTGACCAAAAGGTCTGTGGAGAGACCGAGGCATACAAAATAAAACAAAACACACACACACACACACACACACACACACACACACACACATTCTCTCTCTTCTCTCTCTCCCTTTCCTTCCTTCTCTTCCTCTATTATCTCCCTCCCTCCATCTCCTTCTCTCTCTGTGTCTGTGTCTCTGTCTTTCTCTAGTATGGCCACTTCCCATGTGTTAGAGACCTGATGTGTTTCCAGTTTTTTGCTGATATTCAGAATTTGGCACGTAGGAGATTGTTTCCTTTCTTTGACCTCTTTACAGCAAATAAGCTAACATTTGTAAAGCGCTTTGCACAGTGCCTGTCACATAGTAGGTGCTTAAGAAACTCTCCCTCTTCCTTCCCCTTTTATTCCTTTGAGGTGTATGCCCAGCAATGAAATCACTGAGTTTATGCACATTTCAGTGACTTTTCTGGCATAATTCTGAAGTTTTCCAGGAAGACTGGACCCCTGACAGCTTCACCCACGAGGCATTAGCACGCCTGCCTTCCCCCAGTGGAGAAGCATCATTTGTTGACACTTGGTATCATCTGTGCCAATTCGCTGCACCACATCTATGGATGCAAGGTGAAACATTGGAGTGTTTTAACTGGCTTTCTTGCGGGTTAGAAAGAAATCACAGATATGCTTATCCCCATTTTAAAGATGAGAGATGTGATTTGTCGAAGGTCACGTAATGACAAGCTAATTAATAACAACAACAGCCACATAAGCAAGGTTGCCAGAGACCTGCTTCAGGCTCTTGGCCATCACAGCCAGGGCCCTGGGGAGAGTTTTGCCTCCTCCACACAGTGTCCATCCCGGAATTCATGGCCATCCACTGACATACGGGTTTTTGCTGACAGAAATGATGTCATCCCAGGGGAGACATAAACTTAAAGGATAATGCTAAGACCCCCTGACTTCTCATCAATGCCCGGTGACTCATCTCCCCTCTTGCTGGGGAGCCAGAGCCTCGTTCTGCTGGGCTGGCGCTGAGAGACGTGATGGCGGCTGCCTCTCTCTGCCGGCTTCTTTGTTTTCAAACAGCCTCATCCTGTCCCCCAGCTGGGCCACCACATTGGGCTTTTGTTGTGGGATCTGGCTTGACTTTGCTCCCTGGTTCCACTCCCTGCTGGGAGTTTAGTTGGGGTCACTGTGTGGCCCATCCTCAAAGACTGATCGCTGTGGAGCTTTTTCTGAGTGTGTAGATTTCTGCGTGGCCCAGGCAAGGCTGATGGCTCTCAGCTGAACTCGGCTTTTTTCATCTTGGAATAGTTTTTTTTCCCCCTGCTTTGTTTTCTGCAGGTAGTCTTGGTGATGCACATAAATAGGTAATAAAACATATTTTTTAAAACCTGTAATAAACGTGGCACAGCTGCAAATCATTGCTACGTCCCCTCTGGCAAAAAGCAGATTCTGGCTGGTGTGTCTAGAAGGATCCCTGGCCCATTCGCAGGCTGCACGCCCTCCGCCCTCCGCGTCCCGGGCTCCTTTCCACTCAGGTTCCTCAAGTCTTCTGACTGCTGAAGTCAAGGGTAGAGGGTTGGGGTGGTGGTGAGCTGGATATGGAATTGGCAGAGGGGCATTTCAGCTCAGTGTTAGGAAAAATGTTCCTCAAAACAATTACTGTCCAAATCAACAACCAATTGTTAACGAGCATTTATCAAGCACTGTGTTAAGCTCTGGAGATACACAGAGAAAGCAAAAACCGTTCCTGTCCTCAAAAGGCATATCTTGGGTGTCGGGGGAGGGCAGGCAACGTTTGGCTACGTATAGGTACATACAAGATGCATACAGAGTAGGTGGAAAGTAACCTTTGAGGTGACATGAAGAGTACCAGGAAAGATTGAGAGAGGCCTCCTCTAGGGTGGGATATTTGAGCCAAAGGAATCCAATCCAATGAATATTTATTAAGCACCTACTGTGCACTAGGCTGTGTGCTAAGCACTGAGGATACAATTAATAAAGAGACAGCCCCTGCCCTCAAGAAGCTTATACTTTAAGGGGGAGAGACAACACACAAAAGGAGAGAGGAAAGTGAGGGGGAGCACCAGGATGTGTTTTGTTCTGAGGACTTGAAAGGAGAGGGGGCTGAGTCCAGGTTCTGCCCTGTACAAAGGCGTTGGGAGGAGTTGGGTCCTCTATCCTCCAGCTCTCCAATGGGAGAGAGGGGGTGTCAGCCTAGGCTGGAGTCAGCAACATGGTGATGAGCTCAGAGCTGAGTTCATAAGCATCTTATTGTCAGGGAGTTGAAGCTAGGCAGGGCAGCAGATGCAAAGCAGAGTGAGCTAAGGATTGTAATGGGGAGGCGAGCAAGGAAAGCTTTCCAGGTGTGGGCTCAGCCGATGAGGAGTTGTGCGAGGAGCGATGCATTTATCTAGCACTCTTCATTTTCTGGTTGAAGAAGCTGCGGCTCAGAGGTGAGTGATCATGACCATATAGTGGTGAGTAGCCATGCAAATCCTCAGACTCCAAACGGAGGACCCCTTCCCCTGCTTCACAGCCCTAGTTCTCCCTTCCAGCATGCCTAGAGACTATGGTTGGCCTCAAAACGTAGTTATTTAATTTTTCAGGGATTTCAGAAAGACCTATCCGGGGAGCCTGAGACTTCAGCCACAGCCTAGGAAGGGACTCAGTAGAGTTTGATGATAGAAAAGCCAAAATCCCGCCCGGCATTTTCCAGCATTAACAACAGGGTGGAAACATTCATAAAAAACCCACTCTACTAATTGAACATCTGTTTTCTGAGACTCATTCAAATTCCTGCTCCACGTATGGCTGAGAAGGGCTGGCGCATGGAGCCAGTTTTGATGCACTTCTGAATTGAACCTTGTCAATGACAAAAATTGTGAGGATGATGTCACCAGGCAGGCTGGACTTGAGCATCCTTATGGACACAGGATGGCTATGGATCAGCCTCTTCTCTGCCAAGGCCCAGAGTCCAGCGGGCCTCCCCGTCCAGCGCCATAGAGAAACAGAGTGAGGAAAGAAGCCAAGGACAGCTCAGGCTGTAGAAAGAAAACCTGAATGGCCGAGGATGCCATAAAGATAACTTCGACGTGGTCCAGTGGCAAGAATACTGTCTCTGGAGTTAAGAGGACTTGGGTTCCAACACTTACTCCCTGCCTTAGCTTCCTTTTCTCTTCCTTTTCTCAACTGTCAAATGGGGCAGTTGGACTGCTTGACCTCTTAGGTCCTTCCTAGGTCAAGATCTATGATTCTGTGTGGTCTTCCACTGGGAAGAATCATGGATTTAAAACTGGGAAGGACTTTAGAGATCATGGTGGTCCAAGCTTCTTATTTGACATGTAAAGGTAAGGGCCCAACCTCATTTAATTGCTAGGACCCAGACATCTCCACCAAATGAATCAATCAATCAATGGCAAGTAAATAGGGCAACTAAATCACAAATCAATTAGAAAAGCTCATCAGGGTATTAGGCCATTGGATTAAAGCATGCAACTCATGCAGGAAGTAGCTTGTGATGGGTTGAAGGGAATGATTCACACGCTCTAGGGTGATGAGACAGCTGGCTATGGACTCTAGAACCTTCTTGGAGTTCAGCAGAGAGTGAGGACACCACCAAGGGCAAGAAGGACTTCTAATAACCAGAGAGAACGGGTTCTCTCTAACCCTTCACTACCATTTTTGCTGTCACTTGTCCTAGGGATCTTGTATATGTGTAAAGGGAGGGGGTACTCTCAGTTGGGGAGTTTTGTTTTTGGAACAACTGACTTTTCTATCCCTGTTTATTAAATACACTTTCTAAAAGTTAATTCTCTGCCTGATTATCTATGGGAAGCACACTGATGGGGACTTGTGAGTGACAGTATTAGAGAGCCTAGTCCCTCTGTGCTTATGTGTTGTTTCCTCTAGGTAGACTCTGTGCTGGGTGGGAGGTCAGGGACTGAAATTTCTTTTGTCCTTGCATCTCTAGCCCCTAGCATGATGCCTGGTCCATAATGCCCTGGATGGCAATTAATGAATAGCGAGGGCTTGATAAATGCTAGTTGATGGCTTGATTCATCCCTCCCCTCCCCCAAAGCCTGATAGTGCCTTCCCTTTCTAAATTTTATTTAACTACTTTATACTTATACTGTATATATTTATTCTATATACATGTAAACATATATACGTATGTGTATCTATATCTGTCTGTCTATCTATCTATCTATCTATCTATCTATCTATCTATCTATCTATAAATGTATACACTCTTCCATTAAAATGTAAGCTCCCTGAGGGTAGGGATTTCTTCATTCTTTGTACCTTTGTCTTCAGAGTCTAAACGCTGATCAGTTGGTCGAATGGAACCCTTGCCAAAGAGAGAAGGCTATATCCTTGTCTAAGAATACCCTCGCACCCTCACCCAGGTCAAGACGTTTCTTGAGACCAATCCTCCTCTCACGGGTTTCCTCAGCTTTGAGCTCCTTCCTGGTTAGCCCAGGGACTCTGACTGGATGAGGTGCCAAATCATCTTCACCCTTTCTGCTTGTGCCATGGATGCCCTCTTCATTATCCAAGGTTTTCCTTACGTATTGTCTATTGTTCCCTGATCAGGAGTACCTTCTGTAAGGAAGGATGACCGAACAGGTAGGTGGGAGGCAGACGGTAGGACCCTTGAATGCCAGACTAAGGAGGTTGGAGTGACGCAGTGTGGGGTAGTGGCTAGGGCACTGGCCTTGGAGTCAGGAAGATGTGGTCAGACCCTGCATCAGACACTGTATGACCCTGCACAAATCACTTCACCTTTCTCACCTCAGCTTTTGTTGTTCAGTTGTGCCCAACTCTCTGTGATCCCATTTGGGGTTTTCTTGGCCACGATACTGGAGTAGTTTGCCATTTCCTTCTCCAGCCCATTTTACAGATGAGGAAATGGAGCCTCACCTGAAAAATGAAGGTGTTAGCTTTCCACTTCTGTACAATTTTGACCATGATTCGGTTAGCAATGGGCATAAGGTTTCAGAGCATACGAGCAATACAGCCACACCTGTGCCTGAGGAGGAGTGTTCTCCTGCGCCAGCTTCAGAGAAAAGATATGTCAGCATCGTCTTGGAGGAGCCCCCACTGGGCATATCTATTTCCCCCAAATCTCAGCCCTCAAGTGAAATGCCTTCAATTGTTTTTGCATGATGCAAGCTCAGCCCCCACCTCCGAACTGATGCACTTCCCCTCATTCCCATCCACTTCAGAGACTGTTCCCAGCTCTCACATTTCAGGCAGTGACCCCACTCATTTTCACCCCCCCACACACACTCTTGTGCTCACTCGTCTGGAGACCTGAATGATGGAATTCAGACAACGCTGGCTGACTGTGCTCTGGCCGCCTTCCCCTGACAGAGCGGAGGGCCAAGGTCCAAGATGTGGCCTTCCCAACATCTTTGAATGGGGAGAGAATGCAGTGACCTCATTGCTTTTTATCACATCAAGACACTTAGCTTTGCATTTAAGGAAGAGGACCTGACACATGGGGGGGGGCAGGAGGGAGGGGAGAAAACATGTGATTATTAAACAAGCTGTCGTAAAGAGGAAAAAAAAAAGGTTTGTGTTTATAAACATACACACAGAGCCTTGGTTTGAGGCTGGGCTGTGATGCTCAGGACGTAGCCTTGGGGCTAGAAGAGACCTAGAGGTCATTCAATCTAACCCCATCAGGAAACTGAGACCCAGAAAATAGAAGTGACTTGTCCCAGGGTCATTTCTTGAAAAAACTGATCTTGAATCTTGAAAGACCTGTGTTCAAGTCTCACCTCTGATATGGGTTGTGTGGCCCTGGACAAGTCATTTAACTTCTCAGGGCTCTAGGCATTTCTCTACAGGTTGTCGAGACGGCTGTAAGCTGCACTGGTAAAGGCACCTTCCTCATCATTCCGTTTATGAGGGAAATCATGTCCAGTCCCTATTCTATCAGTTAGTAAGCAACAGAAGCAGGCTTCAAACTCAGGTCACAGAACCGCAAATCTAGAGATACAAGGGACTCAATTGTAGGTAACGTCAACAAGTCACTATTAAGCACCTACTATGTGCTAAACATTGGGAATGCAAGAAAGGCAAAAGCGAATCCTTGCTCTCAGGGAGCTAGGTCATAGCCTAACAGGGAGATGACATGTAAGCAAATGTGTATAAACGAGATAATATTTATAAAGAAGGTGCCTAGCCCAGTGGCTGGCACATAGTAGCCATTTAACAAATGCATGTTTCCTTCTTTTCTTCCCAGTCATATAAAGACAAGAATGAAATAGCTGCTGGCCTCCGGGGAAGGTGTATTCTACTGGATTATAAGATTGGGCAATGTTGTGTGGCTGAAACAGAGACTCCCTGTAAAGAGAGAATCACCGAGGCTTGGTAACTCATTGGATTCGGGGCTGAGGAAGGTAGAATCCAAGGGATGCCTGGACAAGTGGGCCTCAGTTTCCTCATTTGTCAAACAAGAGGGTTGAGTGAGATGGCACCATTCTATGGTCCCTTCCACAGTGACTGATCCCTAGTCCTTTGACCTTGGGCAAACCCCTTAATTTCCTTAAGCCTCACTTTTACTGTCTGTGAAAGGAGGGTAGACCATATAGCCTTTGATGTCCTTTTCCAGTCTAGAGCTTTGGTTGTATGAGGTCCTTTCAATCTCCATCCTGGATTACTGGGAGGATAGTAGTGTCATCCATAGAAACAGGAAAAGTGACAAGCAGGAGCAGGGCTGGAAGGGGAGCCAATGAGTCTAGGTCTGCAGTCAAAGGTGCTTGTGGGACGTTCAGGTGGAGACACCCAGCATTCAGCTAGAGGTCAGGGGAGAGACTGGGACTAGAGAGAGACTCGGGAGTCATCTGCACCGAGGTGATAATTGAGCCCATAGGAGCAGATGAGATCACCAAGGACAGAGAGAGATTTTATCTCAGCCTACATTCTGAGTCAGTGTCAACTAGAGTTTCATCCTTAAGTACGGGCCAAAGCTATTCCATCCACATACTCTTTGAAAATGGAGAGATGTTTGTTTGAAATGTACATTTCCCAGCCTGTCAAAGGTTAGGGAAATTGGCTTGCGGATTCCACAACACAGCTGTGTTGGGTAGGCCAGAAAAGGAGGCTTGGGAGCAAAGGCAGCAAAGACGAGCCTCATGGCGCCCTCAGCTGCAGTTTCCACACTCAAGATTTAGTGCATCCCAATGGTTCTAATTCTATGTGGTGCCTGACATCATCTCTCCTCGGGGTCTCTTCTCTGGAGCAGCGTGCCGGGGTGGAGGGGGGAAGCGCTCTCAGGCTGTCCAAGGGACTGGCCCACACTCCAGAAGGAGTCCTAGAAGACATGCACCAAAGAGCGTGCTGGGGATCTATAAGTCACAGGATCCCAGCTCCAAAGCTGAAGGAAACCTCAGAGGCCATCCCGTCCAGCCCCTCGTCTGACGGATGGCGGGCCCAAGGTCACATAGGTAGTAAGCAAAGTCCTTCGACTCCGGAGAGGATTGCCTTTCCATAAGGTCTTTGATTCAACAGTCAACCAGTCAATATGCATTTATAAAGTGACTACTATGCGCTAAGAACTGACACAAAGAAAGGTCAAAATAAAAGTCCTTGACCTCGAGGCAGCCACCGTCCAATGGGGCGACAAGATGCAGACTGCTATTGGCTGCTGTCCTCTGCTCTCGAAGAGGACCGAAACAGCACCACTCTGCTAGAGGCAAGCTGCCGTGTGTTCAGCTGTGGCCAATCAGACCGACGTGGGCTCGGAATGCTCTGCTGTAGGCTGGGCACAGAGCAGCCGTGGGAACATTTGGGGTGGATTTTCTAAGTCTGTGCATCTCAAATTTCTATTCTTTCCTTTTTTTGCGAGCTTGCCCAGTTAGTAAGTGTTAGGTGTCTGGGGTCAGATTTGAACTCAGGTCCCCCAGACTCCAGGGCTGGTGCTCTATCCCCTGCACCACCTAGATGCCCCTTCATCTAGTGTTTCTTTTGAGCTGTTTCAATTCTGCTTTGCTCACAGAGCACAGAACCTTGTCTGACGAGGGCACGCCACGCTGGATGGTCCTGCACTGGCATCTCTCGTGTCACCCAATCAGTTCCTAAGTTCTTAAGAGAGACCTTGAGAGTAGCCCTGAGTGCAAACTGCTAGACATGAGCAAGAAAGGGACCAGACAAATTGGAAGGAATCCGCAGAGGCAAAGCGCTTGCTTTGGGCTGAGAGGAAAGAGCTAGACATCGATTTCTTCTTGCGGTAAGTCAGGCCCTGAACAAGGCCCTGTATCAGTGGTCACATGGTTTCTTAATGCCAGGGTTCACCACCTGCCTAGCCACTGAACCGTCTGGGCCTTGCCCTCTGCCCTCATAGCTGAGCCCAGCTCTTCCACTGACCCTGTAACAAACTCTGTGACCTGGAGCAGGTCTCTCCTCCCTCCTGGATCTCTGTTTCTGCACCTGTGAAGTGGGAATATCCGATTTCGTGGTAATGACGACAATGATAACAACAGCTCCTGCTCGTCCTCCAGACTCTGTGTGGTCAAGCTGTACGAGCATTATTATCCTCTTTATTTCAGAGAAAGGAAATTTGCTTATCAAAGTTAAATGACTTGCTTAGAGTCTCACAGTTAGTTGTCAGAACCAGGATTCAGACCCCAACTCTCTTGATTCCGGGCCCAGCATACTTTCGTTGCTACATTCTCTGTTCTTTCACGGTGACTTCCCTGACTCCCTAGTCCATCTTTCTCCAAAGAGATGCTGCTATCCAACACATTGGCCTCGTCTGATGATGCATGCCTCCCTCTGCACCCGCAGTCCACCTCCTCTCAGCCCACACTTTGGAGGTGGGTTTAGTCCTCAGCCCTCTGACGTTACCCCTGGCTATTGCGTCAGTCAGATTTCTGAAGCTTTCCAGTGTGTTTTCCTTTGTGCCACTGTGGTCCCTGGTTAATTGTTTTCCTGGGTCTGCTGGCTTCACTCTTCATCAGTTCACTCAAAGCTTTCCACATTTCTCTGAATTCTTGACTTTCTGTTTCTTCTGGTGCATTACTAAATACTCCAGTATGTTCACAAATTTTCCATTCATGCCCCAAACTGCGTGTGCTTGCTTTCCCTTCCACTTCTTTGTTCCTATAAACAGTGCTGCTAGAAATATTTGTGTAGCAATGAAACCTTCTCCTCCATCTTGGACCTCCGTGGGGTATGTGCCCAGCAGCGGGATCCTCCAACATTCTTTCCATTATCCCATGTAAACGGTATGGCTAACAGCCTTTCCAGCTCTAACATCCTGTGACTCTCTGAGATTTTGGGGGGCAGGGGAGCGCCAGCCCCGTGGCCAGGAGGATAAACATTGCCAGGCTGATGAGCAATTCTGCAGAAAACTCCACGGGAAACTAGAGAGCCAAATGCATCTGAATTTGCTGCCCGGTGACTTGATTTACCGTCTGTTCCATTTAAGAGTTTGCATCTTAGAACTTTTGAGCTCCTCTCACCCCCACGGTCTCTCCTGATGTTGCCAAGTTTCAAGTCTCCAAGTTAATGAAGGAGAGTTTGGATAAGTCAGACTCACAATAAACAAAAACATCCTTTGGGCCAATGGTGCCAATCCCCTCCCCTCCCTCGCTGAGTTTGCCAAGACAGCTGTTAATAAGTACCGGACTTGACAGATTTGCGTTTCATCCCCTTTCCTTTAGCCTGCTCATTCTGGGAAAAGGTACAAGGCAGACCCAAGGAGCAAAGAGGATGCGGGAGCATAATGGGAGCCTGGAAGGATGAAACCCAACCCATTCAGGAATGGAGGTGCTATGGCTGTAAATGCCTCCACCAAAAAAGTCATGAGAGCAGGAATTTAGAGCTGGAAGGGCATTTGGGATTAGGGCCCCCTAATCCAACATCCCAGTTTTTATAGAGGAAGAAACTCATATGACCTCCCTAGTCTATCTTTCTCCAAAGAGGTGCTGCTAACCAACACATTGGCCTCGTCTGACTATGTGTGCCTCACTCTGCACCCACTGTCCCCCACTCATAAGTATCCGAGGTAGGATTTGAATCTAGCTCTCCCTGGGTTCTTCCTTGGGCTCACTTCTGTCTTCTCTACATCACCTCTGGCTTTGAACTCATCTCTCCTTCCATGGACCCTCATTGCCTTTGATATGCCATTATAGTGTACATCTTTGTTAGTTCAGCTGCTGGCATACACATAGAGGATGCTCAGTTCAAGCTTATGGATTGATAGGTGAGTTCTTAGGTTCTCAAAGGGCCTGCCAATGCAGTGTCAGTCCTGGAATGTCCTTGCAAGGGCGAAAGGTTCTGAGTCCTGGCCAGGTGATGGAGAGAAAATCATCACCAGGTTGGGCTCAGAAAAATTTTTCAGTAACAAGTCAAGGCAGCCTGGTTCACGACCTTGGAATCCTCCTGAATTCTTTCCTTATCCTCTGCTTCCCTGGCTGATCATGGCCAGGTCCTATTGATTCCAACCACCATTTTTGGTATATACTGCCTTCTCTGCATTCATCCTCCTGGGTGCAGGCCCTCATTGACTCTCACCAGGATTAGTATATTCGATTCCTAACTGGTCTCCCTAACTCCAGGCTCTACCCCTCCAGTCCATCCTTCCACTCACCTGCCAAAGGAATTTCTTTATACTTCTGCACAGGTCTGATGAAGTCACTCCCAGGCACAAGAAGCTTCTTTCTTTCTTCTTCTTCTTCTTCTTCTTCTTCTTCTTCTTCTTCTTCTTCTTCTTCTTCTTCTTCTTCTTCTTCTTCTTCTTCTTCTTCTCCTTCTTCTCCTTCTCCTTCTCCTTCTTCTCCTTCTCCTTCTTCTTCTTCTTCTTCTTCTCCTTCTCCTTCTTCTCCTTCTCCTTCTTCTTCTTCTTCTTCTTCTCCTTCTTCTTCTTCTCTCCTCCTTCTCTCCTCCTCCTCCCTCTCCTCCTTCTCTCCTTATCCTTCTTCTCTTCTCCTTCTCTGTCTTCTCTCCTCCTCCTCCTCCTCCTCTTCTTCCTCTTCTTCTTTTTTTTGGCTAGCCAATGGGGTTAAGTGACTTGCCCAGGGTCACACAGCTAGTGAGTGTCAAGTGTCTTGGAGCCGGATTTGAACTCAGGTCCTCCTGACTCCAGGGCCAGTGCTCTATCCACTGTGCCACCTAGCTGCCCCCTCAAGTGCCACTTCTTACAGGAACTCTCTTTCCTGATTCCCTTTCAGTCATTAGTCAGTCAATAAGCATTTATTAAGTACCTACTATGTGCCAGGCATGGCTCCAAGCAATTCCTATGCATATATTTTATGGTATTTGTGTGCATGTTGGTTCGCCCCGCAGGAGAAAGTAAACTCCCTGATGGTAGAGATGGTTTCATTTTGAATTTTGCATTTCCAGAGCCTGGCACATAGTAGGTGCTTAATACAGGCTTGTTGAATGAATGAATGCAGACTCTGCTAAGCCATAGAGGGGTCACTCCCTGCACTGGTGGAGGCAAAGTGTGCTGCAGCAAATCTAGGGGTCCCACAGGGATGAGAGTAAGCCCCAGAGGTCAGGCTCGGGGTATTGTGGGCATCCCTCCTCCTCCCTCTCAGTCCTAGAATTTCAGACTCTTCCTTTGGGAAGGGCATTCAGAGGATGTCTCTTCCTCCTGTGATGGGAAACAGCAGCATTCTCGCATCAGCCTGGACCAATGTTCATTCATTAAGTCTCCACTTGGAGATCTGCAGGGATAAAAACACACAACCTTCTCCTACGCTAGCCTATTTATAAAGAGTTTTCTCCAGCATCAAACCAAGGTATGTTTCCCAAGTGCCTGTAGTTCTATCCATCAGGGCTAGTCATGTCCTCTGAGACCAAGTGGATTGTAAATCGAGCCCTCCTTACAGAGGACAATCCTTTCCCTCAGTGGCCAAGGTCGAGGCAGTGGCGGAGGTGGGAGGTGGGATGTGCTCCATCTTTAACACAGAGACAAAGGGGAGCCATATGAAGGCAAAAGATAAGAAACAGATACTATTGGCTCAATAGAAAGGGAAGTGACGATAAAGGGACTTTAAAGGTCTATAAAACCTTCTCCTTTGACAATTTAGTCAGCAAGCATTTATGAAGTGCCTGCTGGATGCCAGGCACTGTGCTAAATGCTGGGGATACAAAAAAGGCTAAACCCCTCCCCCCAAACAACCCCCCAACAGTCCCTACTCTGAAGGAGCACACAGGGAAATGAGGGAGATGCTGTGCAAATGGGTGGCTAGAAATAAACTAGAGAAAGGCTCAATTGGTGATAATCCACGGAGGGAGGGCTCTAGCACTAAGGGAGAGAAGGGCTTCTTGCTGAAGGCGATGTTTAGGCTGGGACCTGCAGGCAGTCAGGAGAGCCAGGAGATGGAGGTGAACAGGGAGAACTTTCCAGGCACAGGGGACCCAGATGGGGAAATGGAGGCTCAGGGTCACTCAGCTTGGAAGTGGCAGGGCCAAAATTAGCATTCGAGTCCCGGGACTCCAAGTTCACAATTCTTTCCCCTCTGAACCTCAGTCGCTCATCTGTAAAATGGGATTGACAGTTGCGGCAGTGCCTGCCTCACAGGGCTGTGATGAGGAAAGGGTTTAGCAAACTCTGAAATGCTGTAGAAATGTGAGGAATTTTCGTTCTCCATTCCTGAGTCTGTGGGATCTCTCTCTGTAGGATTCAGGGCTGGGGATGGGGCGGGGTGCTGATTCTTCAGAGTTGGGCAGCCCGTCGGTGGGGTGGATAGAGCACTGGGCCTGGAGTCAGGAAGACCTGAGTTCAAATCCTGATTCATGTACTAGCTGGGCAGGTCACAGCCTCTGTCTGTCTCAGTTTCCTCATCTGTGAAATGGGGATGGCACTTCCCTCCAAAGGTTGTGAAGATGTTGTTCAGTGGTGCTCAGTTCTTCATGATCCCATTTGGGATTTTTTGGTTAAAGATGCTGGAGTGGTTTGCCATTTTCTCTAGCTAGCCTCTTGGGTCTCCTCCAATGGTAGAGCTACAATCCTTTAAAATACTGACTTTTCCCCTTTCTCATCCTGCCCTCTCTCATCTCTGCCCCACATTTGGATGTTGGCCTGGGTTGGAATCTTCCACTTCTTTCAAGCCCCGGCTCAAGGTGTACCTCCTCCAGGAAGCCTTCCCTGATTTCTCATACCTTCCAGATGTCTAGTTGGGACATCTCCCTCCTCAGATGTCCAAATAGGTGTCTAGACCAACATTTACATCCTCTAATATCTCATACTGCTCTGAGTCTCTTCTATATACTTACCACATTACATTGGTCTGTATAGAATTGCATTATTCCCTCTGCTAGACTGTAAGCTACCTGACAGTAGGGATTGTGTTTTGTTTCACCATTACAGCCTCAGTGGCTAACAAAGGCCCTTGTTTACAATAGGTGCTTACTAAATGCTTGTTGAATTATCGACTAATTGAATCTGAGTAAAAATCTCAATCCTTCCTCCACCTGATGACCCTTCAGGTACTTGACATAGCTAGCTTGTCCCTATGAGTTTTCTCTCCTCCCACTCCAGTTCTTTTGACTGGTCCTGGAATGGTCCCAAGACCACATCCTGGGGACATGGGATCATAGCCTTATAGCTAGAAGGGGTCATAGACGCTAAGGTCAACGCCCGCCATGTTACAGGGTAGGAAGCTACGGCCAGGAAGCTTGGGTGTAGAACTGCTCAAGGTCACCAGGTAAGTTAGTGATGGTACTAGGCCACCCACCAAGGTCCTGACTCCCAATCTAGATTTCATGCAGTCATGGTCTTCAAGCCGAACGTGGGTGTGAAGGTCATCCATCTAATTCAACTTTCCATTTGATGCAGCAACCATTCATGACTGGTGGTCATGTGCTTGCTGCTTGAACACTTCCAGTGATGGGCAGCTTTCTACCTCTCAAGACTTCCCTTTCCCATACTGAATAGCTCTCACTGTTTAGAACATTTTATCATTCTTGTGAGCCCCAGCCTAACCCATATTAGGGCAGCAGTGGGTAGAGTGTTGGGCTTGGAGTCAGGAAGACCCATCTTCCTGAGTTCAAATCTGGCATAAGATGCTTACTAGCTGGGTGACCGTCAGTGGCAAGTCACTTCACCCTGTGTGCCTCAGTTTCCTCATCTGTAAAATGAGCTGGAGAAGAAAATGGAGATGAGAGAAGGCAGGATGAGAAAGGAGTAAAATCAGTGCTTTAAAGGATTGTAGCCCTATCGTTGGAGGCGACCCCAGAGGTCAGCTAGTCCAATGCTTCCATTTTAGAGGAGATCAAACATAGACACAGAGGCGGAGTTGACTTTCCCAAAGTCACATAGGATATCTGGACTTCCTTATGATCTGGTAAGATTTTTCTGTTTTTCAGACATGGACAATAGACTCAATTTAAGAAGCATTAGTTAAACTTCTGCTCCATAGCAAGTATTGTTGTAGACATTAATGATACAAAGAGAGAAGCTCCCATTCCAAGGAGAAGCTTACATCCTGCCCCAACATATGGGCCAAACAAACGACTTCCTCTGGTCTGCTAAGTTCAAGGGCAAGACTTACTCAAGAAGCCCCATGAGAGAGTCTGGACAGTGAGACTCGCAGAATGGGAAAGCGGAGCAGAGCTTTTTAGAATCCTGGGCAGACAAAGATCCAGGGATGGGAAGAAGAGAACTGAGGGGAAGGAACAGGAGCATTTACAAAGTGAGACACAGACACGTACAAAGGGAATGAATGCAAGACCCCGGGGAGGGTGTCTTTGCCTCCCTTGGTCACCCCAGACTGAGCCCAAAGCCCCAGCTCCCACCAGGATTTCCTGGCATGCCATAAAGACCCCTGGACTTTGCCACTGGTCCTGCTGCTGCATGTTAAGGATGACCAGGAATTTCTACCCACCCTGTAGCTAAACCATTCCATGTATTAGAATGTGATCTCTGTCACTTGTATTCTGGACCTGTGTTCCCAGGGCTTAGCAGTGTGTGGGCTTCATAAATGCTATTCCTTTCTATTTTATGAGGGGCGTCTAGATGGTGCAGTGGATAGAGTGCCGGGCCTGAAGTCAGAAAGAGCTGAGTTACTAGCTGTGTGACCCTGGGCAAGTCACTTAACCTCTGCTGGCCTCAGTTTCCTCTTCTATCAAATAATAATAACATTGACCTCTCAGGGTTATAGTGAGGATCCAATGAGATGATAATTGTAAAGTTCTTTGCATGGGAACCAGCACATAGTAGGTATCATATTTGTTGTTTTTCAGTCATGTCCAACTCTTCACAACCGCATTTGGGGTTTTCTTGGCAGAAACACTAGAGTGGTTTGCCGTTTCCTTCTCCCTAAATACTAGCTATTATTATTATTAATTAAGTGGTAGCCAGGTGGCACTGTGGCTAGAGTGCTGGGCCTGGAGTTGTCTTCATGAGTTCTAATCTGGCCTGAGACACTTACTAGCTGGGTGACCCTGGGCTAGTCACTTCACCCTGTCTGCCTCAGTTTCCTCATCAGATTGCTTGGGTTTGTGTTTGTTTACAAAAAAAGTATAGCTGACAACAAGCCCGCATGACAGGCAGTACAAATATGGCAACAGCCATTTTACAGAGTAGGAAACCAAGGCTTAAAGAGGTCAGAGGATTTAGAGCTGAAATGGGGCTCAGAAATGTTCTGTTGAGAAAAACAACAAATGTTAAAAAGTATTTTTACATGTAGTTAAGGAAAAAAATAAAATATTAAAATGATTTTAAAAAAGAAATGTTCTGGTCACTTAAAGATACAACACATGTTAAAAATTGTTTTTACATAAAATTAAGGAAAAAAATAAAATATTATTAAAATGATTTTAAAAAGAAACGTTCTAGTCACTTAAAGACACAACACATGTTAAAAATTATTGTTACACGTAATTAAGGAAAAAAATAAAGTACTGTTATAATCGTTTTTAAAAAGAAAAGTTCTCGTCACTTAAAAAACCAACAAATGTTAAAAATTATTTTTACGTGTAATTAAGGAAAAATATTATTAAAATTATTTTTTAAAAAAGAAATATTCTGGTCACTTAAAAAACAACAAATGTTAAAAATTGCTTTTATAAGTAATTGAGGCAAAATAAATTTAAAGCATAAAATAAATTTTAAAAAATTTAAAAATGATTTAAAAAAAGAAATGTTCTGCTTAAACACTCCTGTTTTACAGATGAGGAAACTGAAGTTCAGAGAGGCCCAGCAATATAATATTCTAGCATAATATTCCTTGGGTAACTCTTCTTCCATCATCCTGACTCCTCTGCTAAGATCAGAGAAAACGTGAAGCGCTTCTAAATCAGTGGGGTCAAGTTCAGGGAGCACTCGGGCCACAACTCCTCTGTCCAGATCTTAGAGCACTTTGCCCTGGGGTCCCTCCCGGAGCCTCCATTCTCAGGAAAGTGGCCAGGCCAGCCAGGCTCCCTCTGCAGACTCCATCTCTGACTCTCTGGACTTCCTCATCCACCATTTCCCCTCCCCCGCCTTGTGTTTTGGACTTTTTATGTTGTCATTTCCTATTAAAATGCAAGTGAACTGAGGGTATATACACAGTGCCTAGCACATAGTAAATGCTTAATAAGCGCTCATTGACTACACAGTCTCAGGGGACACAAAGATGAGACAAAACCTGCCTAAGGGCAGGTAGCTTACAGCATAGTGGAAAGAGCCCTGGCCTTGGACACGTGAGCCCCAGGGTGGGGGCCGTTTCAGCTGGAATGCTTACCAGATGTATGACCTTGAGTAAGTTATGTGACTGCCAAATGGGGATGATAACGATGGTACTCTCTACTTCCTCAGGTTATTATGAGGAAAGCGTTTTGTAAATTATAAAGCACCAATTAATATGAACCACAGAGCTGTGATGTGAGGCCTTCCCCTCAAAAAACTAAGTTCTAGTTTGTTCATATGTATGTATGTATGTATGTATGTCATATATTACATATATATGAAGAAAGGAGTGAGAGAGAGAAAGAGAAGTGAGAAGAAAGACATGAGAGTGTGAGAGACAGAGAGAGGGGAGGAGGAGGAGAAGAAGGTGGAGGAGAAGGAGAAGGAGGAGGAAGAGGAGGAGTAGGAAGAGGAGGAGGAGGAAGAGGAGAAGAAGGAGGAGGAAGGAGGAGGAAGGGAGGGAGGGAGGGAAGGAAGGAGAGAGAAAAAGAGAAGAAAGAGAGATGAGAGAGAAATGAGAGAAAGAAGACAGAGAAAGAGAGGAGAGAGAGCAAGAAGAGAGAGACAGAGAGAGGGAGAGGAAGAGAAGGAGAGAGACAGCTAGAGATGGGGGTGAGTGGAGGTGAGGGGCAGGAGAGAGAAAAAAGGAGGGGAGAGGGAGGGAGGGAGAGAGAGACACACACAGAAAGAGAGTGAGATAGAGAGACAGAGAGACAGAGAATGAGAGAAGGGGAGGGAGGGAGAGACACACACACACAGAGAGAGAAGGGGGGGAGGGAGGGAGAGAGAGACACACACACAGAGAGTGAGACAGAGAGAGAGAAAGAGACAGACAGAGAGGAGAGAGAGAGACAGAGAGAGAGGGGAGAGACAGACAGACAGACAGAGAGACAGAGAGAGACAGAGAGAGAAAGGGGGAGGGAGGGAGAGAGAAACACACACACAGAAAGAGAGTGAGACAGAGAGAGAGACAGAGAGAGAGAGAGGGAGAGACAGACAGACAGACAGAGAGAGACAGAGAGAGAAAGGGGGAGGGAGGGAGAGAGAAACACACACACAGAAAGAGAGTGAGACAGAGAGAGACAGAGAGAGAGACAGAGAGAGAGAGAGGGAGAGACAGACAGAGAGACAGAGACAGAGAGAGAGAGAGAAGAGAGACAGAGGATAGACAGCTAGTCTGTGAAGAACTGAGCTCAAGATCCAGTTCTCACCCGGAGCTCCAGGTAAGGAATGTCCTCTGCCAGTGAATACAGTCACCTTTTTTGTTTGTTTTTTTCCAACTAAAGGTCTTTGAGAGTTTTCTGGGCCCCTGAGAGGCGACAAGTTCAGTGTCACCCAGCCAGCACATGTCCGAAGCAGGATTTGAACCCTGATCTTCCCAAGTCCAAGGCCAGCTCTCTCCTTTAGACCAGGCCAGCCCCACATTTCCCTCTCTGTGGACACACACTGCCGTTAGAATACAAACTGCTTGAGAACAGGGATTGTTTTAGTCTTCCCCTCCTCAATGCCTGGCACATGGCTGCGGAGGAGAGAGTGAGGCTGGTGACTTTGTGCAGCCCTGCCTCACTAAGATCCAATGCATTTGCCTGTCATGGTCCTCTTCGACAAACAGCAGCAGCCTAGGGCAGTGCCTGGTCTTTAGCAGGACTTTCTTAGATATTTGTTGATTGATAAACAATGTTACCATTAAGCAGCTTCTTGGCCAAAGTCCTGGCAGGGGGGAGACAGCATTCCTGCCCACAGCAGGAGAGGCCTCCGGGACAGGCCTAGGGACTGACTGGGGGCTCAGGAGTGGGGTGAGGTGTGGAAAGTATTCGCGGAGGACTAGCCTAGCTAAGCGGCTGCAGGTCAGGGTGGGGACAGGTCTTTTGTTGTGTTTCATTTGGTTTTTAGCCTAGCAAATCTTGAAGACCCTTGGTAGCAGGACAATGGATTTTGAGCTAGGAGAGTCCCAGGGGCTGTCAGGTCACAGAGGGACCTTAGAGGTCATTAAGTCCAATCTCTTTTTACAGATAAAGAGAGAGGAAAAGACCTGAGCTTGCACAGGCAATGTGTGGAAGATTCAGGATTCAAACCCAAGTCTATCTCACTCCAAATTCCAAATTGAGAAGAAAATCAGTTTCCTACCTTCAGAGTCAGACAGGAGATTAGTGGTCATCTCCTGCCCCCCCCCCCACCAGCCGCAGCATGAAGCTGACAGGTGGTCCTCCACCCTCCACTCAAAGCCAGATTCCAGTTCAAATCCTGCCTCAGGTTACACTCCACGTAGGTCACTTAATTTCTCTGTGCCTCAGTTTCCTCATGTATAAAACAAAGGGGGCGGATTCCATTGCCTCCCAGGTCACTATGATTTTAATGATTCTTTGATCCCCAGTGGGGAGCAGTCAGTCCCTGGAGCCAGCCCACCCCTCTTTTGGACAGCTCTCATTATTAGGATGTGAAGCCAAAATTGGCCTCCGGTTGCTTCGACCATTGATCACTCCCATCTCCCTAAATCTCCTCTTCTCCAGGATAAGCAATCCCCATTCCTCCAGCAATTCGTCCTACTTCATGAACTTAAGGCTCTTTTCTAGCTGCCTGCCAGCTTATCAATGCCCTTGCTAAAGTGCAGGACTGGGAAATGAGCACGATGTTCTAAATGCGGTCTGAGCAGGGCAGAGTACAGTCACCTGGACCTCCTTATTCAATCAATCAATCAACATTTGTCAATCACCAACTGCTGCAGCCTTGAGGATATAATAGGAGGCAAAGGACAATCCCTGCCCCCAAGGAGCTTACAATCGAATGGGGGGACAACAGGCAAACAAAGATATACAAGGCAAGATGTATACAGCATAAGTGGGAAACAATTAGCAGAGGGAAGGCACTGGAATTAAGAACGGTTGGAGAAGGCTTCCTACAGTCAGGGGAATTTTATTTGGGACTTAAAGGAAGCCAGCCGCGGAGGCAGAGGAGGGGGAGCATAGAGAATGCCCCCATTAATGCAGTCCAAGATCAATAATACGACTGCATCTCTTCGGACGCTTTGGGAGGAAAAGATTCACATCAATTGCATGGGAAGTCCAACCCTCAGAGGAAAAGAACCATCACAATCAGGAAATGACTCTCCTCTAAGACCAGGCCAGATGCAGCTCTGGATCATAGGACTGTTTTTCATAAACAAGACCAGTGAGAGGCTGGGAAAATGATCACCGGGGCTCCCCCCTCCCCAAATGGGATGGGAGATAAGGGCCCCTTCAGCGTGGAAGCATGCATTCCTGCCTCCTCTCCGCACAAGGAGATGAGATGTGTCAATAAAATCTGGTCTTTATTAGTGAGATAAGGAAGAGGGGAGGGGCCTGGTGTTCTCAGGGTAAGACAAGAAAAGAAAGCCAGGAGCAGCGCTGCTCCCCTCCAGATCCCTGCTCTGTCTGGAGCGGGTAACCTGGCATTCGGTACTTTTCCTGTATGTGGGCAAGAATCTGGCCCCTGATGATACTGGCTTGGGTGGAAGTTTTCCTTACTGCTTTGTTGTACTAACAAACCATTCCCAGACACCCTCTCTTTAGCTATCTTTTAAAAATAATAATAATAAAATGGTTTGTGTGTAACACAATTTCTTTGGGGAAATTAATTCCAAAAAAGACACTAACCACAGGCATCTTGCTATTTTGGGGAGGGAAAAAACACAGATTCAAGCAAAAATCAGTCGATTGCACTCTCTCAGGCAGATTTATTGAATGAACAGACTTTGGCGAAAAGGAATCTGTCCATGACACCCATGTCCCATGTCAATATGCAATTAGGGTGTGTGTGTGTGTGAGAGAGAGAGTGTGTGTGTGTGGGGGAGACAAATAGCTAAGAGAAAGAGAGGGGTGGAGAAAGAGGAAGAGAGAAGGGCAAGGGAGACAGGAGGGGAGACAAAGAGAGCAGGTAGAGAAGACAGACTGGAGAAGGAGAGAGGCAGAAGAGAGAAAAGAGCCAGGAGAGAGGGATGGAGGAAAAATGGAGGAAAGAGAGAGGAAAGGGGAAAAGATAGAGGGGAAAGTCAGGCAAGAAGGAGAGCGGAAGGGAGATTGAGAAATAGGAAAAGAAGAGAGAGAAGAGAGGCCAAGGTAGATGAGAGACAGGTGAGGAGAGAGAAAGAAAAGAGGAGAAAGGAAGATGAAGGGGGAGGAGAGAGGGAGGAGAGAGAGAGAGAGTGAAGGAGGGAGGGAAGAAAGTGGAAGATGAAACAGGAGCTGAGGGACAGTAGGAAGGGAGTCCTAGACCTGCCTTTTGCTCTCGTTTCTGCTTGCCCAACAACTTGGAGGCTGCCCCTCCAGAGCCCGCCCCGGGCTTCCTCACTGTATTGCTGAGGGAGAAAAAAGGAGACCCTTTTGTACTAAGTGCAGAACCCAGGGAGCAGATCAGGAGCAGCTGTCTGCCCTCTGGACTCCTTGGGCCTGTGTTTCTGTTTCCATTGATGTGTGGCTGTCTCCTTGCCAAAGAGGGATGTGGAGGCACTAATTGCAGAGAGTTTGGAAGTTTTTGCAACTAAAAATAATGTTTTCATGTTTTATCTCCATTAGTGGCTTTTCTTTTTCACATCCTGGACTCATTTTGTGCATTAGCTTCACGGCCCCCCTTTCCAACACTGTCTCCAGCGGGCCATGCTTTCTTAGGTCTTCTCATTTTCCTAATTAAAAAGGTTAACATGGTGTAGGTAGGTGATGGAACGAGGCCACCTCTACACAGCACCAGAAAAGTGGAAAATGGGGCATTCAGAGACACAGCGCAATGTAGTGGAAAGGGATTCCAAGGTCCTCACTCTGCTAATGGCTCCCTGGGTCACCTTGGGCGAGACTCTCAACCTCTCGGGCCGTCATTTCCAATCTCCAAAATGATAATACTATCTACCCAGGACTATCTGCAGGGGCACTGTGCTAATGGAGTCTTGCAGACAGAAATGTGGGCATGGAAAGATGTAAATAGTAGCAGTAGCTCTTCTAGAGGGGGCCAAGGGACTCCAAAGGCCCTACTGCCCCTATAGTCTTAGGCAGGCTGTGCAGTAAGAAGGAGAGGCAGAGTTAGAGTCAGGAGACCTGGGTTCAAATACTACCTTAGAGACTTTCTGGCCATATGATTATGGGAAAGTATGCAAAGTGCTTCACAAACCTTGAAGTTCTATATCAATGCTGCTATTATTGTTGTTGTTGTTGTTATATTGTTTTGTTAATATCATTATTGTCATTATTATATTATTAGATATCATTCACTTCTCTGAACTCAGTTTCCTTATCTGTAAAATGGGGATAATGATCTTTGCTTGCCTCACCAGAATGTTGCAAAGAAAGCTCTATAGAAATGCTCTTCTTTTTGCAAAACTTTAATAGTCAGTCAGTCATCAAATATTTATTAGATATGTCCCTGTGCTAAGCTCTAGGGTTACAAAAAGAGGCAAAAGACAGTCCCTGCCCTCAAGGAGCTCACAGTCTTATGGAAGAGACAACGTCTAAACAACTGTGGGCAAATAGGCCATATACAGAATAAACAGAGGATAATGACCAGGGAGAAGACGCTAGAATTAAGAGCGGGTAGGAAAACTTTCTGTAGAAGGCAGGATTCTAGCTGGAACTTAAAGGAAGCTGGAAAGTAAAGATGAGGAAAGAGCATTCCAGGAACAGGAGACATCCAGTGATGATGCCCAACACCTCCACGGATCCATGGTCTCCTGAACGGGTATCCTCCCTCCGACAAATTACAGTCCGTGACTGTCCTTCTTTTGTGCTGCCTGCATGTGTCAATGACCCCCAAATGTCCTAGGGAGGAGCTTTCCTTGTGCTCTCTTTACAAATGGAGAACACCAAAGGGCAGGCTGTCCACCTCTCTTGGCATGACCAACTCATCATTTTTTGTTATTGTAGTCGTCCTTCATTTCATCAGTGGTTTGGCTTTTTTGGTGGCTTCCATCAAGACTGAGTTCTAATCTGAGCTTCTGCCAAAAAGACCTGGATCCTCAGTGGCCTTGGAACTGGGTCGCCTCCAATACAGTTTTCCTCTGTGTTTCCAGACGCTTTTCCCATCTTTGCTTCTTTTGTACTATTTATCTTCTATTTTTTATGCAGCACATCTGGGAATGTTATGACGGATATGTCGAATACGGTGCCTTCACTGTCCTTGGCGGTGAGCAGAATCTGTTACAAAAATCTTCAGACCTTTCCCAGTGTCGATCTGTTTGTCGCCTTCTTCCAAGCTTCATCGTTGAGTGCTTTGGGGTTATCTGGCTTAAACGAGTTTCTTGCCAAGCCTTCTGTAAACTTCACCATTTCTAATCATTTTATGAGATGATATCGGTCATGATGTTCCACTGTGGTCCCCTGTAAGATTTTACAAAAAGAGTTTGTGTTCTAAAACCATGCTGCCTTTCCCCCATCAAGTGTCTGCTGGCTGAAGTGGGTTTGTGGATTGTTTGGGATTGATTTACATCAGTTAAACTTCCTCAGGAAATGAGGATAGCTTGTGTTGATGTCTGTTCTTTGATCCGTTTCCCATTTTTTGGCATTAGTAGCTTATTTGATTATGTTAAGTTGAAACTGTTCAGTATTTTCATATTTTCTCATTTTTACTATTTCTTCTGATTTCGTGTTGATTTTGATCCTCCCTCTAACAAGTCAGTGGTCTAATTAAACCTGATTCAGTGATGATTTCTACATTGACAACCAATCATTTTCTGTCTGATAAGAGCTGTTTTGCATACTTCACATAAAACCAATAACAGCTAGTGTTTATATAATACTTAAGAATTTGTGAAACATTATGCAAACACGATCTCATTTAATCCTCACAACAACCCTGGGAGGTGGGCCAGGTCTTCTGGATTTTAGGTCCAGCACTATCTCTGCCATGCCATCCAGGCATCTACATATACACAGTCATGTAATACAAGCTAATGTCAAGGGGAGACGGTAGCATCTTGGGAAATTAAGAAAGGTCTCAAGGAGGGGATGGTACTTGAGCTGAGTTTCATATAGACAAATAACAATAGAAATCAGAAAAATTAATATAGGAGACGAGCCATGGAAAGTTATGCAAGGGAAGCAATAGTTCTGGCAGGTCCCATAGGAGGCACTTAATAACTTTCTGTTTCCTTCCCTCCTTTCCATCAAGCTGGAAAGGCTTTGAGTGTGATTCTGGGGCAGCACTTTTTCCCTGGGAAAGAGTCATTGGGATAGATGTTTAAGACTCTGAAGTTGGAGGGCATGATTGTAAAATGATCGTATTCTGCCATTCTCAGAGTCCCTCCTCAGCTGCATTTGAGAAGGCTCATTGCCGGAGGGCTGGGCTTTAAATGGTCACTGTCTTTGGCCAGAACTACTCCTAAGGGGCAGAAGGGCCTCCATTTACATCACTGGACAAAGTGTCCACATTGCCAAAATCACACATTTTTTAAAGTATCAAAATGTGAGCAGTACATGGAAGCAGTTGACTGTCCAGACGGGATTTTGCTCCCCCCCTCTTTCTGCTTACAGCCTAGGTAGCCAGGTGG
This sequence comes from Phascolarctos cinereus, assembly GCF_003287225.1. Lineage (NCBI taxonomy): Eukaryota > Metazoa > Chordata > Mammalia > Diprotodontia > Phascolarctidae > Phascolarctos > Phascolarctos cinereus. Next base: position 464,902,095 of record NW_027555958.1, read on the forward strand.
TATGGTGAGTAGATTGTTGAACCCTGGGTCAGGAAGCCAGAGTTCAAAAATGAATTGTGTGGCCTTGGACAACTCACACCATCTCTGTTTGCCTCAACTTCTTCATCTGTAAAATGAGGATAATAATATTACCTACCTCCCAGATTTGTTGTGAAGAAAAAGAATGAGTTAATACGTGTAAAGAACTTTTCAAACCTTGAGGAGCTATAATTGTTATTGCTTGGTTGTTCTTTTTTCCTGACTCTTCATGACCCCATTTGGGGTTTTCTTGGCAGAGATATTGGAGTAGTTTGCCATTTCTTTATCCAGTTCATTTTACAGATGAGAAAACTGAGGCAAACAGGGGTGAGTGACTTGCCCAAGGTCACACTTCTACTAAGTGTCTGAGCCTAAATTTGAACTCAAGAAGATGAATTTTCCTGATTCCAAGCTTGGTGCTGCGCCAGCTAGCTGCTCAAGCAGCTATGTAAATGTTAGCTATTGCTATCATAGCCTTCACTTGCCTCTGCCAGATAATGGGCCCGATCTTTAGACCTGGAAGAAGGATGCCCCATTTTCCACTTTTCTGGTGCTTTGTAGACATGGCCTAATTCTATCACCTACCTATACCATGTTAACCTTTTTAATTAGGAAAGTGAGAAGAAGACCTAAGAAAGCATGGCCCACTGGAGACAATGTTGGAAAGGGAGGCCATGAAGAGTTCTGTGGGCAGAGAAAACCATGTCCTATTGCCCCCATGGGTCCAGTTTGAGCGGGGTTGAGTGTGACCATTTCACAGCCCAGCTCTATTTGAGGGCACGATGCTGCTGGCCACCCTCTCTGGGACACTGAAGCAGCTCTCAGACGTTCACTCACTTTTTTCTAATGCTCTTTTCAAGACTACATACTAAGGATATTGATGCTTCCAGTAGGGTGAGAGTTGGGGAGTTCATTCCAATCCAGCCCAATCCGATCCAATCTAACCCAACAAGCATTGATCATGGCGGGTGGCATGTCAGGACCTGGTTTCAAGTCTCATCTCTAGGAGCAAGTCATTTGACTTGCCCAAGCCTCAGTTTTCTTATCTGTAAAAATGGAGGTTGGACTTACTGACTTCTAAGGTCTCTTTTAGCTTTAAATCTCCGATCCCAAAAGATTTTCTGATCAGCAAGGTGCTGGGGGGGGGGAGGGGTGAGGTGGGGAGGGGGGGGTGTCAGACGGGGCAAGAAAAGCTTTTTTTCTCCTCTGTAGCTTCAGGGGAACTTTGTTAGCATTTTGAGGTTGGAAAGTGAGGACCAGGTGATTGATGAATCCAGTTAAATTTTGGGTGCCCCTGTTCCTCAGCACTCCCTGTGGGCTGTTCTCATGTCCATGATAGGATAAAAAGCCAGCTTGCCCATGTCTTTAATTCTCGTCCATCTATGCATCGTGCTCCTTTTACTCAGGCTTCCAACCCTCCTCCCCACTGAAAAACTGGACTCTGTCCCTGGAACCCTTGTCTTACCTGGATCGGGCCTCCACAGCACTTCCTGGCCATCTCTGTGGCAGGAAAGCTGGGGCCTTGGAAGGGGAGTCCTCGGGGTTGGGCTCCTGGTTTTTGCCTTTGTTTCTCTAGGGCTCAGCACAGTGCCTACCTAATAAATGCTTGGCTGGCTCTATGCATACCCAGGTCCCTCTCCCTCTCCAGCTCCACTTCATATACTATCTTCCCCTATTTAAATATAAACCCCTTGAGGGCAGGAGCCATATAGTTTGTATTTGTATCCCCAGGGCTTAGCACAGTGCCCGGCCCAGGATAAGTGCTTAAGAAATACTCTCCCTCTTCCTCTCCTTCTTCTCTGTATCTGTGTCTGTGTCTGTGTCTCTTTCTCCTCTCTGTCTCTCTGTCTCTGTCTCTCTCTCAATAGAATATGCTCCTTCATAGCAACAAGAAAGCCTATAAGTAAACTTACAGTTTACTATAGTTTATATGATGGTTCCCAATCATTTTCGGTGTGAAACTGCCTATTTAAGATAAAAAAAATTCGCATATTAGTAATTGTGCTATTAACTAATTAGAGCACATGGTACTGTGGCTAGACTATTGGATCTGAAACCAGGAAGATCCGAGTTCAAATCCAGCCTCAGACACGCCATAATGATACCTAACATTTATATAGTACTTTCTAAATATTGACCTTCAGTAAGTGCCTTAATATTTTTTAGTCTCAGTTTCCTTATCTGTAAAATGAAGACAATTCTAGTCCCTACCTCCCAGGGTTGTTGTGAGGACAGCAGGAGATGATATTTGCAAAGGGCTTTGCAAACCTTAAAGGACTTTGTAAATGCTACCTATGATTAGAATCCATCGGCTAAGAAGATGCATGATAACAGAAACTTTTATGAATTCAGTAATGTTTAAAAATTAGTTTGCATTTCATGAACCAAATAGCTCATTAATATTAGTAGTAGTAGTAATAATAATGATGGACAGAAGCAACTTTAAAGTTTGTGAAATCCTTTACATATGTTATCTCAGTTCTAAAAATATTAACAAGTGTTTATATAGCACCTACTATGTGCTAGGCACTGTGGTAAGTCCTTTCTTACCTTATCCTCACAGCACCCCAGGACGTAGATGTTATTACTTCTCCATTTTACAGTTAAAGAAAACTGAGGCAAAGAGGGTCAAGTGACTTGCCTAGGGTCCCACAGCTAGTGAGTGTCTAAGGCCAGATTTGAATTCAGGTCTTCCTGACTCCAAGTCCAACATTATCCAGTAAACTTTCTCTAACAGCTAGGGCTCACGAGGTTCTTGTGAGGCAGGTACAAAACGTATTCTTTCCATTTTATAGATGAAGAAAAAAATGACTTTCCCAAGGTCACACAGCTGCTAAGTGTCAGAGGCAGGATTCACACTCGGGTCTTCCTGACTCTACAGACCAATGCTGCATCCGCTGGACCAGGCTGCATACATTTGAAAAGCTGTAATACATATTTGCAGGACACTATTTGTTCAGTCTGCAGAACTTTTACATGAAGTCCTGTAAGGAGATGGCTGGAGGTATTTGGCCAAGTTGAGAGATGGAGAGTCTGGCTTGTGGCCCCCTGTAGTAACCCTGTGGACTCCCTGGGGTCCCCTGCAGTCTGGGACCAAGGGCCCCTGTTCCCATTGTTAGAAAGTTCTGCTGTACAGGGAGCTGAAACCTGCACAGACATCACCAGATTCACTAGTGGCCTGCTGGTCCGAGCCTATTTTTTCCCGCCTCCTTGGAAAACAGCTACCCTCTGCCATCAAGGTAAGTGGCCTTTTCTCTGTTCCTCATCCAGGATGCCCCATCTGTCTCTGGACCTAGGAGCTGGCTGTCTCCCGCCACCCCTCCTTCCCCTTCCCCTCAATGCACTCTATCTCCACTTCTGTCTCATGGGATTCCTCCCTCGATTCAAGGCTGGCCTCATGTGCCTCTTTGTGCATGAAGTCTTCCCTGATTGCCCCACTGCCAGCCCCTCCTCCCTCCCAGACCACCTCACCATATTTAAATGCTCTGTATGATTCTCTTTATATTTATAGATGTCCTTGATGTTGCCCCCATTAGAATGTAAGCTCATTGAGGGCAGGCACCATTTCTCTTTTATGTTTACAAGATATCTAGCAAATGATGGGTACTTAATAAATGTCTGCTGATTAATTGGCAGAACCAGATTTAGAGACAGCTAGGTGGCACAGTGGAGAGGGCTCCAAGTCTGGAGACGGGAATTCAAATCTGGCCTCAGACACTTACTACCTGTAACTGTGGGTAAGTCACTTAACTGTTGTCTGCCTCAGTTTCCCCAACTGTAAAGTGAGGACCATAATAGCACAGTGCCTGGCACACAGTAGGTGGTGTAGAAATGCTTATTCACTTCTCTTCTCCCCCCTCTCTCCCCAACACCCCCAGGTCTTCTGACTTCTAGTCCACTGTTCTGTCTACCATACCCAGTCTACAGCTCTCTTCCCGGAATTTTTTTTTAGCCAGCCTATAAATAAGACCATGGTGTTAGTGAGAGGACACTTGAAAGCACCTTCCTTCGGTGTACTTAAATTCCTTGTTAATGAGCTAGGAAAGGCCATAAATAGTAAGGTAATGAAATCTTTGGATGACACCTGATTGGGAGGTGTTACAGACAAGCCCAAGGCTAGCCTGGAGTTGGAGAGCTGGGGCAGGAAGTTCGGGAAAGAGAGGCTCCAACAGCCTGGAGAAACAGAGCAACCCTGGCCATGGCCACGGCCAAGGCCAGAAGTCTTCACTGAATGTGGGTGAGCCACTCCTTTTGGTCCTCATCAGGCCTGGCAGAAATACACCTGGCACGCCCACTTTCCTGCCCTCAGGCTGCCATGACCTGTGTGAATTCTACCTCAGAGCCTCACTACCCGAGTGCCCTGCAGCTCGGTGAAGGCAGAACTCTCTGAGCCTCAGTTGCCTCATCTGTAAAATACAGAAGCTTTGCTTTCGAGCTGGAAGGGACCCCAGTGGCCAGGTAGTCTGACCCCTCATTTGGTGGAGGAGACAAGTGAGGCCAGAGTCGCTATGTCTTTCTTGCCTAGGGTCACATTGGTAATGAGCTGGACACTGGAATTTAAACCAGGCCTGACTATGCTACAATTTTGGATGCTTCAGATGAGAAGATGTGTAAGGTTCTTTCCTGTTTAAACCCTGCGATCTGAGGACCCTTCTTTCCAAGGTGACAGTTAATTAATCAGATAAACTCATCCTGCTAATTAATAGGCTGGTGCAGTTCTTCAGAGCCCTCCCAAGAAAGCCTCTTAGAGACTATAAATAATTAATATTTGGTTAAATTGTATCAACTCTTTTCTCTTGTTTTGAGACTGAGTCTCCAGATCTGTGTGGGGCTGGAAGGGAAGCTACCACTCATGGCCTCCATCCCACTAATGATCTGCACAGAAGCTCTAACCTGCTCTGTCTGGGGTAGACCCAGGTGGTCTTTAAAGGCTGCCAGATGGCCCTGTCTCCCATCTCAGGGCCTCACCACACTGGTGCTGAATCGACATAGGAAGATAGATCAGCTCGGCTCACTTCTGTTTGGAACTGGGGAGCCAGAGGGATAGACTAGCCTTAACCTCTCCAGAAGCAGGGATTCGAGCCTGGAGTCATGGTGCCATTTAACTTTATATTAACTTTAATAAACAAAATAGAATGTATAAGCCAGTACAGGTGAGGTTGGTATACAGGAGAGACGTGCTGGTAAATGTTTAATAACCAGCTCATTGGGGGGGAAACAAAACAAAAAAACAAATTTCCCCCTCACAAGACGACACACTTTTAAATTTAATCTGCATTAACATTTTCTCCATTTCTTTCTAACGTCTGGACAATTAACAAAGCAATAAATCAAAGCCTGATTTGGAGCGGCAGCTGATTTCTGAGTTGTAAGTGTTCACACTGGAGGCTGGAAGCTGGGGGACTGTAACTAATCTTACCTCAATTCAATGGCCCCTTGTTACCCCAAAGATCAAACATAACATCTATTATTTGGCATTTGTATCTCTGCATAACCTGGTCTCTACTTAACCTTCCTTTCCTCTTCCACCAGCTCTAGCCTAAGTGCTGTTCCATTTCCCATCTCCCATCTCCTGCCTGCTGGCCATTTCACTACCGGCCCCTGACCCAGAATGCCTCCCTTCCTCACCTCTCCCTCTTAAAATCCCTGGGGTTTTCTAGACTCAGCTGAAGAGCCTCCTTTTGGAGGTTCCCCAAGTATTCTCTTCTTGGGCTGTTTCCCATCTACTTTGTATGTATTTTCTCTGTAACAACCAGAGTGTAAGCTCCTTGAGGGCAGTGTCTGTTTTTTTTTCTTTGTATCTTAGCACAGTATTTGATACATAGTAAATGCTTAAAAATGCTTGTTGAAATATACACACATTTGTGATACATACATACATGTTTGTATGTGTATGATCCACGGTTGATATTCAAAAGTTATGATCTAATAATATTACAAAATATGGTTCTTGCCTCTTCAAAGGTTCCTGACCCCAAGGACTAAAATATCTTTCAGGAAAGAATGCTGGAAGTGGACCTGGAGCCCAAATCCTGTTATAAATATAATGATTCATATTTCCATCCCAGTTAAAGGTGTCTAAAGCGCTTTCTTCAGTCTTGTGAGGTGCAAGTTTTTTTTTCCTTTTGTTTCTTTTTTTAATCAGCATTTGGCAGTTGAGGAAATTGAGTCCCAAAGAAATCAAGTGACTTGCTCATGGCCACACTGGGAGGTGTGGGAGGCAGCATCACAGCCCGGCTTCTGCAGATGATTCAAAGCCTACCTCCACACTAGCTGGCCTTGCTCTACCACTTAGAGGCTGTGCGACTGGGGAAATGGGAGAGTTCGAATACTGTCTCAGACACTTTCTATCGGTGTAACCCCAGACAAATCCCTTAACCTCTCTGGGCCTCAGTTGCCTGGGGGAAGCCTCAGGATCATTGGATTTTGAGAGCGTAAAGGGACTTTAGAGGTCATCGTGTCAAGCTCAAGGCCCAGAGAGAGAATGAGGGATTTGGCACCTACTTCACAGGTAAATGAGCAGCACAGGTAAAGCGCTTCGCAAACGCCTAAAGCTCTCTCTAAGCGATGGCTCTTATTATCTGGTTTCTGTATGTTCCATGCATCCCTGGAATATAAAGGGTGGGGGGTGTGTGTGTGTGTGTGTGTGTGTGTGTGTGTGTGTGTGTGTGTGTGTGTGTGTGTGTGTGTGTGTGTGTGTGTGTGTGTGTGTGTGTGTGTGTGTGTGTGTGTGTGTGTGTGTGTGCTGGGGGGGGTTCTGGGGGCGGGGTGGCACCGAGCCTTGCTGGGGAGTTGGCCGGTCCCGGGAGCCGCCAGCGGAGGGCGCCGGTGGGCCAGCCACTCGGGCTATTGGTCGAGGCGCGCTCGGGCGCTTTGCTGAAGACTTGGAAAGTGACAAGTTGGGGAGGCTGAGAGCGAGAGAGGCAGAGGAGGAGACGCGGGCAGGGAGAGCCGCCCCCGCCGCTGCAGCCGCCGCCGCCGCCCGCCCCAGTTCCCGGAGGGAAAGCGCCGCCGCCCGCCGGCCCCTGGCTCCAGCCCCGAGCCCCTCGGCCCCCGAGTGCCCCGGCTCCCGAGCTCCCGAGCCCCAGCGGCGCCGGGCTGCCAAGGCCAAGGGTGAGGGCGGCCGCGAGGGCCGGCCAGATCGCCCCGGGGCCAGCGGGGCCAAAGCGGAGAGAGGGGAAGGAAGGAGCCCGGAGGAGCCCGAAGCAGGCGGGCAGGGAGGCGGAGGGCGAGCAGGACAAAGGGAACCGCGAGCCCCGGGGCGTGCGTGCGTGCGCCCGGGCGGCCGCGGAGAGCGAGCCCCCGAGAGGCGGCCGCCGGGACCTCGGGGCGAGCCTGGTGGACGAGCCGGGAGCGCCGCCTGAAGAGAAGAGGAGGAATGCCCCCGGCCGGCTGCGGCCAGAGGCGCGGGGCGGCCGCCCGCTGGCCCCGGGCGCTCCCGCTGCTCGTCCTGCACGGCGCGATTCTGCTGGCCAGCCGAGGAGCAGCCCAAGGTAAGAGGCGGCCGGACTTCTGGGGGCCGGGAGGATGGGATGGGGTCGGGGCGGGCAGCCTGCCGCCTCCTCCAGGCAGCGCGCCAGCCGGACTGCCTTCGAGCCGGGGACACCGCCGACACGCTGCGGGCTGGAGGGTGGGAGGCTTGGGCGATTTGGTGTGCAGGGTTGACTCGGAAAGCTCATTCCTTCCCTCCCCAGCTATGCTGCCTTCCTCCCCACCCCCACCTCTGCCCCACCTGAGAATGGCCCCTCAGTCTGCGGGGCTTGAGTGGTCCCAAAATGGGATTCCACTGAGGCTGAGGAAGGCACTGATTCGCGCCTGGAGACCCCCTGCCCGAGCCTTGGCGGGCTGGGGTGGGAGCAGGGGTCTTCTTCTGGTTGAAATCAGCAGCTGTCATCAGCGGCAGGAAACGCTGATGGGATGGGTGGCGGGGGGTGGCGGTTCACTGTGTGTGTGTGTGTGTGTGTGTGTGTGAGAACCCGAGCCCCGTGTTTCCACATTTTCCTGGCTTTTCCCACCCCTTCCCTATAAGTGAAGTCCATTAGCTGTCCCAAAAGAAATGGACTCTGGGAGAAAGCCGCTGGGTACTGGGGTGGGGGGAGTGGGTTTTTGTTTTGGCCACTGTGACTTCGCGACTCTCCCAGTCCTAGCCTTAGGCCGTTCGCACCCCACGCCCCCTTATAGCTCCCTCCCAACCCCTTCCTTCCCGGGACTGAGCTCGGAGATAATCGTGTGCATTTGTCCCTCGCTGACTGGGCGCCCCCACTCCTCGTCTCTCATCCCTCTTCCACCTCTTAATTTTACTTTTTTTTTCTCCCTCCAAACTATTCGGCCCAAGCTGGCGCTGCTCCCCAGCGCCGGGAGAGCGTTCCCCCCCCCCCAGCCCCAAGTGTGGCGGCCTCGGGGTTAAGGGAGAGAGAGAAAGGAAGCCAGTCATCTCTTGCATCCTTGATTTGGGTAATCTCGAAAGACAATCGCAACAGTTAGAGAAAAACTAATAAGAGGGGCCAGGCATATTACCTTCCCTGCGGGAAGCTTTTAATCCTTCCCTCTCTCTGTCTGTGCTGGGGATACAATAAGAGTGAGAGGGGGGAAGATTTGGGCTTCTCCCAAGGATACAACCGAGCCATTCTTTCGAGGTCGGAGGGGAAAAAGTTGATTAAAGGCCCCTGGGGTGTGGAGCTTCACTTTTAACATGCATTCAGTATAGAGAGGCCCTCTCCCTCCTCCCTTTCCTCTCTCTCTCTCTCTCTCTCTCTCTCTCTCTCTCTCTCTCTCTCTCTCTCTCTCTCTCTCTCTCTCTCTCTCTCTCTCCTCCTCCTCCTCCTCCTCCTCCTCCTCTTCCTCCCTTTCTGATTCTGTCTCCCTCCTTCCCTCCCTCTTTTCTTCCTTCTCTCTCCTCCCTCCCTCCAGAGCTGAGAAGTCCTTTATCATGCATCTTTCATTTCTCCGTAGATAGTGAGTGCTTTTGCTCTGGAGAAGGACTGGCTAGGGTCCTGATCAGCAGTGGGCAGGCCCATGAGGTTTGGGGAAAGAATTGGAATCCTGAGTAAGAAAGTGTGTCTCTCTGTGCCTGGGAGCTTCTTTTTAGGGGATTTCTAAGAAATAGGCCTTCTCCTGCCCATAGTGGAATTTGGATGTAACTGGAAGACTGGTGCTTGAGACACATTTCAGTCTGTCCAGGTCTGGGTTTTGGGGAATGATTCGGGAACACTCTTCCTCCAGTGTCATCCATTGTGCCTGGTAGGACTGAGACTGTTTAGGGTTCTAAATGTGAAGGTTAGGGAAAATCATTTTATCAGTGCTGTAATTTAGGAATATGGGGATATGGGAGAGGGGTAGATTAAAAAATATCATGCATCTTTTATCAAATATGGACAGGCATGTGTGTCAAAACATCTTGGTAGAGTCGAATCAGAGGACCTGGGTTCAAATCCTATCTCTGTCATTCTGTATGATGGTGGATCATTCACTTCACCCTCTGGGCCTCTGTTTCCTCATCTGGAGAATGAAGGAATTGACCTCAAAGAACAGGATCCTAAATCTACCTCTGGAAGGAACCACCTAGTCTAAACCCCTCATTTTACAGATAAGGAAACTGAGGTCCAAGGAGGTTGTGACAAGGTAAGTAAATGGCAGACAAGATTTGAACTCAGGTCCTCTGATTCCCCATTAAGTACTTTCCACAGTCCCACACTGCCTGCATTCTTTTCTTTTCTTTTTTAATTATTATTATTATTTTTTTATTTTTAGGCAGTTGGGGTTAAGTGACTTGCCCAGGGTCACACAGCTAGTAAGTGTCAAGTGTTTGGTCTGAGGTCACATTTGAACTCAGGTCCTCCTGACTTCAGGGCCAGCGCTCTGTCCACTGAGCCACCTAGCTGCCCCAGCCTGGATTATTTTCACTGTGGATATTTCAGGTGAAGACAGGTTTGGGAAAGGGAGTGGGGTGGGTAACTTAAAAACTAGATAATTAGTTTGGCTCATTTCTAGCCATTTCACTTTGCCTGGGTGTACATATGTCCACTTAGTGTAGAGATTAGAAGGGGTACATTTCACTCCAATTCCATCTGAGTCTCCTTCCAAAGAGCCGTGTGTTCAATACTCCTGTGCCAAGGGAGCCTGCACGTTCTCAGGAGAGGCAGAACCCTTCTTGGCCTTTGCTGCTGATGGTGGTTTTCAAAGAAAAGTTGTTCCTTTCCCCTTGTTTTGTGCCTCTTCATTTCTGTGAGCGTTCAAAGCTCTCTCCTAGCTTCCTGTCCCGTGTTTAAGCTTGGGTTCCTACGGTAACCCAGCCAGTGACTCACAAAATCAGCTTAAGGCCATAGCTGCTCAATTTATTTACATCTTTATATTGTAATACTCAGCACTTCCTTTTGTAAAATGGTGTCATCTGGAGGCTGTATACATGTTAACTTTACTTTTCTAGCTGTTTGGTTTTGAACCTTAAACTCAACCTTTCTGAGGAGTAGGCGCTGCTGCTGCTGAGATGGGGTTTTACTGCATTTATGTGTTTACAGGCAGATTCCTACCCTGCCCCCCTCTTCCCCAGGTAGGTTGTAGCTCCCTTCCTTCACAGGCTTTCTTCTGGCTTCTTCACCGGCAGCCTGGACTACCTCCTATCAGATGACAAGCCCCCTGAGGGTCTGGCCTTCCTGTATCTTGCCAGGATCCAGGATTTCTCCTTAATGCAGGAATTCCCTGCAGGGAGAAAGCTCTGAGGTGCCAGCCTGCCCCAATGTGGTTTGCCTTGTCCTGAATATCTTCAATGAGCCAGCCTGGGGAAAAGCAGCTGTTAGCAGACATGGTCACTTTGGAAAGGGACGTGATCTGGGGCTCCTGGGAGCTCTGGCCCTACTTTGGATGATTCAGGGACTGCTTTTATAGGTGATCTGTTTCTGCTAGGTTCTGGCCAGGTTTCTGGGGGACTGGTTGAGCAGTTGGCCTTTGTGCGAGTCTCTTGGGGGACTATGTGGTCCATGTGGTCAGAATTCCTAGAGGGCTTGAGTTATAATTTTGGGGAAAGGCTTTCCTTACTAGTTTGGTGAAAAGTGACTTCAGAAACAATACTTTTTTGGGTAGTTGTGGTGGTGGGAAGGGATGAAATGGGGGAGGGTCTATACAAATTTTCCCTTTGCCTTCACTTAATGATGCATACACTCCTAGAAAAGAGGAAGAACCATCATAATCAGAGTGTGGCCTGCATCCTTTAGTTAAAAATGCAATCATGGCTTTTACTTTTAAAACAATTCAAACAAATCACCAGTCTTTGGAGCCTGTGTGGCAGCCATACCCTATGCAGTATAGAGGACTCAGAGTGGATTGGGTCCACAAACACATTCATCTCTGTCTCTCTCTGTCTGTGTCTCCTCTGTCTCTATCTCTGTTTTGTCTCTGTACATTTTATAGATCAGAGATTCTCAACCTTTTTTATGTCCTGGACACCTTTGGCAGAATTTGAACATCCCCTTTCTGGCTGCCTGCTTTGTTTGAGTCCTAAACTCAATGTTTCTGAGGTGCAAGAGTTGTTGCTGAGGTGGGGTTTGTTGAAGCCTGTGGACCCCTTCTCAGAATTGTGTTTTTAAATTAATAAAATAAAATACATAGGGTTACAAAGGAAACCACTCATGTTGAAATAAACTCATCCTAAAATTAAAAACAGGTTCACACACCCCGGGTTAAGAATTCCCACCTTAGGGGGAGATAAAATGTTCTCATGTCCTAGAGGGAGAAGGGAAGGAGAAGGTAGAGGGATACAGAAGGAAACTGAGGAGATGGAAAAGCCCCAAAACATCAATAAAATGTATTTTAAAAATAGATGAAGGATAAGGATTGGACCACCTATGATTTCACTGATAGAAGAGACTTACTCTACCAAGGCAGGTGGGCACCTTCGGGTCTTAGAGAGTTACAGAGAACCAATCCTGAGGGTTTGAATGATTTGCCCAGGGTCATGCAGCCAGTTTGTATTGGTGGGAGGACTTGAACCCAGATTTTTCTGGCTTGAGGCTGGCTCTCTCTTCAGTATGCCTGGCTGTCTCCCTGCTTCTTATAAACTATATGAGAAATATATACAATTAATACAAAGTGGTTTTTTTGAGGGTGGGGCCTACTGTTGGTATCAGAAAAAGCCTCAGGAGAGATATTTTTTGAGCTGAACCTTAAAGGGAATTGGGGATTCGAAGATATGGAGCAGAGCAGGGACAGCAGTCCAGCCTTGGGGGATGGTGTGAGAAACCACAAAAAGGCCAGTCTGGCCAGACTGACCCTAGAGTGACTGGCCCGAGGTTCATAGCGAATGTGTGGGAGATAAGGCAGGATGGGGCCCTCCCAGGCCACTTCTCCAGGCATTTAATCCTTTGGGTTCTCTAGAAAGGGGCTTGAATTACTGGAAGAACTGTCCTTAGAGCAGCCTAAGCTCTTCTTTCATTTTCTGCTTCTCCTCCTGCAGGCAGATCAGTGCCTTGGGTGAGTGCGCAGGTGGGAGGAGGAGGTGCAGCTGACCTGTGTTGCATCCTTATTTCTGAGCCAAAGATTCATAGATCAGAATCACAGATTGGGAGCTGTTGTTGTTGCGGTTGTGTATGTGACTGTGGAGCCCAACCTCCCTCTTTTTACAGATGAAGAAAGCAAGGCCTAGAGAAATGGCTTGGGATTGGAACTTGAGCCCTCTGACACAACCCACAACCCCCACCCAGATCTCCTTCCAAAGCTGGGGAGAATCAGCATCACTGAGCCCTCCCTGAAGCATTGGAAGTCCTGAGAGACCTGCTATCCTTTGGGTTTTCTCTTTAGGTGCGAGCCAGAGAGGGGTTTTCCTCCCCAGCTTCCAGGGGCCGTGAAGGGACCTTTCCTCCCTTCGAGGCTGCACAAGACAGATCCCCAGACCCCCAGACGTTCCTTGAGCCAGCCCTTGGGAGTTGCTGTCCAACAATCACCTCCTATTTACTGCTAGCTCGAAGGGCCCAGAGCAGTTAGCATCTGCTTAGAATGAGCCATGACTTTGAATAGCTCTGGGAGCTCACCTGCTCACCCTTTCCAAAGAGGGATGAGGTCTGTGTGGATGTCTGGTGGATTGATGGGGGTCTTGGATCATGATCCAAGTTGTATGAGAAGCAGAAGGGCTTGGTGGCTGGAGCTCTGGGCTTGGGAGCCTCCAAGACCTGGGTTCGAATCCTGTTTCTGACGCTTCCTAGCTGTGTGAACACAGGAAAATTACTTAGCATCAGCCTCCTTGTTGTCTAATGGGTAGGGCAGTTTTGAAGATCAAATGAAATAATTCATGGGAAACGCTTTACAAACCTTAAAGTGCTTCATAAATGCTGCTCCTTGTGGAACTGGAACATCTTAGCCTTAGATCAAGAGCTGGAAGGAATCTTAGAGACTGGCTAATCCAGAGGTGGGAGACCTTCAGCCTCGAGGCCCCTTAGGTCCTCAAATGCAGCCCTTTGACTGAATCCAAACTTCACAGAATAACAAAGTGTGGATTCAGTCCAAGTGCTGAACTTGAAGACCTAGAGGGCCACATGTGGCCTTGAGGCCCTACTCCAACCTCCTCATTTTTCAGAATTAAATTTTAGTTTTCAATGAACAAAAGTTGATTTTCTTTCCCTTTCCCTCCCTTCCACTCTCACCACTGGGGAAAAAAAGCCAAATCCTTATGATGAACATGCATAGGTGAGCAAAATGAATTCTCCCATTGGCCTTGTGCCCCCCACATGTGTCATTTTGTGCCCCGAATCTATCACTTCTGTCAGGAGAAGGGCAGCATGCATCTTCACCCTCCTCCTCATTTTTTACAGATGAGTAAGCTAAAGCTGAGGTTATGCCCAAGGCCGCCTGCGGCTGGGTTTGAACTTAGGCCTTCGCCTCCAGGTCCAGCATGACTTCCACCAGCCATTCTGTCTTATTTTGATCTCTTTTTGCTGTTTAGTATAAATGATTACTCGGTTTGGGCCCAGCCTTGGCTCAAACTAACACCAAGCTTTGCATACAGTCAGTCAACATTTATTAAGTGCCTACTGTGCACCAGACACCATAGTAACATAGTAGGGCATTCATAAAATACTTGTTGGTTGGCAAACAAGGCAGCAGCAAGGAGGTGTTCAAGACTGTGGCCCGCACAAACACTAAGCTTTTCCAGAGGCATGCCTGGAGACAGCGCTCTTTAGACACATGTAGATAAATGAATGGTCTTCCCAGGCTCTGATTCTGAGGCCTGAGTTGAAGAAGAAGAAGAAGAAGAAGAAGAAGAAGAAGAAGAAGAAGAAGAAGAAGAAGAAGAAGAAGAAGAAGAAGAAATTCTTAACTAAGTGCAGCTGCTTGAGAGGGAGCAGGACTTGCATGCCAGGAATATCTAAAAAGCTAACGAATACAAAATAAAAATAAACAGCAGTAAAAGACTCTCTCTTTGTTATAGTAAGCCTAGTTGGGCTCTCTGGTTTTAGGAATGGGACAATTGGGGCATTCATTTATTTTCATAATGCAGGGAAATGTGTCAGGACGCTCTGTCCTTGTGATGCTTTTAACACCTGAGTCCCTTCCCTTCCTCGACCTGCCCCAAAGGCCCTGGCCCCCATGGTCCCAACCTACAGAGAATAGAGGCAGGTAATGGAATGGGCTGATCTTGGCAGGGATGGTCAATTGCATACCCCATCTCCCATGAATAGAGTACCAGGGGCTTCCATGGTGGGAAGGGGGCTTATATGCTTAATAAGTAACTATGAAGCATAAAAGTAGGGTCCTCTGGAGTTTTGATCTGAGAACCATTACTAAACCCTGATAAACTGAGCCCTGTAATGGTTAGCATGGCTGTATAACCCACCTATTTCTTTCTTTTTTCCATAGAATAATAGAATATGAGAGCTGGAAAGGATGATGGAATATAGATTATTAGAACAGAGAACACTGAATGTTGGAGCTGAAAGGGGCCATACTTAGACCACGAGATGCTAGAACATAGCTAGAAAGGCCCATCGCAAACTCTAGTCCAGTACCCTCATATAGATTATTATCACTTTCAAAGTGTATTTGTTCATGCAGATGTTTGAAATCTGGCACGTATAACGTAGATGTGAGAGGCCATAGAACAGTTGTTGAAATAAAGACTTGGGTCCCACCCCCAGCCCCCTGCACACTGTGTTCATTGATAATCCCTGAGCCCAGCTGGAGAGGGCCCTTGCAGGAGGAGACAAGCCTGAGGTTTCCATGCTGGACTGTCTTAGGACTCTGACCTTGGGGTACCCCAGAGGGACGATTCAGACTCAGGAATGAAGCCCTAACAATGAGGACTCTCCTCTTCCCTCTCTCTGGTGCAAAGTGGGACCCAGGTCAGCAGAGCTGGGACCGAGGATGGGAGATTCCAGGCTTAGCTTTGCAGTCTTCAAACAAAGGCTTTTTCAGAACTTCAAACTGTTTGGTGAAGGGCACCCCCCCCTCCTGGTGTAATTCCAGAATTCTCATTGGGGAATGTTACATTGCAAGGACCTCATTTGAAACCTGACCGTCTCAGTCCCAGTGTCCAAATAATCTTGCTGAGCACAACTTGAAAGGAAAGGGGTAATATCTGCAGGAAAGAATCCTGAGGTGCTCTGTTAGTCATTTAAAAATTCTGAGTAGGAAAAACATGGCCAAGGCCCCCATTAGCCCTTGGGTCTGCTTGGGTCTGTGGGTGGGATGGGGGGGGCAAGCTTGAACAGTCAGGCTGTGTCAATGGTAAGAACCAGTCCTGTTTGATTTGCTGAAGGAATTAGATTGTGGGCTTGTTACAGTTTGGTTACAGAAGGGGCAGAAGCAGTTACCAGATGTTCTTTGGGCCTGTGTTAGGGGGCCGGGGTTTTCTAGGGAGGAAGAAGGATGGAGCAAAAAGAACCAGACCATAGATTTAGAGCTGGAGTGAGCTTGGAGGCCATCTGCCCCGCCCTCTTCATTTCACAGAAGGGGAAACAGAGGCACAGAGAGAAGGGACTGGCCCAAGGCTTCCCAGCTAGCAGGTGGCAGAGGTAGTGTGTGAGAGGGGAGATTTCTTGGTGTTTGGGTTGGACAAGATGGCAGCTGAGGCCCCTTTTCCCTTCCAAGCTCTGAGATTCGGTGACTCCAGACCCAACCCCCAGGCCTTTGAGCAGGTCACTCAATGTGCTGGAGACTCAGTTTCCTCATCTGTCAAATGGTGGCGTTGGATGAGGCGGCTTCAAAGTCCTAAGTCAAGGGTCTTAAGGCAGCCTTGAAGCTGGGGCTTCTTAGGAGGGATTTTCACCTGGGGTTCTCAAACTTTTTTTAAAAAATTTTTAACATTCTGATAACTATATTGCAGTGTAATTGGTTTCTTTTGCATGTTTTATTGGCAACATTATTCAGAAAAGAGGGTCATGGGCTTCACCAGACTGCCAAAGGGATTCATGGTAGAAAAAAGCTCAGACAAGAGAAGTTTCAGCTCTGTCATCCTCCACTCAGCCAAGTGGTTTTCCTAAAGCATGGGTCTGACCATGTCGCCCCCTACTCAATCAACTCCCATGGATCCCTATTGCCTCCAGGATCAAATAGAAACCCCTCAGTTTGGCATTCAATGCCTTTCATAACCTAGGCCCCTTCTCCCTTTCTAGTCTTCTCACACCTAACTCTACTGAGACACCTCGCTTCCCTTGCATCTATTTCAATACTAGTTCTTTCTATGTTCTTCAGTATTTCAGTGGCTCTGACCATGCTACTCTTTTGCTTGAGAAGCTTCTGTGGTTCTGGGATTGACCTCAGGATCAAATAGTAAAGCTTTTGTTGGCCATTTATAGACTCATAGCTGGAGGAGACCTTTGTCCAATCCCTTCATTTTATATTATGATGAAAATGAGGCTAAGAGGTATTCAGAGATTGGGCCAAGGTCAGAGACAAGATTTGAATTTGGTTCCTTGTAGAACACTGAAGCCAGTGTTCATTCCATCATACAATACAGTCAATACGTTGAATCTTTGTGCCTAACTCTGTGCTAGGCGTTGTGGGAGGATTAGAAAACAAACAAATAACACATGCTATGTTTCTAGTTTCTGAGAAAAAGGGAATGATATCAGAAAGAATTGGCCAGGCACTTACCATGTGAGGCACAGACTCATCCCAGACTCACTCTGCAAGGATGCTAACTGGGCTAGGCCCAATGAGGGGAGGGGGACAGTTCAGCAACATTTCTATGGATGCACCCAACACCCTTTGTGACACACACACACACACACACACACACACACAGAGCTTGCTATCCAGCCACATTGACTCCATTCCCACCTTGGGCAGCACACCTGTCCCAGTCTGTCGCCCTCTTCTTCTCTCATATTGTCTTCGTTTACTTGTCTTGTAGAAATTACCTCCTTCCTTTGGACTGTAAGCTTCTTGAGGTCAGGGCCCTTGTCTTTGCCTTTCTTTGCCTCTCCAGTGCCTGATGCTTACTAAGCTCTTAATAAATGTTTATTTACTGACACTGTTCTACATACAAGACAAACTGGGGCACAGGAGAGAAAACACCTGGGGACTGGGCACAATGCATCCCCCCCGATGCCCTGCAGTGAGGGTCCTCCCTCATTTCCACCTCCCTGAAGATTCCGTGTCTTTAGAATGATGAGGGACCGGTCTTACTCCACCTTAATGCACCAAATGTCTCTCTTCTCTCTTTAAACGTGCTGGCTGTGCTCAGCCTCAGCACAGCCAGGACCACCAGTGCCCTTTCCCCACACCTGCATGCTTCCTCCCACATGGGCCCTTCTTCTGTAATGCTTTGCTAACCATAGCTCTCGAAAGGCCAGGTTGCCACCTTCCTGGAATTTATCTAGTTGGGAGGGAAAATAAACACCCAGGAAATAGAGGAAGGAACCGGGGATGTTGAACCTGGAGAGGAGAAGCCTCAGAGGGACACGATGGTCATCTTCAAGTATCTGAAGGTCGGTCATGTGGAGGAATGACTAGGCTGCTTGGTCCCAGAGGATAGAACCAGGGATAATGGATAGAAATTGCAAAGAAGTCAATTTGGCATGATGTCCGGGGTGTGGGGGGGACTTCCTAAGAAGAACAGCTGTGGCCAAGGGGAATGGGCTGCCTCTTGAGGCCGTGGGGTCCCTACTCATTGAGGGTCTTCAGCCAGAGGGTAGATGACTAGTTATGAACCTCGAGAGCCTGTCTGACCTTCAAATTCTGTAATTCTGGGGAATAATTAAAGGCCAATTCAGTGCTTAACAAGGTGATAATAATAAGGGGATTTCAGGGGAGTGAGACATCAGTGTAGGCTGGAGTAGCCAAATGCTTCCTGAAAAAAAGGTGGAGATTAAACTGTGTCTTGAATCATAGGTAGGATATCGATGGGGGGGGAGAGAGAGAGAGAAAGAGAGGGAGAGAGAGGGAGAGAGAGAGAGAGAGAGAGAGAGAGAGAGAGAGAGAGAGAGAGAGAGAGAGAGAGACAGAGAGAGAGAGAGAGAGACAGAGAGACAGAGAGAGAGAGAGACAGAGAGAGAGACAGAGAGAGAGAGAGACAGAGAAGAGAGACAGAGAAGAGAGACAGATTCAGGCAGGCCCCTGCCACGCCCGCCAGATTCACTGTGGCCAGGCCTAGAGCAGATCTGACCATATGCAAGAGCCTCAGGGTCCTTCTGGCCTCCTAGGACCTGTGAGGGCTACTCCGATAAAAGCAGCTTTCCTGTGCTTCTCCATCCCTGGAGCAGGCCAGTGGGGAGTGGTGGGGGAGGGGAGTGGTGGAAAATTTGAAGTATTTGGGATCGTAGGCTTTAGAACTACTGGGCCCCTGGAGATCACCCAATCCAACCTGCTTGTTTCACACATTAGGAAATGTGAGTAAGGTCCATATAATGGGATAAGCAGCGAGCTAGAATCTTGCCAACATTTCTAGTTATGTACCTGAAACTCATACTGAACAGAGAGAGGGGAGGTTGAGTACTGATCTCACCATCAGAATCAGTTGGAGGAATGGGGGATGTGGAGACTGGAGAGGAGAAGGCTGGGGGGGGGCATATGAAGAAAAGAGGCAGCTGTCGGCTGGATGTCCAAGAGAGGAGGGGGCTGCCTGGACAGGCTGGGGGACCATTGAGGACGGCTCTGTAGAAGGGATTCTTGCACAGGTAGGGGACGGGCTGGACTCTTTTCCAACTCTGGTCTGTGATTTTTCTGTAAAATGAAGAGATTTTCTCAGGGTCAGACGGATAGTGAGTAGCAGAGGTAGGCATGATATCTGGTTAAGGGTCTGAGGCACCAATCCAGGAAGCATGCCAAGGACGTTGTCCCATTTCTGGGACAATAGCATTTCCCTAATCCTCCCTTGGCTACTCAGGGAAACCTCCACCTGCTACTGTCATTGGGGAGAGCTGGGGAGGATGGCCTGCTGGCCAGTGGTGGGAGGCTGGCCTTTCCTCCCAAACCTGGCTTGTCTACACCCTGAACACGCCCTTGGGTCAGTTTTTGTTGGAAGCCCAGTTGGTGTCTGCCACAGAGTGAACGCTTTATTAATGTTTGATTTACTTTCTTTTTCTGATCTCTCTCCCGTCTAGGGCTTCCCTGCTAAAATGATCTTGTACTTATTCTGTTGATATTTCCACATATTTAGGTCCAAACATCAACACGCATTTATTAAGCACCTATTATGTGCCAATCAGTGATAACCATACATTCTGAGTACATATATGTTTTTTCCCCCAGGATTTAGTTTTGGTACAGTCAATTATGGCAGTGTGGCATGGGAGAGAGAGAGAGCGAGTGAGAGAGCTGGCCCCAGAGTCAGAAAGACCTGGGTTCCAGTCCTGTCTCTTGACACATACTGGCCTTGTGACTCATAGCTAGCCACTTCAGCAATCAGTGCTCTGGGCAGCTCTCTGAGATGAGGTTGCAGAGGAGGTGCCGACCTGCATTAGTAGAGGGAGTTCCCTATATCAATGACATCCAAGATACTGGCCCTAACTCCAACACCATTCTTGGCAAACAGTAGGTGCTTAATAAATGCTTGTTGCCATATCGATTGGCTTTTGAAGAAATCTCTTTTGAATGCCTTTCAAACTTGAAATCTTTGATCCTAAGAGCTATATAAACACCATGAAAATCAAATAGGGCTAATCTTAATCCTTGGATGCTGAGTGAATGAAGTAGAGCCCACAGTGAATGTTGTATTGAGTGCTTAAAAAACAAAAAGAGCTTTACTGAGCAGTGAGAGGCATCGTGGAAGAGAGTACTGGGTAGAGTGGGATGACCTGGGTTCGAATCTAACCTCTCTATTTAATGCTTGTGGGTCCTTGGGGATGTCAGGTAACTCGGTCTCAGTTTTTGTACGTGTAAAGTGAGGAGGTTAGACCCAGATGAGACTCCTTTAAGCTCCAGAACTAAGATCTTTGAACAAAAAGATGCCTGTGACTCCATCCCACCTTTTCTTCATGGGAAATGAGTCCCTTCTCTTGACATGACAGGGATACTTTTAAACTAATTGCTTCTCTTTTTTCCTGCCCCAGCCCCTCCCCCTCCAGCACACCTGTGCCATCTATGATTACCCTGACTCATCTTGTCATCAGACCCGTCGTTTTGGCTTTATTATTTTCTGCTTTATCGGCCTGTTTTTCATTAATCCTTCCCCTCCGTCACCTTGGGAATAAAAGAAGTGGAGAGAGACCGAGGGATATTTTTTCAAGGTCCTGTTGCCAGATTTCTTAGACACACAAGGGCACCTGTTGACTTATTCCTGTCAGACCCTCAGCTTTTGGAGATAGTGTTAGCGGTGGAGGCAGAGGACATGGGTTCGAATCTCACTCTGCCACTTGTTACCTGCACGATCTTGGTTGGGTCTGTGGTTTCACCCTAGAAAATGAAGGGGGTGGAGGACCCCGGAGATCCCCTCTAGCTCTGCATCTGCAATCCTAGAGCATGTATGTGTCTGTGTGAGTAGGTGGTGAACATATGGTGTTATCAAAATAGAAATTACTTATTGAGAGCAAACTAGGAGCTATAGTCAGAAGTTGGGGGGAGTCAGATATTTGGACTTTGTTCGAGGGAAAAAATTCTAAGCATTAGGGATCTCCCCAAGTGGGAGGGGCTGCCTTCCCCAAGCCAAGGCTTACAATGCTGTAAAGGAGGCAAGGGTCTCTATGGGCACTGAGAGCATGGATGGAAAAGACCTTCACCAACCTCTAGTGGAACTGAAGAATTCTTTCAGCTATTTAAAAGCATGATTCTGAGCCTCGACCACAGCCTACATGGCCCAGGACACAAAAAAGGGGAAGAACCAGGGCCAGACAGGACAGGGTGGACTAAGCAGCCCACATGAGGACCTCTAGGGCTGTGACCTTCAAGGAAGGCTGACTGTGCACACAATGTAGGGTCCGGCCTCCCCTTCTGCTGAACAGTTCTTAAAGGAGATGGAAATCCAACGCTCTGTGCAGCAAAGCAACAGTATCTCATCGGTGCAAACTGGACTGGTGTGGGGCGATGGGGGGACTACATTCTGAGGGAGAGGATTCCGATTCTGACACGGTTACTTTGTACCTGGGCAAGTCCCCACTCTTCTGGCCTCAGGTGCCTCCTTGGCAAAATGGAGGGGGGGGGGTCCTGTGTCTGGGTGTGGTCACGCCGTCCAAGGGATTGCCTCACTTATGTATTTTTGTCCTAGTGCTCAGCTCTTCATTCATTCATTCATTCATTTAGTTTCTTCCGGCTCTACGTTTCTGATCCTGAGGTTAGGTCAGGGACCCAAAGTATGTATGCACTAGCAGGCAGAAGTGGTACCATCTTTCTAGACTGTAATTCCAAGATAAAAAGCCTGGGATAAATGCTTTAAGTGAGAAGGTCCCTTAAGTGGGTAACACATTGAATTTCTTGATTCTACTCATTCTTTATTTGTTTATTTATCTCAATTTTAGCTGCAGCTTGTTACCAGGAGGGCACAGAGAGGACTGGGGAGCGGAGTGAGCCCGGGGTTCCTGGGCCAGGTTTTTCCATTTGATGATGATGATGACACGTGTGTGTGTGTCTGAGCTGTAGCTGGGGCTGGGGAGGCCCAGCTGGAGAGACTCATGAAGGCCTATCTTCTACCCTGCCCTGGCTGTCCCTCTCGCCTCCTTCCTCTCCCTCCCCTCCCCCCACTCTCTTCAAGAATTTGGCTTGAAAGAGGCCTCATTACCCAGAAAATATCCCCCAGGGATCGATTCCTCCTGGTCCTCCCCCCTTACTCTCCCCTTCCCCCTCTCCTCTTCCTCCCCTCCCCCTTCTCTCTCTTCTCCTCTCTTGCTCTTCCCCCTCCCCCCTTCCCCCCCTGCTTTCCTCTACCCCCGTGTTCTCTTCCCCTCCCCCTCTTGTTTTTCCCCCTCCCCCTCTTTCTCCTCATCTCCCTGACATCTTTTCATTAAAATGTAATGCCTAGAACTGAATTCAGTATTTCGAACATGGCTCGACCTGGGCAGAGTCCAGCAAGACTGTTGCCTCCTCTCTTTTAGAAATATTACATTTCTTAAGGAATGCAGCCAGAATAACATTTGCTTTTTTGGATTACATTTCTTTCTTTTGACTCGTTGGACTTGTGGTCCACCAAAACCTCCAGATCTTTTTCATAGAAACTGGTGTCTAGCCATGCCTTCCCCATCCTGTTGTTGTCAAGTGGATTGAACCTTATTTGAACCTGATTGTTTGAAAGGTGCAAAACTTTTCATTAATCTTTATTAATTCCATCTTGTTCTAACCTGACAAGAGCTCTGTCACCCAGTGTATTCTCTTGGCCACCCTCGGATTTAATGAGCCTGATTGACAAAGATGCTGTCTGGCCCTGGACCAAAGCCAGGCAGACCCCTGGCTCGCTCCCTCCCTCCCTGTCTGTGCTTGGACTTTTCTCCGTCAGAAAACCGCGCAAGGGGTTTTCTGGGGCTAACCCAGGATCGTGGGGTGCTCAATGCCTGAGTCAGCCTCCCTGGGCAGCACTGCAGGGCTGTCAGGGGTTCAGAGGGCATCTCGTCCAAACTCTTCGCTTTACAGCTGAGGAGGATGAGGCCCGGGGGACGTGGCTGTGACCACACAGGTCGTACACGTCATAGGCACTGTCTGGAAAGAGCTCCTTCGATGCCAGCCGGACTATTTCCTCTTACCAAGAACAGCGCGGTGGGGGAGACACAAGTTTGAATCCTTGCTAGCTGTGTGGCCGTGGAAAGTCACTGGAGCTCAGCATCCTCGTCTGTAGCTAGGTGGCGCCATAGTGCGTAGAGCGCCAAGCCTGGAGTCAGGAAGGCTCATCTTCCAGAGTTCAAATGTGGCCTCAGATACTCACCAGCTGTGTGACCCTGGGCAAGTCACTTCACCCTGTTTACCTCAGTTTCCTCATCTGTAAAATGGAGATAATAATAACACAGGGCTGTGGAGATAATATTTGTAAAGCATTTCGCAAACCTTAAAGCTCCCAACAAATGCTGTTACTTATAGAGATTTAACTGGACGCCAGTGTGCATTGGCAGGGGCGAGGGAGCCCAGAGGAGGGCTGCTGCTGGCCTGCAGTATAGCATACACATACATCCTTACTTCCAAAAGCCTTCACGAGGAAGGAATGAGAGGCTAGGTGGTTGCAGGCTGGAGTCACTCTTCTTTCTGGCACCCGCCTGGGTCAGACTGATTTGAGTTAGAACAACCAGTGCTTGGTGCTGGGCCAGAGGCTTGGAGAGAAGGCTGGCGGCTGAGGAGGTCCATACCTCCCCTCTTTAAAGTGAGCCCTGAGATCTTCCCCTGAGGGAGAGAGGGCCTGGGATCATTATTTTTGTCTACAAGAGGGACCTCGGACCAGAGGCCACCCTGGTGCTGGGGAAGAATGCTAAATTTGGAGTCAAAGGTTCGAATCCTGATTCTTTTACTTACTCTCTGTGTGATGTGGCCAAGTCAGTTAACTTCTCTGGTCCCTTTGTTTGCTTATCCCTAAGAAGAGACAATTGGACGAGATTGCCTTGCAAACTAATACCTATGATCTTGGGCTCTCCTGGGGCCTGTTCTTGGGGATCCTGCTTCTGCCATCAAGCAGGAGTGGCAAATTCATCATCAGAGTTCCTTTTTTTTTTTTTTTTGGTGGAGGCAGTGGGGGTTAGGTGACTTACCTAGGGTCACACAGCTAGTGTCAAGTGTCTGAGGTCAGATCTGAACTCAGGTCCTTCTGATTCCAGGGCCGGTGTTCTACCCACACCCCACCTAGCTGCCCCTAATTAATCAGTTTCTAAGAGCTGGATAGACTTGAAGCCAGAGATCATAGGTTCAAATCCTGACTCACGTACCTGTGTGACCCTCAGTCTCCTCATCTGTAAAGTGAGGGGTTTGGGCTGGATGGTCTCTTTTGGGCTGGATGGTCTCGGAGGCCTCTTCCATCTCTAGGTCTCTGACCTCAGCCCTGCAGGTGACCGACCCTGAGGCTGGAAGCCAGATGCTGATTTCTTGGGTTGCCCAGTCTTGCCAGCTCTCAGCATCTGTTTACAGAGCTCAGAATTGCTGTTGTAGATTCAAATTTAAAAAATGATTTCCCACAGAGGCTCCCCTCTTCCTTCTCTGGGGTTGGGGTTGCCACCCCCCTCTGGGGAAGAGCAGGGGCCCCAGGGAAGGAGTCCTGTCTCTGCTTTCTAAGTGTGTGTTTTTGGAAGCTGGAATGAACATGTGGCCTGCCCCCTTCATTTGACAGGTGAGGAAACGGAGCCAGACAAATCTGACTGCAAACACAGCCTCTTTCTCTGGTGCCCTTTAGCCTCCTAGAATGTAAACCCCTTGAGGGCAGGGCATATTGCAGCTGCCTTCTTGTATTTCTAGAGCCTGGTATGGGGCTTGGCACAAAGGGATCAGGTCTAGACCTAGGTTTTCACCGTTCAAGGCAGTTTCCTGGTGAGGAAATTCCTTCTACCAACGCAGGTCATTTCTTCAATGTAGTCTTTAGAACCTGGAGTATTTAGGGGCTATGTGACTTGTCACACAGACCTGTGTCTTCTTGAACTCAGGTCTTCCTGGCTCTGAGGCCAGCTGTCTCTCCACTAAGGCATTTGTTTTTGTGTCCTTGGGGTCTGCTTGGCTGAATGAATGAAATGGTACCCGATGAATGGTAAAAGAACAACAAAGAGGGTGGGTGAATTGGGCAGATACTTTATGGAACTTACATAAGTCAATCAGTCATTACTGAGTACCTGCTATGTGCCAGGCACATGCTAGGTGCTGGGGCTACGAGGACATGGAAGGAGGTCAGGTCTCTGCCTTGTCTGTGCCACGCTCCCTCCTGAGTCAGTCAATGCCACAATAGGTATCTTTGTGCCTGCTCTGGGCTGGGCTGGGTGTCTTCTGTCCCACAGGCATGCTTTCTTTGAAGAGTTCCTTAAAAGCTGGTGACCAACCGAAGACCCCGTTTGGAGGCTCCCTGTTGGCCTCGGAGCCTCAGTGTGGGAGGTGCTGGGGGCCCAGCAGCTGGGCTGGGTGGCCCTGCTTCAACTAGCACACTCTTCAAACACTTCAGGAGACTATGGTGGTGATGGGGAAATGATACTCAGACACATTCAGCATCCTGTTGACACAGGCACAGAAGCTGTTTCTTTATCTTTTCTGCAAATATTGACGGAGATTAATAGGCTTGCCTTTAGCTCCCCTCCCCACCTCTACCTCCACTAAATTAGTTTTAAATTGACAAAAATCCTCCCAGTAGCCTCTGGAAGCTTTCTAGAAGAACCCCCACAATGGGCCGTCTCCTGCTTACCTAACCTTCTTCCTTTCTACAAGCTTCTGCTTCGATTCCCTTCCTGCAGAGGGTATCACAATGACCAGGCCTCCCAGTTGGATATAATTTGATGGCATCAATCAAGCAATTAATCAGTTCAAAGCATGTTATGTTGGGGCAATGTGCTAGGCAGTGGGGACTCCAGGACAAAGGATGAAAATAACTCCTATTAATAATAATATCAATAGCTAATGTTTATATAGTGGTTGCTATGTGCCCGATCTGTGCTCAGCTCGAGGAATGGAAATACAAGCAAAAAGAAAAACAGTTCCTGCCCTCAAGAAGCTTACATTCTAACTAATCATTGGGGGAAAACAAAACATTTCTGGGAGCTGAAAAGAAAGAGAGGAAGAGAAGGCCCCTGGGAGGAGGTGAGGTGGTGAAGTGTGTATGGTTTGATGCACAGGAAGCACGATGGGCCTCCCACAATGGAGGCCCAGAAGAGCTCATCCATAGGAGACCAGCCAACACTGGCAGGAGGCTGTTCCAGGGTGAGGAGGCATAAAGTGTCCTGGTGGCAGCAGGGAGTGGGGTGCTTGCTCAGGGCCACTCATCCAGGTAGCAGATCTTCCTGGCCACCATGTCCCATACCCCCCTTATTAAATAACCAAGTCATCAAACCCTGAATCTCACAGAAAGGCAAATCAGTATTCAGTGCATACCTCTTGGCGCATGGAGAGTTCTACTCTTACGGTCTTCTTTCCCTCCCCTTCTCTCTCCCTGCTTCCCTTCCCTCCTTCCTTCCTTCCTCCCTCCCTCCCTCCCTCCCTCCCTTCCTTCCTCCCTTTCTCCTCCTCCCTCCCTTCCTTCCTTCCTCCCTCCCTTCCTTCCTTCCTCTCTCCCTTCCTTCCTTCCTCCCTCCCTCCCTTCCTCCCTCCCTTCCTTACTCCTTCCCTTCCTTCCTCCCTCCCTCTCTTCCTTCCTTCCTTCCTTCCTTCCTTCCTTCCTTCCTCCTTCCTTCCTTCCTTCCTTCCTTCCTCCTTCCTTCCTTCCTTCTCTCTCCTTCCTTCCTTCCTCTCTCCCTTCCTCCCCTTCCTTCCTTCCTTCCTTCCTTCCTTCCTTCCTTCCTTCTTCCTTCCTTCCTTCCTTCCTTCCTTCCTTCCTTCTCCTTCTTCCTTCCTTCCTCCTTCCTTCCTTCCTTCCTCCCTTCCTCCCTTCCTTCCTCCTTCCTCCCTCCCTTCCTCCCTTCTTTCCTTCCCTCCTTCCTTCCTTCCTCCCTCCCTCCCTTTCTCCCTTCCTTCCTCCCTTCCTCCCTTCCTCCCTCCCTCCCTCTCTTCCTCCCTCCCTCCCTCTCTCCTTCCTCCCCTCCCTCCCTTCCTTCCTTCCTCCCTTTCTTCCTCCTCCCTCTCCTCCCCCCTTCCTTCCTTCCTCCCTCCCTCCTCCCTTTCTCCCTCCCTTCCTTCCTTCCTCCCTCACTTCCTTCCCTCCTCCCTCACTTCCTCCCTCCCTCCCTTCTTTCCTTCCTTCCTTCCTTCCTTCCTTCCTTCCTTCCTTCCTTCCTTCCTTCCTTCCTCCCTTCCTCCCTCTCTCCCTTCCTCCCCCTCCTCCCTTCCTTCCTTCCTCCTTTCTTCCTCCTCCCTCCCTCCCCTCCCTTCCTTCCTTCCTCCCTCCTTCCTCCCTCCTCCCTACTTCCTTCCCACCTCCCTTCCTTGCCTCCTTCTTCTTCCTTCCTTCCTTCCTTCCTTCCTTCCTTCCTTCCTTCCTTCTTCTTCCTTCCTTCCTTCCTTCCTTCCTTCCTTCCTTCCTTCCTTCCTCCCTTCCTTCCTCCCTTCCTTCCTCCCTTCCTTCCTCTCCTTCTCCTCCCTCCCTCCCTCCCTCCCTCCCTCCTTCCTCTCCCTCCTCCTCCCTCCCTCCTCCTTCCTTCCTTCCTCTTCCTTCCTTCCTTCCTTCCTTCCTTCCTTCCTTCCTTCCTTCCTTCCTTCCTTCCTTCCTTCCTTCCTCCCTCCCTGATAATTCGTTGTGTGACCTTGATCAAGTCACTTAACCTTAGTGGGTCTGAGTTTTCTTTGGAGGATGAGTTCACTCAACTAGAGGATTTTCTCAAAGTCAGAAGGCAAGTCCCTTAACCTGGCAGGGCCTTGGGCACCTCTCTGAGACTCTAAATTCTACACAAGGGGTAATCTGCATGGACAGTAGCATATTTCATGCTCCATGTACCCGATGCCCAAATGCTCCAGTGGACCTCACATCTCACCTGTGCAGATGGCGGCCTGTTCTGCCCTGTCCTGTGTCCCTCTCATCCCGCACAAACCCCTTCACGAGCTCTCTCCACCAAGCCACATTCCTCTCAGGGAAGGCAGTGTGGTTCAGTGGAAGGAGTTCTGGTTCTAGTCTACTTGACAGCAAGTCTACTCCACAATCAGGCAATGGTAACAACAACAACAACAACCACAGTGTTTATATAAAGCTTGAAGGTTTGCAAAACACTTAACAAATCTTCTTCTATCCTCAAAGCAGCCCTGGGAGGTAGGTGCTGTTATTGTCCCATTTTACCGAGGTTCAGTGACTCAGAGAGATTAAATGATTTGCCCAGGGTCACACAGTGTCTAAGACAGGGTTTGAACCCAGATCTTTCTGACTCTAGGTGGAGAAGAATGTATTAGACACGGACGGTCAGATGGCTTCAGAACTGGGCAGATGGATGGACTCAAAGAGTGATTGCTAATGGGCCAATTTCAACATGGCAGGAGGTGCCCAGTGATCTGAGGTTGGCCCTGCGCTGCCTAATGTTTTTATCAGTGAGTTGGATAAAGGCAGAGATGGCAGCTCACCCCATTGGCAGATGACTTGAAGAAGCGGGGGAGGGGAGTAAGATAGCTAACCAGCTGGGTGACAGAGTCAGGATCCAAGAGAGCTCTAGTCTAGAGCATTGGCCTAAATCTACAAAGATGAGACTCAGTCAGGTGGAGAGGAACGTCTTGCCCTTGGGTGTGTACAAAACCCAGCTCCACAATATAGGATGGGGGAGCCTGGGCTAGAGAACCCCTGTTCTCTGAAAGCTCTTTAGATGTTAATGGGCTGTGTGCTCTGGAGGAGGCAGCGATGGCCACCCCAGTAAAGCTGGCGCCATCTTGGTTCAGGGCTGAGGAGGCAATATCTCCGCTGTCCTCCGTCCTTGCCAAGCCCTATCTAGACTGCACCTGGTGCACATGGGCACCATGGTCTTAGATGGACACCTATGAGCTGGAGAACGTCTAGAGGGGCGACCAACCCTCACATTCTGTGGCTCTGTGAACCCCGTGGAACAGTAATTCTTGCCTTTGTGTGCCACGGGAGGAGGTAGCGTGGCATAGTCTGTAAAGCAACGGACTGCAGGGAGAAAGACTGGGGGCTGCTGGGAAAGTGACAATTTTCTCTCAGACTCAGTTTCCTAATCTGGAAAATGGGTAACAACAACTCCTGCCTAGCAGCACTGTCATGAGGAATAAATATAAAGAATTTCAAACATGAAGATTATTAGGACCCTAGGTCTAGAAGGGACCTCTGAGGTCATTGGGACTAGACATGAGGGAACAGAGCCAAAAGAGTGAGGTGACAAGCCCAAGACGGTACAGTTACCAAGCCTCAGAGACAAGATCTGAACCCAGGTCCCCTCACTCTAGAACCTCTTTCCATTGAACCACACTGCCTCCCAGTAGAGGAATGTGGCGTGGTGGATTCTGGAGCTGACAAGTTCCGGGTTTGACTCCCGCCTTAGGTATGGGCTAGCTCTGGGAGAGACAAGTCTCAGCGTCTCCCAGCCCAAGCTTTCTCAGCTTTAAAATGGGGATGATAACGTCACTCACCTCACAGGGATGTGATCAAATGAAGTAACATATGTCCAGCTCTTTACACAAGAGCAAAGAAGTACCAGCTATTGTTACATAATGAGGATCTAATAAGGTTACATGTCTAAAGCACTTTGTAAACCCTCAGTCACTATAGAAACGGGATATTATATTTATTGTCATATAATATTTATATATTACATTGTAACATATTGTAATATAATATGTACATATTATATTGAGATATATTATAATGTAATATTTATATATTATGTTGCAATAAAATATTTATATACTCCATTATAATTTTATATATATTTTCATATTTATATACTGTAATTGTTTTCTAATCTTTGCTAGTAACAGAGTGAAGATAAAAAGAGGCAAAGAGGACAGACCTACAGAGGTATATAGTCTTAGAGGCAAACTGGGTAGTGGATAGAACAGGTCTTGATAGTTGGAAAGATCTGGGTTCAAATCCCACCTCCAACACTTACCAGCTATATGACTTAACTTTTCTGACCCTCACTTTCCTCATCTGCAAAGTAAGAAAGTTGGACTCAGCAACCTCTAAGGTCCCTTCTAGCTCTAAATCTGTGATCTGATGATGTCATTTCACTAATCTGGGCCTCACTCTCCTCATTTGTAAAATGGGCTCGGAGGAGGTCCCTCCCAGCTCCAAATATGTGATTCAATAAACTTTAGAAGTGGAAGGAACCCGAGGGGGCCCTGTCCCTGTCGGGGCCTTTGCTGTTCTCCCCCTCTCTGAAATGTAATGCTCTGCTGGTCGACCGTGCCAGAGAGACGAGATGAAGCATCATTTGTAGAAAATGAAATAACTGTAGACACAGTGTCTGTTTCCAATAAAACGTTTCTATAAAGCATGGCGCATTAAGTCTGCCTGTGTTTGAAAGCTACAACCCAACACTGCCTTTCTCTTAAACACACACGCAAAATCAAAAACCCCAAGCCCCCACTCAACACCCCCCCCATGCCAGGCAAGGCTTTGCATTTCAAGGGGAGCCTGGGATGGGAGGACCCAGCCCCTTCATGTGGTTCTTCGCTGCAAACCACAGAATGGACCTTAAGAGAGGGATGGCTGGTGCTGGGTGGGCATGCCTGCTTCTGGCTCTGGCAGATATTTCTGCTCTTCGCTGTGACTTTGGTTCCCCGCCCCCTCCCTCTCCTGGGTCTCTTGGCTTTGACCTTGAGAAAACTGGAAGTCCAATGATGGGCAGCGTGGGTCCCTGGACCAACTTCCTCCTGGGCTAGCTTGAGCTGTGAGCTTGGGGAGCCTCTCCTGGGAGGGAGGATGCAGGGTCAGCCCTCCTCCCTTCTTCTCCTCCCACCCTTGTGAAGCTGCCCTGGGGCCAGAAATAAACTGCAGGCCCTGACCCCCGCAGTCAGGAAGGGTATTGTGGTCTTTTAAGACCCAGATGAGAGAGAATGTGGTCACCCACAGAGGATGGCCCAAGGTGCCTCTACAGTTACTTTCTTGCAGGAAGACTGCGGCAGAATTGAGAGTCCTTAGAGGCAAGCAGGCATGGTGGGAGAATGCTGGAATTGAAGCACCAAGACCTGGGTTCAGACACTGATTGCTGTGTGACCTGGGGGCAAGTCTTGAGTTCTCTGCGCTTCAGGTCCCTCCTCTGAACTTGAGGACCTCTGGGGGTCCTTGATTGTGGCCAAGTAGATGGCCTCCACAACCTTGTAATCGGGCTGCACTGGCAGTCAAGAAGTTGACAAGTATTTAGTAAGTGCCCGCTGTGTGTCAGGCACTGTGCTCAGCGCTGGAGATACAAAGAAAGACAAAAGACAGCCCCTGCCTTCAAGGAGCTCACAGTCTAATGGAAATAATGGACAAACTATGTGCAGGGATCAGCTGGAGATAATCAACGCCGGGGAGGCGCTAGCATTAAGTGGGTGGTGTGAGGAAAGATGCGAGTTCAAATGTGACTTCTGTTTGTGACCATCTGTGTGTATGTGACCATGGATAGCTCTGAGCCTCACTTTCCTCATCTGTGACATGGGAACGATAATGTGGGAACAATGACAACGCTTGTGGTATTATTCTGAGACTCAAGTGAGGCAGTCTGTAGAAAATAGTTTTCAAACCTGCTACCTCTCCCTGTCTCTAGCTTTCTTCAAGGCTCAGTCAAGTGCCACCTCCTGGGAGGTGGAAGAGGGGTGTGAGGGAACAAGCATTTATTAAGCACCTACTATGTGCCTAAATACATTACAAATATTATCTCATTTGATCCTCAGAACAACCCTAGGATGGAGGTGCTTATCTCCACTTTACAGAGGAGGAAACTGAGGCAGAGAGGGATTAAACGACTTTCTCAGGGTCACACAGCTAGTAAGTATCTGAGCAGGATTTGAACTCAGGTCTTCCCAACTGTAACTGGTGCTGTAACCATTGCACCATTAGCAGCCTCTGGCTCCTAAAGGAGCCTTTTCTGATCTCTCTGAACCCAGATCAGTTTTAATTCCTTTCCCTTTCCCCAGAAGCTACTGCTGATTTATTTTATGTAAGTCCTGTATTTACACATGCACATATCTCTTCCCTGGAAACTTTTTCCTTCCTTCCTTCCTTCCTTCCTTCCTTCCTTCCTTCCTTCCTTCCTTCCTTCCTTCCTTCCTTCCTTCCTTTCTTCCTCCCTCTCACCTTTCTTCCTCCCTCCCTTTCTCCTTCCTTCCTTTCTTCTTTCCTTCCCTCTCCCTTTGCTTCCTTCCCTCCCTCTTCACTTCCTTCCCTCCTTCCCTCTCCCCTTCATTCGTTCCCTTCCTCTTTCCTTCCTTCCTTCCTTCCTTCCTTCCTTCCTTCCTTCCTCCCTCCCCTCCCTCCCTCCCTCCCTCCCTTCCTTCCTCCTTCCTTCCTTCCTTCCTTCCTTCCTTCCTTCCTTCCTTCCTTCCTTCCTTCCTTCCCTCCATCCCTCCCTCCTGCCTTCCTGACTTTCTACATTCCTGCCTTCCTGCCTTCCTGCCTTCCTTCCTGCACACATTATAGTGAATACACGCAGTATATATTTTCCACAATAAAAATAGCTTCCGTCTTTACGTCTCCTTCTATGGATTTGGCCTTTTCAGGTTTACAATGTGTGTGGCTGTGGGTTGGGTCCTGCAAATGTTGTTATTCCCATTTTACGGATGGGACAACTGAGGTTTACAGAGAGTGAAGTGACCTGTTCGTGGACTCACAGCTCGTAGGCATCAGAGTAAAACGAGCCCAGGTTGTCCGAGTGCATCAGGCTTTGTGGTCTCCACTGCCGCCTCTCTGTAACGCTGCGTTGGCTATGCTAGCTCCCGACCTCTCATCAGCCCCTGGGGATTTTGGTCAGACATAGGAGTTACACGATGAAAGAAGAGAAGCCTCCAGACTCTGTTGGTCTTCTGACCAACCTCCGGATTATCTGGTGGCTGGGCGGGTGTTTCCATGGTGGCTGACTTTCCCCGAGCTGACGGGAAGGGATATGGGGGAGTCCGGCTTGCTTTAGGAGGTGGGGGGAGCAGCGCTGACCGTCTGTCTGCCAGGAAATCACGGCCTCCTTGCTCTGTCTTATATGCATGTATATATGTGTACATGTCTACAATACTCATGTACTGTATGCTTATGTATTATATATAATGTATCACATTTATATATTTAAAATTAGGTTTGATCCTTTTTTCTCTTTCTATTCTCCCTTCCTTTTCCTTCCTTCCTTTCCTCCATCTTCCTTCCTTCCTTCCTTCTTCCTTCCTTCCTTCCTTCCTTCCTTCCTTCCTTCCTTCTCCTTCCTTCCCTTCTTCCATCTTCTTTCCTTCCTTCCTTCCTTCCTTCCTTCCTTCCTTCCTTCCTTCCTTCCTTCCTTCTTCCTTCCTTCTTCTTCCTTCCTTCCTTCCTTTCCTTCCTTCTTCCTTCTTCCTTCCTTCCTTCCTTCCTTCTTCTTTCTTTCTTTCTTTCTTTCTTTCTTTCTTTCTCTTTATCTCTTTCTTTCCCTCTCTCCCTTCCTTCCAGTCTCTTTTTTTTTCCAAATAGGAAAAGCAGCATAAAATACATCACTGAAGAGTTATAATCACAGACTCAAAAGGACTGTGGGATGAGCATTTTGAGAGAGAAGACAGAGACATTTAGAGAGCCAAGGACAGAGGCTTGAGGTACTCAGAAAAACCTGGGCTACTTGGGCTTCAGAAAGAGAGCTATGACTTTGAGGAGGAAAGGTGCAGCAGTACCTGTATGCTTTGTGCTGTCAGTAGGGCAGTCAATAAGCAGTGTGGCATAGTGGATAGAGAGCCGGAAAGATCTGAGTTCAAGTCCTGACTCTGACATATATATGCTACGGGACACTGG
Organism: Phascolarctos cinereus; assembly: GCF_003287225.1. NCBI lineage: Eukaryota > Metazoa > Chordata > Mammalia > Diprotodontia > Phascolarctidae > Phascolarctos > Phascolarctos cinereus. The sequence continues at coordinate 464,935,942 of NW_027555958.1, forward strand.
TTAAGTGGCTTACCATCTCTGTGCTCTAGGCTAACTATGTCAAATTCGAATAACTGCTCTGGCTGGGCCAGCACTTAACCTTCTCCTATGAAAGCATCGCAGGTTCCCAGCAGTCGCCCATCTCCCTCCGAGAGCATCACTGAGCCAAACGCCCTGGAATCGCTGCACGCTCCAAAGGGGAGGATTCTTTTCAGCCTTCTGGAGGTTTCTATCCTCCTCCTCCCATGGGAAAGATGCAGAATTCAATTAATAGGTAGAAGAAAAGGGTCCAGGCTCAAAAAAGGCCTCCCCCCCAGACATACAAGGAGACCAGAGCTGCACCTGATTGGGAATTTTTAATGGGAAGGGGTTTGGACTGGGAAAACCAGTGGTCTGGCACAGCTCTTGGGAAGGAGTGATCTGGATTCTCTTCTCTTTTGCTCACTAATCAGCTGCGAGAGAAGCAGCAGAGAAAGATCAATAGACTTGGGGTCAAGAGAGATGTGGGTTCAAATCCTGCCTCTGACATGTGGTTGGTGGATAGAGATCTGGACTTGGAGCTAAGATGACCTGGATTTGAATCCTGAGTTTTTGCTACTTGCTGTGTGACACTGGGCAAGTCACTTGACCCTGTTTGCCTTTTTTTCCCCAATTCAACAAGTGTTTATTAACCTATGTGCCAGACACATAGGAGGCACTAACCTGCATTGGTAGTAGGATTTTCTTCACCTGGGAGTTACCTGTAATGATTTAATCATAGTCCAGTCCCTATCCCCTGTTCTAGGATAATGCTAATACTAACAGTGATATCTGGAAGGTATATGAGTGCTTTGAGCCTCATACCAGCCCTCAAACAAACAGTCCAGGTGCCATTACCCCCATTTTACAGATGAGAAAACAGACCCAGAGAGGAAGGCTGATATTGCTTGGTAGGGATAGATAGGATGTGTCAGAGATAGAATTCGAGCCTGGCTGCCTCCTGAATCAAGGATTGACTTTCTGTATCTGTCCAGATGCTGGTCTAGATAGCCTAGAATGGGAGGGGCAGTACGGGGGTCTATGCTCTTTTTGTATCATGCATTCCTTTGGCAGGCAGGCTGGGGGAGCCTATTGATAGACCCCTTCTCAGAATCATGTTTTTACTTGCACAAAATAAGATATATAGGATTAAAAAAGAAACAATTTATGTTGAAATATTGATCAAAATATATTAAAAAAAACACAAATTCATCAGCATCAGGTTAAGAACCCCTGTCTGAGAAGAAGTTCACTCATCTGGGGAAGCTTAAAAAAAAAGAAAAAAGTTAAGAAAAAAAGAACTTTCCTCCCACGATTGTTGTGAGGTCCAAATGAGAACCACGTTATAAATCTTTTTATAAATGCTAGAGATGAGCTCAGACAAGCCACTTCATTACTCAGGGCCTTGATTTCCCTCTCTGTAAGAGGAGATAACAACAGAATCATAGCACTATAGTTGGTGTCTATCTGACTCCATCCCGTGCTTCAGATCATAAACAGCCTTCTTTGTGGAAACTAGGACCTAGATAGATGGAGGGAGGGAGGGAGAGAGACAGAGAGAGAAATGGATAGATGGATAAATAGGTGGAGAGAGAGAGAGAGAGAGAGAGAGAGAGAGAGAGAGAGAGAGAGAGACAGACAGACAGACAGACAGACAGACAGAGAGACATAGATATACAGTGACAGAGGGACAGAAAAATATATATGGGTAGGTAAATAGATAGATGATAGATAAATAGACAGGTAGGTAGGTAAATGGATACACAGACAGATGGATAGAAAGATAAATGGATAGATAGATGGACAGATAGCAAATAGATGGATAGATAGATGGACAGATAGCTAAGCATATGGATAAATATGTAGACAGAGAGATAGACAGTCAGGGATAATAGAGAGAGAGATAAAGGGATAGATGGACAGACAGCTAAGTAGATGGTTAGATAGATGGACAGAGAGACAGATACACAGACAGACAGATAGGGACAGAAAGATATGTAGGTAGGTAGGTACATAGATAGATAGATAGAGATAAATGGATACATAGATGGACAGATAGATAGAGAGACAGATAAAGGGATGGAGAGATGGGCAGAGCTAGATAGTCAGAGATAAATGGGTAGATAGATGATAAATAAGTAGCTAAATGGAGCATTTATCAAATGTTTGCTCAGAGAACTCCTCTGCCTTATTCACACACACACACACACACACACACACACACACACACACACACACAGAAGAACACTCCTCTCCCATTCTCCCTTCCATCCGCCTTTCTGCCTCCTGCTTAAGGAAGAGTAATTAAATCAATGTCCTTCCCTGCCCCCTCCCCACTTAGGTTTCACATCCCACTATTAGGATGGACTATTAGGGCTGGGTCTGTCTTGTTTTGTATTTGCATCTACACTGTCTGGCACATAAGAGGTGAGTAATCATGCTCACTCATTCATTCACCCATCTCTGGTTTTGTTAGTCCTTAAATATTTATTGAGCACCTACTGTGTGCCAGAGACTGTTCTAAGGGATTTGAGCAGAACCTAAGGAGGACCCGAAGAGTCCAAGCCTGTCTCCTGTCCATCCCCTGCACAACGTCCTGATAGCCTGTCATCCTCAGACCAGGGGCTCCTCTGGCTCGGGGGCCAGACGGCCCGTTCTGTCATAAGGAAGCTCTAGCCGCTATTACAAAGTGCTTCCTTCCACAGAGCCACCATCTGCCTCCATGTAATTTTCTCACTCGGTTCGAATGCTGCCATATGGAGCCATGAGGGCTAAGCCTAATCCCTTTCCTGACTTCACAGGGGGCTTGGCAAAATCCAGTGAGATTAGAACCACGGAATGGCAGAGCCAAGGGGCCTTGGACATCATCTGGTCCCAGCCCCTGGGTCTGCAGGGAGTGGATGGTGCCTTTGACCGGTGGCAGGGTCTGGCCTGCAGCCTGGAGGTTGTGACACTTGTCTCGTAGTGTCTCCACCATGCCTGCTGCCTAGAAATACAACATCAGTGCCAGACACTTATGTACAACTGTAAGCAGAGGGCATTGAGGTTTGTAAAGCATTTTACATCCTTCATCTCATTCAGTCCTTTCCCAACAACCTTGTGAGGCTGGCTGTGAAAATACTCCTATTCCCACTCTACTGATGAGGAAACTGCGGCTGAGGGCAGTTTGTCTGAAAAAGTTCTGGGGTTTTTGGTGGACTGCAAGTTTAACATGAGGAAGCGGGATGCTTTGGAAGGCAAGAAAGCCAGAGTGATAGGAGAGGCGTCGCTTCCAGGTAAACGGAGGTGATGGTCCCTCTGTGTTCCAGATGTTGAACCCATCTGGAGTATTGTGTTTACCTCTGAGTTTGGAGAGCGTAGAGATGGAGGGAGCTTTCAGAGCGCACCGCCTCATTTTATGGAAGAGGAGGCTGAGGCCGGCACACTTGGTGAGTGGCCTCTGCACCTGGTCTGAGGCCCTTGTGACCCAGCAGCTGCCTCTGCCTCAGGAGGGCTCATTCCTTGAGGTTCTGGTTTAAACAGCAGAGCCTCTGTTCTGGAAGATGCCTCTGGGGTCATCTGACTTATAGACCTCACCTTTAGGCAGGTGAAAGTCTAAACCACCCAAGACAGATGGTCCTGCTCTGATCTCCATACCAACTCGGCTGTCTTCTCCCTTCCCCCACGCCTGGGAAAATTACTTTGAAAACTGCCGTTAACAGGGCCATGGAATTGTTAATGATGAGCAAAGTCAGGGCTTGCTGGGTGGGGTTAGGAACATCGTGTCCAAACTCCAGTTTGGCTGGGAAAGAAGCATCTGGGAGAAGGGGACTCCTGGCTGATTAGAAAGAGCTGGCTGGCACTGAGCAAGGCCTTCAGGCTTGCAAACAGCTTTCCCTGCAACACACTGAAAGGCAGTCTAACCCCATTTTTACAGATGGGGAAACAGAGTTTCACAGAGCTGAGGTGATGTGTCCCAAGGATCACCAACCCAGACCCAGGAGCAGCAGGCATCAGCTGGCATTAGGGAGGCGCTTTGGAAATTGAGAAATCTGCAAGGGCTAGTAGAATGCCAGATGGTCAAATGCTTTGAGTGCTGGCCTTAGAGTTAGAGAGACCTGGGTTCAGATCCCACCTCAGACGCTGGGACTATGAGTGAGACTTAACTACTCTCTGCCTCAGCTTTCTCATTTGTAGAATGAGGTCCCTCCCAGCTCTGGATCTAGGACCCCATGAACTCATTTCTCTCCACCTTTATTTCCTACGTTTTCCTTCCCTTGGGCCAAGTGGCCCCACCAATTCCTGTTCCCTGGTGCTTCAGTGCACTGCCCAGGCTGGGATTCCTCCTGTGCCATCCTCCATTAAAGGCTCCTCAATTTCCACCTTCTTCTCAGGTTTTCTGTCTCTGCCCAAAGCGGTTTCTCATTCACAAGGCTCTTATCTTGGGGGGGGGTGTTTAGCCTGGAGGAGGAGGCGAGACTGCTGTCATCAGGCACTTGAGGGTCTGTAAGGTGGAAGAAAGAGTTAAGCTTAGGAAGCTTGAACTTGGCCTGATGGGTGCAGAGACTGTGATTTTGCCTCAGGTCGAAGTAGAGACAAACTTCCTGAGGGCTGGAGCTGTCCAGAAGTGGGCTGGGAGGCTTGGATAGGATAGGCATGGGTTCCTTCTCCCTGGAGGTCTTCAGGCAGAAGCTGGGTGACCATTTGTCGGGGATGTTAAAATAGGGAATCTTCTCTGGGTTTGGGTGAGGGCTCTTCTAACTCAGAAACCCTGGGTCCTGAGACTGCACAGCCTACACATTATGCAGGATGTGACTCATAAAATGTTAGAGCTGCAGTGGATTGGAGAGACCATCTTTTCCGAGCCCTTCTCATTTTACAGATGGGGAAACTGAGAACAAGGGAAATTAAGCCTAAAACCATTCCCCCTCTTCCTCTGCCAGGCAGCCAACATTTATTACAATGCTTACAATGTGCCACGCACTATACAAAATGGAAAAGTGGAGAGGAGGAGGGGAGAAGAAAGGAAAAAGCAGTGGCCATGCCCTCCAGGGAACTCACATTCCAGCAGAGGAGACAATGTGCAAAAAACCCTACACACAAGATGGATAAGTGGAAGATGAGGCTCTGGTCATAGCTGGGACCTGGAAAAGCCTCTCGTGGATGATAGGATTTGAACTGAGTCTCGAAGGAAGACTTTGTACATTGTCTTCAGTGAAGACACCGGTGTTCAATCAACCGACAAGCATTTACTAATCACTTACTATTGGCTGGGCACTGTGCTAAGGGCCTGGGCACACAGAAAGGCAACTATAAGTCCCTCTTCTCAAGGAGTTTACAGTCTAATAATTAAAAAAAAATCCCTGCCTGAAAGGATTTTAAAATTCTAATTAACTCAAATGAATTGAACTGACTCAAAGTTCTATGTGAGCAATGTGGATAAGATAGTAGTCAAGAAAGATAAGTGGTGTGTGTGTGCATGTGTGTATGTGTGTATGTGTGTGTAAGAGAGAGAGAGAGAGAGAGAGAGAGAGAGAGAGAGAGAGAGAGAGAGAGAGAGAGAGAGAGAGAGAGAGAGACGGACAGTCAGACACACAGACAGACAGACAGACACACAGAGAATAGTGTCTAGGACTAGAGGCATGATAGATTAGCTGTCCTTTGCTCTGGTCAGACTACATGTGGACAACTTGGTCCTGTTTTGTCTGTAGGAGCTACAGATTAGGGAGGATTTTCATAAGGTGGAGAGGGCCCAGGAGGGCCAGCTGGATGGTGAACTCAAGCTTGGACTGTCTGTTGATCCTTTGAAGGGACTGGGGTGCTGGGCCTAGACAGAAGCCTCAGGGAGAAGCATGAGAGCTGCCCTCAGGCATTTGAAGGGCTGTCCTGTTTTGTCTGGCTCAGAAGTCAGATCAGATGACCAATGGGTGAGCGTGGCAGAGGCCAACTGATACGGGCTTGATGCCAGGGAAACCTGTCTGTGTTATTTTCTGTCCACAAGTGGAAGGAGCTGAATGGGGGTGGGGGAGGTCCCTTTAACTGGAGGACTTCAAGCCAAGGCTGGCTGGCTGCTCGTATGGGGTGTTCTCTACTGAGGAAGGTTCCCTCTCCATGATGGTTTGGACTGATGGGTTCTCAGTTCTCTTCTAAGCCTGAGGCTTTAGGAGGCCAAAGGAGGCCCAGCAGATAGCTTGGCCCTGTCCTGTGGTTTAAAGACCAGGTGTTTTTCAGGGGTTGGAGAAAACATTTTTTTCTGGGTGGGAAAGATGCCTTGAAGTTGGGAGGCGGGGAGAGCCCTTTCCAAGGTTTGGCCTTTTCATGCTACAAATGAACAAATAGAGCAAACCCATCCCTGAATCCCAGGCCTGGGTCCAGAGAGGGCTCAGTGAGGTGGAAGAAGCAACCAGCTCCATCCATCCTTCCCCTCCCCCTCCTGCTCTCAGTGCTTGATTCATCTCTCCATCTCCTGAGCGCTCGAGGGCTTTCTACCAGAGGCAAGCTGTGAACACAGGCCTGGCTCCTGACGATTGAGGCCTGAGCCCAAGCTGGGGTGCTGGGACCTCTGGAGAGGGGAGGGCTGGATTCACATTCAGGCCCAGGTCTCCTGACGGTGAAGGCAGTGAGGGCATGTGCTGTTGGACTGTTTTGTGTACATACTACCATGTATTACTTGTACTACAGTGCCTGGCACCCAGTAGGAGCTCCATAAATGCCTGTCCCAGCTGGGCAGCCTTGGGCAAGTTCCTTAACTGTAAAATGAGGGGGCTGGCATACATGGCCTGGAGGTCCCTACCTACCCTCAGTCTGGGAGTCTTTAATCCTGAATAGAAGAGAGAACACACATTTGCTGGAGAGTCAGAAGACCTGGGCTCAATCCCGCCTTTCACTCCTACCTTTTTAATCTTGGGAAAGCTCCCGGGCCTCTCTAGGCTAACCTGAGCAAGCTGGACCAGCTGGCGTAGGAGGCCTCCTCCAGCTCAGGATTGAGGGTCCCCAGGTCCTGGGAGGGGGGGCCGGTAGCTGGGGCCTACATCTGGCTGGGAGGGCACTCGCTCTTTCCTGCCCAGAGCACAGCCCTCATCGCCTTTGGTGGCCACAGATCCTCACCTGACGGAGGGTGAGAGAGGGCCATGGGAGCCAGCAGAGTGTACAGTCCTATGAGATTAGTTAATATCTAATTTTATTTAACTTGGGTGGGGTGGGGGCACAGTGGACAAAATGAATTGGTCTTTATCTGATGAATAATTGGGCTCTGTGACTTCCTTTGCCTTCCAAGAAGGGGGGGGGCATGAGGGGAAATAAATAACCAGGCAAGAAGGAAATCTGTGGAGGGTCGTTTGTGGTTAGGAGCTGATCTCTGAGTGGAGCAGGGGTTAGCCATTAACTCCTGAGAACCTTTTCAAGGCTCAGCTCAGGGCCCGAGATTGGCCCAGCTGTCGAGGGTGGGTTTGGAGGGCCTGCTCTGTTCAGGCAGCCTGGAAGGGAGCTGGGAGGACCGGCCCACTGGGCCAGGTCCCTGAAGGGCTCTGGGGTATATAACTGAAAGGGCACAGGCCTGTGCATTGGGAGAGCTGGGTTCGAATCTTGGCTCTGCACTGAATTGGAATGCAATATGCATTTATTAAGTGACTACTACATGCCAGGCACTGTGCAAAGCGCTTTATAAATACTATCTCATTTGAATTCACTCACAGACCTTGGGCAAGTCACATCTCTCTGGGCCCCGCTAACATTTCCGGTTCCAGGTTCTAAATCCTCTTCTGTTCCTAACATTCTCCGTATGCTAAGGGTCTTCCAGCTCTAACTTACAAGAAAGCTTTCCAAGCCTCCCTCAGTGCCTGTGCCTTCCCTCTGGAATTATCTCTGATTTACCTCAGGTAGGTTTGGTTTGTACAAAGTTGTTTGCGTGCTGTGTCTTCCCTTTGACTGTGAACTCCTCGAGGCCAGGGACTGTTTACCTATTTCCAGTGCTTAGCATAGTGCCTGGCGTATAGCAGGTGCTTAATAAATTTTTATTTTTTTTGGTAAGGCCACTGGAGTTGACTTTCTGGATTTGAACTCAGGTCCTCCTGACTCCAGGGCCAGTATTCTATCCACTGCATTACCTGGCTGCCCCTAACAAATGTTTATTGATTGATTGATTGATGAAGAGACCGAGGCTCAGAGCTGTCCCTCCCAGGGAGCTGCTTATGTTAGCTTTCAGGTGTTCACAAACACCAGAGCCACTGTGACTCCAAATTGGAAACTCTAGTAATCGTGGCAATTACATTTGGCAAGTAAGTGACTTGAGCAGGGTCACACAGCTAGCTAGAGTCCAAGCTGGGACTTGGACCTAGCTCCTCTCACCCATCCCCCAGACAAGGGGTGTTAACCCTCATGAATGGATTTCAGGGGCTCCGTGAGCTTGGATGGAGAAGATTTCTCATTCATCTCTAACCGAAATATAGCATTTCCTTCAATTATAAATTAAATAACAACCCTATTCTGAGAAAGGGGTTTACAGATTTTACCAGATTATCAAAGGCATTCATGACACTAAATAGGTTAGGAGTCCTTATTTCTAGACCACTATTTTTTTTTTCAGCACAACAGGCATGGGGACCCTACCCATAATATTATCGTTTCTAGACTGGTGGGCCTTGGAGGATAGAGTCTGTTTCCCTCACTTCTTGATATCCCCCCAGTATGCCTAGCCCAGTGCTGGGTGGATTCATAGTAACTGAGAGTTATTTGAGGGAAGGAAGACAAATCTGGAAGCCCAGAAGGGATGGCCCATACAGCAGATGACCGTCTTTGGACCTGTCCTCATCTGGGGAGTTTCCTAGAATTAGAAAGACACATTGATTGTGTTAGAAAGAGGCTTTGTTTGTTCCCGCTTTGGAAGGAAAATTCGCGTCGTTCCAGGCTGCCAAAGGCAGTGAGCTCTTGGGTTATTTTCTGCTGCGGTGCCAGTTGGCAGATGGGCCCTGCCTCGGTCCCCTTCACGTGGCTCGCTTTTCAGAGCGACCTTTTCTCTGCACGGCCCTGACAGCTGGCCTGACTCATGGGTCTTTGTTGCTCATCTTCTTTGCATGATACCCCTTGGGGACAGGGACTGAAGCAGCGATCATGCATGTTTTAGCTGACAAAGGCACCATTTCTTGGGGACAAGGGAGCCAGCCCCTCTTCTCTCAAACGCTCATCTGCTTCTGTTTGGAACTAAGTGGTTTTTGTGAGGGCCCTTGACTGAAGCAGGTTTCAGGTTTGAAAGCTGGCCTTTGCCATTTACTCCTGTATGACCGTGGCCCTCTCTGCGCCTTCTGAGTCTCTTTTAAGCAGGGTAGCCTAGAAGAATCTTTCTCCTAGAAGAATCTTTTCTCCAAAGGTGTGCCCAGAATTCTCTGGAACTTACACAAGCTACTGTGTGCATATGGGTGTCTCCAGACTGTCTTACAGTTCTGCCAACTTAAGCATTCAGTAGGATAATCATAATAATTGTAATAATAGCGATCACGGTACAAAGAATACGACTGTCTCTGAGCAAAAAAAAAAGTCTGAGAATCAGTGGCCAGATGGCTTTATAACTTGTTTTGGTGCAGATGCCGGGCAAGCCAAGTCCTTTGGACGATTCAGTAGAGAGATCCTTGAAACCCGTTTCCCCAGCCTTATTCACGTGGTCTTTACTTGTTTTGCTGTGCTGTTTCAGGTTTCAGCTGTGCCCCTTGAAAGTATCTAATCCATCACTACAGGCGATTTAAAGGGATTAGAGTTTTTACTATTAAATTTTCTACTCTTTTAGCCATTGTAGGGTAAAAGTTTGAGTTTTGGCTTTGCCTTTTATCAGCCTGGGAAAGTCAGAGACAAGTGTGGTATGGTGGAGAGGCCTATGGAATTGGAGGCAGGAAGGCCTGTGTTTAGATCTCACCTCAGCCACTTATGAGCTATATAACCTTGGGAAAGTCACTTAGGCCTCTCTGTGCCTCAGTTTCCCCATCTATAAAATGAAGGGGTTGAACTTGGTAGTCACTAAGATTTTTTCTATCTCTGAATCTCTGATCTTTTCTGACATTCAGTTTCCTCATCATGAGAGAAGGGATTTGGATTAGGGGAACCATGGTCTTTTCCTCATACTCTGTCTAAAATTCTGTGAGTTGTAAATTTCAAATCTTAGCAATCCAACAATTAAAAAAAGTATGTAGAACCACCCTGTACCCCATATCAAAGAAAATAATTTAATTAAAAAACCACACAGACTACGTACGTCTGCACGTATCCCACGTCATTAGCTGTCTGGAATCAAGGTTGGTCCATCGATTCATCAGAATTCTGGTGTCTTTCGGGGCTGTTTTCCTTTACACCTTTCAGGTCATTGTGTGAATGGTCCTCTTGTTTCTTCTCAGTTCACTTTGTATGAGTCCATACAAACCTTCTCATGTGTCTCTGGATTTCTCACATTCATCATTTCTCATGGTGGGGGGACATTATGTTCCACTCAAAATGACACTTGGTTCAGCTCTTCTCCAGTGGACTACTTAGTTTGATTAAAAAACAAATAAAAAAGCCCTTCTTTTATCAAATCAGTCTCATTGACTTTTTCTTCTACTCACTTCATTCTCCTGGTCATTTTATTTCTACCTCCAAGGCTTTGGTCTTCTCTGAGGTGTGGAAAAAGGACCAAGGACTCATTAATCTGTCAGTCTCATGACTGTTCATTGGCTCATTTACTTCATAAATACATTGTAATTAGTGGTTGGTCCCTTGCTCACTGTGGGACTGTTTGACGGGGACCTTCCTGTCTTCTTTGGGCTCAGCTATGAGTGGAGATGAACCCTGCTCATTTCTGTGATTGAGGTTGGTAAGGAGCTCTTCTGGGGGAAGAGTTTTTGGATGCAGAGCAAAGCACAGTCAAGGTGATCCCAGGAATTACATGAATCTGGAAACATTAATCTTCTAATATGATGTATTTTGCTCCAAGGAGCCCCATGGTTTTTGAAGGTTGGTTCGTCTTTTTGTTTCTGGGAAAGTGGCCTGTAATTTTGTTATTAACACAAAATACCTCATCCTGACACGTTGAATGTGGCTGTAACAGTAAAGATTTTTAAATTTTGTTTTTAGCATTCATGAAAGGAAAACAGATGCGACCTTGGGAGGATGAAGTGCCTAACCGCATACAGTCTTTTGTATTTGTAACGCACCCTAATGATACCTTCCACTGGTATGTGGCTTTTAACTTTTCAAAGCCCTTTCAATTTGAGATCTCACTTTTGTCAGGTGGAAATGTGACTTTAATTTTGTTTCCTAGGAGCGGTGATAGATGTGCAAATGATCTGATTCAGCAACTACCTTCTCCCATTGGGTCTGATGTGAACAGTATCCTCCAGGGAAAGGAATAGCCACTTAAAATAGGGTTTCTTAACCTGGCATCCAAGAAATCGTTTAAAAAATGATAATTATATTCCAATACAATTAGTTTCCAATTGTAATATTCCAATTCCAATACAATTAGGCTATAATTCTGTGTATTTTATTTTATACAGTAAAACAGTATTCTGAAAAGGTGTCCATGGGGTTAGGAACACACAAAAAGGCTAAGAATCCCTAGTTTGAAGGATTAGCTAGTTCAGTCACCCCATTTTAGAGATGACATGACTGAGACTCAGAGAGGAAGTAACTTGCCCAGAGTTTGCCTGGTACCAATGGAGGTCCTTTGACTCCAAACCCAGAGCTCTTTTTACCACCTGGGCTTCAGTTATTTGAGATGTTTATCAACCTTTGAACATAGCCCTCCCTGGACAAGCCTGAAGCTTCGTTGTAGGGCGTTTGCAAGGTTGCTCTCTACCCGTCTTCTCTCTGTGCAAAATCTGATCCTGGCTTTTCTATAGACTCATTGCAGCAGCTCTGTTTGCCCCAGAGGGAAAAAAAAGACCCGCAGAGCCATGCAAAAAATCTTCCTGTTTTTGTCATCTTCTCCCCAATAAAAATTGTAAGCCACTAGAATAAACATAAAAACTAAACCAGAGCCTTCTGCTTTCTCCCTTATCTTTCCCCTTTTTCTTTCTCCTCTTTTCTCCTTCCGAAAGAGCCCCAGAACCTCTCATGCTAACTTGGGAACCTGGAGGAAATCAGTTAACCTGCCTGGACCTTGGCATCCTCAGCCATACAAGGATGGGGTTGGACTGGAGGGACTCTAAGGGTGGCTAGGTGGCTCAGTGGATAGAGCATTGGGCTTGGAATCAGGAAGACTCAACTTCCTGAGTTCAAATCTGGCCGCAGACAAAAGCTGGGCAAGTCACTTAACCCTGTCTGCCTCAGTTTCATCATATGTAAAGTGAGCTGGAGGAGGAAATGGCAAAGCAGCAAAACACTCCAGTAGCTTTGCCAAGAAAACCCCAAATGGGGTCTCGGAAAGTAGGACACGACTGAAATGACTGAACAGCCACAAGGACCCTTCTATAGTACCTCTCTCTGACCTTCTCTTTGTCCTACTCTTTCTTCATCTTTTTCTCTTTCTCCTCCTCATTATTATAATATATAATGGTCAATGAGCATTTATTAAGAGCTCACTCTATGCCAGGCACTGGATTAGCCTTGAGGATGCAGTGAATCACAGACCAGATCCCTTCCCTTGGGGAGCTCTCTTTGTCATGGCGGAGGTGACATGCAAACGACTCTGTCCATAGACTCTACATACCTTGTCAAAGGGAAGGGATCTCGGTGGGAAGGCCCTGGCAGTAGGGGGACAGTGGGGCTGGGAAAGGGCTCTCGCTGCAGGTGGGATTTGAGCTGAATCTCAAAGAAAGTTGAGGAGGCCACAGAAGGTATATAGGGAGAGCATTCTGGGCTTGGGAGGAGCACCAGTGAAAAGACTGGGAGATGGAGTGTAGGATTTGGGGAGCAGCAAGATGGTCAGTGTTGCTGGATTATAGAGGATGTGGTGGGGGTGGTTGTTATTCAATCATTTCAGTCGTGTCCAACTCTTCATTACCACATTTGGGTTTTTCTTTGCAAAGATACTGGAATGGTTTGCCATTTCCTTCCGCAGCTCATTTTACTGATAAGGAAACTGAGGCAAACAAGGGTAAGTGACTTGCCCAGGGTCACACAGCTAGTTAAGTGTCTGAGGCTGGATTTGAACTCAGGAAGATGAGTCTTTCTGACTCTAGGCCTGTTATTCTATCCATTGGACCACCTAGCTGCCCAAGAGGAAGTGGAGGAGAGTAATAATAATATTAATAATAATTGTATCTTATATTTATGTAGGGCTTTATCATTTGCAAAGCACTGTACATTGGTTATCCCATTTCGTCTTCACAACAGAGGCAGCTGTGAGAGGTAGGGTTCAGCCTAACTTTCTACATAGGAAAGAAGCCAAGTTGATGGAGAATGCCCATTGCTCACACTGTGACAGACAGTTGGATGCACTTCCCAAAGATCTGCTTATTACGTATAGCACCAGGCATGTCTTGGATTGGGACCGCAAATGGACCATGAGTTAGTTAGACTCAAGTTCAATGAGGAGGTGGTTGAGGTGGTTCTGGCCTTTGGGAAATGGTGCCGTCCCTTTTAATGACCTCAAGAACCTCCTTCCTTTTTAACAACATTCTTCCAGTGTTGCTCTATGGTTATGAATCATGGAATACCATGGTCTCCAAGGAATCAAAATCATGGGTCACCAGAAGGGCAAGAGTGAGAGGGGTGGATGTAAGGAGGCAACAGCACTTTACATAAAACTGTTAGGCTGGAGTGCAAAGGACATCATCAAAGAGGTGACCACAAAGGGAGATGAGCCGGTCATGTCAAAAGAGTGAGAGATAATGGATGTGCCTTGATGGTTACTATTTAATGTCACAATATGGAGAGGAAGGGCCCCGGCAAGGTGGCTGCTTCTCCTTTGGAGGACTTATGGGTGGGCGTTAGAAAGAATCACAGAAGATGGGGGAGTACTGGGCAGGGTGTGGTCCACTACACTGGGAAGAGTACCCACAGCTCTGAGATCATAGCTCCCTTGAAGGACTGAAGCACTATTACTATCATTACCCAGGACTGAGGGAAGTTGGAGCTTTGCATTTCCTGTCCTCTGATAGCTGACTTGAGACTGTGAAGCTTTGGTTTGGGAAATTTTGGCATTTGCTATTTCTCCCTCTGTATGATGATGTAAGTCCCACAGTGACTGCCTAATGACAGGCTACACCTGGGAGGGAGGGAAAAACAACTGATTTATGAAGACTCTCTTTAAGATTTCGGTGAGTATTAACTTGAATTTTTCTCCCTCTCCTTCCTCAAATTTTCCTGGATCTTTATGTGCATAAACTATGTCAGTGTTTTGGAAAATTCAGGTTTGACCACTGTAAATTGGTTTATATTTCCAGCAGGGCAGTTATTTAATTTCCTGTTGGAAGTCTACAAATGTTGGCACTGTTCATTCTTTGGCCAGGGACCAAAACCCAGTACAGTATCATTAACGGCTCTGGTACAGGGGTTGGAGCAAGCTTTTCTTTAATAAGAGTTCTTCCATGTTTAGAGCTGAGTTTAATGGGGCTGGTGGTGGGGGGCTAGAGTGGAGGTGCGACATAGCTTTCCAATAAAACCAAAATGTGAGTAAGGCAAACTCAAGGGAAGGGTTAGCAAGAGGGCAAAGTGGGGTTTTCTTTAGGACTTTCCTAGGTCCATGAGCTAGAAGGGAATTTTGTTTCCTAGGACTGGTGATGGATGTACATTGATGGGATTCATCTGCACTCTCTCCTTTGAACAAAGGCACCCGCTGGTGGCCCAGGAGAGGAGATCATAGGATTAATGAATGAGAGGATTTGAGGATGGGACATTAGAGGTCATTTTGTCACTGAAGCTCAGAGTTTGAAGAGACCTTGGAGGCCATTTCATCCTACTCATGTCTCAAAGCAATCCCCACCATGACAGGAGCAGTTGAAGACCTCCAATGAGAGAAAACCCACTGTTGGTCAAGAGAATTGATTACACTTTAATTGTTCGGTAGGTTCTTCTTAAACCAAGCCAAAACTGGCCCCTTGGCCACTATCTCCTGTGTACTTAGTTCTGCCCTTTGGGACCAGGTGGAGGAAGTCTGATTGGTCTTCCATAGGACAGTCTTTCAAGTACCTGAAGACAGCTATCATATCCCTTGGATTCTGGTCTGCAGATTAAAGATGCCTAGTTCCTCCAAGGGATCCTCATACTCTATGGTAGAGGCGTGATTTGGACCTGCGTCATCCTACTCCAAAGCCAACACTATGGGAAAGTGACTTACCCAAGGTCACACAGGACATAGTTAAGGTAGGATTCCCATCCAGGTCCTCCAACTCTGAATTCTGCATTCTCCTGGTAACATGCTTCAGTTTTGCTTCTATTGACCCTGGTCCTCTTTGGGAGGCTCGGATCTCAGAGGTAGCCACTCCATCACTCTGGAGCTCCTTGATCAAAGGGGAAATGGGAAGGAGGAAGCCCAAGCCAGCCCATTTTGCTTCAGCTATTTAGGGTGCTGGTGAAAGATTTGGTGTCATGGAGGAGATTGAGACTTGGCTAAAGTGAGGCTTGGGGGATTATCTCTGGATTTCTCTTATCCATGTGAGCCCTGTTCCCCATTAGCAGGGATAATTTAGAATTGGCTTTCTGGCAAAATAACTAGTGAGATGGACTATTCATATTGAAGGGAACTGCCTTGCCCTCTGGAATTTTGGATCAGCCATATTTTGGAGTCAAGTAATTTTGGCGTCAATGGAGAGGCGCTTAATAAATGCTTATTGAATTGAATTTCGTTATTGAAAAGAAAGTGATTGGCCCAGGGAGAATGTCTCTTTGACCAGCAGAGGGGGAGGGGAAGCTTCTGCAAATGAAGCGGTTCAGAAACATTTAACATAAACCAAATAAAATTTCATGCCGATAGAAAATCTGCAACTTTTCCTCTTCTTAAGAAGGAGAAAGTATGTCCTCTCTTCTGCCGGCTGTCACTAATACTCGTTTAGATGCAGCTCATTATTGAGCTAGAAGCCGGGAAGAGAGAGGCAAAACCGATTAAACAGAAAGCCGACCACAGTCCTAGCTCTCATGCCAGTCAGCGAGCACTTATTAACCACCTACTGTGTGCCCGGCACTTGTGGAACAAAGAAAGGCAAAACCAGCCTAACGGGGAGGACAGACTGCTAAGCATACACAGGGTATAAGCAGGGGCTGTGGTAAATCAGGGGGGGATCAAGAAAGGCCTTCTGAAGAGGGCAGGATTTTAGCTGAGTCTCTAAGGAAGCCCAGGAAGCTGAGAGATGGAGACAAGGCCTGGAAGGAATGGGCACGAGGGGGAAGAACATATACAGAGGCAAGTAAATCTATGAAGTCTATGAGGTCTTTGAGGGCCGGACCGTTCTGGCCTTTCTTTGTGTCTCCAGGGCTTAGCATACAGTAGGCACTTAATAAATGTTTATTCACTGAGTAAGTAAAGAATGATTTCAGAGTGGGTAGAGACTTAACTGGGGGAGTCAGGAATGGTCTCTTGTGGAGGATAGAGGAGCCTTGAAGAAAATTAGAGGTTCTATGAGACCACGCACTGGGAACCTTCCCAACCAATGAGGATAGTCATTTTCCATTTTATCCTAGCACATAGTAGAGGCTTAACAAATACTTGATTGATTAATTCATTATAAGGGGACCTATTGGATTCCTTAGTTGGGCCCTGGATTTTAGCTGTCTTTCTCAGAATGGCGATATCTCCCCACCTCTAAAAATATGCCACCTCCCTCCCAGAGCCGCAGGCCATCACATACTTTGTGACCCGGAAAGCATTCCATAGATTTGGGAGTTCTTTTATGGATGTCTCCTTTTTCCTGTCTTCCTCCAGCTCACTTAGTGCAAAGCTTTTTGGCATCCAGTGCCTTGTATAGAGTAGGCTCTTAATAAATGCCTGATGAGTTTTGATTTAAGCAGGATGGAAGAGGGAGGCAGTTTTGGTGTCATGGAAGGAACATGTAACTAAAACCAACTTTGTAAAGGAGCTGTCTGGAGGAGAATTAGGAGATGTAAAGGTTGCTGTCACATATAACCTAGTGATACCTTCTTCTTTGTAATTAATTTACTTTTCATTCTAGTCAAACTTGCTCTGGTCTCTGTGCTCCTCCTGCCCCTCCCTCTCATCTCCATTCATTGGATCATATATTTAGGACAGGGGGGTGGTAGGGAGAAGCTGAATAGGATCTCAGATGCTACAATGTGTTCCTTTTATAGACAATAATTAGCTAGCGTTTACATAGTGCTTTAAGGTTGCCAAAGCACCTTAAAAATATCATCTTATTTGATCCTCACAACAACCTTGTGAGATGGGTGCTATGATTATCCCCATTTTACAGATGAGGAAACTGAGGCAAATAGCGGTGAAGTGATTTGCCTAGAGTCACACAGCTAGGAAGTATCTGAGGCTAGATTTGAACTCAGGTCTTCCTGATTCTAGGCCCCAGCTCCTCTCCATTGAGCCACCTGGCTGTAGATGATGTCATCTTTGATTTAGAACCTGGAGGGTATCCTGGAGGCCCAGGAAAATGAAATGAGCTGCTAAGCCATTTTAGTTTAAGTGACTGGCAGTTTAAGTGACTTGCCCCAGGCTGCCAGGTAGAGTAAATGTCAGAGGCAGGCTTTTCATCTGGGTTCTCTGGTTCTAGAGTCAGGGCACTGTACCAATCCTACCTTGGAGTTACAGGCATGGTAAGCTGCACTGAGCAGAAGTAAGCAGACATACTCTTTCCAATGGCCCGGGGAATATTGAGCTGAACACGATATCAGAACTGGAGATGAGCTTGGAGGTAGGACATTAGTGGGAAGTATCAGGAGAGTAAGTAAAGGATGACAGGGGATGGTGAGTCACAGGAGGGCCTTGAATGCCGGGATCCAGATCTTTTCTGTTGGGTACAAATCAGAGGCCCATTTGGTGTTTTGGTTTTTTTGGGGAGGAGGTGTTGATGTTTCCATCAATCACGTTTTGAGCCATCAGAGGTAAGCCTGTTGGATTCCCTTTTGTGTCTCCCTTGATCTGAGCTGAGCCGTCCAAATGGAATAAAATAACCAGATGAATCACCCTTTGGAAAGGAAGCCTGAAAGTGTTGGTTAGCCCAGGATGTAGCTCACAAAGTGAGTTCTTATTTTCAAGGAGATGCTGTTGCTGAGACTGACAGGCTGGGGCAGATGGCTGGTCTGGGCTGTTTGTAATCTGAACTGGGGAGACTTCCGAAGGGCAGGAAGGAAAGGGAGGGGTGGAGCTTTTGGAGAACCGGTTGAGTATCTTTTGGGAGGGATGGCAGCAGTCCAAGAGGAGCCAGGGGGCAGATGCCAGGCAGACACCTGCAGGGTGTCTTCTTTATTCTTTCATTCTGAGGGCCAGCTTAGTTTGGGGCTGGGAGAAAAGAAATTGGTCTGGTTTGTATACCAGTGAGTAATGGAGTTACGTGGTCAGAGCTACACATGCTCACATTTGATGTCTGGACTTGGTAAGAATTAGGCCTATCAAAAGCGGAGGATGCCTTGGGAATTGGGCAGGCTCCCCTTCGTCATCGGAGGCCTTCATGCAAGCAAAGACTGGGTGACCCCTTGGAGATTCCTTCTCATGTTAGTGTTGAAGACTAGATGGCTTCTCCTCTCTGGTTCCTTCTAACTTGGAAATGCTGTGATTCTATACTTCTTTCTCTTCCTTCTCCCTTCTTCCCACACCCCAGTGACCCTCCAATTGCCTCCTCTCTGTGCTGACCAAAATTACGAAGTTCAGCAAAAGTAAGGAGTTCTTTTATGACCCTGGGCCATGAGTGGAATACAGAATTCTTGAATCTTACAGTCTAAGAGAATGTTTTGATGTGCTCTTGTACAGAAGCATCTAGCAGGTGCTTGTCAAGTTGAGTTGAATTGAACTGAATTCCTTAGACTTGGTCCAAATCTTTCCCTCATCAACACCAGTGATCAGTAGGTGAGACCTTGAAGTTTCCCTCTGACATTCTAACTTTGAGCTTATGGAGCATACAGTGAAACTAGGCCAGTGCCCAAGAAAAGGCAGAATTGGAAAATCAGAAAAAATGACACCTATGAACATCTGGATTTTCCTTCCTTCTCACTTAGATCAATTCCACTGCCTGCAAATTGCTTAGTGAAATCATAATCCCAATTTATCTTCATATAACATGGGAAAGTTTACAAGGCATTTGGTCCACATCCTCCTCTGATCTGCTGAACATCCCTGAGAAGGAGAAACTACAGATTTATATCCTTACTTTACAGATGAGAAATCTGCGACTCATAGTGGTTAAGTAACTTGGCCATAGACATCTCTGTCTGGAAGGGAACTCTGGTCATCTAGTCTAAATACATATTAGGAAACTGAGTCCCAGAGAGGACACACAGAGTCACACAGCTAGGATTTGAATCCAGGTTCCCAGCATTCTTTGCATGGCCTGATACACGCCTCTCTTTGGGTCCTTTGAGAGCTAGAGTTAACCCCTAACATGCTGCACACCAAGCTGCTTTGTGTTCATGTTATAGCCAATGGAATTTTAAATGAAATGATCAGAGGATGAGGAGCTGAAAAGGGCTTGGAGATCATCCTTCCCATTTTACAGAGGGGGGAAACCTTGGCCTGGACAAGGGGAATGACATAACCAAGGCCACACAGGTAGTAAGTCAAAGACTGATCAAAACGGCTTCCCTGCTGTTCCCTAGACGCCATATTCCTTCTCCCACCTGTGGGCCTTTGTATAAGCTATGCCCACATCTGGAACGCACTCCTTGATCACCCGACTCTTAGAATCTTGTTTATCCTTCAAGACTCAGTTCAGGTACCATTGCCTATGGGAAGCCTTTCCTGATCCCCTAATTGTTAGTATTCTTCCTGCTCTCAAATTATCTCAAGTCTGCTTCTTTACCTTTGTACAGCCTCTTCTCAGTGGAATGTCAGCTCCTTGAGGGCAGAGACTGAATCATTTTTGTCTTTATTGCTTAATAAGTAGTTGTTGATTGGAATTGAATTCATATTCAAGCCTTCCAACCACACATCCCGTGGTCTTTCTTCCGTGACACTCTGCCTCTTCATGGTGCGGCACAACTCTGAGTGCTGCCATATTTGGAGCATGTTTCTCCCTCTGATTGCCAGGACATTTGTGTCTGAAATTTGGCATGTCCAAGGAAAGTTTGACTTCAATTAGAATATCCTTTGTTTCCTGTTCATGTTTGGGCCAGGGATGCTTCTCACTTGAGCCAGACGCGCAAATGGTTTGATGATACCACAAAGTGGACGGACAGACTCGCCAGCTTGTGGGAGCCTTCCCAGAAGCCAATAGCTTCATGATCTCATTGGGGAGTTGGCTCCCTCAAGACAGGGGCCGATGAAGCCCTGTCATCCCGAGGAGCTCAGCGTGAGCATTGGCTCCCAGATGCTTCTCATCACCATGGCCTTCCCACCATGCTGCCAAAATCTGAGTCATTCCATTTGACAAACACTTCTTCAGCTTCTGCTATAAATAAGGTACTTCCCACACCAGGAGCGAAATCTGGCCTGATTGGGTAAAAACCAGAAAGCTGACTCACTTAGGATCGAGCCACAGAATATCAGATTGGAAGAGTCTGCAGTGGCCAATCAGTCCAACCCACACCCCTCAAAGAATCTCCATTACAATGTATCAGACAGGTAGTTTTCCAGACCCTCCTTGGTGATCTCCAAAGGTTCTAGGCTTAGAGTTCCGTTCAGTGACAACATTCATGGAGCACCTACTGTGTGCTGGGAGCCAAGGACACAAACAGTCCCTGCCTTCTAAGAGCTTACATTTTGTTGGTGTACAGACAGATAAAGCAAGACAGAATTTGCAAAATGAAACAAGACAATCTTAAAGGGAGTAGAATTCTGATAAGTGGGAAAATCAGGATGTAGGAGGTGTCAGCTGAGCCAGTTGGGAAGGAAGCATGGGATTCTGAGTCCAAGGGGACAAGGGAGGCCATTCCAGGATTGGGGGTCACCCTCATTCACGACCTCGTCTCTTCTGATGCAAAGGCAGGAAATGGAATGTCTCATATTGGGGGGAAATGAATAGCTCAATTTGACTAGACTGGATAGTAATATGAAATAAGACTGGAAATGCAGGTTGAGAGCCATACTGGGGAGGGCTTCAAATACCAGGCTGAGGACTCTGTATTTTACTCTTGAGGCAACAGGGAGGAACTTCAGAGTTCATACGGTCCAAGCCCCTCATTAGACCTAGCCATCCATCCTTAGTGCTGCTGCTGGAGCAGGGGGAGCTAGGGAGAAGAACGAGGAAGAGGGAAGAAAGGAAGAGAGAGATAGAGGGGAAGAGGGAAGAAAAGAAGAGGAAGGAAATTGGGGAGACAAGAAGAGAGGGTGGAAAGAATGAGAAAAACACAGGGAAGGAGAAGAAAGGGGAAAATAGAAGAGAGGGAGAGAAGAAGAAAAAGGGAGATGAAGGAAAGAAGAGAGAGAAGAAAGGAAGGAAGAAAGAAAAGAAAAGAAGAAAGAAAGAAAAAAAGAGAGAAGAGAAAGAAAAACTTCTCTGTTCTAGCTACCTGTCTATCCAAATGTCCCTTAATGTTCAAGATCATGCTCTTGGAAACCTTTTAGAACTCCTAGCCAGTCAGGCCAGAGTATGAGGGGTCTTATTACGTTCCTTTCAGACACGTCTTACACTTTTCCCCATCAGCTGCCAAATTGTGGCACGTTTCACTGACTTAAACGGGGTGCACTCTGATGGATGGGATATGGTCTGGAAGTGGCTGGAGGGGTCAGAGGGAATGCTTGAGTTGACGTGTCATGATTCAGGCCTCCTGAGAAGCCCAAACCACCTCCATGTGCTTCTTTTGCCTTGGCTCCTTAGGAAGGGCTCTGGCTTCCAGAGAAGAAAAAAAACCTGTCTTGGCAAATTGAATGCAGGTCTCTTCATAGCTTCCCCCAGAGGGGAGCTGATTACTCCATGAGTGGAATACCAGGTATGAAGTGAGTTTCGTCTTGTGAAAGAAGGAGCCGAGTCTGCAGTGATGGTGAAAACAGGTTTGTTCCTCTGCGGCGTGAGGGGAGCTGGCAAACAAACTCTTCAGCAGATCTTGGCCAGAGGAGAATGTCATTGGGAACAAGGCCCACCTGGCCCACGTAACTCAAGCCCGCTCTCCAAGAAATATTAGCTGATGGTTCCCCTTCTCCCCACATGTCCGGGGATTGGTTCAGCATTTCCCCAGGATCCTACGTTCTTAGCCCCAGGGTCAGCCTTTACTAGAACAGATGGACTCCTGGTCTGTAGCATGTGCATCCAATTTTTGTAAATAGAGTCACATTTTCAGTGTCCTGGGAAGCCTGCTATGTATGGAATCCGATGATGAATCCTTTTGTTAAGCAAATAATTAGCCTATAATCCACTTCTTCCATAAATCTGGACATGTTGTCAACAAGTATTGATCAAGTGATCTGCTCTTCTGTTCTAGTTGACCGACATTTAACACTCAGAGGGGTGTTATGGAGAGGTCTTGGGGTCAGGAGACCTGGGCTAGCATTCGGACCCATGTACTTACTAACTGTGTGACTCTGGGCCCGCTGCTGACCATCTTTGAGCCGGATGGGGCTAATCATGTCACCTACTCTGAAAGGTTGTTGCGGGAATCATCTATGGTAGTAATGCCTCATAAAAGCCAACTATTATGGTTACATACTCTTTTCCCCAGCCTGTTTGTCTTCAGAAGGGGAAACTCAGAGCCATGCAGAGACGTTGCAAAGAGGCAGATTTTGGCTCCATGTCAGGACAAACTCCTTAAGAATTGGGGTTGTCCAAAGTGAAGCTGACTGCTTCACTTGAATTAATGGTAGCTAGTAACAATACTTTATATTTGTGTAAGGCTTTAAGATACAAAGTCGTTTTCTGGTGGCAGTGAATCAATAAACATTTATTAAGCGCCTATTATGTGTCAGGCACTGTGCTATGTGCTGGGAATACAAGAAAAAAAAAGGGTAAAAGACAGCCCTGCCCTCAAGAAACTTACAATCTGTCAAGTCTGGGCTAAGCCTGTAAATAAAGCCTTTCAACTCGAAGACAAGTCACCTTCCCACTGGGTCATGCTGTCTGCTTTAAGATGTTGTAAGCAAGAATTCCTTAGAACAGGGAGCTATCTTGGTACGCTTCTCTACTCTTCTGGTGCTGCCAGTATCCTCTCAATTCAGCACCCTGGGGCACAGCCCCAGCTGCCCCACCCTTGTTTTGCCTCTCTGCCTCCCTCTATGCACTTTGAATTTCAGTTATGATAATAACTAATTGCTATAGGACTCTTCAGGTTCATGAAGCACATTCTTCATAATGGTCCTATGAGTTAGGTAGTGTGTTGGGCTGTCCATTGTACAGATGAGGAAATTGAGGCACAGAGAAATTCTATGACTTGGCTTAGATCACATAGCTAATAATTAACAAAGCCTGGATTTGAACCCACATTTCCTGATCCCTGTCTAGTGCCCAGTATAAGGTTCCATCCATGGATCAGGTCCAAAAGGATTTTGTCATTGGAAATATGTGAATAGGGGTTGGCAAGCTTTAGGAAGATGGACACCAAGTCGCTCATTTCTGGTCTTGCCTGAGTGATGACTTTTGAGTACCTATCTGGGACCTCTCGCTGGGAATGGGAGATCTGAGCTGACGTATTGACTTCTCTGGATTTATGTCGAATCCTCCCTGTGGAACAAAGGCGCTGTGAAGCAAGGACTATTGTGTTTGGGTTTTTTTTTTTTTTTGTCTTTATATCTCCAGCAAGCATCAGGAGGAGCTTAATAAATACTTGTTGACTTCAATGGATTGGAGAGACCTTAGGATAATAGACAGGAGTAGAATTCCTCAGGCAGCCAGTAGGAGACTAAGGGCCATTGTGCCACATGGCATGGGGAAGTGGTGACCATGGCAGTTGGGAGGGGAGAACAGGTGGAGAGGGGGGAGGGAGCCAGACATCTCTTCTGTAGTTTTGTCTCTGCTCCCGTATCATGAAAACATGAGCTGGGAGGAACTTCAGGTCGCTGAGGCCAACCCTCTCCATCTTACAGAGGAGTAAACTGAGGCTCACACAGTCGTAGGGAGCAGATCTGGGTGTCCAACACAGATTCTCTGGCTCCAGAGCCAACCCTTACCATTTGAAGCAACGTTGACCTATAGGCCTTGGTCTTCAGTCATAGGAGACGCCTCCTGTCTCCTTCTCCTGGCTCTCTGCTCCTTGGCTCTTCTTTCTTTCCAAAGCCGGCTGAAAAACCTCTGCCTGCTCGAATCCTTCTGTGAGTCACTCGCTCCTCCATGGGCCTCCTTTATTTACCTGTTACTCATAGAATGTGCTTCCCTCTTTTAATTTGTACCTGTTTACATGGTGCTTTGTAATTGTTCTGTTCTTGTGTCTTTGTAGGAGTAGGGAAGGCACCCTCACCTTAATAATGAGAATGAGAATGCATGTTTACATGACACCTTGTGATTTATGAAGATCTCTGCTCACTACAGCCCTCCCCGATGAGATAATTACTACTATTACTCCCCGCTTGAGTTTTGAGACCAAGCGCTGTCTCTGGTTCTCGTGTCCCTCTCCTCCGAAGTCCAGGCCCTCCTCTGGGATGCCTCTCTTCATCACCCAAAGGTTTTTTCCTGTTTAAATGTTTTTTCTGTGGATTTTTTTTTTACTCATTGTTGCTTTCCTATCTTCCCTATCCTCATCCCTTATATACAGTAGAACCCTCTCTTATATCAAGTAAGTCCAGGTCAGCAAACAAATCAATGCATTAATCTGTGCTGAACATAGAAAATACTGAATAAATGCTTTTTAGATTCATTCATGTGTAAAAATACGTGCTCCTTTCTGTACTTGTAGTCCACTGTTCCCCTGATTAAAAATGGCAGGCCTACTTCACTCTCAGCCCACCGAAATCACGTTTGGTCCCTCCACTGAGCAGATTTCTGAAGTCTTCCAGTGCTGATTTCCTGTGCTATTTGGGGCACCGTGCAAATGGTTCCTTCAGTTCTGTTCACCTTGCTCTACGTGGGTTCACAAGTCTTCTCAAGCTTCTCTGAATCCTTCATGTTTTTATAGCATAACAATACTCCATTATAGGTGTACATCCCAATTTGCTTAACTGTTCGCTAGTGGGTGACAGTGCATTTCCCTCCAAGCTCGGTTAGTATAAAATTGATTCCATAAATCTCTTTCTCTCCCTCCCTTCCCCTCCTCCCTCTCTCTCCCTCTCTGTCCATCTATCTACTCCTATATCTATTTATCCATCCATCTATCCATCTATCCATCTATCTATCTATCTATCTATCTATCTATCTATCTATCTATCTATCTATCTATCCCCTAATTATTAGTAATTCACCTCCCCTGAAATGCCTGTTTTTTGTGTGTCTATTTCACATTTCATTACGGGTAGACAAAGGTGCCTCTGAGCTGGGCAGCCCTGGGCTCAAGTTCTCCTGGGGTCATGTCCTGGCTATATGGGGGACCATAGGCAAGCCTAGTCTCTTGAACATCATCCGTTGCAGCAGAGGTGCTGACACTGACTTGCTCTGGGAGAGAGAGTTCCCTCGGCTGGACATTCTCTATAGCCATGAAATTCCAGGTCTAGTCTGTGGCTCATGTGGGTGTACAGGTCCTCTGTTCATTAAATGAGGTTTTGTATGTATGTAACATGTTTTACATACCTCAGAAATGCCATAGAACTGTCAGTTATTATTATTATTATTATTATCAATGCCCCCAGGTGTCCTAATTCTGATCTGTTCAAGGTAAGGGGGGCAGGGGGAGAAGGAATAAGTTTTTATATAGCACCAATTGTATGCCAGGCACTGGGCTCTCATTTGACCCTTGCAATAACCCTTCAAAGTACATGCTATTATTACCCCGTTTTACAGCTGAGGAAACTGAGGCAGACAGCAGCTCAATGACTTGCCCAGGGTCATAGAGTTAGTAAGTGTCTAAGGCTGGATTCGAATTCAGATCTTCCTGACTCCAGGACCAGCATTCTATCCACTGCCCCATCCAGCAGCCTCTAATTAACTAACTAACTAACTTTGAGCATACAGCAGCTGACTGGGATGGGAGCAAGGGTGGGAGGGGTATGCAGGTGTTTCCTAAGTGTTTTCCTTGGCAGTCTGAAACGCTCTGGGTTTTAATAGTTACCCTGTATAATTCCAAAAGGAGTTTACTCCCTTGGGGACAAGACAGATGTGCCCTGCACGTGCAGTAGGCACTTAATAAATGCTTTATTTGACCCTCTGGTTAAGCCTTTGAGTTTGGGGCTCAGGGTTCTAACCCCTTTCAGAGAAATTCCAGGGAGATTCTCCGGGTGACTGGACACCTTCCCTGGCCCCCCACTCTTCTCCCTTTTCCTTCTCATCCCAGATTCTGCAGGGCAGCTCTAGAGGATATGACTGGATGCTAATGCTGACTCTTTACAAAGCAGATAGCTGGAATGGCGAGGGAGGGAGGTGACACCAACAGGTTTTGTGTAGGGCCAAGTCACTAAGTGACAGAGCCCCTCTCACCCTACCTGAGACATCGACTGCCGAATTGTAGGATACCCCAGTGCCTTCCTTGAGCAAGGAAGTATTTCCACAGGGGCCTGAGAGGCCATGGAGGCCTCCTTGAACCTGATCAGGGATCCCTTATCTTGTTAACCCAACATTCAGCCTCTGGTGGCAGGCCCTACATGTTGGGGAATTCACCACCTCCATGGGCAGCCCTTTCTCCTTTGAGACCATTCTCATTGTTAGCTTCTTTGTCCTGTCACTGAGATTTTCCCTACTGTTTTTTTCCTTATATTGTTATATTCCTGACATTAAATCTAAGTCTAATCTTTCCTCTTTCTTTCCCCCTCCTTCTCCTTTTCCTCCTCTCCCTCCTCCTTCTTCCCCTCCTCTCCCTCCTCCTTCTTCCCCTCCTCTTCCCTTTCCTCTTTCTCCTCTTCCTCTTCTCCTTCTTTCTCTTCTTCTTCCTCCCCTTCCTCCTCCCTTCCTCCTCTCCCTTTTCTTCCTTCTCCTCCTCCTCTTTCTTTTTCTCCTTTTTCTCCCTTTCCTCCCCTTTCTCCTCTCTCCTTTGAGATGGATCGATGCCTTTCGTTCTGACATGTCATCTGGATTATACTTTTCCCCTCCCCCCTATAGGCAGCCTTCCCTTCGACAAAGAAAAGCTGCATTGATCTTGATGCAGTTTGCACCATTCCACACCCACGGACCCCTACTTCTCCGTCAATGGGACGAAGGCTATGGAGTGGAAAATGTTCATTATAATTGCTCGTTGTTTGCATCTAATCTCTCTTCTGCATGGTCATCCTTCAAATATATGAAGGTCATGATAATGTCCCTGCCAAGTCTGTAGTTCATAGGATTTAGAATTGGGAGATGCCTTAGAAATCATATAGTCCAATCTCATAGTCCAGTCAGGGGTGGGGAACCTGGGGCCTTGAGGCAGCATATGGCCTTCCAAGTCCTTAGGTGTGGCCTTTTAACTGAGTCCAAGTTCTACAGAACAAATCGTTTTATTAAGGGGACTTGTTCTGTGAAGTTTGGATTCAGTCAAATGGCCACACTTGAGCACCTACAGGGCCTCATTCAGCCTCAAGGCTGTAGGCACCACCCTGGAGGCTACGAGGCTTACCAGGGCTATGCAGGAAATTAGAATTTGAACTCAGGTCCTTTTCTCCCATGTCCGGTACTCTTCCTCCCTCCGAGAACATAAAATTTAGCTCCAAGCCTATCACTGCTAAGCAGAAAACAGAATTCAGGACTGAGAAGGGGGCAGATGATGGCTGCTTTCTGATTGCTTCTCCTCTGATACTAGCTGAATTCCAGGTTTTCTGAAAAAGCAGCCCACATATTTGTACCCAGGGAAATGCAAAAGAAAAACTGTGGAAACCCAACTTGTCAGGGTTTTTTTCATTAACTCCAGGCTGCTGGCCACCAGTGAACTCTGTGCTTTTAAAGATTCTTTTATCAGTTTGTGTGTTTAAGAAAAAAAATTAGCATGTTTCCCATATATTTCTTCTTTCTGGATTCTCCTAAGCCACCATGTACCAAACGTTTGTCTTCTTTCCTCCCTGTAAGAGGTTACAGCAGCCTGATTTTTTGCTTAAAATAAAAAAAAAATCCGACTCTCATGTAGCATGCTTGCCGTAACATGAGCCCTGTTGGTGGTCTTGGAAGAAGCCCAAAGCTAGGTTGGGTTGGTACTCTGTAATGTGAATGCAATTAGCAGTGGTTTCTCTAAAGTAAAAAGATATGTTGAAAAATAATGCACAGCAAATTTAGGTCAGAGCCGGGAAACTTATAAATCCTTATTTTTGTTTGCATTCCCCTAAGTTGTAGGGGAGCTTGTGTCTTTATTACTTAATTTTCCAAGCAATAATGCATTTGAGAGAAATTTACTGTTAATTTTGTGTGTTTGATCAGAAAGCCACAAGGCACAACAGCCCGGGATGTGGCTGTTGATAGAATTTATGTACAAAAAGCTACTTTTTGTACATCCCTAATAGTGGATGTAAAAATTATTGGTCGGGGGAGGTGGGTTTGGAAACTCTCTCACCTGCTTCCTCATACCCTGAAATTCATTTCAAGGCTTTTGACCAGAACCAGCGATGTGATGTTGGGCCAATAAGATGCCTTTACCTCTGCATGCCTCAGTTTCCTCAGTGAGACCTGATGTTCTCTAAGGTCCCTTTTCAGCTCTAAGGTTGCCTATGTCTATGACCTCCTCCTTGTGGTCTTATAGACTATATATGGGACATATAATTAGAGCCAAAGGGACTGTCGCTATCACCTAATCCAAATGCCTCATAGGATAATAGGATCATAGGTGCAGACCTGGAAGAAATCACTCAGGGGCGGAAATCTAGTCCAACCTCATCATTTTACAGATTGGGAAACTGAGGCACACACACAGTAAGTGGCTTGAGCAGGCTTATTCAGGGAGTAAACAACGGAGGCAAAATTCAAATCCGGGGTCCTTTGACTCCATTCTGTCATGGCACCCCCTGTTTAAAGCCAATTTTCACACGGGGGCTTAGGTTTCAAGGCTGTGATTTGACCTGCAGAGTATCCAGTCTGTGGATCCATACAAGCCAACAGCTATTGAAACAAATACCATTACAGGACACGCTCCTGTACAACAAAAATGATTTCCAAGCCCCAGCTGCTGGGGCAATATTGGAGAAGGAGAATGGAATGCGAATGGATGCCTTGCAGTTCATTGTATTGGAATTCTGACCTGCAACGAAGGTCTCCTTTGCTTTTCACTGAAGCTGTTCCATCTTCTTAATTGCCATCTAACTCCTGACCTCCGTCCGATGGGAGGTCCCATTCCGCTCATGCTTTCTTTCTCTTCACTCCTTTCATCTTGGGTAATTATCTTCACTTTCGGTTTCTCCCTCTCCATCTGTAAAGCCCCTGATCATGAACCCAAAGGCTCTCTCTGCCAATTACTGCCCTTCTTCTTTATTGGGCTGCCCTAATCTTTTACTTAGGGACAGATGGCTCCCTAATGATGTCCTGGCTCAGTGGAATGGGAATAAGGAGCACAGGGATTAGAGATGGAGCTGAAAGCATCCCTAGAAACCATCCTTTGTGCTTGGAATGTAGGCACTCCCTCCTCATCTCTGCCTTTCAGCCGTCTTCCCTGCCCTTCCTGACTCAGCTCAGGTGATCTCAGGTGCACCCGCCCTCCCTGATCAGCCTCCCTGGATCTTCTAATTAGTAGTAACTCCCCTTCCTCAGTATCTTCTGTTTCTTCTCTGTGCACATGCTGCCTCCTTCCAGAAGAATCAAAGCGCCCTGGGGGCTCTGCTCTGTCTTTGCATCCCTAGCACCTCAAACACAGTGCTTGGGACATAGTAGCCACTTGATAAATAATAGATAATAATAATATTAGTATTAGTTAACATTTATATAGCTTTTTAAGATTTGCAAGGCTCTATGTATGTTACCCCATTCTATCCTCAACCCAATCTTGGAGGGGACATGCCTTCCTTATTTTACAGGTGAGAAAACTGAGGTTGGGAGGTGGTCCAGGGTCACAAAGCTAATGTCCGAGGCAGGATTCAGACTCCAGTCTTCCTCTCCATGTCAGACACTCTATTCCACTGTGCCAGCTAGATGCCAGCCAGTAAGTGTTTATGGAGTTGCAACTAGTCTAGTCCCCTTATTTTATAGATGAGAAGAGTTTCGTTTTGAGATAATAAAGCGACACGCCAAAAGTCATCATCCTGGTCATCAACAAGCATTTATTAAGCGCCTACTGTGCTCCAGCCATTGTGCCAAGCACGGAGAACACAGAGGCAATCCTCAGCAAACATTTATTAAATACCTACTGTGTGTCAGGCACTGCTGAGGATACAAAAAAAGGCCAAAAAATACATAGTCCTGCCCTCGAGGCGCTTACATTCTAACATGGAGGACACTGTACCCACAACTGCATACGTTCACGACGTGTGCAACGTCAATTGGAGGTGATCTCAGAAGGAAAGGATGAGCCTCCTGCAGAAGGGGCTGTGAGCCAAGCGAGGGAAATGTTCCGGCCATGGGGCAGCTAGTGCAGCAGTGTGGAGGCCAGCGGCATCGAGGGGCGTGTGGAGGTCTGTAAGCTGGGAAGGGCCAAAAAAGCTAAACAGAGCATCTGATACCTGCTCCTCGAGGTAATAGTAAGCCATGGGAGTTTACTGAGGAGGAGGGACAGCGAGTGTGTAACATGATGAGGCTTGGCTTTAGGAAGATTACTTCGACTGCTGAGTGGAGAGCCACACTGACAGAACCAGGATTTGAACCCATATCTTCTGACTCCAAATAAAGCACTCTTCCCCCAACGCCACCCCGTCCGTGGCCTTGACACCAATGAAGAATACAACCTTGCAATAACCCGCATCTATATGATGCTCTATGATTTGGAAAGAGCTTTGCAAATACCACATTTGATCCTCACAACTCTGCAAGATAGGTGCTCTCATAATCCCCATTTTACCAATGGGGAAAGTGAGGCAGGCAGAGATTTTAAGTGACTCGCCCAGGGTCACACAGCTAGTAAGTGTCTGAGGTTGGCTCTGGACCTAGTGTTCTGTCCATGGAGCCACCCAGCTGATCTTAGACAAGTCATTCCCTTTTCCCACACTCAGTTTCCACGTTTATAAAGTGAAAGGGGTTGGGGGCTGTAAGGTCCACTGCAGCTCTAAAACTCCATGATTGATAGGAGCCAGACATTTCCCAGGTCCTCCTGGTGGCCTAGGGAAAGACAGGCACTTCCCTCCCACCCTGCAAGCCTGGGGGTAAAATGCAGATGCTCTCAGAGACCTCTGGAAACCTGCCTGGTGGCCTGGCACCATGAGGCTTTGCTCAGCCAGCTTTTATGGAAGGAGTCCAGCCTTGTTACTCTCCTCTTGTCCCCCAGCTTATCTTCTCATCTCTGGCCAAATGCTTCCAGCTTCCAGATTTCTGCTGTGGAGTCACGAGTCCTACAGCAGAGACGATCTAGTTCTACTCTGACCCCTCATTTTACAGAGGGGGAAACTGAGGCACATGGAAATCTACTGGCTCCAGATGAAGATCTCTTTCAAATTGCCTTTGTCATCATTCCCCTACTTTGGTGCAAAGGTACACTCTCTCTCTTGCTCTCTCTCTCTCTCTCTCTCTCTCTCTCTCTCTCTCTCTCTCTCTCTCTCTTTCTCTGTCTCTGTCTGTCTGTCTCTGTCTGTCTCTGTCTGTCTGTCTCTCTGTCTGTTTCTCTGTCTGTCTCTCTGTCTGTCTCTCTCTTTCTCTCTCTCTCTCTCTCTCCTCCCTCCCACCGTCTCTGTCTCTGTCTCTCTGTCTCTCTCTCTGTCTCTCTCTCTCTCTGTCTCTCTCTCTTTCTCTCTCCCTCCCTCCATCTCTCTCTCTCTCCCTCCCTCCATATCTCTCTCCCTCCCTTCATCTCTCTCTCTCTCTCTCTCTCTCTCTCTCTCTCTCTCTCTCTCTCTTTCTCTGTCTGTCTGTCTCTGTCTGTCTCTGTCTGTCTGTCTCTGTCTGTCTGTCTGTCTGTCTGTCTCCCTCCTCTCTCTCTCTCTCTCTCTCTCTCTCTCTCTCTCTCTCTCTCTCCCTCTCCAATAGCCCCTTTCCTCCTCTCCTCTTCCTTTTGGAAATGAGGACCTCCTGATCTAGTCCCCTACAGATGATGGTCCTGGGGTCCACAGGGGAGGAGGGGATTTCTTTAAGGTCAGCTAGCTTGTTAGTTGCAGAGCCTGGCCCGCAGCCCCCCAGGACTGCATCCTTTCTTTAATCGTGCAGATCTGAGAGCTCTGAAAATCGAAATATCTCTTGTTTGTGTTTCCATTAGAGACCCAGAGGGATTAGACTTGGCTCTCCAGCGGATTTTTCAAAATCTGGGGGTCATTACAATTTCCCCCTGAGGATGGCTTGGCCTGCCTTTTCCTTCTATTGCTTTATCCAGGAGCATTCACGTTTTTCCACTCAGAGAGTTTTATGTGCTTCCTTCATTGCTGGATGTGTGAGTGCGTTGGCGGCTTGGTGAGTGACCGAGCAGAGGCACACTCCAGGATGGATGCTTCAAGATAAAGACCCCCCTGGAAGGTGCCCGCTTTGGGCCACTCTCTGCACGGGTCCAAGACATTTAAAAAATGCAAGCCGTGTCAAAGATGGCCAAACTTCGGATGGACTTGGGGGGGTGCACCAGCCAACACTTTTTTTGGCCTGTTGTCTGAAAATTCATTTGGTATATAAGGCTATATTCCTTATTTTGTATGTTCATTTAGTTTTGTTGACGGTTACGCAGTGATGAAAAGAACACCCAGTGTTGGGACCTCTTGGTGTGGGAGATGCCAGGATTTCCAGGGGCAGACCAGAGCCTGTCAATGAGTCCTCCAGAGTACCTTGGGGCCAGAGAGCTTCAGTGGCACATGTCAGAAGAGATATTTGAACCCTGGGCTCTTGATTACAGTACTTGCTACACCACGATGCCTTTTTTTTTTTTGCCGGGGGGGGGCGTTACCCAGTTCATAATAAGAAATTGCTCAAAAGGATCTTTGATCTCGTCAATTTGTGACTTCCCTCCGGCATCATGGCGGGAACAATCTATCCATGCCTGCCCATCCTATGAAAATCTTGTCCATATTTTCTCATGGGTGGTCCACCCAACCTGATGCAGGCCTCCTGAGATTTCTTTTGATACTCTGAGGGTATGAGTGGAGTACTCTGGCTGTAAATCTATCACATCTCTCACCCATGCCACATACCAGTCATTAGTCAGTAAGCATTTATTAAGCACCTACTGTGTGCCATGCACTGTGCTAAGTGCTGGGGATACAAAGAAAGGCAAAAGACAGTCCCCGTCCTCCCAGGACTCCCATCCGTTGGAGGACAGCATGAAAACAACCATGTACATACAAGCCACAAGCAGGATAAAAGGAGGTCATCACTAGAGGGAAGGGGGTCCATCTCCTCTTCCCATCGGACATTTCTGTGAAGGCATTTTTTACGCCTCTTTCAGAATTCCCTCTTGGTTATGTGTACCCACCTGGTCTCACCCCCAAGTATCTATTGTCCTCAGTATGAAACCCACATTTAATTCTTTGGGGGCTGTTATATCTCCCTGCCACATAGCAACATCAGGACAATAATAAAATAAAAATTAAAATAAATTGATGTGTATTTAGCACCTACTGTCTACTTATCATATGTCACAAACATAAGATAGTTTGGGGAGGGGTTTCCACTCCCACCATTAAGGACTGGTAATGGAAAATACAGTAATATCTTGAATACCAAAGGATTTGTGATTTCTTCAGGATAGGGATCCACATTTGGAACTTTCTTCCACTTAATCTATAAGGAAAATAATAAACATTTATTAAGCACCTCCTATACACTGTCACTGTGCTAAGCATTTTACAAATATCATCTCATTTGAGCTAGTAACTATAACTTAAGTGACAAGTCCTAGTGAGTTTCCCCGGGTAAGTGACACACCCAGGGTCATTGGGCTAGTTTGTGTCAGAGGTAAGATTTGAACCTGGATTTTCTTGACTTGCAAGCCCATCACTCTAAGAATTCTGCCATGTTGGAAACTAAGTCATGAAAAAAATACATTCTTTATCTCTACACATGGCTGAAGGCTTTCCAGGAAGGTAAAAGAAGTATCATTTCATTTGACACACACAGATCAGGTCCCTGGGCCTGGATGCCATCAAGAAAGCAGAACCCCATGTTAGCTCCCCTGTATCCATTCAAAAATAACATTTCAAGGAATAAATGTTTTATATATGAAACATAACTCCCAACTCTCATTAGAAATTCCCACTGCAGGGCCATCAATGTTTCTTGTAAACAGAGTAATTGGCAATTCCAGGGTGGCGGGGATGGACCAGCGGCGTCAGCTCAGACTTGTTCACCCTCCTTGCTGTTTGTTATTATGCTCCTTCTCTGGTCCCAGGCAGTCAGGCCAATCAGTCTTCAGTCAATTAACAAGCATTTATCGAGCACGTCCCGTGTTCCAGGCTCTGTGGTAAGAGCTGGGGCTAGCAAGGCAGGCAGACTTGTTATCTGTGATCTCACAGTGTCTGGCCTCTCGGTGTCTATTGTTAAATGCTCTCTGGTCTGGCCTGATCAGAAGCAGTGAGTTTTTCTGAGCCAGCCTCCTTAGGCAATTTATCTCCTAAGCTAATTAGCAGGCGGGAGGATTTCTGTCCCCGTTGGAGGGATTCCATATGAGTTGTTTGAGAACCCCAGAGTTAAATGCTTATGAGATACCTGCTGCGTGGTTCTCAAGGTGACTTGTACCTAGGGAAGGTGCTTACAGAGTGTGGAGGGAAGGCTGAATGACCAAGCTTGATGGGGCTTCCTGTCGAACCTCTTTTAAAGTGAGTCCTCCATTCATTGGTTACCTGGAAGGCCCATTCAGGACTTCAAAGGTCAGGCACTTGCCGAGTCACGCCAGAGTTGCTAGTCGGGGAGTAAGATGGGCTGTGGGGGGTGGGGAAGATGTGAATACCTCTTGACCTCAGACAGACGACTGATTGGCACAAAGAACCGAGGAAGGCTTCCTGCTCCAAAGGCCTGGGGAAATGAATCTGCCTTGTCTTGACTTTGTGGCTAGATGCCTTTCTGGACGTTGGGGCTTGAAAGAATGATTTATTTAGCACTTTAAAAACAGTAAAGGCTTTCTGTAAAGAAGCGTCTGTGAGTATTCCTACACTGAGTCCCCTGAAGTAGGTGCTACAGAGATTAATGCTTCCATTTTACAGATGGGGAAACTGAGGCTTGGAGTGGATTTGTGACTTGCTTATAGTTACATAGTTGTATGTTCTAGAAAGATTACTCCAAACCCCTTTGGGTCATCCCCAGATTCCTAACTAGAGACTTAGTGGATGTCCCCTCGGGGCCTGAGCTAGTAAGCATTACAGTGGGGTTCAAGCCCAGATCCTCCTGACTCTAGGGGTTTTCCCCCTCTTTTTCCTCCAAGACAAAACAGTGCAAAGAACCCAAAATGTTTCTTTTTAAAGATGGCTGGATTGTAGAGTGCTCATTGGTGGGGGGGGAGTAAATAGCCCCCAACGCTTAAGTAGAAGCAGGTGTGCAGGGCTGGTGACGAGCTGGCTGGCCTGCCTGGGGACCCTGCAGTATTTCTCTACCCTCCCCGGCAAGCCCGGAAAAACGAGTAGATGCAAGTGGAGAATGAGAGAAGCCGGGGGCTGAGCTGCTGAGTGGACTGTTGCGTTATTCACATGGAGAGAAAAAACACAGTCTTTGCAGCTGAAAGGGGAGGTGAGTGTTATTAAAATATAATTAGGGAAGTGTTTATGAAAAGTCAACAGATCAGTAAGAAGAGAGCCAGGGGAAATGGGTCCATTTTATTTGGTCCTTGGTGCTCCGGGCTCTCAGGCCCCCCAGTGCTCCTGAGGAGTTCAGATTTCCTGCATCAGCCATTGCCTTGCAGAATGATTGCCCTGACAAGGATTTCTCATTAGGTCCTAAATCTTCTAAACCCAAATAATATCCAGAGAACGCGTCTGGCCGACTCAGGCCCACTTCAGCAGCATCGGAAGAACGCAGAGCCCCGCGTCACATTTGGGCTCGAGGTTTGATTTGTCATGGGCTAGCTGGGTGGCCTTGGAGCGAGGAAAACTTGGTTTGGATTTCTAGCCCTCATTTTTCCCATCTGCAAAATGCCGCTAAAAGTACCTGGTGTGGCTGCTTCATACTCCAGTGAGACCATGTATATAAAGCATTATATAAATGTCAATGATTGTTATTCAGTGCCTTGCACATGGGACAGAAAGAAGGGAGTAAGCATTTATTAAGTGCCTACTATGTACCAGGCACCATGCTAAATGCTTTTACAAATAACTACCTCATTTGATCTCCACTTTGGAGGTAGGTGCCGTTATTATCTCCATTTTACAGCTGAGGAAACTGAGGCAGCAGAGATCAAGTGACTTGTCCAAGATAAAACAGCTCATAAGTATCTGAGGTTGGATTTGAACTCAAGTCTTCCTGACTCCAGGCCCAGTGTTCTGTACACTGAACTACCTAGCTGCCCCCGCATTGTAGGGTTCTAGAGCAGGAAGGGGCTTTCTAGTCTGAAACCCTGGGATCATAGGTCAGCAGCCATGGAGGCCGTCTGGTCCAAATCCCTCATTTTATGTGGAGGTATTGGCCTTGGCCGTCCAGCCTGTCTGCATATGAAGGTTTGTTGCCCATACTGCAGCTCCTTGGGGATCTGGGGATGACCCTAAGGGGTTTGGGGTTGTCTTTCTACAAGCCCCTGCTGATGTGATCCTCCATGGATGTCAGTGAGTCAGCCAGACTCAATTAGCTTTCAGAAAGGGACCTCTAGGAAGGCTGGTTGGCCCTAAATATCCTCCCAAAGGGGTGCCCACGGCCCCTGGACACCTGTTTGCTGGATTCCTAAGAGGCTCCCTTTGGAGTGGTGACCTTGGTCATTCCGTCCTTGCCTCTCGATGCTGACACGGCTCTCAGCCAACTCGGGGATTCTGCCGGCTGCTGAGGGAAGGCTTGGAAGCTCATAAGGTCTTCCTCTGGCCAGAGACCTCAGCCAAGTCCTTCTCTCAGCAGCTAGGTGGCACAGTGGATAGAGCACCGGCCCTAGAGTCAGGAGGATACAAGTTCAAATCCGGTCTCAGATCAGACATGTGATACTTACTAGCTGTGTGACCTTGGGCAAGTCACTTAACCCCAATTGCCCCCCAAAACCCCCCAAAATAAGCCAAATGCTTCTCTCTGTCAGCTTTAGCTGGAAGCTCTCTCCTCTGCTGCTAAATCTGCCAGGCCCAAGTCCGCCTGGCGCTGTGTGGATGACCTTCAGGGCCCATGTTCATCGTCTTCTTCTTCCTCCCATCCCAGAGCTGGAGGGGACCAAGAGCCCAGTCAGGTCATGACCCTCATTTTATGGAAGTGGACACTGAGGTAGAGAGAACCCAAGTGACTCACCCATCATTTCACCATGTTAAGAATCATGACCATTTAAATTGCACTTTGATTTTTACAGAGGCATTTCTGTATCTTACTGGATCCCCATGACACCTTGGGAGCTAGGTGTTCTCATTACGCCCTTCTTCCCATTTCTATCGATGAGGAAACTGAGGCTGAGGGAGCTTAGGGGACCTGTCCAGTTTGTGGGCTAGAACCTGGCCCTTCCTGGCTCCAAGTCCAGAATGTGGCTCATCTGCCGTCTCTGGGTTGGTTCTTGTAACAACATTCACAGGCCGCTCCCCAGGCGGCTCCATCTTCTTGACCCTTTGCTCCTTCTGTGCCCATGACTTCCCATTAAAATTGTGTGTGTGTGTGTGTGTGTGTGCGTGTGTGTGTGTGTGTATGTGTGTGTGTGTGTGTGTGAGTGACTCAGTCTCCGATGGGGGCCCTTCACACCTGTTTGTCCTCCTTCCCCCTCCAACTCCCAGGCATCTTTCCCTCTGCTCACCTTCTCTTTGTCCACCCTGCCAGGGCTCCCAGCAGCCACCTGCACGTTCCCTGGCTGGCTTTCCCAAGGCCATGAGTAAGGCCTTTGTATGCTTGCGGCTGCCGATAACCCCAGCCCCAGATTTCATGTCAAGGCTGGGGTTCCATTAAAGCCATGATTCATCATCTCTTTGTTTGAAGACCTGGCTTTGGCAGGCGGGCGAGGGGAGGAGGCAGCTCCAGCTTCCCCGGCCAGATGTACTGGGAGCGAGAGGGAGGCACTCAGCTGAAGCACATTCCTGGAGTTATTTGGCAAGGAGAAGTTTGCTAATAGAACAATTGTTTGTTATTCTGATTCAGAGGGCTGCTCATTTTTGAAGTATCAAATGGCGGAGCTCCGCTAAGCCAACTCCTTCATCTCACTGAGAAGGAGGAGGACCAGAGTGACTTGTCCAGGGTCACACAATAGCAGAGGTCAAGGCTTTTGACTCCCAGTCTGGTATGTCCATCTGCCTTGTGGAATGGCCAGGACGGGGAGGAACAGGGCTCAGACCTGCGGGACATTGGCCTAATCCCTTTCTCTGGGCTCACATCTCTAAAATGAATGGGTTGGCCCAGACAGATGCCTTCAAGGTCCTTCCTTTGCCCCTCTACAGTCCTCCCATGATTCCCCCTCAAGGTGTTGACATTCTAGTCCAGCCCTGCTTGGCCATTCCCTAAAGTCTACACTCCATTTCCCACCTCTGCAGCTTTGCATGGACTGTGCCCCCTGCGTACACGGTGGTCTGTCTCCACTTCCATCTCTTAGAATCTCGGGCTTCCTCCAAGGCTCAAGTGTCCCCTCCCACAGGAAGTCTTCCTTGACCCTCTCAGTTAGCAGGCCCCTTTCTTGGCTCACATGACTCGACCTGGTTATGCTTTTTACATAGTTTGCATTTACTCCTCTGGGTCCATGCCCCCCCTCTTTCCACTTCCCCATTTGAAAGTAGGGGCAGCTAGGTGGCAGAGTAGATAGAGCACCGATCCTGGAGTCGAGAAGACCTGAGTTCAAATCTGGCCTCAGACCCTTCCTAGCTGTGTGACCCTGGACAGCTCACCTCACCCTGTTGGCCTCAGTTCCTCATCTATCAAATGAGCTGGAGAAGGAAATGACGAACCACTCCAGTATCTCTGCCCAGAAAACCCCAAAGGGGTCACGGAGAGTTGGACAAGACTGAACAACAACACGTTGGAACGTAGGCTCCTTGAGGGCAGGGAATGTCTTTGCCGTCGTACCACACGGCCTGGCATGTGTTGAGTGAATGTTGATCTATCAGAATTGTGGGAGGCTCCATCTTCACCACAATTAATAGACTCATTGAAGGGCCCCACATGTCTAGATTGAATCAGTCAATCAGTTTGAGACCGTTACTGACAGAGAGTTGATGCCACACAGCAAACATCTTGTTGATGGTTGAGAAGATCAAGTCTTCTTGGTCAATGGATAAAGGAACACGCTTCTTTGCAGTTGTTCAATCCAGCAGCAGAAAAGGCTTGGTTGGGAAGGTTCTACTTTGACAGTTGGAGACAATGAGATAATATTTGTAAAGTGCTTTGTATACCTTAGAGCACTAAATAAATATTGTCATTATAGTTGTTGTGGTGGGGGCTGGAGGTGAGAAGAGATTTTCTTTCTCTGGCTCTTCCCCACCTCTGCTGCTTATGGGCATTGAAGAGACTGGACCAGTAGGAGACACAGCCTCTGGCTGAGATCAGAGAAACTGGATCAAATCCGTTTACTCCTTGTGTTTTTTGGAGAAATGCGTAAGTGCATTTACTCACTTTCCCATTGGAATGGGAAAGAGAAGCAGGGTAGAGAAGGCTAGAAGAGTGATGCTAAGCACTGGGGATAAGAGGACAAAGCAAAACCAGCCCCTGCCCTCAAGGAGCTTCCATTCACACCAAGGAGGGCTCTAGACCGCAGGTGGGTGAAGGCAGGGAGGGAAGAGGAGAAGGAGATTTTAGCTCTCTCACCTCTGAATCGACACATTCAGGAAAAGGTGGTTTGTTAGGCAGAAGTCTCACAAGACCAGTAATAATTGTGCTGGCAAGTGTGTAATTAGCGTTACTTTCATACTTTGATGCATCTGTGATCTCGTCGATGTAGCTGCCCCCCCCTCACCCTTTGGAGCTCCTCCCACAAATCTCCCACTGGGTCTTCTGGAAGTATTACCTGGGTAGTCACTAGGTACCCTGACCCTCTCCAGGATACCAAGCCATCTGCTTTAGGAGAAGAAAGACTGGGTCGGGGTTGGAAGACCTTGATTTAAATCCTGGCCCTACCCCCTTGTCAGCTACTCAGTCAACAAGCATTTATTAAGCACCTACTGTGTGCCAGGCACAGTGTGAAGAGCTGGGGATACATAAAAACAGCCCCTGCCCTAAGGAGCTTGCAATCTAATGGGGGAGACAACATGAAAACACTATATGCAAACAAGTTGTGGGCAGGATAAATTGGAGATAACCAATCAATAATCAGTAATCAGTAATCAAGCACTTACTATCTTTGTGACCTAGGGCAAGTCTCTTCCTTTCTGGGTCTCAGTTTCCTCATTTTTAAAAATGAGGCATTTGGACTCAGTGTCCTCCAAGCTCCCTTCTGGGTCTCAATCTACGGTCTGATGAAGTGCTAGAGCCCAGATTTGATCCCAAATTGGATGGTTCCAAGTCCATGGTATTACAACCACCTCTTGGCCTCAGTTTTCCTGTCTGTGGAATGAGGCTGATGTCACCTCCATTATCTACCTCAGAGGGCAGATATGAGGGTCAAATGAGAATTGGGAAAGAGCTCAGTTACTTTCTAAGTAGGAGAGGTAGGATGACGTGGTGAGAAGACCACTGAGCCTCACACCCCAAGAATTTAATCCAGTAACTAAGTCACACGACCTATGTGAGCTTGGGGAATTCTCTGAATTCCTCTGGGCCACAGTTTCTTGATGCATGAACTAGTGGGTTGGACTAAATGGTTTCTTCTATCTCTAGCTCAATGATTCTATGATTTTCTCTCTTCTTGGGATGCCCAGGTAAATCTGGCTGCCTTCTATTACCAAGGAAACCACCTTTTATTTATTATCTGGCCTTTGAATCTGCAGCCTATAGTTGCCTCTGATTTGACTAAAGTAGATGGTTGACTATTTAGCATCTTACACTTAGGGGCTACCATCTTGGTAAAGGAAAAACAACAGATGTCGAACAAGAGGATTCTTTCCTGTTAGGGGCAGATGCCTAACACAAATGTTTCCCAGCCTGCCATTGTGTGGCAGGAGGGCAGACTGAGTGACTGCAGTCAGATCTTGGTTCTTGTTTGAAAGGAAACTTTCTTAAAACGAAGGTAACTCCTGGTGAATCCTCCTATTGTTAAACATTAAAGGGCTATTGTCAATACAGCCCCAGCCGTGAAGAAGGTATTTTGATGGAGGATCTGGGATTATGTTCAAAAGTAAATTAATGTGGTTTTAATAACAGGGAAAGAATAAAGCAAAACCCGTCTCTTTCGAGATGCTTGGGGGTGTGTGTGGGGTGCCTTCTAAGAGAGAAAGTGAGGGCATAGTGGAGAGGGGGCTAGATCAGAGTCAGGAAGACCCAGGTTCAAATCTTACTGCTGACCTTTGTCACCAAAGCATTGAACCTTCTTAGTCCCTTTTCTCAGGTATAAAATAAAAATAATAGTAATACCTGCAGCATTTATCTCACAAGGTTGATGTGAGACTTATATTACCATAGATTTCAGAGGTGGAAGGGGCCTTAGAGATCAGCAAGGCCAGATGGGGAAACCAAGAAAACGGAGAAGGTAAATGACCTGTCCAGGGTCACACTGCTAGGAAGTGTCTGAGGCAGGATTTGAACACATGTCTTTACAACTCCAAGTCTAATGCTCTGCCCATTATCTCACATTGTGCCTCCTAATCTTTGAACTATTCTGTAAATGGTAGAGTCTACACTTGCAGGGAGTTTACAATCTGGTAGTTATTATTCTATTTTTTCTTAGCAGCAATTTGATGTTATTGGTATGGAAGTGTCGCCCTGCTGAGGAATTCTTTTTACCAGTACAAATAATAAGCTTCTGCTCTGAGACTTGTAGGTTTAAAGCATTGCCTGGGAATAGAGAAGTTAAGAGACTGGCCCAGGGTCACACAGCCAGGATGGGTCAGAGGCAGCACTTGAACCCAGATCTTCTGGACTCCAGTGTCAGCTATTAAACAGAAATGCATTACTCGAGTTCATAGTAATAATTATTTAATTTTATTTTTTATCTCCTTTTCTCTCTGATGTTCAGGTAGAAATGTTCATGGGCAATTCATTATGATTATTTGGTTATTAATAATAATGATAATATAGTAATAGCTAGCATTTGTAAAGTGCTTTATATGGGCTGCCTCATTTGATCCTCACAACAACTCTGGGAGGGGGCTACTATTATTTTCTCCATTGTACAAATGAAGAAACTGAAGAAGACAGAGGGTAAGTGATTTGTTCAGGGTCATACAGCTTGGAAGTATCCAGAGCAGAATTTGAACTCCATTCTCATTGACCTTAAGCCCAACCTTTTTGCATAAGTGCGTTTAAAGACAACCTTTTGTCATTAAATAAAAGGATTGGCAGGTAAGCTCATACTCCCCCCCCCCCCAGACTCTTGCCTGCCTGGGAGGGATGACTGTAATCACAGACAGGATGATGGGATGCTCTGGACCTCATCCTATCGAGTAATTTTGGTTTCTTTTGCTGGGTCTGTATTTTGGCAGCTTTTGGTTTCAGATAATAATACTAATAATAATAAATAATTAACAATAATAATTAAACACAACCACATAATCATAGAATAATGACCCCGGGAACGTTTCTATCTGAACATTAAAAAGATGAGGATGAGATGAAAAATAAAAAGACTGTGAATGTTTGGCATGGAGGCGTCTATTAAACATTTTTCTTAAGTTTTTGTTGTAGATTCAGCTCAAATGCTGGCTTCTGAAGGAAGTCTTTGTGCCCCCAGATGCTGGGGCTTTCCCTCTGATATTAGCCTGCATCTACTCTGTATGTATCATAAAATATGGCTCTATTTATGCATGTGATGTCTCCCCCATTAGACTGTAAGCTTCTGGAGGGCAAGGACCAACATTATATATATATATATATATACACACACACACACACATATATATATAACACATGTATATAATATATATATATGTATATATGTTATATATATATATATATATATATATATATATAATTTTTTTTCCTTTTTATTTATATCCCAAGTACCTGGCACATAATTGGAGTCTGGAAGACTTGAGTTCAAATCCTGCCCTAGACACTAAATAGTTGTGTGACCCTGGGCAAGTCAATTAACTTCTGTCTACCTCAGTTTCCTCTTCCATAAAATGAGGATAATAATAGCCCCTACCTCCTAGAATTGTTGGAGGATCAAGTGAGATAATGCTTGTAAAGTACTTAGCAAACCCTAAAATGTTATATAAATGCTAGCTATTATTATTAATAAATGCTTGTTGATCAATTTCTTAATATCTCCAGTGCCTAGCACACAGCAGACACTTAATAAATGTTCATTGATTAGCTGATTATTATGGGTCAGTGTAATGTCCGGGCAGTGGTAGGCAACCTTAGTATTATTCTAAGGGCAGAACAGGTTATACAATGCTTGTTTGTAAAGTAACTTGTTTTGCTGAAAACACACCCGAGCGTTTCGATCCGTTTTGATCCGAATGCAAAGCTCAAAGATGCTGGGAGTGAATTCCCTTGAGAAACTCTAGCATGGCCAGAACCCTGCTCCTGGGCTGGGGGAGGAGCGCTCTGCCAGCGTCTCCCCGAGGGTCAGGAATTTGAAACCCCAGCAGACCCTTGGGAAGTACTGTGTTCCGACTTGTCGCATTTTGGCATTTGGAAGATGGTTTGGGAATTACCCGCACCTCGCGAGACAGGATGATTTAGGGGCTTTCTGCACCTGGTAAGCAGGGCAGGACAATCTTGGGAGAGGAGACAGAGCTTCTGCTTCCTGCTTCGCAGGGGGAGGGAGGGAAGGAGACGGGCAGTTTAGAGACCCCAGCCATTGTCACCAACAGGTGATATCTGAAAACAGGAGGAGGAGCCGCTGTTCTGAATTTGTAGTCAGCCTGGAGAGAGAGAGAGTCGACCTCTGAGAAAGGAGGACCTGGATTCAAGTCCAATCTCTGACCCATACTGGCTGTGTGGCCTTGGACAAGTCCCTTACTAAGCATTCCAAGCCATCTTTGTTCTAGCAGCCTGGCTGTCTGGGGCCACTTCCGGTTCTCATATCCTCCAATGGATCCATGTCCTCTGTGACTTGCACATTGCCTCCAGGGATGCAGATTGCAGCCCATCTGTGCCTGCCTGGTCCAGGTGACTCACCCTGTCTTGTTCTCACCAGATTTGCCACGGTGGGTGCACTCAACACGCTGGAAGCCTTCTTCACTCCTTTTCAAAGACACCAGTAGAGAACTCTGGCCTTTTGCTATCATTCCAGTGAGTGGAGTGTTGGGCCTGGAGTCAGGAAGACAAGAGTTCAAATTCTGACTAACTATACACGGGACCTCAGGCAAACCACTCCATCTGTAATATGAGGATAATAACAGCCCCTCCTTCACAGGAGGGAGTGTGGGGAGAATCAGTTGAGGTAACATATGGAGAGTGCTTTGTGAGCCTTCAAAAGCCTAATGGCTTCTGCTGTTATTATGATTATCATTTTATCATCATCATCGTTATCCTTTACTCTCATCCCTCAGACCTTCCCA
The DNA here is from genome assembly GCF_003287225.1 of Phascolarctos cinereus. Taxonomy (NCBI): domain Eukaryota; kingdom Metazoa; phylum Chordata; class Mammalia; order Diprotodontia; family Phascolarctidae; genus Phascolarctos; species Phascolarctos cinereus. The sequence continues at coordinate 464,980,634 of NW_027555958.1, forward strand.
TCTTCCCATTCTGTCCTACAGTGCTTTGAGGGCAGCCTTCCCTCCTGCTTTCTTCCGAGCATCTCATTGGTTCCAGTGTGGTTGCATTCCCCACCCCGACCCCCGGCACTGGTCTCTCTGCTGATGCTCATCTTGAATTCTTCAGGGGCAGGGCCATTCTGGACTCCCACTGGGAAAGGGTTTGTATTGGCGAGCTGAGCCTTTGCCCTCCCAGGAGTCGGGGTGTGAGTGGGTCCAGTTTCCTGACAGTGGCCAGCCTGCTCTCCTCCTCCTCTTGAGCTCCCAGCCTCTCCTCCACCAGCTCCCTGTCCTGTATCATTGCTCCCAGGTAGGCACAGACAGGCTCGTAGGGTGTCCATTCAGATGCGTGCTGACATCTGGGCGATGGACTTTGTTTATCCACTTGGTCTTCTTCTGGGTAGATCCAGGATGTAAGCTGAGTGCTGGTGGGGACAGCGCCCTTCTTTGTTCTCGTATCCCTAGTGCCTACAGGCTAGGGGGTGGTTAATAAGTATTTGTTGATTGCTTGATTGGCCGGAGGGCCAGACTCCTTGGACTGATGACAGATCTTTTCTGGAGGCTCTCAGGGATTGATGCAGCCATTGTGATGTCATCCCAAAGCAGGAGCACCTGGAGGACCTCGCCACCCATGGACCCTGGGTGTGAGTGCCGCAGTCTTTGATTCTGGAGCCAGAGATTCCGGGTTCAAATTCTCACTCTGCTTCTAATTACCTATATGTTCTTGGGCAGGGCACTTGACTCTGCCTCTCTGGGTGGGGACTGTTCTCCTTGCGACCTCTGAGATCCTTCTATCTCTGGACTTAGGTACCTAAGGGGATTTCTGTGTTGGGGGGGTGGGAGGCTGGACTTTTGTTGTTGTTTTTTCAGTCCTGTCCATTTGGCAGAGATCCTGGAGTAGTGTGCCATTTCCTTCTCCAGCTCATTTTACAGACGAGGAAACTGAGGCAAACAAGATGAAGTGACTTGCCCAGGGTCACCTGACTAGTCAGTGTCTGAGGCCAGATTTGAGCTCAGGAAGATGAGTCTCCCTGACTCCAGGCTCTATACACTGTGGCGCTTCCTAGCTGCTCAGACTGGACTGTATGGCCTTTAAAGTCTCCTATGTCCTTTAAATCTAAGAGTTTATAAGCATTTATTAAACACCAAGTCCATACCTCCCCCTGGGTTAGGTGCCATGATGATAGAAGACAGGAGGGGCACACAGAGTTTATGTACAGGAACAAAATGAAAGAGCAGCAGAATTGGTTCGATGACGATGTCGATCAGTACTTGTTAAGCCCTACTATGTACCTAAGCACCTACTATGTGCCAGGTGCTGGAGATACACCTACAAAGAATGGAACAGTCCTTAGTTGGAGGGACTTCCATTCTAATGGGAGAAACAGGCACAAATGCAGCACAAATATGAAGTTAAAAAATGCAAACATGTCCAAAGTCATCCCACACAGAGTTGGGAGCGAGATCACCAGCAGCTGAGGGGAGTCAGGGAGGGCTTTGTGCACAAGATGATGCCTGAGTTGTATCTTCACACAGGGCTTCTTAATCTCTAGTCTAGGAACTTAAAAAGGATTACTGTATTTCTATGTATTTCTTTGTAATCCTACGCAATTTATTTTATGCATTTCAAAACGTGATTCTGAGAAGGGGGTACATGGGCCTCACCACATACTGCCCAAAGGGCCCATGAGACAAAAAAGGTTGAGAATCCCTGTCTTCCAGGAAGAGAGAGACTCTCTGAGGTCCACTGAGGTGATAGTGTATTCCAGGAATGGGGCATGGCCCCCATAGGAGACAGTGTCCTTTAGATGGAACAGAAAGAAGACAGTGATTTCTTGTCTATGAAAATTTGTTGTGAAGAGTGAGGGTCCAGGATGAGAACCTATCTTTCCAGCCTGATTTGGGGCCTGGTTGGGAAGGACTTTAAAAGCAAAGGCTGTAGGAAGCCCGGGAATTGGTGGAGCAGGGAGTCTAGAGGCGAGGTCTGTGCTTTTGGCAGCAGGGTGTAGGATGGACCAGAGTGGTGAGAGGTTTGGGGCATGGAGGCCAATTAGGGGCTGCTGCAATAATCTAGGTGAGAGCTGATGAGGCCTGGGCTGAGGTGGCGCTGGGTGAGTGGAGAGAGGGGTCTGATGGGACAGATTCTGCTGCGGTGGAAAGAGCCACTTTTGGCGGCTGATTGGATGGATGGGGTGAGGGAGAGAGAGGAGTCCAGGGAAATGTGGGTTCAGGAACCAGAGACACTGCAAGGCTGGTGATGGTGTCAATGAGACTGGGGAATTTTGGAAGAAAGGAGGGTTTGTGGGGAACGATAACGAACTCAGTGTAGACATGTTGAGTTTAAGATGTGACCAGCGCAATGGTCAACCAGAGTTTGAGCGGACTGTGGATGAAATGCGTTGCCACATGTTTTTGGACGTGGCCAATGTGGAAATTCGTTTCGCTTGATTGCGAAAATTTGTTGTGAAGCTTTTCTATTTCTTTTCTTTTTTCAGTAAGTTGTATGTGTATGTGTGTGGGTGGAGGGGGTGAGGATAGGAGAGTGAGACACAGTGTTTGTTAGGTGATAAAATTCAATAAGTATGATGTAGTGAGTTCCTGGTTACTGGAAGTTTTAAGTTGGAGGCTGACTGTCCACTTGGATTGTTTTAGAAGACTTTCTTGTTCATGTAGGGAGTGGACAGGATGGCTTCTGAGGTCCCTTTGAACTCTGAAATTCTGTGAATCCTTGATTTCGAGGCAGCCCGGACTTTTAGTGTTGCTAAAGGCTCCTCGGACACAGGGACCCAAAAGAGGCTGAAACCTAAGTGTGGAAGCCCATCCCAGTTCCCCTAAGAAGGTCACTGCCTTCGTTGTTGGCTGTATGAAAAGCATGGAGAGATGGTTTGATTCGCTGGTCCCTGGGGAAAATCCATGTTATTGTTTTTTACTTAAGCTAAGCTTGTCCAGATGTGTCAATATTTATCTTCTATGATTTAAATGAATCATGCAAAAGATGAGGAACCTTTGTAGGCACTTAATCCATAATGCAAACCAGCTCCTCTGGGTATTTATGGAAGGGGAATGATTTAAAGGAGAACCAGAGAGCTTTCACTGGAAAAAAATATGGCACAGGTGCTTGCAGAAGGCCTTCTGGGCCGGTCCTTGGCTTGGCGGCCTGGTTTTGGTTTGACTGTGTGCCGGTAACTGTGGGAAAGCCAGTATTGATGGCAGCCCCTTCATGGAGCCCTCCAGCTGGGATGGACCGATTGCATTGTGTCAGAGGAGGTGCTGAGCTGGGGCATTTCATGAGCAATCTCAGGGGCCCACTACTGAGGGTATAAGACAGCAGGAACTGAGCTGTGCACAAACCTACCGGGGAATTACTGTAATTGCAACGGTAGCATGGCCTGGGCCCAAATTGACTTAAGAATTCCAACTTGGAAGCAAAAGAATTATGAGAAAACAATGTTCCAAAGCCCTTCCCGGGACAGAGCTGGAACAGCACCAAAGGTCATCTCGCCCAACACTGCTATTGTACAGAGAAGGAAACTGAGGCCCCTCAGGGTCCACTGATGCAGCCAAGTTCACACTAGTGGTCAGTGGCAGAACTGACGTGGGGCCCTTTGCCAACACCACTGTCTCGGTTAACCTGGGGTCTTCCAGATAGAGCTCTCATTGGCATCTTCACGGACCTCCATATGATGGATGTGTTTATGGACAAAGGCATCTCACTTTCTGAAAAAGAAAACTATTGTGTTAACCTAATTAAACTATGCACTGGGGACCTTGAGAGGATTTAAATTGTATTAAAGTTTCATGGAATGGTTATGATTATAGTGTGGTTCATTGAAAAGAGGGCTGAATTTGGAGGGACCCTTACTGACTGTGTGACCTTGGGCAAGTCCCTTAACCTCCCTAGGCCTTAGTTTTCTTTTCTTCTTTCTTCTTCTTTTTTTTTTTTGCAGGTATATCAGTTCTGTTTTTTTCCTTTAATTAATTTATTTTGATTTATCAACAATCACTTCCATATGCTTTTGAGTTTAAAATTTTTCTCCCCCTTCCTACCCACCACCCTCCCCAAGGCGGCGCACAATCTGATATAGGCTATACATATACATTCCTATTAAACATATTTTCACATTAGTGATGTTGTAAAGAAGAATTAGAACCAAGAGGAGGAAGCACCAGAAAGAGGAAACAAAACTCAACAGAAGAAAAAATAATAGCAAATAGTGTACTTTGATCTACATTCAAACTCCATAGTTCTTTCTTTGGATATGGAGAGCATTTGCCATCATGAGACCTTGGGAGGTGTCTTAGATCCTTGTATTGCTGAGAAGGGTTAAGTTTATCAATATTAGTCATCACACAACGTGGCTGTTGTTGTATACAATGTCCTCCTGGTTCTGCTCACTTCACTCAGCATCAGACCATACAAGTCTTTCCAGATTTTCTGAAGTCGGTCTGTTCATCATTTCTTTATAGCACCATAGTATTCCATGACATTCATGTACCACAACTTGCTCGGCCATTCCCCAGTGGATGGGCATCCTCTCAATGTCCAATTCTTTGCCACCACAAAAGAGCTGCTGTGAAGATTTTTGTACAGGCCTCAGTTTTCTCATCAGTAAAATGGAGCTGTTGGACTAGATCGTTTCCAAATCCCCTCCTTGTTTGAAATACATGATTTGCCTGGTTCATTTGGCAACTAACTGTATGCTGGGCCATGGTGTTTCTTCCCTGGCATCTTGAATTGTTAATTAAAGCTTTCATTTCAGGTCAATAAACTTTTATTAAAGTATCTACTGGGAACTAGAGATACAAAGACAAAAACAAACCATCCCTGTCCTCAGAAAGCTTCCATTCTGCTGGGGGATGGGGCAACAGGAAATACCCGGAAAGGTAAAGAGAAAATATGTGCATTTAAACAAAGGTAATACAAGATAACAGGGAGGTGAGGCAGTAACTGGTGTGATTGAGAAGGGCCAAAGAGGCTTTTGTTAATCAGCTTTCCTGCATTTTCATCCTGTCTCATGGACTAAGTTGCCAGATGCCTGAGGGCAGAAACTGCTGTCAATTGTCAGGGTCCCTCACTGTGCTCTCTAAGGAACAGGTGGCCCAGTGGACAGAGGGCTGGGCCTGGAGTCAGGAAGACTCATCTTTGTGAGTTCAAAGCTGGCCTCAGACACTGGCTGTGTGACCTTGGACAAGTCACTTTACCCAGCTTGCCTCAGTTTCCTCATCTGTAAAATGAGCTGGAGGAGGAAATGGCCAACCACTCCAGTATCCTTGGCAAGAAAACCCCAGATGAGGTCATGAAGAGTCAGACTGAAACAAATGAGCAGGAAGTTCCACTGAGTCAGAATTCAAAGAGTTGGAAAGGATGTGCACACTTGACGTTTCATCATCCAGAGGAACCCGTTGTCTTTCCGGGCAGCAGAGCTAAATTAGGTTTCAGATAAAGGGGGGAACTGCCTAACAATAAGCAAACTTGGGAGAGACTTACCTTGCTCCCTTTTTAAAAAAGAAAGTCTTAGAGATTCAGCTGGACCAGTGAGAGAT